>NC_044569.1:26599786-27244332 GCF_007565055.1 Rhinopithecus roxellana
AGTTATACTAAGGTATGATCATACCACTGCACTCCAGCCTAGGTGACAGAGCAAGACGCTATCTCTAAAAACAAAAATTAATTAATTAAAAACAACATATAATTAAAAACAAAAACAAATACTTTATATTTGATAATAAAAAGTGTCAAAATAAAGATCTATAAACTTCAGTGAACCAATATTATCAATTCATGTTACAAAATTAAACATGATTTTAAAAAATCCATTCAACATTCAAGTCAGACCAATAAATTTTTTTATTTTGTTTTATTTTTTTCTGAGACAGGGTCTTGCTATGTTGTCCTGCCTGGAGCGCACTGTTGCAATCATGGCTCACTGCAGCCTTGACCTCTCAGCGTCAAGAGATCCTCCTACCTCAGCCTCCCAAGTAGGTGGGACTACAGGCACACACTACCACACCTGGCTAATTTTTAAATTTTTTTCTAGAAAGAAGGTCTCACTATGTTGCCCTGGCTGGTCTTGAACTCCTGGCCTCAAGCAATCCTCCTGCCTGGGCCTCGCAAAGTGCTGGGATTACAGGTGTGAGCCACCATTCCCAGCCAGACCAATGAATTTTAACATAATAGAGCCATAAGAGTTCACTGAAGTTTTCAGATTACATTTTGCAAGTAATCTTTAGGAAATGATCATCTTCTGAGTCTTGGTGCAACATCAAAGAATATCCACAATTAGTTGAATGTGCTATTAAAAGATTTCTTAAAATACTTTTCTCTTTTCATATTACATATTTATGTGAGGCCAAATTTTCTTCATACACTTGAAACAAAAACAATGTATGGCAATAGACTTAATCCAGAAGTAGATGAGAGAATCCAGCTGTCCTCTATGATAGACATTACAAAGATTGCAATGCTACTCTTCTCACTAAATTTTTTTTGTTCTTAATAAAAAAGTATTATTCATGTTAAAAAAAACTATATTCTAGTTTTCTTTTTGTATTTATTTCATTATTTTTTCTCTGCAGCCCATCTTCTTTACTTCCCCCTCATCTTGTCTAATTCTAGGCTTTCTTTCTCTGAGTTTCAACATATGATTTATTGTATTTTGATGGAAACATGATTTTTGTAGCAACATACCTCCAGTCCTTAGGAAAACCAATTTGAACAAAAAACATAGATATACTATAATATCCTTCATAGATATTTTAGATAATTTTCTACCAATATTCTCATTTTCTTGAATTGACAGAGTGTAGTTAATAACACACTTTTCAAAAATGTAATTTAAACAATTATAGTCTCTCAATTATACTTTGCTCACTGCGGAAGAAACAATGTCATGCATAAGGATCAGGATATGGGAATGATATAGTCCTTGATTTAGATATTTATCAGATTTACTATACTAGTTTGCTAGGGCTGCCATAACAAAATACCACAGACAGGATGGCTTTTACCGCAGAAATTCATGTTATCACAGTCTGTAAGGTAGATATCCAAGATCAAAGAGTCAGTGTGGTTTGGTGTTTTCTAAGGCCTCTCTCTTTGGCTTAGAGACAACTGCCATCTGCCTGTGTCCCCACTTAGTCATCTCTCACCCTGTGTGTGTCTGTGTTCTGATTTCCTCTTCTTATAATTACAGTAGCCATAGTGGACTCGGGCTTACACTAATATCCTTAATTACCTCTTTAATAGTCTCATCTCCAAATGTAGTCATGTTCGGAAGTACTACTAGAAGTTAGGGCTTCGACATTTGTGAGGAAAGGGTACAAAATTTAGCCCATAATATATATATTCATATATACAAACAGATATTGTTCAGACGTTAGCTATTAGGCTTTTAAATCTATAATCATTGTTTAAATCTGTGAGTGTTATCGTGTAGTAAAAACAATGTTGTCTTAATAATATTAATCCTCTCTTGCAGATATAGACTGTTTTGTTCCCTAGCTTGTCATTGATTTCTATCACTTTTCCTGACATATATGAAACCCTTAATAATTAATGATTGCACGTGTGGATGTGTGGTGGAATACATGGATGGATGAAGGAATGAATGAACCATCACATGAGCAAATAAATAAAAATACAGAATTTGTATAAATTTTATATTGTTAGTACAATGAAAGTACAATCAGTGTTACTAGTAAGTCCACAATAAGTGTTAGGAGTATTTTAACCTTTCTGGCATTAGAAAGCTGATTCAAATTTACTTCCTTCAGGAATTAAAGTCAGTCCTGCTCTGACTAGTCTACTCTCACCTCACTCACTCAGTATTTGTGAATTGAATTTGATCCATGTTTGCTCACATCTGTTGGCTTGCCACTTGCAGAAGATACTCAAATCCAGATGTGGATATGCTTTGCCTGTGCAAATTAATTGGTATGATTACCAAGACTAGAGGCTGTACTTTTGATTTCCCCATGTAGCACCTAAATAGGTTTTCTATACACAGTGGTAACCCAATAAATTTCTTGCTAACTAATGCATCTCCCATTCATGAGCCCCTAGTTGATATTTTTTGTCTTTTGCTGCCTGCAAGTGGAAGCATACATTTCAATTAGATCTCCACTTACTGAAAAGAGAGATTTGTTAGAGAAACCAGAGTAAGCAATTTGTCATGTTGTTTTCATGCGGCCATTAAATAGTATTTCAAACTCTGTTATATTTGGGGATTACTCTGCCATATCCTGAAATTTATAAAATGCAATATATGGGTACATAACGGATGAGGTGCATTTCAGAAATGAAAATGATTACAGTACACAGTTTGTAAATCAAGTTTGTAAAGCACTTCAGGATGAAAGCCACTATACAATAAATACAGGTTGTAAAAGGATACATGTTTGTTGCATAAATACAATTTCCTTTGCATGGATGTTTTTAACCCCATAATAATCTCCAGGTCAGATTTTAAAACATCCTTTTATTGATGTAATTTGGAAAAAAACTGATATAAAATGATTCCTGATGTGTCAGCCACAGATTTCTTGACGTTTTCTTCTGCTTTCTTATTACGTGGCCATGATCTGACAAAACTAAGAGCTCTGTCACCAGATTCTCTTTCTATGAAATGTTGGTTCTTATTTTCTAAATTGTAATTTAGCCTCCCATGGTTTGACCTCATCTCAGCAGATAGCTTATATTATCTGTTTTACACAAACAGAAGATAAAAGGAATTATATATATATATAATTATAGATCATATCTGTACATTATATGTATGTATATATGTATATCAAAACCTAAAAATTAAAATAACTTTTTGTGTGTAGAATTTACTACTTACGGTGCAAAGTACAACCATTCCTCAGCAAGGGTTTCTCCAGAAGTTAGCCCTAAAATGTGTTTGTAGATTACTGAATGATATAATGTGCAGTGTTTGAAACTGCATAAATAGAATTAACTCACTGAAATGTCCCATTAGAGTGTTTGGAGATTTCTAATAAAACAAATATGTCCAAGATAGTGTAATGCTCTAGCAAATATTTATATTTACACAATTCTTTCCAATGATAATTACCAAATGTACATAAAAGTAAACATGAAAACACAATAAATACCAAAATATGTGCAGATTTGATAATACATTTTAATATTTTGCTATAATAGTTCCTGAAGAATATTCATGAAAAGATATTTATACATGAGTCAAATAAAGACAATTGTCAGAACCACACCTAACAATTTTATAATAATTTCCAAACGTTATTCACTGCCTAGTGGGTATTTGAATTTTACCGATTATCCCCCAAATATATTATTTACCTTATTTTCTCCCTGGGGGCTCCAATAAAAGACCATACATTACATTTGGTTATTTATCTTTTAGACTTTAGAAAAAAATCCAATATAAATTAATATAAAAGTCCAAAGAATACACAAACAACAACACATTTCTGCAATAAATGTGAATTTAATGAGACTGAAAGATGCAAGGTCAATATAAAACACTCAATCATATTCCTACATAACTTTAATAAATAATTTGACTTATATAAAAAAGTAATGACATCAAAGTATGAAAGAAGTTAGTAATAAATCTAAGAAAAATGGTGAAAGATCTTTATGCAGAAATCAAAAAATACTGATGAAAGAAATAAAAGATCTAGATAAGCACAGAGATAAGCCACGTTCATAGTTCGGAAGCTTGAATATTTTTAAAATGTCAATTGTTTCCAATCTGATACTATCCCCTTCAAAATGCTAGCAAGCCATATATTTTTTCTTATTGCCAATATGAACTTGATTGGCATTTGAAGGTTAAACTGTCATTGGTTTGCTGTTGTCAATACCATTTGTTTGTGGTATATGATTGATCCTTTTCAGTTCTCAACCTAATACATAATTATTTGTATGTGCTTCTGTTGACACATTTGGTAACTAATTCTAAACCTTCTTTTATAGTGTGTTTAAAGTATACAGAATGCCCCCCAAAGAATAGTTTTATCACCACTCCAGTAATGTTTGTGTTTCATTTACATGTTAATTATAATTTAGTTTAAAATTTGCCCCTTGTGATTTATTGTTTCACGTATGGATGATACAGAATTGTGGTGTACAATTTCTATTGGTATTTACATTTTTTTCATAATTTTTTTCAATTTATCATTTAATTGTGATGTGGTTAAAGAACATACTCTATATAATATTAATCCTTTTACATTAAATAAGACTTGTTTAATGGTCCAGTATATAAACTATGTTTGGCAATTTAAAATGCACAGTAGAAAATAACTATGCGTTCTTTATTTTTTGGATGTGGAACTCTAAAAATGTCAAATGGTTTCAGTGGTCAATAATGTTGTCCACATCCTTTATAAATATATTGAGAATTTTGTTTAGTTATCACAAGATAATTCAACAGGTATTTTAAAATGTCTTACTTTAGGAATATGGAATTTTCTATTGCTTTGTTCATTTTTTTCAATCATGCTGTATGTGTTTTTGAGGCCCTATTTTTAAGCGTTTACACATTTGTCACCATTACAGTTTTTATTTTATTTTATTTTAACTACTGGGATACATATGCAGGAAATGCAGGTTTGTTACATAGGTAAGCATGTGCCATGGTGGTTTGCTGCACCTATCAACCTATCACGTAGGTATTAAGCCTTGCATGCATTATCTACTTATTTATCCTGATGGTCTCCCTCCTCCTGTACCACCACCCACCTGTCAGACCCCAGTGTGTGATGTTCCCCTCCCTGTGTCCATGTGTTCTCTTGTTTAGCTCCCACTTATAAGTGAGAACATATGGAGTTTGGTTTTCTCTTACTGTGTTAGTTTGCTGAGGATAATGGCTTCCAGCTTCATCCATGTCCCTGTAAAGGACATAATGTCATTCCTTTTTATGGCTGCGTTGTATTCCATGGCATGTATGTACCAAGTTTTCTTTATCCAGTCTATCATTAATGGGCATTTGGATTGATTCCGTATCTTTGCTATTGTGAATAGTGCTGCAAGGAACATAAGAAACATATGCATCCCTGTATCCTTATATTAGAATGATTTATATTCCTTTAGGTGTATACCCAGTAATGTGATTGCTGGGTCAAATAGTATTTCTGGTTCTGGATCTTTGAGGAATTGCCACACTGTCTTCCACAATGGTTGAACTAATTTACATTCCCACTAACAGCGTAAAAGCATTCCTATTTCTCCAAAGCCTTGCCAGCATCTGTTGTTTCTTGACTTTTTAGTAATGACCATTCTGACTGGCATGAGATAGTATCTCAGTGTGGTTTTGATTTGCATTTCTCTAATCATCAGTGATGTTGAGCTTTTTTTGTATATATGTTTTTTGACCACATACACGTATTATTTTGAGAAATATCTATTCCTGTCCTTCGCCGACTTTTTAATAGGGTTGTTTTGTTTTGTTTCTTGTAAATTTGTTTAAGTCTCTTGTGGATTCTAGATATTAGACCATTACAGTTTTTTGATTCACTAGCTCTTTTATCAGTTATGACATGTCCTTCTTATTTTTGTAGTAGCCCTTGAAGTTCATTTTCCCTGGTATTAATATAGTCACCTTGGCCTCCTTAAGCCTATGATTTTCACGGTGTATCTTTTCCTATCTAGTTACTCTTAATTCCTGTGTCTTTATATTTAAAGTGCATATTTATTATGAAGCCTATAGTTGATTCTTGCTTGATTAATCAGAGTGATTAATTAAGTTATAAAAGAAAAGCAAAGACTATAGCTATGCTTCAGTTTGGAAGTCCACACATTCTAGGCTGAAGATTGTGGCTACTATACCAAATCATAACAGTTTTGGAAAATGCATATTTCTGGTGCATAATATGGAATGGCTTCACAGGAATGTGGGAGGAGCTGAAATAAAGAAACTTGCAAAGTGGTAGGTTGAGTTTCAGAGAAATAATTCCTAAATATATCAGCCTCAAACGTTGATGCAGATGGAAAAGCTAGAGAGTGCAGGAGAGTCAGAATTTGAGTCCATCTGACAACCAGACTGGGACAGCAGATGAAGTTTGGGGGAGCTTTGGGGAACCTGTCTTGTCTATGGCAGTTGAAGGAGACGTGAATGGAGGCCACTGTGTCTGAGCAAGCTGTTCTCTGTGACCAGAAAGACCATTAATCAATAAAAAACCCCTTTTTACTTCTACCTTTCAAATTGCATGTGAGCATCTCTGGTTGGCAAATGACAAAGCAATAGGATTTTGGAAGACATTTATCCATTGTGTATATGAGTGGTAGTGCCAGGTTGACAAAAATCAGGCAGTGTTAAATACTAACCTGGTTTGTCATTCCCTTTCAACCCAATCATGTTATGAATGTGACTCTTTTGAAGGTGATGTGAAATGAATAAGCAGAGCTTTAGGACATTTAAGCTGGCAGCACATTTTCAGCCTTATTTGGAAGTGGAGAACATGGAATAAAAAACAATTTACACTTTAAAAAAGAGAAAAAGGAAACAGAGGTACAGTAGAAAAGCTAGAACAGAGTACTCAAAGGCCACTACTAAGAAGCAATAGAAATGTATATCACCGATGCTAACACTATATTTTATCAGATATTTTATTTCTATATTTCACTATTCAATGATGTAAGTTACCAAAATAATAGATTTCAGAATACATTTGGGACATGACATGGTGCAGCAGTCATTAATGTCACTCATCAAGTATTTATAGCTCTTTTTTTCCAGGCTAGAAGAAAAATTGAACTGCCCAGAGCTTTTCAAAGTGGTGGCCGTGGGATTTGCTTTGGTCAATGTAATGTAAACAAAAATGTGTTCCTTGCACACAGAAGCTTGAAGGACCAGATGGCCTTTTACTATATTCTCTTTCCACAGCTGTGGTGATGCAGGAAATTCATCACACTAGTTACAGTCGCCCTGTCAACTCATACAGGACAGACAGCCTGAGAAAGAGGTAAACTTATTTTGTGCCATGTCACTGAGATCAGGCATCTGTTTCTACAGTACAACAGCCCATCCAAATAAATACAATGGTGTTAACAAGACATGGCCAGTGGAACAAAGTAAACATGAATTTAAATCCTTTTCCACACATTTTCCTTTGTGTGACTGTAGGAAATTGTGTACATCCTCTGAATATCAGTTTTCTTAAAATGTCTCTTGTTAAAGATAATACACACAAAACATCTAATATAGAAGGCATTCCATAAGTTGTATCTATTATTAATAGAAATTGGTCAACAATGTAACAATGATTCAGTAAAACTATCTAGCACGTGGGAGCAAAAGATCATGTCAGAAATGAAAACACATACCTCTATGAAAAGTGATATATCTTCTAGAAAGCTAAAGTGAATCTAAGGAAAAGGACAAGCAAGATCTATTGTTCCCCTGAAGATATGGTTTCCTAAAAACAAAGATTAGCATTCTCTTCATTCATATTCCCTTCTCAAGTAAAGCATGGAAATTAAATAAAACAAAGTGTAATAACTGTTTTCTCTTCTAGAGTTGTTATCAGTGTCCATGGTGAGCGACACTTCATGAATAACACATTGAATCATTAGCATATCAAAGCAGCTTTCCTTTTGCTGTTATTTTACCACATGGATGCTGTTACTTCACAAAGGATTAGCTAATGGAGAGAACCTAATCTCCTATCATTTGGGACATTTTGTATTAATTCAAATACTTAGAAAACAAGTCCATAAGTGAATACTATGCAAGACATGCTGCAGCTCCAATCTGCGTCTTTCATCCCTAAAATAACTGAGTTTTATTATCATCCACTTTAGATGAGAGATATTTTTTGTCACAAACAATTTCATGGTTAGACACATTTTTTTGTTCAAAATTACATAAAAAATCAAGAAGAAAGCATGCATCCCATGTAGAAAATTCTGCCAAAAAAAAAAAGCTGTCAGCCTAATTCACTTGTACCCAGGAAAACATTTGCTTGTTCTTTTATTTAGACACTGTACTGCATTCCAAGAACATCTAATAACGTGCAGATGAATAGGACACTGTTCCTACTCTTAGTTATCTGAATTATCTTAGGAGTGATAAGCAAATCATCGTAAATTAATATTAGGCATGTTTAATTGAGTCAGATTATATATGACACAGGAACTCAGAAAAAGTGGCAGTTTGGGTTATCTGAAGATGACTTCAGAGTTAATTTAACCTTTAGGCTGGATCTTACTTTTAGCTAAACTAAAATTAGAGAAAGGAAGAAAGGAAAAAGAAAGAAAAAGAAATTAAAAATTATGTTTTTAATCAAAGCAACAGCAAATGAAATGTAGGCATTTGTAAAGAAGAAATCATAGAGTATACTGAAAACTGAAAGATACATATTTTAATAGGGAAGTCAGGTGCATTTTTTTTTCATTTAAATTATCTTTTTTTTTTTTTTAGACTGAGATTAGAGAAGACAGAAATACTAGTTTTAGGGTGGAAGCAAGCAACAAGTATCTTAGATGCAATGCTAAGAAGACACTTCGTTTCTGTCTTCAATGAGAATAATAATAAAGTTTTTAGGTTTTAAAAATTAGATATGGTATTAAGTAATCACATTTATTTGTTTACTGGTTAATATGTTAATTGACAAATCATAATTGTATATATTTATTGGGTAAAATATGATCTTTTAACAGATGCGTAAATGTGGAATCATTGCATCAAGATAATCATTATGTCCATCACCTCACTTATGTTTTTGGAGGAGATGTTTGAAATTTACTCCTAGTTATTCTTCTTTTTACTTTTAATTGATATATAATAATAGTACATATTTAGGTGTATAGAGTGATATCTCCATATATGTATACAATATGTGATGATCAAATCAGGGAAATTAGCATATCTATTACCTCAAACATTTGTTATTTCTTTTTGTTGGGTACATACAAAATCTTCTCTTCTAGATATCTGAAAATAAGAAATACATTTTTAAACAACTATGGCCACCCTACAGTGCTACAGATCACTATAACTTATTCCTCCTATCTAGCTTTAATTTTGTATCCACTCGCCACCCTCTATCATCTTTCTTTCTCCCCTTTGTTTCCCAGCCTCTAATAAACACTATTGTACTCTTTACTGCTATGAGCTCAACTATTTTAGCTTCCAAATAAGAATGAGAACATATGCTTGCATGTTCTGTGCCTGACTCATTTAACTTAAGATACTCCAGGCTCATTCTTGTTGCCTAGAATTACAGGATTTTTTTAATGACTGAATAATATTCACTTTGTATATATACAGTATTTGGTTTATATATTTATCTGTTGATTCTACATTTTGGCAATTGTGAATAATGCTACAATAAACACAGGGGTGCAGAGATCTCTTTGATATCCTGATTTCCATTCCTTTGAATATATACTTGACATTGGGATTACTAGATCATATGATAGTTCAATTTTTAGTTTTCTGAAGAACTGCCATATTAGTTTTCGTAATGGCTCCACTTTATTCCACATCCTCATCAGCGTTTGTCATTTTTTGTCTACTTGATGATAGCTATTCTAACTGGGGTGAAATGATACTTCATTCTGGTTTTGATTTCCATGTCCTTGAAGATTGATAATGTTGAGCATTTTTTTCATTTATCTGTTTGCTATTTGTCTTTGTATTTGTATTTGTCTTCTTTTGAAAAATGTCAATTCAGATCCTTTGCCTATTTTTTTTTTCTCTTGAGTTGTTGGAGTTCCTTGTATAATCAGGATATTAATCCCTTTTTGGGTGAATCGTTTGCAAGTATTTTCTGTCATTCCGCAGGTTATCTCTTCTCTCTGTTAATGATTTCCTCTGATGTGTAGAAGCTTTTTAGTTTAATATAATCCCATTTGCCTACTTTTGCATTTGTCACCTGTGGTTTTGAAATGTTACCTATGAAATTGTTGCCCAGACCAATGTTCTAAAGTGTTTTTTCTATGTCTTCTTCTAGAAGTTTTATAGTTTTGGGTCTTACATTAAGGACTTTAAGCCATTTTGAGGACATTTTTTGCATATGATGAGAGATAGGGGTCTAGTTTCATTATTCTGCATGTGGATGTCCAGTTTTCCTAGCACTGTTTATTAAAGTCCTTTACCCAATGATTGTTCTCAGCACCTTTGTCAAGTCAGTTGGCTGTAAACATGTCTATTTATTTCCAAGTTATCCATTCTGTTCCATTGGTCTGTGTCTGGTTTTATACCTGACAGCTACCATGTACCATGACCTGTACCATGCTGTTCTGATTACTGTATCCTGTGGTATATTTTGAAGTCCTGTGGTGTGATGCCTCCACCTTTGTTCTTTTGGTTCAGGATTGCTTTGGGTATTTAGGTTTTTTAGTGGTTTCATACAAACTTTAAAATTGTTCTTCTATTTCTGTGAAGAATGTCATGGTCTTTTAGTAAAGAATGAATTGAATCTGTAAATCACTTTGCATAGTATGTTTGTTTTAACCAAATTAATTCTACCTTCATGAACATGGAATCTCTTTTCATTTTTTTTCCTCTCCTCTTCTATTTCTTTATGAGTGTTTTGTAGATTTTTATTGTAAAAATATTTCACCTTCATGGCTAACTTTATTTCTAGTTATTTTATTTTTGTAGCTATTATTAATGAGATTAATTCCTTGATTTATTTCTCAAGTACCTTATTGTGTATGGAAACACTATTATTTTTTCTATGTTGATTTTTATATCCTGCAAAATAACTAAATTCCTTTATAAGCTCTAAGATATTTTTGCTGGAATTTTTAGGTGTATATGTCTGTGTGTGTGTGTGTAGATACACATGTACATATATGTCTATATGTTATATATATGCATGTGTGTATATATATGTATATGTATATATATATAGGGCTGTGTGTGTGTGTATATCTGTGGATCAAGACATTTGCAAAGAGACAATTTAAATGTTTTTTTCCAATATGGATGTCATTTTAATTGGCAAATCGTAACTATATACATTTGGGCATGTGTTTCTTTTCTTTTGCAGTACTTTATATAGATTTCTCTTTCCATCTAAATTTTATTTCCTGATTATTTCAAATAAAATCATGCATAAATATATTATATTAAATATATAAAATATTTCAAGATGTTATAATATTACTAGATGTTTAAAAATGGAGATTATCAATTATTCTTTCAGCCATCAAATAAACAAAAGTAGGGTTCCATATTTGGTGGAGTTAAACCCTGCTTATAGCACAATATATGGAACACAGTTATGTGAAAGAATGAATTAACAAAATAAAAAAATTTAGAAAGAATGGAACGTAATTCAGAAGGACATGTGACTGAGACTGTACTACATGAGAAGAAAAGGGGGAAAAAAGTCATATAACTTGAGGCCAAAAATAGGAAAGGTAAGAACATAGAGAATAGTTCTTGTGCAGTGATAGTGTACTTGGGGATTATAAAAGATTCCACTTTTAAACAAAGTCATGGAGAGGGGAAGATGGAGAGAAGGATTGAAGAGGTGTGAACTCTTCAATAATGTGAGCTTCCTATAGGTATTTTCACAATCAGAATATATGCTGTTATTCAGATGTCGTAAGACTTAATACAGTGATCACCACAGCCAGTTAGAATGGGGAACTATCTTATGACCACCAACTTTCTTATATTTATATAAGAAAGTGATATAAATAGCGTACCTTCTTTTATATACTGCAGTCTATATGTGAGGTAGGTTATAAGCTAGTGGATTAAAGGCATTTTATTTTCAATGTATGTGTCAGAATAAATGAACTTTCTCAAACTATGTGATTCATCACAGAATAATAAAAAATGATTCTCATTCTAATGACAATAAATATATACTAGAAGGATGGTCATTTATTCCATGCCTGCTGCATGTTCCCATAATTCTTTGAAATGCTTTACATACATTTTTATATTTTTTCTTCAAGATAATCCCATATATTAGAAATGTGTAGCAGCAGTTTTTACTGCCTGTGTTATCTTCCATTGGCCTACAGTGGGCAGTTCAGTAAGAACTCAGACCCACTCTGGCAGTTTCTCTCTTCACACTGCACTATGCTTGCAGCTTACTGCCTCAAGACTTACCTGGCAACTATTGGCAGGAGATTCAACTAACTGGAGTGCTAGATCTAGTAGATGAATTCTCAGCTACCCATTCCTCAGATGAACAGATGTAGGAGGACTCTCAGTTTTACAGAGGCCCTGTAGATTTGAACTTTCATTGTTTATATCTGTCAGCCCTGTTTCATTCTCATTCCCTATTCAACTCTCCTCACTCCCTCATTCCTGATTCCTGTGATCATGTCCCAAATTAAATTCCTGTGCTTTCATTCTCCTCTTAGATTTATTTTATGGGGGAGGAATCAGAATTGAAGTATAATTGTTATCCATTTTACATAGGGAGAAAACAAGTTTCAGGTAGATTAAGTGATTTACCAAAGTTTTTCCATTTGAAAACTGGTAAACTCAATATATTCTTAAGTAACAGCACAGCCATAAATTTGGAAGATCATTGAGAGGTATGGGACAACAGTTGTGATATAGGCAAAAGCAGAGGCTTCTCTTCCTATTGGCAGCTCAAAGTGAGCAAGGGCTAGTACTGAGAGTATTGTAATTAGCTGAAGGAATGGGTCTTCATAGACAGGAGTATCCAACCTGGAGCATACACAGGGGGCTGGGTCTTAAAGCCATCTCCCTATGGGGCCTCAACAGAGTAGATTCTCTGTGAGCCAATATATGGTAAAACAGTGATCAGAACTAAGATTTGAGCCCCAATGTTTTTGGCAGTTTTCTATGTTCTCAATCAAAAAGCATAATGATTCTCTTCACTGAAAAGGCTGTATCTTAATCCATTCTATAAACTGTAAACTCACATCTATACAACTCTGTATATAATCTCCCCTCAATGAACTGTTATGAAAAAGAATTACAGTCAAACACAGTGTTTTGGAAAACTAAGAAAGGCAGTTATTTTGGAAAACATTTATTATCAAATATTCAAGAACCTCAAAAATGTTTTGCAGCTTCTAGTATAATTATTGGTTTCAAATGATACGAATGTGCTCTCAATTTGATATCAATGAACATGGATTATTTCTGCATACATAAATTAGATGTTTTCTAGGAAGATTTTTGTAGCAGTTATCATTACATAAACAAAGATTAACACACTAACATTTCTTGTAGAGTTTATTCAATAACAAGGCAATGTAAGTTTTCTGCATAGGAATGCCTTTAGTCACTTTATAAAATAATGTGGATGGAACACTTCTGAAACCAACAGTTCTTGTTCATTTAATTACAGTTTTGTTAATATAATCACCCCAGTAGGGGATGTGTTACTTGGTGGGTGATGTTTTCTTCACACCATGAGATGCACGTTCACAGTGTTTGTCTCTATTAACTTAATTAAGAAATTACAATTAGAAAAAGAGCTATGCATTGAACATTTATTTGAGCATACAGAGGAAGTAATGAGAATGCAAGCATGTGTGGTGAGGACCCATTGTCTATGTAAACCTTTCCAGATTACAGAATCAGCAGCTGGCATTTTAGTTATTGTTTAAGGACTCTCTCATTTTCTTTGGCATTTTGTGCACATAAGCACAAATCAGTGCCTAAAACATTTTTAAAATGCCTATGCATAAATGCATTGTTTCTTTAAGAATTTTAAAAGGATATAAAATATATTAATACATGCAAAAAACAACATTTCACATTAGTTTGCTCTTAGAGGAAGTGGTTGAGACTGTTTGATAAATAATGAGTGGCATCTGCCTAATTCCATTAGGTTCTAAAGTTTTCTCTGAGGAAGAAAAAAAGCAATCTAGTGTGTTCTTTCAAATGAGAAAAGTTGTATGTATATTCTTCATAGCAGCCATTCTGAAATATATCCCTGAGGGCAAATTTGTAATAATATCCAGCTGTTACTCAAACTATACCCTGAAATGTTCCTGCTAAACAATCACATTAAACCAGAACAAGAGGAAAATATGTATTTTCATAACAACTTTTAGGGTAAAAGAAATTTATATTAGAGAATATAGTTAATTTACATATTTAAAGGAAAGATTAATTTGAATATACAGGTAAAATGCAAGTTATTTAAAATGACAAATAGAGCTCATCATAGTCTGACTCCTACATATTCCCTCAGAATAATCCAGGGATATGATAGTTCCCTAACCACCATGACTTCAAGTCGCTAAGATGCTCTCTCACCTCCCTCTAGTTTTGCCCTCCTGATTTTTATATATATATTATATTTATATATATTTATATTTATATAAAATAAATATATATTTATATAAAATAAATATATATTTATAGAAAATAAATATATATTTATATAAAATAAATATATATTTATAGAAAATAAATATATATTATATTTATAGAAAATAAATATATATTATATTTATATAAAATAAATATATATTATATTTATAAAAAATAAATATATATTATATTTATAGAAAATAAATATATATTATATTTATAGAAAATAAATATATATTATATTTATATAATGCTCTTTGCTCCCTTCCTAGTTTAAATAATTATTACCTATTTTCAAAATTCAAATGGGAAATCACCTCCTCCAGAAAATCTCCCCAAGCCTCTATAATTGGACGAAGTTGCTCCTCCTCTGCTTCTGCTGCCACCTTAGCAGACCCTTATGATAGGTCTCAAAGTTGTAAGTGTGCTTTTTTCTATATACTGTAAGTTCCTAGTAGATAAGACACTGACTCTTTCAGCATTTTGTGCAGAGACAAATAAACTATGCTGAGGCTCACGTGTCTGAAAGGCGGTCCTGACTTTGTAATATAATACAAAGCATTTTATATGAGAAAATTAGGTCAGGTTCACATTTATTTTAGGAAAATGCCCAATCTACAATCCTCCAGCCACTACTTGAGCATTTTTAGTATTGTGGAGCTTATGAGCACAGTAGAGAGTTTTGTATTTGAAAAAAATATTTTATTTTAGAAATGTTTTAGGTATATAGAAAAAATGTGAAGATGGTACAGAGATTTCCCATACACTCCCCACTCAGTGTTCCTGACTATTAACATCTTACATGAGTATGTCACATGTGTTACAATTAATGAAGCAATGTTGGTATATTATTATTCACTAAAGTCTATAACTTACTCAAATATCCTTTGCTTATACCTCAATGTCCCTTTTCTCTTCCGGGGTCTTCTACAGAACACTATATTTAATTTAGTTGTCATGTCCTTAGACTCCTCTTGATTGTGACAATTTATCCGATTTGCTTCTTTTTGATGACTTTGGCAGTTCTGAGGAGTACTGGTGAGGTATTTTGTAGAATGATTCACAATTGGGATTTGTTTGACCTTTTTCTTATTAGAAAGGGATTCTATGATTGAGAAGGATGACTATAGTGGTAACGTGTCATTGTCATCACATCATTTCAATGATTCATCCTATCTATGTGACATATCAATGACATACCACTGTTGACGTTGATCTTGATCACAAGACTGAGTGGTATTTATGCTTCTGTACTGAAGCTGTCCTTTCCTTCCCCCTCTCTATTATTTATGGGAGAAACTCACCATGTGCAGCCCAGATTTAAGGAGTCAGGAGTTACATTCCACCTCTTCGAGAAGATAGTATTTCATACATTATTTGAAATCTGCATGGGAAAATTTTCTGTTGCTCCCCATTTATTTATTTATTTATTCAATCATTTATTTATACGAATATGAACTCACAGATCTTTATTTAGGGCTTTGTGTTATACCCAGTGCTCCTTTATTTATTTTATTGCTCAAATCATTTCAGCTTTGGACATTGAGAACTCTTCAGGTAACTGCCTTGTTTCATTGACATACTCCTGTTTGTGTGTGTGTGTTTGTGTGTGTGTGTGTGTGTCTATGTGTGTTTAGTAATTTCTTACTCTCTGCCACAATAATCTGCTCCAGGTTTCATCTTTTTTGTGTCTTGATTTTGCCCTGGATCAGCTATTTTTACAAGGAGTTTTGGGTCCTTCTATTGAAGAATGATACTAGAAATAAAGACCTGGCTTCTAGATGTGCTTATTGCTACTGGGATGTCATTGCTTCAAGAACCTCTGAGCTGACATCCCATGTATATAAACATGTCTGTTAATATTTCTAGCTGCAACTATTTTCATCTATATTAACCTTCAAGTGAGTGTATGTTGATGTCATACTGATACATGACCTAATGGATTATTCCAACCTCTAACTATTATTTGGATCATTCCAACCTCAAACTATGCAAATTTCCACTTTAACAGTGATCAATGTAGCTTCTACAATTTGCTGTCCATTTTCCTAATTGTTCAATTCCAGTATAATTGTATAATGATATCAGAGTTGTTAACGTACACTTTCATGAGGGAAAAAAAAAAAGCTTATTAGAGTGCAGTGCTTATATGCAGTTTATTTTCATTTAGTTTTTCAGACTTCACTCAATTCTACTTTCTTTGATCGGTTCTCCCCATCCCACCCCTGCTCAATTTACTGAGATTGTTTCATGTAAATATAGTAATACAGTTGGATTGTTTTGTCACATTCCGAAATCCATCCCCAAATCCTATGATAAGTAATTTTTTGAGAAATAATATATCAAAGTATATTCTTAATGCTACTAATTTCTATGGATTTTTAAAAAAGTATTTTATGTGGTAGATAATTACTTCATAAAAATTCTGTGTTTCACTTATTTAAACCCTCCTCTTAATTCTTCAAAACCACTCTTCTCGCTAGACCTCTACTTTTGTTTATACAGTATATAACTGGGATAATGTAGTATACAGCTTTTCCAGACTGGCTTATTTTATTTAGCAATATGCACATAAGATTCATCAATGCCTTTTCACAACTTGATAGCTCAATTTTTGCTGAGGAATAATTCACCGTGCAGTAAAATGCATTATACATTTTACAAAGGTACCGGTTTATTTACCAATTTACTTTTAACAGAATGTTTGATTCCAACTTTTGGCAATATAAAAAAGGTTTTATAACAATTTAGATGCAAATTTTCATGTGGACATATCTTAAAATTGCTGAAAAATACAATGAAATTATTTTTAGCTTTGTATGAAACAAAAAATTGCCAAAGTTCTGTACCATTTTGCATTCTCATTAGCAATAAAGAAAACTTCTTGCTCTTTATTCTTAAAATCATTTGATATTGTCAGGCATTTGGTATTAGCCATTATAATAATTGTGTAGTTGTATCTCATGGTTGTCTGAATTCAGAATTCTCTCATGACAAATATTGTTGTGTATCTTCTTATTTTTTGCCATATATATATATATATATATATATATATATATATATTCTTTAGTGAAATATCTGCTCAGATCTTTTGTTCATTTTTAATTTTAAAAAAATTATGTCAAGTTTTAAGATATTTTAAAGATTTTTTTGAATGTGTCCTTTTCTTAACCAGATATATATGTTGCAAATATATTGCAAATATATTCTCTCAATCTGTAACTTTTCTTTCGTCCCCTTGATAGTGTCATTTACAGAAAAGTTTTCAGCTGTAATAAACTTCAAAATATCAATTATTATTTCATGGCTAATTTATCTGGTGTTCTATCACCAAAGCTGAAGTTAAGTAGATTTTTTCTTATGTTTTCTTTTAGAAGCTTTACAATTACACAGTTTACGTTTAGTTCTTTGATTCATTTTGAGTTGTGTGTGTTGGGGGGCAAGGGGAGTGTATGTAAAAATTGTAATATCTGTGTCTAGATTTTCTTTCTTTCTCTTTTTGAGCCAACTGGTGCGCTGGTCAGTTGTGTGGGAGGTGCGTGAGCTATAATCTTATGAACAAGTCTTAGTCTTTAATGAGTCTGTGTCTCTGGGCTGTAAGATTCACAAGTTTTTCTCTAGTCCTATATCCTTCCTTAAACCCCTCCCCAGTTTTAACTTAGTCAGAAAGGCTAGACCATGCTAGAATATGAGGATAAATTCCCCACAGTTGGAATAAGACTCGGCTATAGTATTTTCCTTGGAGAGCAGATTTTGTTCTGGAAAAAGCTCTGGGTATAGTCTATAATGATCGCTCTTCCCCTGCCCTTGCTAGATAATAAGAATATTATCTAAGAATATTTAATTTGTAAGAACATAATGGAGTTCATGGAGAAAATCTCACAAAAATGTGGGATTCCTTTAAGGTTGGAGCAACCAGTTGTTTCTTTCTCCCATTCTTGTCCACACTTGCCTTTGAGGTGTATGTCAAAATCAATATTTAACTGTCCTACTAGTTTAGGGCTCTAGTGGCTTCTCTCCCAGGTAGGCAGAGCTCACTGTGATTATCTGCATTTTTCCATCTTTCCAGACTTGGGGGTAATAGTTTGCTGTGCAAGCGTAGTTCTCTGATATATCCAAGAAGAGCTGTTGCTTTTCAATTAGTTCAGCATTTATCTTGAAAGTATGGAGTGAGAACTTCTAAGCTCTTTACATTTTTCAAATGAAGCTGTTTCTCCAGAGCACATTTTTGAGAATAAAATTGTCTTGAATGGTATTACATTAAATTAAAGGTAATCTCTCTGACATTGCATCAGGGATTGCAAACGAATCTCTAGATTCAAAATTAGGGCAGTTCCTCTTCCATATATACTCTTTCAAATTTTAAAGATAATGTTTTCTCCCCAGTCCTTTATTTTCCTCACCACAGTTACTGTTCCTACAGTTGCTCATTACTTACATGTCTTCCTTGTGTCAACGATGTGCTGGGGCTGACTTTTATCAGCCTAGGAAAGCTGATTCCTAGATTTTCAGAAATTGTTGTGAACTGTTGTCAAGCACATCATTATTAAAAGTGAAATAATATGCATTTAAAATTCAATAATTATGATTTATAAATGTTATGGCATATTTCCTTTATATTAGTAACATTTTAATAGAATTATGTATGTACATATCAACATAATTTTCTTTTCAGATTCACAGTTGTTGTTTATCTGCACACCATATCCCTGTACTGTGCATGCACTTTAATTACTAATGTCCTGCATTATATGAGATCCAATAAGAATAATGAAACCCTTAGGACACCTCTCATTGCTAAATAAGCTATTGTCCTTTTTACAAATGTAAACCCTCTTTAGAAAAGCGTAAATTCAATGGGCATTGGATTGCATTAGATTTGTTTCTCAGAAAGCTTTCTGTCTGTCTCTGCCTCCCACTCTTACTCAAACATGATTGATAGAGAATTTGAGTAATACATTCACTGTTACCCACTCAAACTGTAATGAAGCAAATCAGGTTTTATTTTCTTGGTAGTACAGATTAAATGTGTTTCCCACAGTTCCTTTTTCAGAGTCTTTTATACAAGTTCAAACATATTGACTAGACCTTTAAGCTTAATCTGTAACTTCTGAATAAGTCAATATCTACAAAGAGTGATAACTAAAAAGGACAGGATATCATTTGTCTTAGAACAGAAATCTTTTAATTATTAAATATTCTTTAGAGTCTAATTGGTTTTGCTAAGGTGACATTTCAGGTTAAATAATTAATATATTTAAATTTAATTTTAGATTTTTAGGCATCATAAATTATTTTAGATGAGCTAAATGTATCGTTTTTGTTGGGGTGTTTCAAAGATCAATAAGTGAATTTATTTTCAGTCTTCTAAGATCATTTTTCCAATGTTGCAAGCAGCACAAAGTCAAACGATCTTCAACACATATCCTTTAATTAATTGAAATTGCTGTCAAACTATTGGATATTCAGGTGATTATATTTTACCAAGACCAGCATATATAATCAACTTTTCAAGACATCTATTTGTATAAAATATGCTTTCTTTTACTTTCTTATTTAATTTATTGCATACATTAAGTACCAATCCTTTATTATTCTTTACTAAGATATTTAACTTTAAGGCTACTTTTCTGAAATTATCAATATAAAATATGCTTATGAATTACTATTATGAATTATTGTTATCACAATTATTCTAACAGCTCAATATTGCTCACAGTAATTTACTTACTGTTTAGTCAGCCAAGGTTTTCAGTGCTTTTCTTACTAGGCTTTGTTTTCCGGTTTGTCTTAGGATAGTCACTGTGAAAGGGTGACTCCTTACTCTCTTTCCTATGAACATTGTACTTCAATTAATATTACTCAAAATAGCATTATATTTATGACAAAACTGGCTTATATTTACTGTATCAAACAATCAATAAACACAAATTGTTAGAGATTCTTTTCAACAATGAAAGCCACATTTCTAAGTGTGTTCTTACAGGGTTTTTCACAATTAATAGTTATATGGGTGTCTACTTTGTCTTCCAAGCTGGTTTCCCTGGAAGCAGATTCTGAGAAAGAGATAAATATATAGGACATACTTAAAAAGCACTTTTGAGATCAGCATTTGAGGAAAAGAAAGAAAGAAAAGATTTGGCAAAACAGAAGCTTACCTTCTATGCAGGCACAACAAATGCCTCGGCTGACACTATGTAATGCTTTAGGAGATGGGGTGTTCCTTCAGAGTTGTACCAGGTTGGAGCAGACTAGGACTTTATACATAGCATGAATCAGCCACCCTATATAGGCGAGTGCTCATTTTCTATGGGGAAGCAGGCAGATAGAACAGATAAAGAATATTTCTGACAGTGGACTTAGCACCTAAGAAAACAAGTCCTTCATTCCTCAGGAGAAATATTGGAGGCAAAGCACAGTGCCCATCACAATCTGCATTTTGTGTCTACAGATCCACATTCTTGCATAGGTCCTAGAAGTGGCTCCTCCAGGACTCAACTGTGGCTTTCTTCTTGAGAGATAGAGGAAAGTTACTGGGTGAACCTCATACCCCACTGCTACAGCTGGTCTCGAAGCCACAACTAATGTACGTTGCCTACCTTTTCTACTTCTATTTTTACATTTTCCTCACTCTAAGCTAGCATTTCTGCTGGGCAATAACGACTTACTAGGGCCATGACCAACCCTCATCCCAGAGCAGAATGAGCCCATGGTTCCTTGGCCTTTCTGAGGATCGAGTGGCTGCACTTATATATTTTCTACCAAAATTGGGCAAAAGGACACCAGGAGGCACCCATATGGAACACGCACGTGCTAAATATATCTATCTTTTTCTATCCCAGTTGAGTAATAACAAAAATACATTTTCCTGGTGACCACAGCCAATTACTCCTGCCAAGATGCTGCATCTTCTTTCGCCTGCTTCTTCCTTGATGTAAGGAATCCAGTCATAGGCAATGGATCACATTATGTAATTGTTTTCCCTTTGATGACAAGAACCTCCAAACCCACAGAATGAAGAATTAGGGAACATACACAAATTCCCCAAGTGGGTCATTGGGATGATGGCAAGTAGAGACAACTGCTGCTTTCAACCTGTTTGAATACTTATAATTCCTTTGAATCGAGCAGATCACATGAGATAAAGGTCTTTGATTCAAGATGTATATTCCATCCTGGAGGACAGAGCCCCCTTCTGGTCTAACATAATCTACTCGCTGGCCCATGCTGTGCCATCTCAACAGGTTATCCATCATTCTATCAGGCCAGTATCATCAGGATGGCACATACGATCTACATTTTTACTTTTTGAATTGATAAGGTTATTAGATGTTGTGGTCATGAGCTCCTTCTGCTATCTTCTTTATGGTAACATAGGTCCCTCTCTCTCACGTGGATCTATCTATATAGGATATTGATTTTTTGGTGAAACAGACTAGTTTTCAGTCCAGCAGCACCATGTACCTAACTTGTTGAGTCAACTCAGACTCCAGCGCTAACAAGGAAAAGGCCTTTATTAGGCCTCAATTTCCAAATTAAAATAATATGTTTTAGAATATGGCCAGCCTAGCCCAGCAGCAACACAGGTTAACAACAATAACAACAACAAAAGTGCAGCCACCCTGCGCGGTGGCTCACCCCTGTAATCCCAGCACTTTAGGAGGCTGAGGTAGGTGGATCACGAGGTCAGGAGATTGAGACCATCCTGGCTAACACGGTGAAACCCCATCTCTACCAAAAATATAAAAAATTAGCCGGGCATGAGTCCCAGCTATTTGGGAGGCTGAGGCAGGAGAATCGCTTGAACCTGGAAGGCAGAAGTTGCAGTGAGCCGAAATAGTGCCACAGCACTCCAGCCTGAGCAACAGAGTGAGACTCTGTCTCAAAAAAAACAAACAAAAAAAGTGTCAGCTCTGCTTTTGGGAAAAACTTAAAAAAAAAAAAAAAAAAAAAAACAACATTCTACCTGAAGAAAACACACAAGAAAACAAACAAACAAAAATGTCTCTGGCTCAACAGGACCTCAGATTATAGAGGCTCCTCTAAATGTCTGTCTGATGGTATTCATAAGTAAAAAGCTGATGAATGACACCCATTGTCTGGCTCCAAGGACAATTCTTGGAGACCCACTGTAGTCAGAGTTAATCAGTATAATAAGCAAGGATCGAAAAGGTATGACTCTTGGTTCAGAAATTCTTCTGTAGATCATGCATAATATATATTTTACTGACTCTTGAGTTGTTGGCAATAGCATAGCTTACTGGCCTATTACTTGAAAGATGATAGTCAGATTAAGATATCCCTCTTTGGGGATGCGAAGTGTGTAAACAAATTATGGCTATTGATAGGACAGCCTGGGTACTCAAGCAGATGCCCATGATGAAAGCCAATTATCTAATAAGACTGAGTGGTTTCAAGCTGCTGATCAAAACTCCACTTTTCAGATTGCTATCCTTGCTTCCTGGATCAAATACCTCACCAGACAGGACAACATTGTTGACTGGATCAAAACAAAGAACTTTGTGTCTGATACTGAATTCCCCACTGCATGCCATATTTGTGGCTTCTACCAAACTCTAGATTGTTATGCAATGAAAGAGGTCATGTGGCACAGGGCATTATTGTTGCCTGATCCTGGAAAATTGACTACATCAAACCCTTAAGCTTATCTCATGACTGTCATTCATGCCTCCCTACTGTTGGTACTTTATAATCCAATCAGCAGACCCAAGCTACACCATTATAACACTTCAGAAATATACGGTTTTAGGATTTAAGATTTATAAATCATTTATAATCTGACAAAAATGTGCCTTTCATCTCAAATTCTACTCAATAAAGGGCCAAAAGTAAAAAGAATTTGATGAACGTTCCGTGTTTCTTATCATTCGCAGACATCTGGTATTGTTGAGCACTTCCTCACAAATCAGTACAAAAACTCTTTTTTGTCCTGGTCTCTTTTTTGTCCAAAGATTTTAATAAAGTTAATTTGATTACTGAGGGTGGTATGCCCATAAAGAGATCATCTTCTCTTGGCCACAGTGTCGCAAATGATCAGGCACAAAGCAGATGGAGTAGATGAAGACTTATTTTAAAAATTTATTATTATAACATGAGCATTTTTGCGTATAATGCCTCTTTTTTCTCCTGGCAACAAACTCAAGACAGCCAGGTAAACAGAACCTTCTGGAAAACAGCCCAGGGAAAAGGGGTTTGAGGGAGTAAAACTTACCTTCAGTTCATTCACCTGGTTCTCATGCGAGATTGACATCCTAGATTACAAACAGTGAATACTTGGTAGTCTGCACCATTTCTTAGGTTCCCCAGCAGTGTCCCACACAGGCCAAAGAGAGAGAGAGATTATGAGTCTTTGTCAATTTTATTAGAACCTCCTTGATCCTCTTGAACCTGACTAGTTAGATGAAAGGTGTCAGTGAGAGTAGGGGACTATTAGAGAAATAGTAGGCTTACCATGACTGGGACAATTTATGCCAATTGTGTGGCACATGGAAAAGGAATGCATTAGGCTCACAAGGTGAACAGAAAACTAGGCATTGAAGGCTAAAGAATTCTATCTTCTTCCTGAGTCAAGCAGTAGCTGTAGTTGGCAATTAGACCTGCTTCTTGGATTAAAACCCCCCGGCCGGGCGCGGTGGCTCAAGCCTGTAATCCCAGCACTTTGGGAGGCCGAGGCGGGCGGATCACAAGGTCAGGAGATCGAGACCATGGTGAAACCCCGTCTCTACTAAAAATACAAAAAAAAATTAGCCGGGCGCGGTGGCGGGCGCCTGTAGTCCCAGCTACTCAGGAGGCTGAGGCAGGAGAATGGCGTGAACCCGGGAGGCGGAGCTTGCAGTGAGCCGAGATCGCGCCACTGCACTCCAGCCTGGGCGACAGAGCGAGACTCCGCCTAAACCCCCATTCACCTGCTATGAAAACTCAAACTGCTACTACTACCACTACTACTACTGCTGCTGCTACTACCACTACTACTACTAATAATAAACTTCCTGATCTATCATGCTGTGTCTGGTACCATCACCAGTCTGTCCTAAATGTGGATCTCCTTAGTGTGTGTACAAACATGACACCAGACCAGCTTTGTTTAAATCTCACTGATACAAATCCATATACTTTATGCCTAAGCAGTGTGGGTTTATGCTATATGTGGCTACTGGGCTGCAACCACAAATTGATAATTACATGGCTTACAGTAAACAATGTTTGGCAATCCAAATCCAGTTTAAATAAGAAACGCTGAGCCAACATGAGCTGTGCCCCTTCAAGTTATATGTTCTACAAAGATTGAGTGGGGCATGGAATATTTCTTCAGGGCAGACAAGTGTTGCTTTTTGGCTTATTGTTCTGGAGAATTTTTGGTAACATCACCAAAGATTGGCAGGTCCCTCTCCATCCATCATAAAGGATAATAGACTTTACCTTATAGTACATGGCAAAGCCTCCCTCCTCCCCACTCCCGTGTTGGATCTTTGCACAGTTTGCTGTACCTTTGTCCTTGGGGAGGGTGGCTTAGAAAACTCAGCACTGTGGTTTGGCCTCATTTGGCTGGCCTCATTTTGCTCATTTTTGAGTCCTATTGACAGTAGCCTTAATTAAATGCTATATAGAACAAATTAAATGGATTTTGTCCCAGCAGCTTCTGGTCAAATTAATAAGAATACTTGATGGAATGACACACTCATGTTAAAATTCAAGTTTATTCAAAAATCTCCCAGGCTAAGGGGTGGAATTTTGGAAGATGCAATCAGTTATGAGACTTGAATGCTTGCATTTTTCTCACTGAAAATGCCAAGACTGAAGGCCCTGACTGCTCCTTGTCCAGCCATTCCTCAGCATTTTCTTTGCAGCATATAAAGAGCACTTGCTAATAGCCCCACTATAAAAGATTTGGACTTCCCAAGCTCATATTTCCTTATGTGTGATACAAACTCACAGTTTGTGTATCATTCACCTGTGCTCCTCTGCCTCGGACCCATAGGATTGGTGGGCGGTAGGATGCAGGGGGTGGGAGAATTAGGAGCTGACTCAAGATGAAGCTCATAGCATTTGATGTGTCATAATTAGTAACATCTTTACTTCTGACCTAAGAGTATTGAGTCCTCTTCCAGTATTCACAAAATAGTGAGTGACAGGCTAGCCTCCAGACTATAAGCAAGAGTCTTAAGTACCTTGCTTTCTAAGAGATGGCATTAAAATGAGGAGAGACATTAAGACTGTTTTAGATAATCACAAGTGCTCTACACCATAATAAAACAGAAATGATCACATGAAATGTAATTGGAAGAGCCATTAAGACAGGATCATAGGAATCTATTCCCTGAGTAGGTGATATTTGAGTTGAGACTTAAATTGAAGTAGAGAATGAGCCCCTCAAGCCACATTCTGCGAAAACAGCGTTGGAAAAAAATGGAACAGTATGGAAAAACGGCTTTAGGCAGGAACATGTCTGACATGTTTGCAGAATAGAAAGAGGGGCAGAGTCACATAATCAGAGTGAACAAAGAGGGGACTGAAGTTATGCAATTTTTATTTTCAAAAGAACACCTTAGTCACTATGTAGTAAATGAATTAATCTGGAATTAGGAAGAGGCTATTTAAGAAGACTTGATGGAAAGAACTTGCATTTCCTTTAACAGACCAATAACAAGTTCTGAAATTCAATCAGGAATAAAAAGCCTACCAACCAGAAAAAGCCCAGGTCCATATGGATTCACAGTCAAATTCTACCAGATATATAACAAAGAGCTAGAATCATTCCTACTGAAACTGTCCCGAAAAATTGAGGAGGAGGGACTCTTCCCCAACTCATTCTGTGAGGTCAGCATCATTCTGATACCAAAACCTGGCAAAGTTACAACAAAAAAGAAAACTTCAGGTCAATATCTTTGATGAAAACAGATGAAAACATCCTCAACAAAATAGGAGTAGAAAACCAAATTCATCAGCACATCAAAAATTTGTCAACCATGGTCAAGTAGGCTTTTTCCTGGGATGCAAGATTAGTTCAACATATACAAATCAATAAATTTGATTCAACACATAAACAGAACTGAAAACAAACATCACAAGATTATCTCAATAGATGCAGAAAAGGCTTTCAATAAAATTCAGCATCCCTTCATGTTAAAATTTTGCCACAAACTAGGCACTGAAGGAACTTCAAAATAATAAAAGCCATCTATGACAAAGCCACAGCCAACATAATACTGAATGGGCAAAAGCTACAAGCAGTTCCCTTGAGAGCCAGAACAAGACAAGGATGTCCACTCTCATCACACCTATTCAACGTAGTACTATAAGTCCTAGCCAGAGAAATCAGGTAAGAAAAATAAATGAAAGGAATCTAAATAGGAAGACAGAAATTCAAACTATTTCTGCTTGCTCAAAATATGATTTTATACTTAAAAAACTCCATCGTCACCTGGGTGTGGTGGCTCACGCCTGTAATCCCAGTGCTTTTGGAGGCCAAGGCGGGCGGATTGTCTGAGGTCAGGAGTTTGAGATCAGCATGGCTAACATGGTGAAACCCTATCTCTACTAAAAATAAAAATAAAATAAAATAAAATAGCCAGGCATGGTGGTACACATCTATAGTCCCAGCTACTCGGGAGGCTGAGGCAGGAGAATTGCTTAAACCCTGGAGGTGAAGATTGCAATGAGATGAGGTCATGCTACTGCACTCCAGCTTGGGCAACAGAACAAGACTCTGTCTAAAAAAAAAAAAAAAAAGAACACCCCATACCCCATAGTCTCTCTACAAAAGTACTAGATCTGATAAACCACTTCAGTAGAAAATTTAGTGGCATTTCTATACACTAATGATTGCCAAATCAAGAACACAATCTCATTCACAATAGCCACAAAAAAATAAAATACCCAGGAATAAGCTAACCAGGGAGGTAAGAGATCTCTACAACAAGAATTACAAAACACAGCTGAAGCAAATCAGAGATGTCATGAACAAATGGGAAAACATTGCATGCTCATGAATAGGAAGAATCAATATTGTTAAAATGGACATACTGTGCAAAGCAATTTACATATACAGTGTTATTCATATCAAAATATCAAGAACATTCTTGACAGAATTGGGAAAATAAATTCTAAAATTCATATGGAACCAAAAAGGAGCCCCCAGAGCCAAAACAATCCTAAGCAAAAAGAGTAAAGCTGGAGGAATCACATAACTTGAACTCACACTATATTACAAGTCTAAAAACCAGTACCAAAACTGCATGGTACTGGTACAAAATTTGACAAATAGATCAAAGAAGCAAAATAGAGAGCCCATAAAGAAAGCCACACACATACGAGCACCTGATCGTTGACAAAGTTGACAAGAACAAGCAATGAAGACAGGATTCTCTATTCAATAAATGGTGCTGGCATACCAGGCTAATGGTATGCATAAGATTGAATTTGGACCACTTCTTTACCCTATATACAAAAAGCAACTCAATATGGATTAGACTTAAATATGAAGCACAAAACTATAAAAGCGCTTGAAGAAAACCTAGGAAATACCATCCTAGACATAGGCATCGGGAAAGATTTCTTGAGGAAGACACCGAAAGCAAAAATTGACAAATGGGACCTAATTAAAGTGTTTCTGCACAGCAAAATAAACTACCAACAGAGTATATAGGCAACTCAAAAATTGGGAGAAAATATTTGAAAATTATTCATCTGACAAAGGTCTTATATCCAGCATCTATAAGGAACTTAAACAAATTGACAAGAACAAAACAACCCTATTAGAAAGTGGGCAAACGACAGATACTACAAAACAAGGCATATCTATGGCCAACAAATATATGAAACAAAGCTCAACATCATATTCATTAGAGAAATGCAAAGCAAAAGCAAATGAGATCTCATCTCACACCAGTCAGAATGCCTGTTATTAAAAAGTCAAAAAATAACATGCTGGTGAGGTTGTGAAGAAATGAGAATGCTTACACACTGCTGGTGGGAGTGTAAATTAGCTCAGCCACTGCGAAAAGCAGTTCGGTGAGTTCTCAAAAAACTTAAAACAGAGCTACCTTTCAACCAGCAATTCCATTACTGGGTATATACTAACGGAATATGTTGTCATTCTAGCATAATGACACACGTATGTGTATGTTCATCACAGCACTATTCAAAAGAGCAAACACAACCAGGCGCGGTGGTTCACACCTGTAATCCCAGCACTTTGGGAGGCCGAGGTGGGCGGAGCATCTGAGGTCAGGAGTTCGAGACCAGCCAGGCCGACATGGTGAAACCCTGTCTTTACTACTAAAAGTACAAAAATTAGCTGGGCATAGTGGTGCGTGCCTGTTATCCCAGCTACTCAGGAGGCTGATGCAGGAGAATAGCTGGAACCCGGGAGGTGGAAGTTGCATTGCACTCCAGCCTGGGTGAACGGAGTGAGACTCCATCTCAAAAAAAAAAAAAAAAAAAAAAAGCATTAGCAAAGACATAGAATCAATCTAAATGCCCATCAGTGGTAGACTATCTAAAGAAAATGTAGTACATATACACCATGGAGTATTATGCAGTCATAAAAATGAATGGGCTAACGTCCTTTGCAGCGACATGGATGGAGCTGGAGGCCATTATCCTAAGCAAACTAACAGGAACAGAAACCCCAGTACCACATGTTCTCACTTATAAGTGGGAGCTAAACGCTGAGTACATACACATGAAACAAAGAAGGAAATAATAGACACCAGGGCCTGCTTAAAGGTGGAGGATAGGAGGAAGACGAAAATAAAAAACTATCTGTCGGGTACTGTGCTTATCACCTGGGTGATGAAATATGTACACCAAATCCCATGACATGTGACGTGTCTATAGAAACAACCTCCACATGTACCCCTGAAACTGAAAGAAAAAAAAAATCTTGGAAATAGAAATGGCATTAATACCTTTCTTCTTTTAGTTCCATTAACACTAAAATTTATAAAATACTTGAAATAAATTTATTACGTCAGTGTATTCAGTTTCTTGATTATGTCAAATCATACCTAGTGCATTTGTTCCTTCAAAATAAGACATAATATTGAATATATAATCTTTATGTGTTCCCCCAGATAAAGTGATTTATAAGTTTAAAGAAAGAAGGAAAAAAGAAATTGTTCTGCTGTATGTTATCATTGAAACAAAAATGTTTGGAACAAGACCCATTTTTGTGGTAGAGCTAAGAGCATTTGTCAATGAATTGAATGTGGTTTGAAGAAACAAGAGAAATTAATGATTAGCCCAGAGTGATTGGCTTGAGTGTTTGTTTGAATATTTGTATAATTTATAAATGGAAAAGGCCAGAAGAGCAGGAAATATGGAGGAGTGAGATCAAGAGGCTTTTTGTTTTTAATTCATTTGGGGCCTTGTTAGAATAAATATACAAAGTAACCAGTTAGCCAATATGTAGTAAAAATAAAATAGAAAAAAAGTTTTGAATGTTGGTATTACTCTCTTTCTTTTCCTGCAACCATTGTGACATTTTTTACAGATCTTTTAATATTGTTTGCATCATAGCTGAATATATGCATTTGCAATATTTATACACTATGAGGAAATATTAAGCATTTTATTCTATTTACACTGATAAGATATTGAGAATTGTTTTAAAAAAAACAAAATATTGCACAGCTTCAGAATGTATCAAGAGGGTAACACTAAAAATGCATTAGATACAATAGTCCATATAAGAATTAATGCAGTGGTTTACAGTAAAGTAAATGTCATAGAGCATGCTGCCTGTTCAGCTCTGCTTTCCACTACCTTCTGCATTAACTTTTTCCTTGATTACCCAAGGAAGCCCAACTTTTGTTTTTCTTTTATGCTGAATAGCGTCACTATTATCTGGCACTGTGCAGTCCATAATCTCATCCTGATTTATTTAGTTACTCTTCAATATCTACAAATTTATTTCTCCAATCAAAAATCATTCTAAACTTCATGGAAATTCCAGAGAACATTTTTTTAATCAATAGCATCTTCACCTCAATTTTGTAGTTAGACATAGCAGATCATAGATTTGTGACATGTATGTTGTAACAAGGCACTAAGAAAATGGAAAGGAAGCCAACTATTGTAAAATACCATTCTCCCAGAGAGTATGGAAAGAATTTCCACGGTATTGATTGCCTTCCATTCAATAATCCTGTCTCATAGGTATTGTTAGCTTTATTTAACTGATGGAGAAAAGCTTGCATCTCCTGACAACGGCTGATGATTTTCATTTTGCTTTGCTTTGTTCCAAAGACTCTACTCTTTTCACTAAACCACTGTGTGTTAACTGACTTGTATGGACAGTGCACAAAACTTGCACTGTGCAGAGTACAGATGGACACGTAAATAATCATGACAATGGAAGACTGCCTTTGCTTTTAAATGACATTTTTCCTTATATATTTTGGGCCCCTTGGAGTCTGCTGCTTTCAAAGTGTAATCACAGATAACCATTATAAAGGGATAAGGCCATGGTGAACAAAATGTGTTATTTTGCCCACATGTCTACAAAATATGTAGATTGGGTGCATATCTAGTCTCCTCACTTATCTGGGGGGTCTATGATTCTTTGAAATTTGTAGGGAAGCAGATCTGCTTTGCCATCATCATACAGTTCAGGTATGTGCTGATTAGACAAGGACACTGCTCGGGACATTTCACAAGTTGTTCTTTCAGTGTAGAAATCATTCGGGCTCTGCGCTGCCATCACTTGTACCCTTTCATCCTGTAAGTGGCTTTTCACCAGGTTTTCCTTTTCCTCCTCTGTAGTCATTGCTTTATCTAGCACTCTTCTTCCACACTCTTATATTTATTTGATGCTGAAAATGCTGCAGATTGTGGGTGACAACCTTCTTGCCACCAACACTAATAATTAAGAACAGGTGCTATATGTCCTCATATTTGTCACGAGAAAATCTTCATACTATTTAATATTGTGGCATATACCTTAATCTCCTCCACAGAATCAACCAAAAAATCTCCTAAGTACCTTAATAAACACAGTTCTGTTGGACTGGCATATGCTTACATTATATGCTATGCTTCAAATATTATGGTAGTTTGTTGTACGACAGATATTTTCCCTAAATAGCATCTGCAATAGAAAATGATTAGTGTTTCCTCTTTTTAGAATGATCTAAATAGATGATATTGGGAGCAGGTGAATAAAAATATTTAAAGCATTATGTGCCATTGGGGTAATATATAATTGTTTGGATGCTTACATCTTGGTTGGAATATTAAATGCTAAAGGTACTGTGGGTCCACTAAATATAAATAAAAGAGCTGACTTCAGCTAATGACTCACTTTTGAGCATGGCTCTTTGACAGGTTTTATTGGTAATTGAAAAAAATGGCAAAGCAATTTTATGACTGTGCTTGGAGAAAAGAGCCCAGTCCATAACATGAAATCAGCCAACAAAGCATTTTTGCTATGATTACTCCAAACCCCAAACCAATAGGCCAATGCATTTTTTTAAAGTTTCCTTGTTATTTATTTATTTTTAAACTTCACTGGAAATCATCACAGTCCACAGAAAGCAAGATACTGGTAACACATCCATAATGAATCATTTAAACAGCTTTTTAAAAAAAGAACAATAAAGGCCACATGCCAGATTATTTGCCATGCAATAATTATACACAAAATAAACAGTATTTTCTGATACAGGATAAGAAAATCGAGTTGTCTGTTTTTTTCTAATACAGCAGAAATTGTGTGACTACAGAGTTTACTGTGTTGAAAAAAATTGTTTGGAAACACAAGAAAAACATTGGTGAAAACACGTATTTATTCTGCATGCAACTGACCATTCTGTTATTGATATTAATTTAATATTTCCGTGCCTTGTGAATGTATGTTTTAGACTTAAAGGCAGAGCATTTATGCCTTTCTCAGAACTTAGCAGAGTATTTCAAAAAATTTCAGTACTCTAAAATTTTACTAACTCTAATCCTTTTTTAATATGATTTCATATTATTTTATAGACTATAATTAAGTGAATCTGTGCAACCCCACATTCACAGAATGTTCTCGAATGTCATTCATTGTTCTCCTGTGCCTTTCTTGCCACACTTTCTCTTTCTCCAATACCTTTGTCATGACTTTCTCTTTCCTCATCTTCTCTTTGTCCGGCGTCCATACTTCTTTCTTTCACAGAATTATCTTCCCACTTGTTGATACCATTTACCTCACCATACCATTTTCCCTACATTTCAATCACTGTTTCCTAATTTCCTACTTTTTCCTCTTTTTTATGTTATTTTCCACTGTTTTCCAAGCTTTGATTACATCTGTAGACTACAATGTTTTTTAAAATGAAGCATTATTTAATGAGCAACAACAGGAAATTTAGACCAGCTCAACTGTCTCATTCTTCTTTCATTTAGGGATTAGCTTTTGCTGAATTACAATCCACTCTAAACATCAGTGATTTACTAGAATGGCCTCTGATATTGCAGATAAGTTTTTTGGTTAAGTAAGAGCTCAGTCATCTTGGCATAAGGGGACAGTTCTTCCACAGGCCTTGACTCTACCTGGTCTTGGCTCCTTACTCAGGTTTGTGTTCAGGTATCAACCACAGGTTCTTATTCTAATCACTTTCTGCCCAGAAGTTACTTTTATGTAGTCAAAAAATATGCCACGTATATATTTTCTTTCAAAAATAACTACATATGACAATATTCCGAAATATTTTGGCTAGTCATTTTCCCAAATATTTTGGTTAGTCATTTTCCCAAACAAACATTTATAAAAATTTCATACTCATTATCCAGCCTCATCATGGCTACTGCAGCGTCAACCTCCTAGGCTCAAAGATATACTGCTGCCTTAGCCACTTGAGTAGCTATGACCACAGGGGCATGCCACTATGGCTGGCTACTTTTTTTTTTTTTTAGATAAGAGGTCTTCCGCTTTTACCAAGACTGATCTTGAATTCCTGACCTCAAAGGATCTTCCTGCCTTGGCCTCTAAAACTGTTGGCAATACAGTTATTAGCCAGCATACCCACCCTGTAAATTTGTATTTTTAAGCTTAAATTATAATGTTTCTTTCTGTGTACCCAAGTAGATGATTTTCTCCTTTTTCAAAACCAGTTCCCATACATCTGCAAAAGATAAGTTTATGGAGACGTTTGTTTAGTACATCTAAAACTATATGTTAATTTTATCTAACAAAGATCCCATATATTGCACAGAACAGAATCTGCTATTTGAGATATATCTTGGTTGTTTTTGTGGAACTACAGTCAACATACATCCAACTATCAGCTTTGATGCCATGTTTGGTTTGGGGTAAAGTTTTTTGCTGATATTGGCGATATAAATTCAACCATTTGTTGCAATTTTAAAAATTAGAAAAATCAAATATTATTAATATATTTACCATTTATTGAGTACAGTGACACAAGCACTGTGCCAACTCTGTTCTGTATATTATATCATGTTTTGCAATATTGTACAAAACATTCCACTCTGTCTCCATGGGTCTCCAAGGATGGCACTGATTTCTGCCATTTGTCTAGATTGTGACTGAGTTTCATTTACTCTATTTGTTGCAAAAGAGAAAATTTTAGAGAATTCCATTTAGTCTGTAAGAGATTTTTTCCTTTGAAAACAATATGCTCCTTCATGCTAAAAACGCTCAATAAATTCGGTATTGATGGAACGTACCTCAAAATAATAAGAGCTATTTATGACAGACCCACAGCTAATATCATACTGAATGGGCAAAAACTGGAAAAATTCCCTTTGAAAACTGGCACAAGACAGGGATATCCTCTCTCACCACTCCTATTCAACATAGTGTTGGAAGTTCTGGCTAGGGCAATCAGGCAAGAGAAAGAAATCAAGGGTATTCAGTTAGGAAAAGAAGAAGTCAAATTGTCCCTGTTTGCAGATGACATGATTGTATATTTAGAAAACCCCATCGTCTCAGCCCAAAATCTCCTTAAGCTGATAAGCAACTTCAGCAAAGTCTCAGGATACAAAATTAATGTGCAAAAATCACAAGCATTCTTATACACCAGTAACAGACAAGCAGAGAGCCAAGTCAGGAATGAACTTCCATTCACAATTGCTTCAAAGAGAATAAAATACCTAGGAATCCAACTTACAAGGGATGTCAAGGACCTCTTCAAGGAGAACTACAAACCACTGCTCAGTGAAATCAAAGGACACAAACCAATGGAAGAACATACCATGCTCATGGATAGGAAGAATCAATATCGTGAAAATGGCCATACTGCCCAAGGTTATTTATAGATTCAATGCCATCCCCATCAAGCTACCAATGACTTTCTTCACAGAATTGGAAAAAACTGCTTTAAAGTTCATATGGAACCAAAAAAGAGCCCGCATTGCCAAGACAATCCTAAGTCAAAAGGACAAAGCTGGAGGCGTCACGCTACCTGACTTCAAACTATACTACAAGGCTACAGTAACCAAAACAGCATGGTACTGGTACCAAAACAGAGATATAGACCAATGGAACAGAACAGAGTCCTCAGAAATAATACCACACATCTACAGCCATCTGATCTTTGACAAACCTGAGAGAAACAAGAAATGGGGAAAGGATTCCCTATTTAATAAATGGTGCTGGGAAAATTGGCTAGCCATAAGTAGAAAGCTGAAACTGGATCCTTTCATTACTCCTTATACGAAGATTAATTCAAGATGGATTAGAGACTTAAATGTTAGACCTAATACCCTAAAAACCCTAGAAGAAAATCTAGGTAGTACCATTCAGGACATAGGCATGGGCAAGGACTTCATGTCTAAAACACCAAAAGCAACGCAGCAAAAGCCAAAATTGACCAATGGGATCTCATTAAACTAAAGAGCTTCTGCACAGCAAAAGAAACTACCATCAGAGTGAACAGGCAACCTACAGAATGGGAGAACATTTTTGCAATCTATTCATCTGACAAAGGGCTAATATCCAGAATCTACAAAGAACTCAAACAAATATACAAGAAAAAAACAACCCCATCAAAAAGTGGGCAAAGGATATGAACAGACATTTCTCAAAAGAAGACATTCATACAGCCAACAGACACATGAAAAAATGCTCATCATCACTCGCCATCAGAGAAATGCAAATCAAAACCACAATCAGATACCATCTCACACCAGCTAGAATGGCAATCATTAAAAAATCAGGAAACAACAGTTGTTGGAGAGGATGTGGAGAAATAGGAACACTTTTACACTGTTGGTGGGATTGTAAACTAGTTCAACCATTATGGAAAACAGTATGGCAATTCCTCAAGGATCTAGAACTAGATGTACCATATGACCCAGCCATCCCACTACTGGGTATATACCCAAAGGATTATAAAGTATTCTACTACAAAGACACATGCACACGTATATTTATTGCGGCACTATTCACAATAGCAAAGACTTGGAATCAACCCAAATGTCCATCTGTGACAGACTGGACTAAGAAAATGTGGCACATATACACCATGGAATACTATGTAGCCTTAAAAAAGGATGAGTTTGCGTCCTTCGTAGGGACATGGATGCAGCTGGAAACCATCATTCTTAGCAAACTATCACAAGAAGAGAAAACCAAACACCGCATGTTCTCACTCATAGGTGGGAACTGAACAATGAGATCACTTGGACTCCGGAAGGGGAACATCACACACTGGGGCCTATCATGGGGAGGGGGTAGGGGGGAGGGATTGCATTGGGGAGTTATACATGATATAAGTGATGAATTGATGGGTGCTGACGAGTTGATGGGTGCAGCACACCAACATGGCACAAATATACATATGTAACAAACCTGCACGTTATGCACATGTACCCTAGAACTTAAAGTATAATAAAAAATAAAAATAAATAAAAAAAAAGAAAACAATATGCTTATGGAAAAGATTTACTTGAAGTTGTCAAAATTATAAATTCTCTAACAATAAGATGAATCTTTGAAAAGAGTAAAGGTTTTCTGTGTTTTTCTTTAACATAAACAGATGTTATTAAATATTTTAACAGAATATGATTTTAATAGTTTTCAATAAAGTTGGTTTGTAGATCTACAAATTTAATAAAATGAATTCATCAATTAATACATTAATATGCCAAAATTATTTAATTTTAAATTGCATAACACCGTTTGCATTCTAAACAAGTTTTAACTTGGGAATGACATGGTATCACTATTTATAGATTCCCATACTTCTTCTTCTCTAGGGTTTCTCAATTTCTATTGATATAAAATAATTAAGAAGTAATTAGAGTGCTCAGAAAATGCATTATGTTTGCAAAATTACTGTAATTCAAGCTATGATTTAAATTTCTTGCAGAACTATCTACCTTGATAAATTTTTCAAGGACAGTCCCTGACAGAAAGATTTAAAGTTTAATTTATCTTCTTTAAAGATGATAAACGGTCTTTCCTAAATCACAGAGTCTCTGACTGCTAAGTATCCACTCACAACCCTATACATACAAGTTTTCTTATCAACTAATCAGACAACTGTGACTCTCAACCTTGTGAAACATGAATTTTGAGATCAAATTATCTGTAATTTACTATTTGCTGCTTGTATACCAAAATAGAGAAATTACTTTAGTAAGAATAATGGCCTCCAGCTCCATCCATGTCCCTGCAAAGAACATGTTCTCATTTTTCCTTTTCCTTTCTTTTTTTTTTTCTTTTTTTTTTTTTTTTTTTGAGGCAGAGTCTCACTCTGTTGCCCAGGCTGGAGTGCAGTGCAGTGACAGAATCTCATCTCACTGCAACTTCCACCTCTTGGGTTCAAGTGATTCTCCCGCCTCAGCCTCCCAAGTAGCTGTGACTACAGGAGCCCACCACCATGCCCAGCTAATTTTTTGTATTTTTAGTAGAGACGGAGTTTCAACGTGTTGGTCAGTCTGCTCTTGAACTCCCGACCTCTGGTGATCCACCCTCCTCGACCTTCCAAAGTGTTGGGATTACAGGCGTGAGCCACTGCGCCCAGCCCATGATCTCATTATTTAGCAAACTAACACAGGAACATAAAACCAAATACCACATGTTCTCATAAGTGGGAGCTAAATAATGAGAATCTATGGATGCACAGAAGGGAAGAATACACATTGGGACCTTTCAGAGGGTGGAGGGTAGGAGGAGAGAGAGGATCAGGAAAAACAACTAATGGGCACTAGACTTAATACCTGGGTGAAGAAACAATCTGTACAGCAAACCACCATGATACAAGTTTTCCTATGTAACTGACTTGCAGTCGTCCTCCTGAACTTAAAATAAAAGGTTAAAAAAACAAAGAATAACAAAAAGTAAAAATAGAGACATTAAATAGTTACTGATATATTTAATGTTTATTTAGTTCGTTATGTCCCAGGCTCTGTGTCAAATGTTTTTGCATTATGCCGCTTACTAGCAAGCCTGTGGCATGCAATAGATACCTTATGTATCTCTGTTTTACAAGTGAGCATACTGAGGCTCAAGGAAGCCAAGTAGAATTCCCAGGTTTCTAGACATAGGGAATGGCAAAGCTAGGATTCAGACATAAGGCTGTCTAATGCCGGAGTCAATGATAAAAACAGAAGCAAAAAACCACAACACCCGCACGATTTTCTATCTTCAATACAACCTACATATTTGACAGTTCCCCCCTCTCCCACCCCAGTGGCTACACTATTATCAGTTTCTCTGTGTTCTCTTAGACATGATTTGACTAAACATTGAATTTAGTTTCCAGGAATTTTTAGCCCTACAAGTTGGTACTGATCAAACCTATGAGTCAAAAATACCAGCTCTGAGCAATTAATATCATTGTTCATGAAATCACATGTAGCTGTGGCCTTGATAAATTTTATAGCAATGAAGAACATTCTGTATAGGAAAGTTCCTTGCCTTGCCCATTGACATATAAAGGAGATACACTGCACACTAATCATGATGTCACTGTTTGATCCTGATCTGAGCGCTGCTATTAGGCTGATTAAAAACAAAATTAGTATCCCAAATTTCCCTTTTGTTTTCCTTTTTATTATAACTTAGATAAATTACCTAAGTGTATGGTTTGATTAATACTTTCTATTTATATTACCTAAAATTTTTTCATAAACGACAAAGTACTAAATTTCACTCAAATTTTCAGATGATTCACAAAACTTCATAAGTGATGTGACTATTGATGAATTAAGTTTATTTTTCCCCCAGATTAAGTTTACTATTTGTTTTCCATGCTGAGAACAGTTGGATAAGTTGAATCAAAGTTATTGAACTTTGGTCAATAACACTCTTGCCTTAATGAAGAGCAGTGCTACAATGAGTGATAAAAATGGACTGAGGCTAACTATAATGGAATTAAACTTTTGTTTTGACCTACAAAAAACTTTTCAAAAAACCGCACAACAGCTCTACCACTTACTGCTTACTAACGATGTGTGATGTTCTTGATGAAATTATTCCAGAACACACATTTCTGTTTATGTAACTTAAATATTCTGTACAATCATCCTACTTATCAAGCGGTACAGAATATTAGATGAAATTAATAATCATGTAGCATGTGTGAAAATAACAGCTTCTGAAGTTTTATTTCTGTATATATTTAGTTTTTACTTAAAAATAACATTGAATGATTTAAGGATTATTTTTCTCTAACAAAGTTCAATTAATGTATAACGATAATGAAAGATTAGCTGATGTGACTATGATGATACTTGGAAATATGTTATCTAAAAATTCAGCTATGAAATCTAAATTCTGCTCCTTAATTTTGTTATTGCTACTGCTGTTATTATTAATGATTTATTATTTTAATAATAAAATATACCTCTAGTCTTCCCAAACAAAATAAACTTATATTCTGCATACACTAAGAATTTCAAGCCATAATGTGTTTTCACAGTTTTCTCAATATGAATGTATTTACCCTCCTTATATCACAGACATAATCTTTTTAAACTTTTAAATTTCAAGTGTTACATCCTCTCCAGCAAAAAAAAAAAAAAAAAAAAAAAAAAAAAAAAAAAAAAAAAAAAATTATAACTATTCCTGATTATATTACTGATTTGTTTAATCTGTTCATAAAGACCTATGAGAAACCTCATAGGTTTATGAGCATGGCATCCTCATTAACTCAATTTCCTCTTCCTGTTCCGCTTCTTTTCTCGTGCTGTTTCCCTGCATTTGTCATGTCTCTGTACTCAATGTCTGGCCCTCCCACCTCCAGAGAGGTAAATTGATGGTTATAATATACTGTGATGTCTCATTATATACCCAGAGATTTTGATGGGAAAATAAAGGACAAACAAAGGTTTCCAGAGAGATTGGTAATTATACTGACTCAGTCTTTAAGTCCAAATGTGAGTAGTAGAGTAATAAAAAAGAAAATGTATGTAAAGTTCAGAGCACAGGAAATGCATTACGGGCAGGTCAGCAGAAAATTTATTTCTGTACTTCATCATTTACAATAGGCCAAATGGTACACAAAGATATAAAATGCAGAAGTGTACATATGAGGACTAGCAAGACTCTTCTTTTCAGAGTAATGAGGTCAACTCTTGCTGTCCTCTCCCCCAAAACAAAAGATAAAGCAGGATGAATGATGGCAAGCCTGAAGATCTGTGTGGTAACTAGTGTTATAGATGTGATCAATGCACCTTTGAGAAAAATAAATGTGACATTGGTAGAGGAAAAATGTAATCACTGAGAAGCCAGAGACATAATTCTATACCACACGTGATACGAGAACAGGTACTCTGAGAAACTGTCATAAAATGGATCCCATCTCGCTACTCTGTATTCACATGGAAACAGGAAATGCTATACTTATTATTAGAAACAAGCCCCCAAACAAGGCTACATAGAAAATCCATTGTTGCCTGGCACGGTGGCTCAATTGATCAAAGCCAACATCAAATGTCATAAGTGATGTAGATGGTATGTAGCATTGTTGCGGTGTGATGAAAATGGCATGCCACCCTATGGTCTTCCTCCCCAAAATTTATAATCTGAGCCTACTTATGGAGAAAACATCAGACAACTTCTAATATTAGGAGATTCTTCAAAATATCTGACCATCACTCTCTCAAATAATTAAGGTCATCACAAATAGGAAATGCCTGAGAAATGGTAATACCCAAAAGGAGCTGAAGAAGATACGACAATTAAATGCCACATGGTACCTGATGAAGAACCTGAAACAGGAAAAAAAAAATCCTTTCTTGTGTTTTTCTATTTTCAAACATTACAAAATAAATAAATATAAAAGGAAAACTGTACTCTTATATGTATATTAATTTTCTGCATCGTGAAGTAAGTTCCATTATTTTCTGCTTACTGATCCTCCTGTCATAATTATGTAACTTGGCATTTTAATTTCATCTTTTAGGATAATCGGTTGGTTGGAATCAAATACATTAGGAACCTATGCTGTATTTCAAGCTTGCCAAGGTTCTCTTGCTTTGCAGCCAGAATATTATCTATTCCTTCATATTTTTCCTAAAGAATAAAGCATTTATAATGTGCAATTTATATCAAAAATTGTTGGACAAAAAAAATCTACAAAAATACTAGTGTGCCATAACATAAAATCACCCAGATTTGCATTAAAGTGAAATTCAAAGGAGGAAAATGACAACAGTGTACATAAAAAAGTTATCCTGTGTTTGCGCCGGTGGTAATGGGACATCATTAAGGGAAAAGTCAGCATATCCCACAGTCCTTTTCTTAATGTTACACTAAACCCTGTTTTTACCCCATCCTAAATAATCTGGAGATGTGATTTTAAATCTCTTAAATTTAAAAATTGCTATTATGTTTTCTATTGTATATTTTGTACCTAATAGAATACTTGACATCTGCATCCAATGACTATTTGCTGAATAACCAATAGGATATCAAAGCAAAAAGAGAACACAGTATTGTCCTGTTGAATATATAGTCATTTCTTGCATCTATAATGCATTGTATTTTATAACTTTTAACTTTCATTTCTATTTGAGAGAGATAGTAAATGGTTAATATTTTTGCTCTGTATGCATTATTACTAAGGCTCAAAGAAAGGAAGTAACTTATGAAACAGATGAAAGTGGACCTTAACTTTCGCCGGCTGTGGTGGCTCACATCTGTAATCCTAGAACTTTGGGAGGCCGAGGTGGGCGTATCACCTGAGGCGGGGAGTTCGAGACCAGCCTGGCCAACATGACGAAACCCCCATCTCTACTAAAGATATAAAAATTAGCCAGGTGTGGTGGTGCATGCCTGTAATCCCAGCTACTTGGGAGGCTGAGGTAGTAGAATCTCTTGAACCCAGGAGGTGGAGGTTGCAGTGAGCCGAGATCATGCCATTACACTCCAACCTGGGCAATAAGAGTGAAACTCCTTCTCTAAATAAATAAATATGTAAATAGTGAAAAGAAAGAAACACTGAACATAATTTCAAGATTCTGGATTCTAAATCTACCTTTTCAACATTCATGACAAAGGTTGACAAACTTCTTCTCAAACAGTCTGGTTGGTTACTTTCAGCTTTGAGGCCCACCTGATCTCTGTTGCAAAGATATTCAACTCTGCTCTTTTACCAGGAAAGCCACCATAGTCGATATGTAAATAGGAATCGCTATGTTCCAAGAAAATTGCATTTAAAAACCAAAAACAGTTGTAGTGTGCTGACCTATGACCTATATTGTGCCTGTCTCTAAGGACATGGAATGTATTTAATCTTTCACATAGAATGAGAGAAAATGCCTCTCTTTTTTCGACTTTATATTAAGGTATAATTGAGAAATAAAAAAATATATATTCATAGCATACAGCATAATGTTTTGACATACGTGTACATCGTGAAATGATTACCACAATCAAGCTAATTAACACATCCATCACCTCACACAGTAATTTTGTGTGTGCATGTTTAGCAAGAACACTTAAGATCTACTCTCTTAGCAAATTTCAAGTACGTAATACATGTACTTAATATTTCCAGAACTTACTTATCTTATAACTACAAGTTCATACCCTTTGACCAAAATTAATCACCCCTTTCTACCTCCTATCCCTAATTCCTGATAACCACTTTTCTACTCTCTGTTTCTATGAGTTCAGCATTTTTAGTTCCACCTGTAAGTGGGATCATACAATAGTTGCCTTTCTGAATCTGGCTTATCTGACTTAGTATAATTCTTCCAGGTTCATTCATGTTGTTACAAATGACAGGATTTCCTTATTTTTTAATTAAGTTTTAAAATTTTAGTGTTTATTTTTGTTTTGTTTTTATTGATGTATCACAATTGGACATGTTTTGGGGGTGATGCAATATTTTGATATTTGCATACAATGTAATTTTCAAACCTGGGTAATTGGAATATCTGGGACCTCAAATATTTGTGTTTCTTTGTATTGGAAACATAACGATTCTCTTCTACCTATTTCATAATGTACAATAAATTCTTGTTAACTATAATTTCCTCACGGTACAATGGAATAGTAGAACTGACTCCTATCTAATTGTATCTTTGTATCCATAATCAAATTATCTTCCACCTCTCTCCCTCCTTTCCTTCACAACCTCTAGGAAACATCATGGTACTCTCCAGCTGCATGAGATTCACTTTTTTAGCTCCCACATATGTGTGAGAACATGCAATATTTTTCTTTCTGTGCCTGATTTATTTCATTTAGCATAATGACCTCCAGCTCCTTCCAAGTTCCAGCAAATGACCAGATTTCATTATTTTTATGGCGGAATAGTGTTTCACTGTGTATATATACCACATTTTCTTTATCTGTTCATCCAGTGATGAACACTTAGACTGATCATATATCTTGGCTCTTGTGAATAGTGCTGCAATAAGCTGGAGTGCAGATTATCCTTTGATATGCTGACATTCTTTCCTTGGAAATATACCCAGCAGTGAGATTGCTGGATCATATGGATGTTCTAATTTTATTTTATTTTATTTTTTTTGAGGAAACTCCATACTGCTTTCCATAATTGTACTACATTACATTCCCACCAACAGTGTATAAGGTTCCCCCATCCACGACATTGTAAGCACGTATTTTTTGACTTTTTGATGACAGCTATTCTAACTGGGGTCAGATGATATCTCATTGTGGTTTTAATTTGCATTTTTCTGATGATCAGTGATGTTGAGCAACTTTTCAAATACCTGTTTGAATTTGTATGTTTTCTTTTGAGAAATGCCTATTCAGAAATTTTTCCCACATTACAAATCAGATTATTTGTGTTTTTATTTTTTTGATGTGTTGTTTGCATTCCTAATGTATCCTAGATGTGAATCCCTTGTCTGATAAATAATTTGCAAATATTTTCTGCCATTTTGTAGATGTTTTGTTCAGTTTGTTGATTGTTCCTTTGTTGTGTAGAAGCTTTTAAGTTTGATGCAATCTCATTTGTCTAGTTTTCTTTTGGTGTACTTAGCTCTTGTGGTCTTACCCCAAAAATCTTTCCCCTAATCAGTGTCCTGTAGTGTTTCCCCAATGTTTTCTTCTAGGAGTTTCATAATTTCAGGTTTTGTATTTAAGTCTTTAATTCATTTTGAGTTGATATTTGTATATGTTAAAATATGGGGATCTAGTTTTATTCTTCTGAATGTGGATATCCAGATTTCCCAGCACCATTTAAAAGAGACTGCACTTTCTGCAGTATTTAATTTCGATACCTGTGTCAAAAATGAGTTGGCTGTAAGTGTGTGGATATATTTCTGGTTTATCTATTCTGTTCCATTGTTGTTGCTGTGGTTGTTGTATGCCAACATTATGTTTTTTGGTTATTACAGGTTTTCAGTATAATTTGAAATCAGGTAGTGTGATGCCTCCAGCTTTGTTCTATTTCCTCCGGATTCTTTGTCTATTCAGATTTTTATGTGATTTTCACAAATTTTAAATGTTTTTTCTATTTCTTTGAATATGTCATTTATATTTCGATAGGGGTTTCATTTAAGCTGTAAATCATGTTGGGTACCTAGACATATTAACAATACTCTTTCTTTTGATTCATGAGAAAGGAGAATGTTTCTAGTTTTGTGTCCTCTTCAGTTTCTTTCTTTAGTGTTTTACAGTTATCCCTGTAGAGACATTTATCTTTTTTGTTGTTAAATTTATCCCTAAGTATTCTGTTATTTTGTAGTTTGTAAATCAGATTGCTTTATTAATTTAATTTTCAGATCGATTACTCTCAGTGTATGGAAATGCTGATTTTTGTATGTGGATTTTACCAAATTTTTAAATTAGTTCTAATAATTGCTTGCTGGTGTGTTTAGGTTTCTTTAAATATAAGATTATGTTGTCTGTCAATAAGGAAAATTTGACATTTTCCTTTCCAATTTGGATGATCTTTATTTCTTTCTCTTGCTGAATTGCTCTTCCAAAGACTTTCAGATATGGAACAATACAAAAATACCCATTTTCACCCTTTTATTTCTTCTTTTTAAAAGCTGAACAGTATTCCATAGTATGTGATACAAAAATACCCATTTTCACCCCTTTATTTCTTCTTTTTAAAAGCTGAACAGTATTCCATAGTAGGTGATAACAAAATACCCCATTTTCACCCCTTTATTTCTTCTTTTAAACAGCCGGAACAGTATTCCATAGTATGTGATACAAAAAATAACCATTTTCACCCCTTTATTCTTCTTTTTAAAAGCTGAAACAGTATTCCATAGTATGTGATACAAAAATCCCATTTCACCCCTTTATTTACTTCTTTTTAAAGCTGAACAGTATTCCATAGTAGGTGATACAAAAAAATACCCCTTATGTTCTTTTAAAAGCTGAACAGTATTCCATATATGTGATACAAATACCCATTTTCACCCCTATCTTCTTTTTAAAAGCTGAACAGTATTCCATAGTATGTGATAACAAAAATCACCCCATTTTCACCCCTTTATTTCTTCTTTTTAAAAGCTGAACAGTATTCCATAGTATGTGATACAAAAATACCCATTTTCACCCCTTTATTTCTTCTTTTTAAAAGCTGAACAGTATTCCATAGTATGTGATACAAAAATACCCATTTTCACCCCTTTATTTCTTCTTTTTAAAAGCTGAACAGTATTCCATAGTATGTGATACAAAAATACCCATTTTCACCCCTTTATTTCTTCTTTTTAAAGCTGAACAGTATTCCATAGTATGTGATACAAAAATACCCATTTTCACCCCTTTATTTCTTCTTTTTAAAAGCTGAACAGTATTCCATAGTATGTGATACAAAAATACCCATTTTCACCCCTTTATTTCTTCTTTTTAAAAGCTGAACAGTATTCCATAGTATGTGATACAAAAATACCCATTTTCACCCCTTTATTTCTTCTTTTTAAAAGCTGAACAGTATTCCATAGTATGTGATACAAAAATACCCATTTTCACCCCTTTATTTCTTCTTTTTAAAAGCTGAACAGTATTCCATAGTATGTGATACAAAAATACCCATTTTCACCCCTTTATTTCTTCTTTTTAAAAGCTGAACAGTATTCCCTAGTATGTGATACAAAAATACCCATTTTCACCCCTTTATTTCTTCTTTTTAAAAGCTGAACAGTATTCCATAGTATGTGATACAAAAATACCCATTTTCACCCCTTTATTTCTTCTTTTTAAAAGCTGAACAGTATTCCATAGTATGTGATACAAAAATACCCATTTTCACCCCTTTATTTCTTCTTTTTAAAAGCTGAACAGTATTCCATAGTATGTGATACAAAAATACCCATTTTCACCCCTTTATTTCTTCTTTTTAAAAGCTGAACAGTATTCCATAGTATGTGATACAAAAATACCCATTTTCACCCCTTTATTTCTTCTTTTTAAAAGCTGAACAGTATTCCATAGTATGTGATACAAAAATACCCATTTTCACCCCTTTATTTCTTCTTTTTAAAAGCTGAACAGTATTCCATAGTATGTGATACAAAAATACCCATTTTCACCCCTTTATTTCTTCTTTTTAAAAGCTGAACAGTATTCCATAGTATGTGATACAAAAATACCCATTTTCACCCCTTTATTTCTTCTTTTTAAAAGCTGAACAGTATTCCATAGTATGTGATACAAAAATACCCATTTTCCACCCCTTTATTTCTTCTTTTTAAAAGCTGAACAGTATTCCATAGTATGTGATACAAAAATACCCCATTTCACCCCCTTTATTTCTTCTTTTTAAAAGCTGAACAGTATTCCATAGTATGTGATACAAAAATACCCATTTTCACCCCTTTATTTCTTCTTTTTAAAAGCTGAACAGTATTCCATAGTATGTGATACAAAAATACCCATTTTCACCCCTTTATTTCTTCTTTTTAAAAGCTGAACAGTATTCCATAGTATGTGATACAAAAATACCCATTTTCACACCCCTTTATTTCTTCTTTTTAAAAGCTGAACAGTATTCCCTAGTATGTGATACAAAAATACCCATTTTCACCCCTTTATTTCTTCTTTTTAAAAGCTGAACAGTATTCCCTAGTATGTGATACAAAAATACCCATTTTCACCCCTTTATTTCTTCTTTTTAAAAGCTGAACAGTATTCCCTAGTATGTGATACAAAAATACCCATTTTCACCCCTTTATTTCTTCTTTTTAAAAGCTGAACAGTATTCCCTAGTATGTGATACAAAAATACCCATTTCACCCCTTTATTTCTTCTTTTTAAAAGCTGAACAGTATTCCATAGTATGTGATACAAAAATACCCATTTTCACCCCTTTATTTCTTCTTTTTAAAAGCTGAACAGTATTCCATAGTATGTGATACAAAAATACCCATTTTCACCCCTTTATTTCTTCTTTTAAAAGCTGAACAGTATTCCATAGTATGTGATACAAAAATACCCATTTTCACCCCTTTATTTCTTCTTTTTAAAAGCTGAACAGTATTCCCTAGTATGTGATACAAAAATACCCATTTCACCCCTTTATTTCTTCTTTTTAAAAGCTGAACAGTATTCCCTAGTATGTGATACAAAATACCCATTTTCACCCCTTTATTTCTTCTTTTAAAAGCTGAACAGTATTCCCTAGTATGTGATACAAAATACCCATTTTCACCCCTTTATTTCTTCTTTTTAAAAGCTGAACAGTATTCCATAGTATGTGATACAAAAATACCCATTTTCACCCCTTATATTTCTTCTTTTTAAAAGCTGAACAGTATTCCATAGTATGTGATACAAAAATACCCATTTTCCACCCCTTTATTTCTTCTTTTTAAAAGCTGAACAGTATTCCCATAGTATGTGATACAAAAATACCCATTTTCACCCCTTTATTCTTCTTTTTAAAAGCTGAACAGTATTCCATAGTATGTGATACAAAAATACCCATTTTCACCCCTTTATTTCTTCTTTTTAAAAGCTGAACAGTATTCCATAGTATGTGATACAAAAATACCCATTTTCACCCCTTTATTTCTTCTTTTTAAAAGCTGAACAGTATTCCATAGTATGTGATACAAAAATACCCATTTTCACCCCTTTATTTCTTCTTTTTAAAAAGCTGAACAGTATTCCATAGTATGTGATACAAAAATACCCATTTTCACCCCTTTATTTCTTCTTTTTAAAGCTGAACAGTATTCCATAGTATGTGATACAAAAATACCCATTTTCACCCCTTTATTTCTTCTTTTTAAAAGCTGAACAGTATTCCATAGTATGTGATACAAAAATACCCATTTTCACCCCTTTATTTCTTCTTTTTAAAAGCTGAACAGTATTCCATAGTATGTGATACAAAAATACCCATTTTCACCCCTTTATTTCTTCTTTTTAAAAGCTGAACAGTATTCCATAGTATGTGATACAAAAATACCCATTTTCACCCCTTTATTTCTTCTTTTTAAAAGCTGAACAGTATTCCATAGTATGTGATACAAAAATACCCATTTTCACACCCTTTATTTCTTCTTTTTAAAAGCTGAACAGTATTCCCTAGTATGTGATACAAAAATACCCATTTTCACCCCTTTATTTCTTCTTTTAAAAGCTGAACAGTATTCCATAGTATGTGATACAAAAATACCCATTTTCACCCCCTTTATTTCTTCTTTTTAAAGCTGAACAGTATTCCATAGTATGTGATACAAAAATACCCATTTTCACCCCTTTATTTCTTCTTTTAAAAGCTGAACAGTATTCCATAGTATGTGATACAAAAATACCCATTTTCACCCCTTTATTTCTTCTTTTTAAAAGCTGAACAGTATTCCATAGTATGTGATACAAAAATACCCATTTTCATTCCTTTATTTCTTCTTTTTAAAAGCTGAACAGTATTCCCTAGTATGTGATACAAAAATACCCATTTTCACCCCTTTATTTCTTCTTTTTTAAAGCTGAACAGTATTCCATAGTATGTGATACAAAATACCCATTTTCACCCCTTTATTTTCTTCTTTTTAAAAGCTGAACAGTATTCCATAGTATGTGATACAAAAATACCCATTTTCACCCCTTTATTTCTTCTTTTTAAAAGCTGAACAGTATTCCATAGTATGTGATACAAAAATACCCATTTTCACCCCTTTATTTCTTCTTTTTAAAAGCTGAACAGTATTCCATAGTATGTGATACAAAAATACCCATTTTCACCCCTTTATTTCTTCTTTTTAAAAGCTGAACAGTATTCCCTAGTATGTGATACAAAAATACCCATTTTCACCCCTTTATTTCTTCTTTTTAAAAGCTGAACAGTATTCCATAGTATGTGATACAAAAATACCCATTTTCACCCCTTTATTTCTTCTTTTTAAAAGCTGAACAGTATTCCATAGTATGTGATACAAAAATACCCATTTTCACCCCTTTATTTCTTCTTTTTAAAAGCTGAACAGTATTCCATAGTATGTGATACAAAAATACCCATTTTCACCCCTTTATTTCTTCTTTTTAAAAGCTGAACAGTATTCCATAGTATGTGATACAAAAATACCCATTTTCCACCCCTTTATTTCTTCTTTTTAAAAGCTGAACAGTATTCCATAGTATGTGATACAAAAATACCCATTTTCACCCCTTTATTTCTTCTTTTTAAAAGCTGAACAGTATTCCCTAGTATGTGATACAAAAATACCCATTTTCACCCCTTTATTTCTTCTTTTTAAAAGCTGAACAGTATTCCCTAGTATGTGATACAAAAATACCCATTTTCACCCCTTTATTTCTTCTTTTTAAAAGCTGAACAGTATTCCATAGTATGTGATACAAAAATACCCATTTTCACCCCTTTATTTCTTCTTTTTAAAAGCTGAACAGTATTCCCTAGTATGTGATACAAAAATACCCATTTTCACCCCTTTATTTCTTCTTTTTAAAAGCTGAACAGTATTCCCTAGTATGTGATACAAAAATACCCATTTTCACCCCTTTATTTCTTCTTTTAAAAGCTGAACAGTATTCCATAGTATGTGATACAAAAATACCCATTTTCACCCCTTTATTTCTTCTTTTAAAAGCTGAACAGTATTCCATAGTATGTGATACAAAAATACCCATTTCACCCCTTTATTTCTTCTTTTTAAAAGCTGAACAGTATTCCATAGTATGTGATACAAAAATACCCATTTTCACCCCTTTATTTCTTCTTTTAAAAGCTGAACAGTATTCCATAGTATGTGATACAAAAATACCCATTTTCACCCCTTTATTTCTTCTTTTTAAAAGCTGAACAGTATTCCATAGTATGTGATACAAAAATACCCATTTTCACCCCTTTATTTCTTCTTTTAAAAGCTGAACAGTATTCCATAGTATGTGATACAAAAATACCCATTTTCACCCCTTTATTTCTTCTTTTTAAAAGCTGAACAGTATTCCATAGTATGTGATACAAAAATACCCATTTTCACCCCTTTATTTCTTCTTTTTAAAAGCTGAACAGTATTCCATAGTATGTGATACAAAAATACCCATTTTCACCCCTTTATTTCTTCTTTTTAAAAGCTGAACAGTATTCCATAGTATGTGATACAAAAATACCCATTTTCACCCCTTTATTTCTTCTTTTTAAAAGCTGAACAGTATTCCATAGTATGTGATACAAAAATACCCATTTTCACCCCTTTATTTCTTCTTTTTAAAAGCTGAACAGTATTCCATAGTATGTGATACAAAAAATACCCATTTTCACCCCTTTATTTCTTCTTTTTAAAAGCTGAACAGTATTCCATAGTATGTGATACAAAAATACCCATTTTCACCCCTTTATTTCTTCTTTTTAAAAGCTGAACAGTATTCCATAGTATGTGATACAAAAATACCCATTTTCACCCCTTTATTTCTTCTTTTAAAAGCTGAACAGTATTCCATAGTATGTGATACAAAAATACCCATTTTCACCCCTTTATTTCTTCTTTTTAAAAGCTGAACAGTATTCCCTAGTATGTGATACAAAAATACCCATTTTCACCCCTTTATTTCTTCTTTTTAAAAGCTGAACAGTATTCCATAGTATGTGATACAAAAATACCCATTTTCACCCCTTATTTCTTCTTTTTAAAAGCTGAACATATTCCATAGTATGTGATACAAAAATACCCATTTTCACCCCTTTATTTCTTCTTTTTAAAAGCTGAACAGTATTCCCTAGTATGTGATACAAAAATACCCATTTTCACCCCTTTATTTCTTCTTTTTAAAAGCTGAACAGTATTCCCTAGTATGTGATACAAAAATACCCATTTTCACCCCTTTATTTCTTCTTTTTAAAAGCTGAACAGTATTCCATAGTATGTGATACAAAAATACCCATTTTCACCCCTTTATTTCTTCTTTTAAAAGCTGAACAGTATTCCATAGTATGTGATACAAAAATACCCATTTTCACCCCTTTATTTCTTCTTTTTAAAAGCTGAACAGTATTCCATAGTATGTGATACAAAATACCCATTTTCACCCCTTTATTTCTTCTTTTTAAAAGCTGAACAGTATTCCATAGTATGTGATACAAAAATACCCATTTTCACCCCTTTATTTCTTCTTTTTAAAAGCTGAACAGTATTCCATAGTATGTGATACAAAAATACCCATTTTCACCCCTTTATGTCTTCTTTTTAAAAGCTGAACAGTATTCCATAGTATGTGATACAAAAATACCCATTTTCACCCCTTTATGTCTTCTTTTTAAAAGCTGAACAGTATTCCATAGTATGTGATACAAAAATACCCATTTTCACCCCTTTATTTCTTCTTTTTAAAAGCTGAACAGTATTCCATAGTATGTGATACAAAAATACCCATTTTCACCCCTTTATTTCTTCTTTTAAAAGCTGAACAGTATTCCATAGTATGTGATACAAAAATACCCATTTTCACCCCTTTATTTCTTCTTTTTAAAAGCTGAACAGTATTCCATAGTATGTGATACAAAAATACCCATTTTCACCCCTTTATTTCTTCTTTTTAAAAGCTGAACAGTATTCCATAGTATGTGATACAAAAATACCCATTTTCACCCCTTTATTTCTTCTTTTAAAAGCTGAACAGTATTCCATAGTATGTGATACAAAAATACCCATTTTCACCCCTTTATTCTTCTTTTTAAAAGCTGAACAGTATTCCATAGTATGTGATACAAAAATACCCATTTTCACCCCTTTATTTCTTCTTTTTAAAAGCTGAACAGTATTCCATAGTATGTGATACAAAAATACCCATTTTCACCCCTTTATTTCTTCTTTTTAAAAGCTGAACAGTATTCCATAGTATGTGATACAAAAATACCCATTTTCACCCCTTTATTTCTTCTTTTTAAAAGCTGAACAGTATTCCATAGTATGTGATACAAAAATACCCATTTTCACCCCTTTATTTCTTCTTTTTAAAGCTGAACAGTATTCCATAGTATGTGATACAAAAATACCCATTTTCACCCCTTTATTTCTTCTTTTTAAAAGCTGAACAGTATTCCATAGTATGTGATACAAAAATACCCATTTTCACCCCTTTATTTCTTCTTTTTAAAAGCTGAACAGTATTCCATAGTATGTGATACAAAAATACCCATTTTCACCCCTTTATTTCTTCTTTTTAAAAGCTGAACAGTATTCCATAGTATGTGATACAAAAATACCCATTTTCACCCCTTTATTTCTTCTTTTTAAAAGCTGAACAGTATTCCATAGTATGTGATACAAAAATACCCATTTTCACCCCTTTATTTCTTCTTTTTAAAAGCTGAACAGTATTCCATAGTATGTGATACAAAAATACCCATTTTCACCCCTTTATTTCTTCTTTTTAAAAGCTGAACAGTATTCCATAGTATGTGATACAAAATACCCATTTTCACCCCTTTTTTCTTCTTTTTAAAAGCTGAACAGTATTCCATAGTATGTGATACAAAAATACCCATTTTCACCCCTTATTTCTTCTTTTTAAAAGCTGAACAGTATTCCATAGTATGTGATACAAAAATACCCATTTTCACCCCTTTATTTCTTCTTTTTAAAAGCTGAACAGTATTCCATAGTATGTGATACAAAAATACCCATTTTCACCCCTTTATTTCTTCTTTTTAAAAGCTGAACAGTATTCCATAGTATGTGATACAAAAATACCCATTTTCACCCCTTTATTTCTTCTTTTTAAAAGCTGAACAGTATTCCCTAGTATGTGATACAAAATACCCATTTTCACCCCCTTTATTTCTTCTTTTTAAAAGCTGAACAGTATTCCATAGTATGTGATACAAAAATACCCATTTTCACCCCTTTATTTCTTCTTTTTAAAAGCTGAACAGTATTCCATAGTATGTGATACAAAAATACCCATTTTCACCCCTTTATTTCTTCTTTTTAAAAGCTGAACAGTATTCCATAGTATGTGATACAAAAATACCCATTTTCACCCCTTTATTTCTTCTTTTTAAAAGCTGAACAGTATTCCATAGTATGTGATACAAAAATACCCATTTTCACCCCTTTATTTCTTCTTTTTAAAAGCTGAACAGTATTCCATAGTATGTGATACAAAAATACCCATTTTCACCCCTTTATTTCTTCTTTTTAAAAGCTGAACAGTATTCCCTAGTATGTGATACAAAAATACCCATTTTCACCCCTTTATTTCTTCTTTTTAAAAGCTGAACAGTATTCCATAGTATGTGATACAAAAATACCCATTTTCACCCCTTTATTTCTTCTTTTTAAAAGCTGAACAGTATTCCATAGTATGTGATACAAAAATACCCATTTTCACCCCTTTATTTCTTCTTTTTAAAAGCTGAACAGTATTCCATAGTATGTGATACAAAAATACCCATTTTCACCCCTTTATTTCTTCTTTTTAAAAGCTGAACAGTATTCCATAGTATGTGATACAAAAATACCCATTTTCACCCCTTTATTTCTTCTTTTAAAAGCTGAACAGTATTCCCTAGTATGTGATACAAAAATACCCATTTTCACCCCTTTATTTCTTCTTTTTAAAAGCTGAACAGTATTCCATAGTATGTGATACAAAAATACCCATTTTCACCCCTTTATTTCTTCTTTTTAAAAGCTGAACAGTATTCCATAGTATGTGATACAAAAATACCCATTTTCACCCCTTTATTTCTTCTTTTTAAAAGCTGATCAGTATTCCATAGTATGTGATACAAAAATACCCATTTTCACCCCTTTATTTCTTCTTTTTAAAAGCTGAACAGTATTCCATAGTATGTGATACAAAAATACCCATTTTCACCCCTTTATTTCTTCTTTTAAAAGCTGAACAGTATTCCATAGTATGTGATACAAAAATACCCATTTTCACCCCTTTATTTCTTCTTTTTAAAAGCTGAACAGTATTCCATAGTATGTGATACAAAAATACCCATTTTCACCCCTTTATTTCTTCTTTTTAAAAGCTGAACAGTATTCCATAGTATGTGATACAAAAATACCCATTTTCACCCCTTTATTTCTTCTTTTTAAAAGCTGAACAGTACTTAATTCCATAGTATGTGATACAAAAATACCCATTTTCACCCCTTTATTTCTTCTTTTTAAAAGCTGAACAGTATTCCATAGTATGTGATACAAAAATACCCATTTTCACCCTTTATGTCTTCTTTTTAAAAGCTGAACAGTATTCCATAGTATGTGATACAAAATACCCATTTTCACCCCTTTATTTCTTCTTTTTAAAGCTGAACAGTATTCCATAGTATGTGATACAAAATACCCATTTTCCACCCCTTTATTTCTTCTTTTTAAAAGCTGAACAGTATTCCATAGTATGTGATACAAAAATACCCATTTTCACCCCTTTATGTCTTCTTTTTAAAAGCTGAACAGTATTCCATAGTATGTGATACAAAATACCCATTTTCACCCCTTTATTTCTTCTTTTTAAAAGCTGAACAGTATTCCATAGTATGTGATACAAAAATACCCATTTTACCCCTTTATTTCTTCTTTTTAAAAGCTGAACAGTATTCCATAGTATGTGATACAAAAATACCCATTTTCACCCCTTTATTTCTTCTTTTAAAGCTGAACAGTATTCCATAGTATGTGATACAAAAATACCCATTTTCACCCCTTATTTCTTCTTTTTAAAAGCTGAACAGTATTCCATAGTATGTGATACAAAAATAACCATTTTCACCCCTTATTTCTTCTTTTTAAAAGCTGAACAGTATTCCATAGTATGTGATACAAAAATACCCATTTTCACCCCTTTATTTCTTCTTTTTAAAAGCTGAACAGTATTCCATAGTATGTGATACAAAAATACCCATTTTCACCCCTTTATTTCTTCTTTTTAAAAGCTGAACAGTATTCCATAGTATGTGATACAAAAATACCCATTTCACCCTTTATTTCTTCTTTTTAAAAGCTGAACAGTATTCCATAGTATGTGATACAAAAATACCCATTTTCACCCCTTTATTTCTTCTTTTTAAAAGCTGAACAGTATTCCATAGTATGTGATACAAAAAATACCCATTTTTCACCCCTTTATTTCTCTTTTTAAAAGCTGAACAGTATTCCCTAGTATGTGATACAAAATACCCATTTTCACCCCCTTTATTTCTTCTTTTTAAAAGCTGAACAGTATTCCCTAGTATGTGATACAAAAATACCCATTTTTCACCCCTTTATTTCTTCTTTTTAAAAGCTGAACAGTATTCCATAGTATGTGATACAAAAATACCCATTTTCCACCCCTTTATTTCTTCTTTTTAAAAGCTGAACAGTATTCCATAGTATGTGATACAAAAATACCCATTTTCACCCCTTTATTTCTTCTTTTTAAAAGCTGAACAGTATTCCATAGTATGTGATTATTGTAAATTAATGCTGTAATGAACATGAAATTGCAGGTATCTTTTGAAATGCTGATTTCATTTCCTTTGAATATTTATCCAGAAGTTAGATTGCTGCATTTCATATGGAAAGTCTAGTTTTACTTTTTTGAGGAGACTTCATACTATTTTCTTTAATAGCTATACCAGTTTACATCTCACCACAATGTACAAGTTGATTATTCCACATCCTCACCTACATGTGTTATGTCTTGACTTCTTAATAATAGCCATACTAACAACCGTGAGTTGATATCACAGTGTGGTCTGAATTGTAGTGCTATGATAGTCAGTGAAGTTTAGCACCTTTTCATATACATGTTTTCCATTTGTATTGGACCCTTATTGTACACGATACACAAAATTCCACTTAAGATGGCTTAAAAATGTAAATATAAGACCAGAAATCATAAAATTCCATCACATTGGTTTTGGCAATTTTTTTTGACATGATACCAAAGCATAGACCACAAAGCAAAAATAAACAAGTGGGACCACATCAAACTAAAAAGTTTCTGCCGAGCAAAATAAATAATTTACAAAATAAAAAGGTAACCTATTAATTGGGAGGAAATAATTGCAAACCATATATGTAAGGAGAAGATAACATCAAAAATGTAGAAGGAATTGAAACAACTCAATAGCAAAAAATAAAAACCTGATTATATATGTGCAGAGGGCCTGGACAGATATTTTTCGAAGGTAAAGGAAATACTTCTTGATTGAAAAGATTAAACACAATCTTAGAGGTTAACATCTTTTGAGAACAACAACAAGATAAGCAAGTTAGTGCAGAAGAAGCTTTTCTTGAATATGATGTGTACTTTATATTTGTTGTTATTGTGACTTTTATAATGTGGTGTCTGCTTTGTCTTTTCTGAGAGGAATGGGTGGTTTGATGTTCACAAAGTTTTCTGAAACCTGCTCAGTGTATGCTGAGTTTATGAGAAGCTGAGGATCCTCTGAGGAAATATGCGGATGTCGCACACTGATTATATTGTGGTGTGCTGACAACAGGATTCATTCATTTGGGGACTGGTAAGTAGCTTCCTGCTGTTCTCACCTCCTGTTAGAAGATGTGTGCTAACGTTATAAAGGTAAAAATCAGTTGATACAGCAACTTTAGAGTTTGCCCGCAGATTTTTTCAACCTCTACTTCTGCTTCTCTAGATCTTCAATGTCTTATGTCTTTTATTTGCTCTTCTTTCAGTTTGTTACATCTGCTCTCCCACCATAATAAATTGATGTTCTGATTCTTTTATTTGAGTATTTGACTCAGATTGATTTTACAAAATTCAGCCAAACACTAATATGTTATACCTGTATTGATGTTGTGGTACTTACTAACTGTTTTCAGCATTTTATGTGATAAACTTCGTATTTCTTTATGAATTATTAAAATAAATGGTTTGTTCACTTATGAATTACTTTTGAGGCAAGCATTATTTATGCACCAAAAGTTGGAAGTCTAAGAAAGGACTTAGTCAAACTTAGAGTCTGCAAAATATATCATGAAAGAGATGTTTCATGATTATGTAGCAGTTTCATGAGATGCCATGTGTTTGTAGAATTTAAAGGTGTTTAGAAACTCATACTGCTTGAATGATGTTAGTTGTTCCTTTGCATGGTATCATGGAAAACTTGTTAACTTGCTTTTGTTCCCCAGAGTGTATCTTTCACTGATTTTATGCCATCAAAATTATGTTTATTCTCATGTGGCTATCACTTGCTGATTCTGGATTTGATTGAAGCAAATCCTTTTAGAAGCTACAACATGGTGAAAAATGACCCTTTTATATATTGACAAGCTCTTTCAAAGTTTCTTCTAGTTTGAATGCACAATAAAGGACACATTTGCATATGTGTATGATTAAAGGGTTAAAATATTGTACAATAGAGAAACTGTATTTACATATTTTATATATTCTACAACTACAGTTACTATGTGACTTACATGTATAGTATAACACTGGGTGTTTTTTATTAAATAGGAATTCAGCCAAGTTAAACAGTATAATAAGTTTGTTCTAGTATAAAAATCAATTCCTCAATGAAAATTATAACAATTTTCCTGGCAACAGTAGCTGGTGCCAGCAGACACATTTAGCCACCAACTACTACATGAAAATATGCATTCTTCATTACAATTTCTGATTGTAATGGTACTTTTGTTGTTGTTATTGTTGTTTAATGGCTCAGTGTCCCTGGTATTTTGGTATAATAGCTGGGTCTTTTGACTATAGAAAATGGGGATCAAAAAATATTTTTTATATCTCTTCAAGACATCCTTTAAAGTTAGGTGTCTTTGGGGAGTTTCTTTTGGAAAACCATAGCAAATAAATGTTTTATTACTAAAAAAAAAAAAAAAAAAAAAAAAAAAAAAAAAAAAAAAGCAAGTATAACCTATGAAGAAAACAATTTTCTTTTTCAGCATCCTTTCTGAAAAGCACAAATGCTTCATCTACTCTGTGTGAAACATGGTATGATATTCTTAGGACTGTCTAACTGATACTTTGTGATAGAAAAATAGGCCTTTCGGGCGCGGTGGCTCAAGCCTGTAATCCCAGCACTTTGGGAGGCCGAGACGGGTGGATCACGAGATCAGGAGATCGAGACCATCCTGGCTAACACGGTGAAACTCCGTCTCTACTAAAAAATACAAAAAATTAGTCGGGCGAGATGGCGGGCGCCTGTAGTCCCAGCTACTCCTCGGGAGGCTGAGGCAGGAGAATGGCGGGAACCCGGGAGGCGGAGCTTGCAGTGAGCCGAGATCACGCCACTGCACTCCAGCCTGGGCGACAGAGCCAGACTCTGTCTCAAAAAAAAAAAATAAAATAAAATAAAATAAAAAAGAAAAAGAAAACTAGGCCTTTGATTTGATGAATCCAAAGAATAACTGAGTATACTAGAATTCAACCTGAAAAACACGGTCATGTAGGAAATTTAAGATGGGTCTCTCATTTTCTTCTTTTCAGAGGATTAGTTTAATTACAGTTCATCTTTCCTCTTCTAATCTATAGACATTTAATTTCTATTTATCTACAAATATTTATTTACCCTATACAGGCATACCTCAGAGATATTACAGGTTCTGTTACAGACCACGGCAGTAAGGCCAATATCACAAAATAAATCACACATTTTTTTGATTTCTCAATGCATATAAAAGTTATGTTTACACAATACTGTAGTTTATTAAGTGTGCATTAGCATTATGACAAAATACAATGTATGTACCTTAATTAAAAATACTTATTACTAGAAAAATGCTAACAATCCTCTCAGCCTTCATTGTCTCCATGATGATGGCTGCTAACTGCTTAGGCTGGTGGTTGCTAACAGTTAGGAGGGCAGTGGCAATTTCTTAAAATAAATTGTATTTCTTAAAATACAATAGAAAGTGCTACTTCAGTGAAGACATGAGTAATAAAGTGGAGACTTACTGCTTATCTGAAGAAAGTTTTAGTGGTATGAATAGAAGACCAAGCTAGCCACAGTATTTCCTCAAACCAAAAACAATGGAGTTTGCCACATCAACTGGTTTTCCTGTCACAAAAGATTTCTTTGCTGAAGTTGCTTATCAGCTTAAGGAGATTTTGGGCTGAGACGATGGGGTTTTCTAAATATACAATCATGTCATCTGCAAACAGGGACAATTTGACTTCTTCTTTTCCTAACTGAATACCCTTGATTTCTTTCTCTTGCCTGATTGCCCTAGCCAGAACTTCCAACACTATGTTGAATAGGAGTGGTGAGAGAGGGCATCCCTGTCTTGTGCCAGTTTTCAAAGGGAATTTTTCCAGTTTTTGCCCATTCAGTATGATATTAGCTGTGGGTTTGTCATAAATAGCTCTTATTATTTTGAGGTACGTTCCATCAATACCGAATTTATTGAGCGTTTTTAGCATGAAGGGCTGTTGAATTTTGTCAAAAGCCTTTTCTGCATCTATTGAGATAATCATGTGGTTCTTGTCTTTGGTTCTGTTTATATGCTGGATTATGTTTATTGATTTGCGAATGTTGAACCAGCCTTGCATCCCAGGGATGAAGCCCACTTGATCATGGTGGATAAGCTTTTTGATGTGCTGCTGAATCCGGTTTGCCAGTATTTTATTGAGGATTTTTGCATCGATGTTCATCAGGGATATTGGTCTAAAATTCTCTTTTTTTTGTTGTGTCTCTGCCAGGCTTTGGTATCAGGATGATGTTGGCCTCATAAAATGAGTTAGGGAGGATTCCCTCTTTTTCTCTTGATTGGAATAGTTTCAGAAGGAATGGTACCAGCTCCTCCTTGTACCTCTGGTAGAATTCAGCTGTGAATCCATCTGGTCCTGGACTTTTTTTGGTGGGTAGGCTATTAATAGTTGCCTCAGCACTTGCTGCTCTACCTTAAGCTTTTATGTTATAGAGGCAGCTTATTTCCTTAAAGCTTATAAACCCACCTCTGCTAGCTTCAAACTTTCCTCTGCAGCTTCATCAGCTCTCTCGGACTTCAGAGAATTGAAGAGAATTAGGGCTTTGCTCTGGATTAGGTTTTAGTTTGAGGAAATATTGTAGCTGGTTTGATCTTCTATTCATACCACTAAAACATTCTCCATATCAGCAATAAGACTCTCTTTTATCATTCATTTGTTCACTGAAGTAGCACTTTCCACTTTTTTACCAAGAACTTTGCCTTTATATTCATGGCTTGGTTAATTGGCAAAATAGGCCTAGCGATTGGCCTTTCTCAGCCTTTGTTATGCCTTCTACACAAAACGTAAGCCTTTCTAGCTTTTGATTTGAAGTGAGAGATGTGAAACTCTTTCTTTCACTTGAACACTTAGAGGCCATTGTGGGGCTATTAATTGGTGTAATTTCAATATTATTTCATTTCTGGGAATAGGCAGTCTTGAGGAGAGGGAGAGAAATGGGAGAATGGCCTATAAATCGAACAGTCAAAACACACACATTTGTTAAGTCTGCAGTCTTATGTGGGTGTGGTTTGTGGTGCCTCAAAGCAATTACAATCGTAACATCAAAGATCATTCTTTACAGATCACCATAACAAATAGAATACTAATTTTAAAAGCTTGAAATATGATGATAATTACTAAAATATGACAAAGAGACATGAGGTGTTCAAAAATGGCACTGACAGACTTGCATAATGCAGAGTTGCAACAAACCAATTTATAAAAAATATGTATCAGTGAAGCACCATAAAGCAAAGTACAATAAAAAGGTGCACCTGTATTCAGCTTACTTTAATAATTACATTTTTCTAGGTAGTATGTCTGATTATGAGTCTTCCTGCATTTATCTCATATTTTCTAGGCATTTCAGAACTACTTTTTCTCCTAGTTTTTTCTGTGTTACACTTTGCTTTACTACTCTAATTTTAAAACTCTTAATTTTTTCAGCAATATTTTTCCAGTTAACTTCATGTCCGTTATTTCCCCTTTAAGCCTGTCTAAAATTCAGTTTGAATTATGTCTGAAGATATGCTGCTGCTGAGCTGAAGAACAGCGTAAAATTTTCTTGCTCAAGAGAACGTGCAGCCTGGAGGTTTGCTCTACAAACCCCAAAAACACTGATACTGCTTAGAACACACATGGATCCAAGGACCATCAAAGTTTTTTTTATTTTTTATTCCTCTTTCCTCATGTCCACTTGGAGAAATGATGGTTTTGCCCTGTCTATATACTACCGATTACATGAAGTAATTGCTTCATATCAGTCATCATTTCTAAATCTGATTCCAGTTTTCTGTGTAATTAAAAACCATTATTTTAGGATTTTTGTCCTTCTAATTTCTAAAAATGTAATTTCTTATGTATTCTTTATAACTATTCTAAATTTAAAAATAAAGATACTGGACATTTTAAAAAGGTTATTATAGCATTCATATAAGTTATATGCATTAAAACAAACATAAATACATGGATGCATATGTGAATGTATGTATGTATATAAATATTTGTATATACATATGTCTATACAAATGTTTGTATATATGTGTGTGTATATATATTTGAAATATATGTATGTATTTCAAGTATATATACATTTCAAAACTGCAACTGTCAAAATTGCAAAAATGACTTTGGTTATGCCTTTAAGAAGAGGTTGGCTTTTTTTTGTTTGTTTGTTTTTGCGAAAGTGAAATAAGGACATTTTAAAATTCTTTTTCTGTTGGAAAACTATGACAACACATCCCCATAATGAACCGAATAGTCAGTACCATACTAACACCTTCAGCATGTAAAACCCAATCCCCGGTAAAATAATTAAGCATATATCAATTTTCAAAATATGTTAAACTAGTATCTTTCCACACATTGAAATTTTTCATTTTAACTACAAACTAATGAGCTCTGGCTATGAATGAAATATCCTGGTACTTAATGTACATCTGACGTCATGTATATGGAGGCCTGAAATCCTTCTATTTAAATAATCATCTGAAGAAATAGTGTGCCAGGCAAGTAGAAAAACCAGGAACAGGAAGTCCCAAATATCATAAAAACTTGTAGTTTTATAAGATATTCTAACAGCATATCCCCACAAGTTTGGGTGCTTGCTTACTTCATACAAAACAATAGACATTCCCTCCTATGAGGCATTTCATACTATGACTCATAGTCACTAAACACTATGTGAACTCAATCTACAAAGATCGAGTAGAGAAAACACTATGTGTTTAGTGTGTTTACACTTTGTGTTGAAATAGTGTGTTTAAAGTTTGTGTTTAAATTCACTAAAGCACAAAAACAAAAATTGCTTTTAAGAAACCACAAAATAGGGTATATATTTTAAAATTTCATCAGAAAGAAAATGTCACTGGACTTTTTTTGTTTATTGTATTGTTATCAATATATTATCAGCAGTTTATGTATAATGTGTATCTCCAATTAAAAATTTAGGAAACTAACTGAAACTCAACTTGACTCTTAAACTTTCTTTAACTTTGAAGCATATTCACATATTCCCATTATTCCAATGAGGATAGATTCATATTAACATTCTAGCCCATTTTAGTCGTCGTAATGAGCCTAAAATAGCTGCCAGCTTGCAGTGCTGGAATTAATGATAATTAAATGTAACACAAAATGTATTTCCATATTTTGTATTGCTCAAATGATTTCATCTCAGATGTAGTATGATTCTTTTTAGAGATGACTACTTCTATTTAATCTCTTTTCCAATTTTAATTTGAATTTCATATTGTTCCTGACTGTTTAATGAGTATTTTGGGAGATGGCCATAGTGTTGTTAATTATACTAAAGACTGAGTGTAATTAATTCTTTTGGACCCAAAGTCAGCTAGTTAATCGATTTCTGATGAAACTGGAGATTAAACACAGATAGTTCACCTCTTCCTTCATTCATTTTAATTCTTTTCTCTTTCAATTCAATCAGATTACTTTGGGAAATCATTGCTGGCAAGTCAATTGTGGAACTGTTTTGGACATTACCTAAGTGTTAATAAATGGGTGATCTTTTCAGTCAAGTTACCTTGATATTGATTTCTGAAAATGAAGAAATTTTAGTTTTAGTTATTGAGAAGTAAAAACTACCATTATCATTTATAATTCATATTTAAGTTGTTTATAATTGTCTGTTAACAATAGGCTCATGTAATCACACATAAGAAAGCTGTTGGCATGGCATTCCTAGTAATCCTTAAAAAGTAGAGACAAAGGTTTACTGTATTTTCAAACACGTTTACTACCATATAGCATATCCTATAATTGAGTTTGAAACTCATGAGCACAAACTAATTTCTTAAACAGTTTTATGCTTATAGTATTGTTGAAAAATGCAGTAGTGTGTATGGCAGTTTATTATTTTCAGTGATATACATAATGACATGTTAAATTATAACACCAAAAAAGGCTTTAAAAGTAAAAATAGGCCATGAGAAATAATAGTAAATAATGAATTAATATCATTTTTTTTAGTAAAGGAACAAAACATAAAGAAGATTCTTCACATTTTTCTTATTTCTAAAGATAACTTTTAAGAGTGCTGTGCAATATTTTAACAATGGTATTCTCAGATAATTTTGAACAAAGCGCAGAGTTTGGTGCATTATTATTTTACAGTCAATCAATTAATGTTACTTAAGCTTGTGTCGGTAAAAGTCAAAGCTCTTGCTAATATATTTTCTGTACGCTGGAAAAGGGATTACTCTGTATACTTCTGTTAACTTCATGATTTGGGATTGTTCCTAAGAATTCTGGGAAAACCCTAATAACCTTATAATTTAATATTGGTTGTACAGATACTGCTTTAGTCTGCTTTTGCATCTATGACAGAATACCACAGACTAGACAATTTATAAAGAAACTTATATCTCACAGTTCTGGAAGCTGGGAAGTTCAGGATCAAGGTGCCAGCCAGTTTGGTGTCTGTTGAGAGCCAGCTCTACTTCCAAGATGGCACCCTGAATGCTGCATTCTCTGGAGAAGAGAAACACTGTTCCTCACATGACAGAAGACCCTAAAGGGCAAGCCCCTCCTTCAGGCTCTATTCGTAGCAGCATTGACTCATTCATGAAGGCAGGCCACTCATGACCTAAACACCTCTCATTAGGCTCACCCTGCCAACACTGTTGCATTGACAACTAAGTTTAGAAATGGGCCGGGCGCGGCGGCTCACACCTGTAATCCCAGCACTTTGGGAGGCCAAGGCGGGCGGATCACGAGGTCAGGAGAACCAGACCATCCTGGCTAACACGGTGAAACCACGTCTCTACTAAGAGAATACAAAAAATTAGCCGGGCGTGGTGGCGGGCGCCTGTAGTCCCAGCTACTCGGGAGGCTGAGGCAGGAGAACGGTGTGAACCCAGGAGGCAGAGCTTGCAGTGAGCCCAGATCGCACCACTGCACTCCAGCCTGGGTGGCAGAGCGAGACTCTGTCTCAAACAAAAAAAAAAAAAAAAAAAAGAATTTAGAAGGAAACAAAAACATTGAAACCATAGTGGATAAAATCCTTCCTAATCTGACCAATGAACGTGTAATTGTACTGTTGGAATTCACTGATGAAGATACCACATTGGCAAGTCTATAACTCATGCACTGCATAATGATATTTTGGTCAATGATGGACAGATATTTAACAGTGGCTCCATAAGATTATAATGGAGATGAACATTTTCTATCACCTAGAATTTACCATACTGTAACTTTAATATTATTTAAGTGTTTTCTTCTTCTACTTATAAAACATGATAAGTATAAAACAACCTCAGGTAGGTCCTTCAGGAGGTATCCCAGAAGAAGGCATTGTTTTCATAGGATGACAGTTCCATGCATGTTATTACCAGTGAAGACCTTCCAGTGGGACAAGATACGAAGGTGGAAGACACTGAAATTGATGATCTTGACACTGTGTAGGCTTAGGCTAATGTATGGCTATGTGTCTTAGGTTTCAACAAAAAAAGTTTAAAAAGTTAAAAATATTTAAGAAAGGAAAAATCTTATAGAAAAAGAAAAAAAATTTAAAAATATTTCATATAACTGTAAAATGTCTTCGTGTTTTAAACTGTTATTTTAAAGGATTAGAAAAATTTAAAGATGTTAAAAAGTTTGTAAAGTAAAAAATGTTATAGTAAGCCATGTTTAATTTATTGCTGAAGAAATAAAAAGTTTCAATAAATTTACTGTAGCCCAGTGTGCAATGTTTATAAAGCATACAGTACTGGTACAGTAATGTCCTAGACCTTTACAGTCACTTCCCACTCACCCAGAGCAACTTCCATTTCTGCAAGATTCATTCATGGAAAGTGTCCTATAAGGTGTACTTTAAAAAAAAATCTTTATACTACATTTTTACTGTCTCTTTTATCTGTTTAGATATGTTCAGATACAAAAATACTTACCATTTTGTTACAATTTCCTGCAGTACCCACTGTAGTAACATGCTGTATGGGTGTGTAGTGTAGGAGCAATAGGCTAGACCGTATACCTTAGGGAAAATAATAGGTTGTAAATCCAGATTTGTGTAAGTACCTTCTGCGGTGTTCACACAATGACAAAATTGCCTCACAATGCATTTCTTGGAATGTATTCTCATCATTAAGCAAGGAATAATTGTAGTTATATTTCAAGAAACTACTTCAATATGTGTAAGATAGATCATCAGGCAGTTTTTCTCTTGAATAAAATCCTTGTAGTTTGAATTTTCACAGCTGCTTATGAATGAGGAAGCATCCCAGTACTCAGCAGATGAGCAGGCAAGGACGTCTTTCTATTTTTACAACAAAGTGAACCATATTCTAGACATCAAAGAATTTGAGGAAAAGTCAAAATGTGTGATGTAAATTTTATTGTGTAATGTCATATTTAAAAAGAAAACCAACATTAATCTTTTCATTATAATTAAAAAAGTTTAAATGGTATTTGATTTGCTTGAGTACAATCAAATGGTTTGAAGTACAAATCTTATCTGTATTTGCTTTCTAACATGCCCTTTGCTTTCTTATGTGCAATATTATAACATGACTAAATTAGTCGTAATTACGTTCTTGCTTTCTTCAGGTAATTATAACTTGGTTTTCTGAGATAGTCCGTATTAACTTATTTTCTGACTTAGAAGCATTTACAACCCTACCAGTCACACATACCGTTTTAGTCATTGAAATTTGAATTTGTCAACACACAGCACCAGTTTTGCCAGAAGTGTATTATTTGATATTAATGTCTCAGACGTTTGCCAAAATTTCTACATTTCTTGCAAAAATATTAGGAGAAAAGTATTTGTAGTAATTCTAAAAGCAGAAACAATTTTAACCAGGAAAAAACAGATGGAGTAATAAAACATGAATTTGAGCAGATCTGATAACTATAATAACCATGGGTGGGAAAAAATGAACATTGAAGCTACCAGTTGACTTATCTAAGATACTTTTCTGTGCAATTTAATGATATTATAGTATATTCTCTAGCAGATCAACATCAAAACCATGTACATTCCATTGTGTCTTTCCAGCCTAATGTTCTGCAGTTTTTCACAAGCCTCAATACCACTTGCAGTTTCTAAATGACATGTAATATCCCCAAATAAATTTTTCCTTGTATATTCTCTTCACACCCGGTCCATCCTGAGATCCCCAAAACCTTATTTGTGTTTGTCACTTCTTGGTCATTTACTCTGTGAAAACTCGGACTTCTACAAACAGACAAAATCCTTTCTTCCTCAGGGATCCCACAGTAACTTGGAAAAATCCCTATACATCCAATATCATATTGTGTTATGATGGTGAGCTTTTACAATGGTTATTTCAGGATTCCATGAATTTCTTAAAGTGGTGATACTGGCTTATTCATCTTTGTCACCACTAACTTATACATTGCTGGTCAGTTATAATTCATGGTGTGTTTGTTGAATGAGAAGACTCCTCAAAAGTAAGTTTGAGTTTATCATCTTAAAAATGACCATGTTATTTGTACAATGATTTCATATTCATTTACTGCTAATTCTGTGAAAAGCTTAATAGAATTTCACTGTATATGTACCTTGAGGAAGCCAATACTCTGGAATCTCATTATATTTGCATCTCTGTATAGGGTTATATTGTTTCTAACTTGGTTCAAGTCATCAGACTGACTTACAAAGGCATCTATCACAGAAGATGACCACGATATGCACAAGGCAAAAGGCTTCCATTCACTTAGGCTGCTTTTACAGCAAACTGTTTATGGCGGTTCTCTTATAAGCATAGCAAGGACATAGCAACTTTAATTGAGGACATTACTAAGATGTATTGACCCACATGTGCTAATGTTGGAATTTAAAGGTTAAGAAGCTACAACATTGACACAAAATTTTAAGTTTATGGATTTGCTGCCACACATAGGGCCATTTTACAAAGACAGCCCTAATTCCCCAAATTTTCCAAGTACATTCACTCTGAATTGTCTCTCTCTTTCCAAGAGAAAAATAACAATGTTTCATTTTGTGTTGCTGTTTTGTGAGATTGGAAGACACAAAAATTATCACTGAGTGGATTCAGATATTTTTAGACACAGGAAGGAAATACGTTATGAAACTAATGTTGATATTTTATACACTTTACAAAAAAGCTCCCAGAAACTGATCGTCAATATTCAATACAAGTAGTGTATATATTCAAGTAGATATATGCCTATGTATCATAAGGCATGTCGATCCTTACATGTGGTTGACTTAGTGTTTGCAAGTGGCTAAATTGACTCATATTCCATCTGTTTTGAAACAAAAGGATTTGAACTTTAATTTTGTGAATATATCAAGGAAGAGTTATGAGCTTAAGGATATTAAAGATATTCACTTTTTATGAGTAAAGAGTAACACATGGCTGGCACAAATTATGTGTTGCATTATAAATACTTAATAATACTGCTTAAGAAGAATGATAGATACAGGATGTAGAATTTTATTGTTGTTGTTTGTTCTACGTCAGGATTCCTCCTATTGCTTCATTATTGTTCTGTCTTCTTCAGTGTAAATCTTTACCACTTTTACTACAGACATTTAGTTCCCTTACATTTTCAATTCCTGGCCTCTACCTAAAAAGCTTAATTTTGGATATTATTTTACATGCATGGGATGACATAATCACAATAATTAATACTTAATTGTTGATTGTTGTTCTCATGTTTTAAATGGAGAGCAGAAAAGTGAACACAGTATAGTACTAAAAGTGTATACACTGCATTCTTGTCTTCACACTTGAGGTCAGGATTTCGAGACCAGCCTGACCAACATGGTGAAACCCCATCTCTACTAAAAATACAAAAATTGGCTGGGTGTGGTGGCGGGTGCCTGTAATCCCAGGTACTCAGGAGGCTAAGGCAGGAGAAATGCTTGAACCTGGGCAACGGAGGCTGCAGTGAACTGAGTTCACTCCACTGCACTCCAGCCTGGGTGATAGAGTGAGTGAGATTCAGTCTCAAAAAAAAAGAGAAAGAAGAAAAAAAATTAGTTTGGTCCTAATATGTTCCAGATACATTAAAAGAAGAAACAATCTCTTAGGTAGTTCACATTCTAGTGTAAAAAAATAAACAACTGCATAAATCCTTTTAATATTACACATATTATATATACTGTACTGCTGGGCTAAAAATATAAGGCACAATAAGTGCTTTTAAGGTGTTTTCTTAACTTAATTCAGACTCAGAAGTCAGGAATTACATAGAAGGTAATTAAAGGGTCACTTAAGTAGAAACATTCATTTATCATCTACTCTATGTCAAATTGTTTGATATGTATAGGGAATAATTAGTTGAATAAAACCATCTTCCAGATGAGTACATCTATGAGAGAGGTGTACACATTAACAAATATCTTCCATTTAAGGCCTTGAGTTTTTGCTAGCATTTGACACTCAGTTCTAAAAAAAACAGAAGGGGTAGGCATTCAACCAAACTTGCAAAAGGTCTCTTGAAGGTTATGATATCTGAATTAAAGCTTAAGGCAATTATGCAATTCACATACAAACAAAGTATACTACATTTCAGGTGTTGGAAAATTCACTGCTTATTGAGGATACCTTCAGACAATTTATAGATAAGGTGGATGGCTTTTGAGCTAGTTCTTCAATTCTCAAGGAGTTCCAACACTTAGTGCTGTCACTTTTATCTGAGGAAGAATATTTAATGATAATCTTCCAAGAAATAAAATTCAGAACTAAATGCAAAAATAAATAATTTCTCCACTTTGTCAGATTTTCATGCTCTCCATAAGAAAAAACAAAAAGCCATCATGTATAGGAGCCATTGTATACATGGATCAAGATAAATGATTATGGACAATTTTGCAGAAATAATGAATAACAGTTGTTAAATAAAGTGGGATTATAAAATTTGTATTAAACAACACCTGCCCATTGCACTATAAATCATGAATAACTGGTAGATTGTATTTTGCTTAATTTATGTCAATCAACCTCACTGAGCACTAGGAATTAAATACATGTGTGACTGTGTGTGCGTGTGTGTGTGCGCGCGTGCACACACAATCACAATATTCTCATCCTGATATTTAATATATTTTAGTGAAATATGACCATCTGAAAGGTAATTTTAATAAATTGGTAGTAAAATAAAACTATAAAACTATAAGAAGAGTAAAATTAAAAATCTAAAGTTAAAGAAACAGTAGAATTAAAGCCATCTGTACTGAATAGTAAATAAATACTTTGTTCTTTCTACAATTGTATTTACTGATATGGTACATAGCTATTGACTGTGTAAGAAATAACCCAAGAAAAGACTTAGAGATAGAAAGTAAAAGTTCTGATAAAAAACAATGAGTAGAATATTTTGTCTGAAATATAGTTACTGTAGACTTGTAAAGAATTATTTGGTAGAAAAGTGACACAACTTAAGTAATTATAATATTTGAGGTTCATTAGGTGAAATATGTGGGAGGAAACTGATGCAATACACCAGATTATAGAGAAATAAAAATTAAATTTGAAAATACTTATGGAAAATCAAACAAACAAACTGAAAAGTACTTTGCCAATGTAAACCACTTGATCCAGTACAGACATTTTCTTTGTAGTTCAAGGACTATATTTTTTTCATTATCACACTTCCAGCCCACAATATCTTGTATAGCCCATGGTAAGTACTCAAAATGTTCATGAAATGAACTAATTGCATAAATGAATCAATGTTCATAAATGAAATAATTATGGAGCAAATACTGTATATAAAAATTAAATCAACGGTCGTCTGTTTAACAGAAGAAATGTGATGTACATAATGAAATTGAAGACAGAATACATGGGCTAGAGCTAAATAGGAGAAAAAAGAGATAAAATAATTTCATGAAAAAGCCTGCATTACTGAAAGAGATTTGACTAATAGGCTGAGATAATTAGATCTTTTTGACACTATATCTTCGCCAAGTCTGTGACTCATCCACACTGATACACCAAATCAGGAATTTAAGACTATAGGGATAGTAAAACGTTCATCAAAGACGAAAGCTAATATGAATTATTGTAATGTTCTATAAAGACATAGTCATAATGAAACTTTTCAAATGTAATGACCTTTGTTTCTGGTGTCTTTTTATAGGTAACATATATCAGGACCCATCTTCTTTTCTTATTTTCGGACATGAATACACAGCCCTGCTCACTCTAATATAAGCAATTTTCCTCAGCGTTCAGTTTTCATGATGCTTCATTTTGATAATAACCAGCCTTTCCAGACTCCGCTGCACAGGAACACTATATTCTTAAGTTCTTATCCTTTCCAAAACCATAATTATCTATATAACTCCTATTACCTTAAAGACTTTATGATTATACTTATTTAGTTATGTCATACAACATCTAAGTAACAGTTATAGCAACAGCTTTCTTGTGAAAACTTTAGTGGAGATGAGATTAAAGGCAGAAGAGAAGTTTCTGTTGTTTTCTTATTTTGTTTTGCTTTACATGTTTGGTTTTTTTTTAACAAACTATGAAATCATACATATGTGTACATATAGAGTATGTCTTTGTGTGTGTATACTATACATGTGTATATATAGTATATATGTGTATATATAGTATATGTATATAGTATATATGTGTGTCTATATAGTACATATGTGTGTGTATATGTGTATATATATAGTGTATATACATGTGTGTATATATGTGTATATATATAGTGTATATACATGTGTGTATATATGTGTGTGTGTATGTAGTGTATGTGTGTGTATATATGTGTATATATATAGTGTATACACTCACAGAAATATAAAGAGTGGGGCTTGGCTGTGACTATTCACAATATAAAGAGTGGGATAACCTCACAGAAATATAAAGAGTGGGACTTGGCTGTGACTATTCATTTCCACTGCCTGGATTTAGGATATATCACCTTTATTAGCTTCTTCCAGATAGGATTCACCATTTCTAAAAGAAACATTTACTTTGAAATTGGAATTATCTTTTGCAAAAGCAACCCAACTTTCATTTTATTCTGAAAATATTGCTAAAACTAAAATAATGCCTTTGGATTATTTCCATTCTGCCATTTTCTTCCCTTTCTTCACTTCATCTTTCTTTTTTTCCTCAAATAACAAGTACGTGTCTAACAATAGTTGTATAAAAAAATAAAAAAAACAAGTTTTCTACAGGTCATCTAGTAACATGCAAGAACGCTTATTAAACTTAACCCTATTAATGTATGCTAGGTAACCCATTTATTCAGTTATTATGAAGATATGTTATTTTACGTCTTTACTTAACATTTGGATATGGTGAGTAAAGTTAATTTGTAAAGGTATCCAGATTCTAAAACTGTTCATGCAATATAATTTTCTATTAAAGTTAATTTGTAAAGGTATCCAGATTCTAAAACTGTTCATGCAATATAATTTTCTATTCAATGTTTTGATATTATAGGGACATTATAAGAGCCCATATGAAATAGACATACTTTCTGAATCACGCTATAGTTTTAGCCACGTTCAAAACTGAAAAAAGGACATATTAGAAATGTCCTATTTTTAATTTTTAAGCATTTAAAAGATACTCCCCACCATATTAAGTATTTAAGTAAACTAGGATTACTTTTTAAAAATATTTAATATTTGTCAATTAAGCATTTATTAATTTTCCCACTGGTGCCTAGAAAAAAAGTTTGACTACAAATTTAAGATAAAAAATTTCAAGGAAGAAAAGAGTTAAAATATTTTATATGTTTGAAATTATAGGATAATCAGTAGTGACTCAGGAAAAAAAAAAAAAAAAAAAGCTTTGGTAACAAGTGTATGAAAATGCTGAACTGTTAGTTTTTCCCGACCCCAGCTTCTCATTTACTGGGTGGTGTTCTTAACACACATTCAGATGTCCACAATCACATCATGAAATCATGCTTATAAACTCAAAAGAAAACCCTTAATATTTGCTAGCATGAAGAAAACTGCAACTCATGTCAAATTTCATGTTTTTTGATACATGTGTTCTCTATTCTGTTCTTTTTGGGTGGCTGATAGCACTATTTGAAGGATATATGTTTTTAACTACCATCACAGCAGTTAGCATTATGTTCTTTGTGGGAGACATAACGCTTTTATAAAACAGTTTAACTGCAGTCTGCTGTGTTGAACTTCATGTCTTTTTTAGTTTGCTTAGTGTACAGTATCACTTTTTGGAGACTTTCCACAAGAAACATCGACATCATTTTCTCTAAAGTATGACAATGCTGATTTCAACAGTAATTATATTTTCTCTCAAGTTAGATGCCCTTAAAGACATTTTGTATAGCTATCATTTGACATCAGTGATATTTAAAATCATAGAAAATGTTAAAATTCTAACCCAATAGGAAGAATCTAGTAATTTTGCATGTAAATAATAAGTGACAATTAGGATGATTCAGTGATGTTTATGGTTACAATTTAATTGTAATAATCTACTATGTCATGCAGAACTCATTTCAAGATATCAATTACATTATTTGTAAAAGAAAGTTGTTTGAGATTCAGATACTTTTACATCTGCGGTTTTAATGAATGTCTTGCTTTATACATTGCACAGGTGTATCTGAAAAAGAGAACAAAATATATCAGAGTCACGTTAGTAAGTGACAGAGCAGCAGCATTTGGTAAATTGTTTCTAAAAGATTAAGAATAAATGTTTTGCTATGCAATAAAAGTCCATGTATGTCCAAGAATAGTTAAATTAGGAATTAATAAGGTAATATTAAATATAGTTTACTGACCCTAAATCTCAAATAAAAGTCATATCCAGAAAAAGAAATTATCTGGCATGTAAATTTAAAAAAGCAGTAATTACATTATGTTATAAAGCACAGATCTCCCCACCTACTTTCAAAATTATAGGCACCTGGATAATAGTTCTACTTTTTCCAACAAAATGTTCTAGCGTAAGTTTGATTTAACCATGGAGCTATAACATCACCATAAGTAACAACAGTTTGTTTCTTTAACCTTTCTACCTTTATTTTCTATTTCAGTATTAGGTGTGTGTATGAGTGCAAACATCTTGTAATGGAATATGGCTCTACAATGATAAATGGATTGGGTATGGCCAAAATAACTTAAAAATAAGCATATTGAAAAAGTATTGAATATGTCGTCAGCAAATGTGATGTGGCTTTATATTGAATGTTAATTTATTACCTGGATAGGTATCCATTCAAATCACCTCATCAGTATGTTGCTTCAAAAGTGTGAGGCTTATTTTTCTTAGCCAGGTGATTACTCCATCACAGTGAGGGGCGTATTGTAATGGCTGTAGTGATTTCATTTGCTTTTTCAAAAACATGCTCAGTGCACCAAGCCCTAGTGTTTCCTTATTGCATTTTAAATCATGCAGCTACCAGTAGTTTTATCGAGTTTGAAGTGTGTCTTCTGTGAATACAAATGCCATGAGACCAATAATTTTGTTATTTGAAACTAGGAATTTTATTTCAGAAGAAGAATAAGTGGAGACAAAAATATAGCCTTGTTATTTTGATTTGTTCCCAACTACACTGATAATAAAGTAAAAATAACTTTATAATAAAAGACTCAAAACTGACTTATTAACAGTGTTCAATCAGTCAGAATCCTGTTTTGATAAATCTTGGTAAAATATAGTAATGTTTAGTTGGTATGATGTATGCATAATGCCCAGAGCTTATTCTGAATTTGAAGATTTAAACCCAAGTTTTACATGTAGAGATAAATATTAAAATACAGTGGAATAAAAATTATGATTGAACTTTTTCACTAAGGCACGAGTATACTAGAATATCACACCATAACTTTTTAAACGAAGGATTAACCTTCCATGAGAACCATTCTATGGAAAGAAAGAAAATAATAAAAATTTTAGATGCATACAATGTTACCTAAAGTCTTGTTTTAATTCACATTATCAGTAACTCAGCAGCCCTTTCTGTCATGGCTAATGTATCTAGTATTTTATGAAATTGGACAAGGAGCACGATTTGTTGAACCAGAACTCAATATGTCTCACACTATTGAAATAGTACAGTAGCTCACTCATAGAAACATCACTATTATCATTATACATTATGACATTTTAGACAAGGAAAAATACTACTTTTGTCTCCACAGGTGCAAAGTGCTTTCATTGCAAAAGAAAGGAACTACTGTAGAAGTGTATTTTTGCCAATACATTGTTACTTTGTTGTACTAACAGTTTCAATTACAGTTTAAGATAAAAAGCAAGTGCCTATCTTTTCTCACAGTAAAATGAATTGTCTTTTAAGAAAGGATTGTGAAACAGAAGCCATTTCCATTTTTTGTTTGCTTTTTTCTCTGTTGTTTCTAACAATAAGAAAACATGATTAAAATATAACTATACCATTCTTACCTCCTTGAAATAATACATAACAAAACTGTGTGCTATTTAATAAAAGTATTCAAATAGTTACATGTCTTAGACATTATTCTTCCGCATCATAACATTAAATAGAGCATAGAGACAGGGTCTTGCTCTGGTGTGCATTCTGGAGTGCAGTGGTGCAATCACAGCCCACCGCAGCCTTCAACTCCTGGCTCAAGTGATTCTCTTGCCTCAGCCTACCAAGCAGATAGAAGAAAAAAAATTCCATTGAAGTTATTGCATGTAAATTCATTTTTACCAACAGTGTAATCTATTATTAAATATTCCTAAGGCAACCCACACTTTCTCTTCCTGTCCTAAATGCCTCCATTTTCCAGAGTCTCTGTCCTACTTACTTAGGTAGTAATCTTCTGTAGTCACCAGGTACTGCTGTGAGATACTGATGAGAGACAGGACTAGCTGGATTTCCTAGACCTACTAAGAATTCCTAAGCCTAGCTGGGGAAGGTGACTGCACCCACCTTTAAACACCCGGCTTGTAACTCAGCTCACACCCGACCAATCAGGTAGGAAAGAGGGCTCACTAAAATACAAATTAGGCTAAAAGCAGGAGGGAAAGAAATAGTCAAATCTTATATCATCTGAGAGCACAGGGGGAGGGATAATGATTGGGATATACACTCCAGGCATTCAAGCAGGGAGTCCGCAACCCCCTTTGGGTCCCCTTCCATTGTATGGGAGCTCCGTTTTCACTCTGTTAAATCTTGCAGCTGCACACTTTTCTGGTCCATGTGTGTTCTGGCTTGAGCTGAGCTTTCCTCCCCCGTCCACCACTGCTGATTGCCGCCGTCGAAGACCGCCGCTGACTTCCACCCCTCCAGATGCAGCAGGGTGTCTGCGGAGCTTCTGATCCAGGGAGGCACCCATTGCCTCCCCCTATGGGGCTAGAGGCCCACCATTGTTCCTGCGCAGCTAAGTGCCCAGGTTCGTGCTAATCAACTGAACACTAGTTGCTAGGTTTCACGGTTCTCTTCAGTGACCCACAGCTTCTAATAGAGCTGTAGCACTCACCGCATGACACAAGGTTCCATTCCTTGGAATCTGTGAGCCACGGTTCTTGGCTATTAATTTGCAGAAGAAAAGAATCTTGCATCTATACTTCTTTTTTTTTTTTTTTTTTTTTTTTTTGAGACGGAGTCTCGCTCTGTCGCCCAGGCTGGAGTGCAGTGGCCGGATCTCAGCTCACTGCAAGCTCCGCCTCCCGGGTTTACGCCATTCTCCTGCCTCAGCCTCCCGAGTAGCTGGGACTACAGGCGCCCGCCACCTCGCCCGGCAAGTTTTTTTGTATTTTTTAAGTGGAGACGGGGTTTCACTGTGTTAGCCAGGATGGTCTCGACCTCCTGACCTTGTGATCCGCCCGCCTCGGCCTCCCAAAGTGCTGGGATTACAGGCTTGAGCCACCGCGCCCGGCCGCATCTATACTTCTAATGACAGCTTTTATTCACTTGGAGATTTCATTTTGTCTCATCAGCAAGCACTGTTCTTCAGTATGTTAACAGAGAGATGTTACAACCATCTATTTATGATGGAAAGTGTAGTATTAATGTTGTACCATTGTAAGTTATTGATAACTAGATTAGTAGTAAAGGATGATTTTTCATTTAACATATGATAGGAGACATGCAATTAACTACAATAAGGAGAATTATTTGTGTTGTCAGTAGATGTAGACTAAAATTATAGGAGGAAGTATCATTTTCAGAAAAACAATCTTTTCCTTTCTACCAAATAAGTAACTCACAAACAAAAATGCTACAGATTTCAGTAACAGCAGATGATCTACATGAAACTATAGATTTCAGTAACACTAGCTGTCTTTTAACAAATATATCTGTTTGGCGGAGCATGGTGGGTCACACCTGTAATCCCAGCACTTCGGGAGGCCAAGGCAGGTGGACCACTGAGGTGAGGAGTTTGAGACCAGCCTGGCCAACATGATGAAACCCCGTCTCTACTACAAATACAAAAATTAGCCAGGAGTGGTGGCGGGTTAGATGTAGAGTGTGAGAGAAAAAAATTGTAAAAGATGATTTTAAGAGTTTTGACTGGTACAAGGAAAAAAATTGAGTTGACCATTACAGAGGAAGAACACAAGGAGAGAAGCAACTTTGGGAGAAAAAGATAACCAGCTTTGCGACACAACAATTTTTAAATAATTATTATCACTCCAAATGGATTTGTATATCAGGACCTCAGAAGTTCTACAGGAATGATCCCTGTTGTATTTAAATAATGGGGAAGGAATCAGCTTTTATTTATATTCAAAATAATGAGACTAGATGAGCTGACCAAAACAGGAAGTGCATTGAGGAAATAAAGGAGCTTCAAAGACTAACAGCTAAGAGGTCAGCATTTCAAGGTTGAGATGAGCATTAATCAGCAAAGGGGACCCAGTGGGAGCAGCCAAGGGAGGAGAGACTGTGTTTATCAAGGAGAAAGGTGAGCTCCTTAAAATCTAACACCACTGATTGTTAAAGATGATAACATCTGATAAGCTACTTAAGATTACATTTGTTGTCTTTGATAAGAATTTTTGCAGTGAGGTAAAAAAGACAAAGACTACTTTGATAGAAACTTACCGGAGAATGTGAAGAGAAATCCTAGAGACACAGAGTAAAGATCATGCCATAATTTTTGCTTGATCATAATTTTTGCTTGATCATAATTTTTGCTTGATTGCAAGAGGAGAAAACAGTAGTAGCTAGAGGGGGAAAATGGAGTGAAGACAAATGGTGTGATTTTATATTAATGGGCATGGTCTGGTGAAGGAAAGAACTGATGACATAGTATAGAGAGAATAACTACTAGAACAATTTTGTTGAGTGAGTAAGAAGAGATAATTCTCAATAAGTACAACTTCTATTTAGTCATTTTTAGAAATAAAATTGCTACTAAAATCCACTATTTTTAATTATATTGTTACTGAAAATGAGCATAACCTTTGAAGAACTATCAAGATGAATTATTTTTTAAACTTGTTTTCATATTTCCTATAAATGGCTTCTGAATACACATACACAATTAGAACTGCATTGAACTCAAAATTAATATCGATACTGTTATACAAAATTATACATTGCATAATGATATTATTTTATTTTGTAAATTAAATGTCAAAACTATACGGGAAAAAGCCATTTAATGCATGCTATTTTTCTGTCATTTTTTCTATCATATTTGTATGATGGATACATTTGGATAAACCACGGCTCTATTTTTTTTTACTGTAGTGATCTTCCACTAGTGAGTTAAAAATGTTTGTTTCCTTTGAAAACATTTAATCTAGTCAAGTTCTAAATTAGAGACGTATGATTTTAAAATAAATAAATATTTGAGAGAAATTATTTCTCAACTACTTGGAAATAGCATAGAAAGAAACTCTGCATCTGATAAATCAGTAAATTTATACAGTAGCTAAAATAAGCCACCCTCCTTCATAAAACAGCAAAATGTTCAAAGGAGAGGTCAAATTTTAATTTGAATATGTACTTACCCAAACATGTCAGGAAAAGTCTGAATAAAGCTGAGTTTTCCTGTAAGAAACCTGAATATGTTCTTGAGTATTAGGCATAATGGAGCTGTGAATTAAGAAATGGTTTCTTTTAAGGATTAAAGTAACAGTTTGTACAACTGACATTTATGACTGAAGGGGTTATTTGAGCTTTGTTCGATTGTTTCTTATCAGGCTTATGCAAATAATAAAAAGATCTCAGATATTATTTCTCATGAAGTAATAATCAACCTCAGTCATAATACAAAAGAAAACACAGCATTTTCTCTCCATCAATTATCTGAACTTTTAAGTCATGGTTATTTTTAAAATGCAGATTTAAGTTTAATCAAGGCATGGTTAAAAAAATCTGTTATACTCTTGAGTGGAAACATATTTCATAAATAACATAAACCATTTATCTATCTAACTTTAATTAGATTTGAAAGGAATGTTTTCTAATTTAATTGTTTTCAAATTACATTAAAATGCATATTAAAATCAATACAATTTTTACATGTAGCAATGCACTTAAAATCAAAGTGTCTATTATTACAGAGGACAGTAACACCACACCATTGCCATTATTCAATTAACAGATAACAGTTGATTAAATGAATGAAAACATTTTGGTGAGAAAAGGCTCTGAAATTATTCTTTTAAATATTTAAAAATGTGCAGTTCCTAGAAACACTGATGCATCTTTAAGAGGTAAAGAGGAAAAAACTCAGCACCAAGCTTGAACCTTAGAGATGTTTTTCAGTATTTTGACAGATATAGAGAAAACTGGATAAAATCTTTTTCTTCTGCTAATGAATAATTTGCAATGAGTTAAGAATATTGAATGAAAATAAAAGTATGAATGACTTACCTCTCTGAAGTATATTATGAATTGTTGAGTAAAAATGTAGGGTTAAAAGGTCTAGGCAGTATGTTCTCATTGTTGAATATACATAGTATATATTTATGTATCGCAAACTTGAAAGATTGATGGCAGTTCACAGTATCATTGTTGACAGGTGGTAAGCCTTTCAATGCTTTATTTTCTTCCATTTGTGTAACTTGTTTAACAATATATGTATGTGTTTTATTTAGGTAATAATAAAAAATTGATTTCATATTCTTTTATTTAGAAGTGTCTAAGTTACTAAGTGTTCTCAACTTTCCTCACATAAGAGATTGTAGTGATAATTTACAAGATGGTAAAGAAAATAATTTGAAGTAATGCCCAAATATATCACATTATTAATATTGCTGAATTGATGATATAATCTGTGACTGTGAGACTGAATGTAGTTTTCGTTGTTTATTTAAAGTGTGTTAAAAATATAATTTTGGGCCAGGCACATTGGCTCACGCCTGTAATCCCAGCACTTTGGGAGGCTGAGGCGGGCAAATCAAAAGGTCAGGAGATCGAGACAATCCTGGCTAACATGGTAAAATGTCATCTCTACTAAAACTACAAAAAATTGCCATGCATGGTGGCGGGCACCTGTAGTCCCAGCTGCTGGGAAGGCTGAGGCAGGAGAATGGTGTGAATTCTCCTGCAGTGAGCAGAGATCACACCACTGTGCTCCAGCCTGGGTGACAGAGTGAGACTCTGTCTCAAAAAAAAAAAAAGAAAAAAAAAAATATATATATATAATTTTGACATGAGTATTATTTCAGAAATATATAAAAATGTAATTGCTATTTTTAACAATAAAAATTTTTGAAGCATATTTTAAAAAATATAAATCATAAAGAACTTTATATAGTCTTTATTATTAATAATAGTTTAAAAAACATGAGAAAATTAAAAATTGTGTTAAGCCATCAATTTGGATGTCTGTTGTGTTTATGGCTCTTACTGAAGACAGATGACAGTGAAACTAGACAATCCTGATAACAATAGATTACATTAGAGGTGAAATTTGACCTAAGGGAGAGAAAATCCATAAATCTGTATTTTGCCTTTTAAGTAACTTTGCTTCAGGACTGGCTGCAATTGGTGAACTCTTATTATCTCTTGAAGGACGTTTGGATATGAACTACGTTATAATGGTAACTCTCAGTGCCGTGACAGAATAACAAACACACATAGATAAAATCATCAAGTTCATAAGGCACAAGACAATGGAGAGCTTATGTCAATAGAAATACCTAAGCAAAACAATCCCCCTTATAAGGGAAGCCATGAAATACACAAGAAATAAGTGGTAGCTTTTTACCTATACAGTAACAAAAACAAAACAAAGTAGAGGAAACAATGAGCCAAAATAATGGTAAAATACTCTGTATAGCTTTTTTTTTTTTAAAGACTGAGTCTCCCTGTGTCGCCCAGGCTGGAGTGCAGTAGGGGGATCTTGGCTCACTGGAAACTCCGCCTCCCAGGTTCACGCCATTCTCCTGCCTCAGCCTCCCGAGTAGCTGGGACTACAGGTGCCTGCCACTACACCTGGCTAATTTTTTGTATTTTTAGTAGAGACAGGGTTTCACCATATTAGCCAGGATAGCCTCAATGTCCTGACCTCGTGATCCACCCACCTCGGCCTCCCAAAGTGCTCGGATGACAGGTGTGAGCCACCATGCCTGGCCAAAATACTCTGTAAAAAGCAACAGAAATCTGCTTCTGGAGTGGAAACAAGAAAGGATGTTAATTACAGGCTCATGTTTTGATATGTTATGGATCCACTGTACTACTTAGTAATATTTTCCCTTTGGGCAAGTTATTGGATCCTGTATACGTCTGCCTGCTTCAAAATTTTTTTTAATTAATTTAGCAAAGGTAAAAAACATGACTTTATCATAAATCTAATAAAGATTTGACTTGAATTCACATCCTTGCATGGCCCCTTCCCAGGCCCCAGGAAGAGTTCTAACAATGCATTTACATGGTATTACATGATTTTTAATAGTTTGTACAAGAAAAAACACTTTAATGGCAAGAAGCTAAGACTACTTTTGAATTCTAATTGGCTGTCCTTTATACTTCCTCAATTGTTAGTTGTCAGTGAGGATTTCTGAGGATCCAGGTAACGGGAAGTGGAAGTGGGGAGATATTTGGTTTGGTATGCATATGATTATGGGTGGCTCATGATAATTTGCTTATATAGAGAAATTGTTTTTAGTGGTTGCAGTGTAGGAAAGGCTGCTACAAGGTATTACGACAACTCACCCATAATGATACAAAGTGTTGGCAGAATATGTAACATGCCCAGGTAAGGTAATTTTGAATATATTACCCTAATCAATAGCCAGTGAATTATGAGGTTTTCACAGTCTGACCGATGGAAATGGGCACTATTCTTGGCCTGGTGAGAACACCGGGTACTGTTCTATAGTTTTTTGAGTACCTATTTCCCTTGTCTCAAACAGTTTTCTTATGCCTATGTGCACATCACTATACTGCTGGATTCTCCCAGAGGATCCTGTGCAACTCTCTCCTCTCTCCTGGGAGCTCTGACAACCTTTGTTTCCCAGCCTCTCAGCTCTGGCATCTTGATTAAGGGAGTGTGCTGTGCTCTGCTTCATTCAGACACATAGGTATAACTGCCTACTCCAAAATTTTCCCTATAACTGTATTATTCAAGGTTCACCAAAGAAATAGAACCAATAGAAGGTAGATGATAGATAGATAGATAGATAGATAGATAGATAGATAGATAGATAGATAGATAGATAGATATTATAAGAGATTGACTCGTCCACTTATGGAGGCTGAGAAGTCCCATGATCTCCTGCTCTCTGTAAACTGGAGGCCAAGGAAAGCTGGTACAATTCCCATCTAAGTCTGAAGGCCTGAGAACCAGGAATACCAGTGGCTGAGGTCAAAAAAGATAAATGTCCCAGCTCAAGCAGAGAGAGCACATTCCCCCCTCCTTTGCCTTTTTTGTTCTATCAGGCCCTCAATTAATTGGTGTCTGCCAATCCGCCACTCATTCTGTTGATTCAAATGCATATCCTTTTCAGAAACACCCTCAAAGACACACCTAGAATAATACTGACATGTAAAATGAACCATCACAGAAACCCATCAAGCAGGAGTCTCATATGTTTATGATACAGTTTAGATATTTATCCCTGCACTAATCTCGTGTTGTAATACAATCCCCAATGCTGGAAGTGGGGTCTGATGGGAGGTATTTGAATCATGTGGGCGTATCTCTTATGGCTTGGTGATGTCTTTGCAACAGTAATGAGTTCTTATAAGATCTGGTCATTTAAAAGTGTGTGACACCTCCCTCCCACTTTCTCTCTCTTACTCCTGCTCTCACCATGTGGCATACCTGCTCCCACTTCAGCTTCCCCTATGATTGAAAGCTCCCTAAGGCTTCAGAAGCCTAGCAGATACCAGCACCATGCTTCCTATAAAGCCTGCAAAACTGTGAGCCAATTAAACTTCCTTTCTTTATAAATTACCAAGTCTCAGGTATTACTCTAGAACAATGCAAGAATGGGCTAATACAGTATATATGTACATATATAAGTTCATCATAAATTTTGCTGATATGAAGTATTCATAGTACACAGTTTAAAAACAATAGTAAAATATAAAATATTCTTTATCATGTAGCCTACATACCCAGTTGCTTCTCAGGGAATATGCTAATTGAACAGAATCCTTTTATCTATAGCCAACTTGTGGCTGAAATTAGCCACGATTTGACAAAATTAGACAGCGAATAAATGCTTAACTACTTTCTGATTCATCAAAGAAGTTATGTCACTGATGAATGAGTATTGTTCTCACATAAATATTGTCTGGTATTCATTTTCCTTAGAGAAAAAGATGAAAATAGCACAATGAAGACGTTCAACTAGCTTATCAATGATGGGAGTGGCATCTTTGCTGAGCTGGATAGAAGCATTGGAATACTGAAAAAATAATTCTCAACATTTTTCTGCTATTCACAATATAATAGCTATAGACATGATGCAGCTTTAAGTTTAATTAGCATTATTATCATTTTCCATTATTTTCTTATTTCCAGAAAATTAAAGATCAAGTTTTGGTATTTGTAGTATTTTTTTTAAATTCCGTGGCTTAAATGCATCCACAATGACCTATTTTGAGTTACTTTAAGTCCAGTATAGTGACAATGAATGGATTTGGAGAGCAAGCCTCAGCAGCACGCTATAACGTTATACTCACACTGTATTCGTCCATTCTCATGGTGCTATAAATAACTGCCCGAGACAGGGTAATTTATAAAGTAAAGAGGTTTTATTGACTTACAGTTCTTCACCGCTAGCGAGGCTTCAGGAAACTTACAATCGTAGCTGAAGTGAAAGCAAACACATCCTTCTTCATACAGCTGTAGGGGAAATAAGTGCCGAGCAAAGGGTGAAAAGCCCCTTATAAAACCATCAGATCTCATGATAACTCACTATCATGAGAACAGCATGAGGGTAACTGGCCCCATGATTCAATTACCTCCCACCAGGTTCCTCCCACAACATGTAGGGATTATGGCAACCACAGTTCAAGATGAGATTTGGGTGGGGACACAAACAATATCATTCACCGTACGAAAAAATAGGCATGAACCTTAATAGCATTGATAAAAGTAAAATTGATAAAAGCTAACAGGCAATGAGCTTTGAATTTTTATTTTGACTATAATTTATTTACTTGCAAAATCATCTAATTTAATTTTTAATTGTGACAGAATTTGAGAACTAGACTGTCAAATTTTTGAAAATTAAGAATAGTTTCTTGCAAGAAATAATACAAGAGTTCAGCACACCACTGGCATGCCATATTTAAGTAATCCAAAATAAGTATTTTAACTTTTGTTTTTCAGACATTGGTTCCTCTCCATCTTCCTGTATCAGTGAATTGTTCCTTCAGGCTTCTATTTACTCAAGTCATACACACGTTAAAAAATTATTGAGCTCCTTCATGCTCTCACATCGCTTATTCAAACCACCAACACATGCTGCTGTCTCTGTTTTTGAAATATTTACCCAAGGGGAATATTTCCTCTAATATCCTGCATCACCACACTGAAGAAGTCACAGGCAATCCTCATTTAATAAATTCTCAAGTGGGCTTCATGCACCCCTCTTTAATCTACTACACACGCTTGTCTCTCCCCTCGTTTGAGACCTTCCAATGTCTTCTCACTTTATTCAAAGAAAAGACAAAATTCGTATAATATTGTGCAAGGTAACACTTGATCTTGGCCCCACTTACCCGTAGAACTTTTCTTACACAACTTCTTCCCAACATCATTAACCACATTCCACAGAATTGTTTTCTTGATGTTCCTTAAAGATAGAAAGGACAGTCCTGCCTCAAAGTTTTTGCAGGTGTTGTTCTCTTAGCTAGAAATGCTTTCGTTTCCCCAAGTCACCACATAGTTCACACTGATACGTCTTTTGGATTTGTACTACTTTATTTTATTTATTTATTTTATTTATTGCACTTTATTACAAAATCTTTCATATAACCATATAAAATACTCAAGTATTATTTTTTCTTTTATATTTCATTATATATATGTATCATTTCTGATATTTCATGCTTTTAACTCAGATTTGTCTCTCTGTTCAGCAAAATGGACAAGCTTCAAGAAAATAAGAGCTTTGCATCGTTTGTCCACTTCTGTAACTGTGTGTACACTAGAATATCTGACAATAGTACGTACTGCATAATTATTTAATAAATAAATGAGATTGTAATTAAACTTGCTTTGAGTATGATAAACATAAGATATAACTATTTTCCTTCAGTTTCTCCTTTCCAAAATGAATATTTCAGTTAATTTAGAACTTTTTGGATAGGGAAATATTTCCAATGTACATATTCAATGCACATAGCTGGATTATGGAATATCACATTGAGCTACTGGCTGGCTAATTTTCTGCAGGGCATATGATGTTTGTTCTTATTTTTGTGGAAACAAATCCAAATACATTAGCAATGGGATATTCACAAATTTGATTAATTAGGTTCATAACTTTTTTTAGTATTAATTCACTCTAAGAAAAAAAAATGAAATAAATAAGCAAAGTTAATCTTTTCCCAATTATTTTTCTAGTTACAGATTATCACTAAATTGTCTCAACATTGGGCAAACAGGAAAAAACAGAACAAAAGACTTTAGAATAATCAAACTCTATAAAACTGTTTATTGGCTGCATTGAGGAGAAAAATGAGAAAGAATGAGACACATTTACTGGTCAGATATTATGCCAATCTCTTAGATATCTCTGTATTGTTGATGCCTAGCTGATCCTATATGATGACAGCAACATATATGAAAAATATTTTACCTATAATATTGAAAATAGAATTAATTATACAAACAATCCTAGAAAGCATACATAAAAGAATGCAATTTAATTCACAGTAACTAGAGAATTTCCAACTTTTTAGCTTTTAATATTCACACTCGTCTTAAAACATACTTTTCCTCTAGACAGAGCAAAGAAACAGTATTTTTCAATTAATTGCATTTTTTTTACACTTTTACTGATAGACAAATTGCTTCTGTCTGTACACTATTAGATTTGGGCATGAGCAACAACAACAAATGATTCAGTGAATGAGGTGAGCCGTCTGAAACACAGCTTTAATTAATTCCACTAAATTGCACTTCAAATGCAATGCACCTGGAATAAGTATTCCTCCAGACATTTTCAATAAAGGTTGTTTATCAAAGTAATTATGTTTCCCTTGAGTAGTTTCTTTGTATATTCCTTTTCAGTATGTGAAAATTAAGATAAAATAAACAGGCTTTATCTTTCAAACCTGAAAACTCTTCATTACTATCTTGAAACCCCACCAATAATTAAACCATATTATTAAATTAATGCATTTAGCTATTGAATATGCTCTCCTTTTTTTCCAGGATATAATTATTTCCGTGTGGCAATTTATTAGTGTCATGTGTGTTTAACCTGATTTTAATTCACGATACCATAATAGATGCTTAAATGTATTCTTGATGGCATTCAATACTTAGAAATCACCATGAACTATTTAAAATTAATGATTTTCTCATTTTTATGAACTATACCTTAATGTAAGAAACATATGTATATTTTAAATCACTTTATCCTTTTAATTCAGGTTCTACTACCCTTTGGCAATACAAGCTATGGTGTTGTCTATATTTCCCAAAGTTCGTTATTAGCTTGGGTTGTAAACTAGCTAATGCAAACTCCCCTCCACGAATCCCCAGAGCATGTGAATCCAATCTTATAAAGCAAAAGGGATTTGGAGAACGTGATTCACCTGAATTCTCCAGGTGAATCTGATGTAATCGCAGATTTCCTTATTAGAGGAAAGAAGGCAATCACAAATGCGGAAGTTAACCTCATTACAGAAGCAAAGGCAAAGAAGGGAGGGAGAAATTTGGAGAAGCTACACTCCTGACTTTGAAAACAGAAGAAGGCACCATAAATTAAAGAATTCAAGAAATGCAGCTCTAGCATCTGAAAAGGGCAGGAAAACAGATTCTAACCTATAGCCTCCAGGAGTACAGCCTTGTCTTCACCTTGATTTCGACTCTGACCTCCAGAAACGTAAGTTGATAAATTTCTGTTGTTTTAAACTACTAAGCTTGTACTAATTTGGTAAGCAGCAATGGAAAAAACAAAAATACAGCTGGTGTTTACAGATCATTACAGGTAATCTTTTTTATTAAAATTTATTTAAAATGTTGCTATACGTGTATATTCAGATGAATCTTTTAGAAAATAAAAAACAGAGAAAGATTCAATGTACCCTTAACCCAGTTTATCTCAATGGTAACACCTTGGAAAACAATAGTATACTATGACAACCAGGATATTGATATTGATACAGTTAAGAATATTTCTTCACCACAAGGACCTCTCCCTCATACTGCGTGATATGATTTGGCTCTGTGTCCCCACTCAAATCTCATCTTGGATTGTAATCCCCATATGTTGAGGGAGGGACCTGGTGGGAGGTGATAGAATTATGGGGATGGTTTTCCTTATCCTGGTCTCATGATAGTGAGTTCTCATGAGATGTGATGGTTTAAAAGTGTGGCACTTATTTTTTGCTCTCCCTCTCTATCCCCTGACACCATGTAAGATGTGCCTCTCTTCTCCTTTGTTTTCTGCCACAATTGTAAGTTTCCTGAGGATCCCCCAGTCATGTGAAACTCTGAGTCAATTAAAACTCTTTCCTTTATAAATTATCCCATCTCAGTTCTTTATAGCAGAGTGAAAATGAACTAATACACCACCCTTGTATAACTATACTTATTTTCCTATTCTGCCCAACCTATACTTAACTTCTGACAATCCATAGTATTTATCCCATTTCTATAATTTTATAATTTGTAGACTATTACATAAACAAAATCATTTGGTATGTAACACTTCAGGATTTTTTTTTCCATTCATAATTTTCACTCAGCCGTTGTAGGATTGTGGTGTAGTTAAATGTTTAGTTTTATAGAAAATTGCCAGTTTTACAGAGTGGCTGTACCATTTTATATTGTCACCCACAATGTATGAGACATACAGTTACTCCACATCTTTGCCAGCATTTGATTGTTCTTATTTGCCATCTGTATATCATCTTCAAAGAAGTAGCTCTGCATATGTTTTGCTCATTCTCTAATTGGATTTTTGTTTGTTTTTCTGTTAAGTTTCAGATACTGACTCTTTTTCAGATATATGGATTTAAATTGCTTTATTCAACTCTGTATCTTATCTTTTCATCCTTTGTAACAGTATTTTGAGTTCAAAATATTTAATTATAATTAGGAGTCAAATTTATCAAGTTCTTTATGGATTATGCCTTTGGTGTCAAGTCTAAAATTCTTTACCTGTCCCAGTATCATGAAGGTTTTTTTTAAAAATATTATAGTTTCTTATTTTCCACTTAAATTCACTATAAATTTATTAGTCATTTTATGAGTTGTATATGTTCAAGGGTTTTTTTTTTTTTGTAACATTTATTAAATTCTAACTGTATTCCATTGAATTGCTTTTGTGCCTTTGTGAAACAAGTCTAGGTCCTATTTTTCTGTGTGTATTAATATGATCTCTATGCTAATCCATTGATTACAGTGTGTGTTTCTCTGTTCATACTACTAGGTCTTGATTACTGTGATTACCGTAGCTATGTAACAAGTTATGAAATTAAAAAGACAATCCTCCCAGTTTATTCTTCTTCAAATTGTTTTCACTATTTAGTTTTAGCTTTTTCTTCTAAGTTTTATAATAAGTTTGTTTATGTCTACAAAAAAAATTTTGAAAAAGCAAAGGAATGTGAAACCCCAAAAACCTTTCTAGAATTTTATGGAATTGTGATAAACCCACACAGCAGCTTGAGGACATATGACATATTTCTTTCTTTGAGTCTTCCAATCAATTATCATAGTATGACTTTCTATTCATTTACATATTTTTTAGTCCATCCATATTTTTAGATAATTGCATAGAAGTCGTATACCTTTTGTTAGATTTACACCTACTTATTTCATTTATGAGTGTTTTTAGTGGCATTGTAATTTAAATATCGATTTACAGATCCATTGCTAGTGTTTAAAAATAAAATAGATTTTTGTTCTTTTTTATCTAGTATCTTGTGATTTTTATAAATTCATTAATTTCAGGTTTTGTAGATTCCTCAGACCATTCTTTATAGACAATCATGTTATCTCCAAATACAGACAATTCAATTTTCTCCCTTCTGATCTGTATATAATTCCTTTAATTTTCTTATCTATTGCATTGGCTAGAATCTCAACATCATGTTGGACAGGAGCCTTTAGAGCATAAATCTTTACCTTGTTTCTGACCTTAGAAACAGAGCAATCACTCTTTCAACATTAACTATGGTATTAGCTACAGTTATTTTGTAGATGCTCTTTTTTCAAGTTTAGAAAGTTCCTCTTCTATTCCTTTTAAAAGCTTTATCATGAAAGGATGTTAGATTTTGTTAAATGCTTGTTCTGCATTGATAAATATGATATTGCTGTTTTTTTACCCCAGCCTGTCATTGAGGTGTTTTACACTGATTGTTTTTTGAATATTGAATCTTTCTTGTATATCGGGAATAAACACCACTTCATCATGGTGTTTAATTTATTTATACATTACTCATTCTATTTTATAGTATTGTGTATGCTACTGGTATCAATATGTTAACAATGGGTACTGGTCTTTACTTTTATTTATTTTGAACTCTCTTCATCTGATTTTGGCATCAAAGTAATACTAGCTTTATTAAAAATGACTGAGAAGTGGTCCATATTTATACTGTTGTTTTTTCTGACAGAGATTATGTAGAAGTTGTATTAATTCATATCTAAGTGTCGGTAAAATTCTGCAGTGAAACCATTTGGCCTGGAAATTTGTTAATTTTTAATAACAAATTTAAATTTCTGAATATTTATAGGTCTATTCAAATTGTATATCTATAATTGGGTAAGGTTTTTTGAGAAACTGGCACGTTTCATCTATGATATGAAATTGAAGAGTGAAGTATTGTTACTGAAACAGCAGTGGTTCGGTTTAGGTCCCGTTATCTACCACATTGAAGGACAATCACTGAGATGATGAGTATTGCCAAACAAGCACAAGAACGCTTTAACCAGGTGCTGTAGCCAAGGAGATGGGAGCTGGGTCTCAAATCTATCTCCCTGACTGACTAAAATTAGGGATTTATGTAGCAGGTAAGAAATCCAACAATGTGTGAAAAACAGGAACTAGGGAGAGACAAGGAAGCAATTATAATGAGTGAGGGATCTCACTTCTCACTGTCCAGATGTGGTGATCCGGTGAGTTTCAGTTATTTGATTGCTTGCTTTTTTTTTTTTTTTTTTTTTTTTTTTTTTTTTTTTTTTTTTTTTTTTTTGACGGAGTTTTGCTCTTGTTGCCTAGACTGGAGATCAATGGTACAATCTCGGCTCACTGCAACCTCTGCCTCCTGGGTCAAGCAATTCTCCTGACTCAGCCTCCCAAGTAGCTGAGATTACAGGTATGGGCCACCACATCCAGCCAATTGTTGTATTTTCAATAGAGACGGGGTATCTCCATGTTGGTCAGGCTGGTCTCGAACTCCCAACCTCAGGTGATCCACCTGTCTCAGCCTCCCAAAGTGCTGTGATTACAGGCGTGAGCCCCCGCACCCAGTCTATCTGAGAATTTCTTAATTTTCTCTTCTTTGCTGAAGGGTATTTTCTTTGGATATGAGGTTTTTCGTTGATACTTCTTTTATTGACACTTGTGATCTATTGTGTCACTCTTTCTGGTTTCATGGTTTCTAAGGAAAAATCCACTATCATTTAAACTGTTTTTTCCCTACAGGTTAGGTATCATCTGTCTCCAGTTGCTTTCAAGATGTTTCTTGGTCTTCTTTTTGTTTGTTTTTGTTTTGTTTTTGCTCTTCAACACAAGGTCTTGCTCTGTTGCCCAGAATAGAGTGCAGTGACATGATCATAGCTCACTGTGGTCTCAAACTCCTGGGCTCAAAGGATCCTCCCTCCTCAGTCTTCTGAGTAACTGAGATTACTGATGAATGCAAACACATCTGGCTAATGTTTGTTTGTTTGTTTCTTCTCTTTTTTTGTAGAGATAAAGTCTCACTGTGTTGTTCAGGTTGGTCTCAAACACATTGGCTCAAGCAATCCTCTCACCTTGGCCTCCCAATGTGCTGGGATTATAAGCATGAGCCACCATATCTGGCCATTTTTGTCTTTAGTTTTTAGAACTATGACTATTAATGTAGTTTGGTATGCTTTCTTTTAGATTTACCCCATTTGAACTTGTTCACCTTCCTTGATTAGCAGATTTATGTCTTTGCCAAATTTGGGGATTCTTTAGCAATTATAGTTTCAATTTTTTTTTCGGCCATGCCCTCTTTGTCTTCCCTTTCCATAATTCCAGTGACATAAATTTCAGATTTTTGTTATGTAGTCCCACAGATCCTTGAAGGTCTGTTGTTTTCGTTGTTTCATCCCCATTCTATTTTCTCTCTGCCGTTCAGGTTGTATCATGTTCATTGTTCTGGCTTCATGTTCATTGATTTCTGTTTCCTTTACATGCCATATTCTGCCTTTGTGTTCACCCATTAAATTTTCATTACTACACATTTTAATCATAAAATGTTATGTTCTTTTATATCTTCTATTTCTGTCCTGAGATTCAATATTTTTCATATGTTTTAAGCATGCTTATCATTGCTCATTGAATCATTTCTATGATGGCTATTTAAAAATCTTTGTTACATAATTCTAACATTTGTCTTATCAGTGTGGGCATCTATTGATTTCCTTTTTTCATTCAGTTTGTGTTTGTTTCTTGATATAATGAATGATTTTTCAACTGAAATTTGATCATTCTGGATATTATGCTAGGCGTCTCTGAATTATACACACATGGTTGTTTTAGTTGACTTAACACCCAAAATGTACATATATACCCCTAATATACAGAATATGTATGTGGAAAACTATAAAATAGCAATGAAATAAGTTAAAGCAGGTCTGAATGAATGGAAGGCTATTCTGTGCTCATAGATTAAGAGACTCAATGTTGTGAAAACATGAATTTTTCCAAATTAATCTATAAATTTAGTGAAATCCTAATCAGAATCCTAAGCAAATCAGTTTGTAAATGTCGACAAATTGTTCGTAAAGTTCAATTGGAAAGGCTAAATATCTAGAATATGAAGCACAATAATGACAAAAAGCAAACTCAGGGGATACGTACAACCCAATTTTAAGACTTAGTCTAAAACTAATCATGGTAGCATTGGTGAAAATTTAGACAAATAGGCCAAATGAACAGGACAGATAGCTCAGGATTAGACCCCCACAAATGACAAGTATAAGCAGTAGATCTTTGATAAGATAGCAAATGTAATCCAAAGGGGAAGGGATAATCCCTTTAATAAATGGTGCTGAAACAATTGGACAGCCATTGAAAAAATATATATAAGGATCTATTTACAGACCTTATATCATAAACAAAACTCACCTCAAAATAGACTGTAGACCTAAATGTAAAATATAAAGCTATACAAATTACTCAGAAAACAAAACATTTTTACTGTATCTTTAGTGATATTTTTCTCTAATTTTAATTTCACTTTGTCATTGTATATTAAAATTTATGAATTTGGAGAGGAATCATTTGGAGAAATTTAAGAGAAGCTGAGGGCTTTTTGCCCTGTTTTTGAAAATGTGTAAGTAGAAATAATGCCTATTCAATTGTCTTATACTGGCTGTTGTTAATAAGGCAGAGCTGATATCAGAGTTAAGAAGTGTATTTATTTAGAAAGTATTTTTCTTCATTTGATATTTAAATTTGGCAATAATGTTTGACCTATATCAATCATGGGAAGTTAATCAAACCTTCAATAAGTATCAAGAAAATATTTAGATTATAAATATATTTCTTTCAATTTATTTCGAATGATTTTATAACTGATAGCACTTACATTCCTATGATTTTAGTACAGTGTTTGAAAATTAAAATCCATTACCTTTAAAACACTAAAAGTATTTTTAAAAATCTATATTTTTGGCTAGTTTAGGGATTTCAACTTGTAAAACTCTTTTTCTCAATTTAAGTTAAAGTGGGAGCAGGGGGTAAAACAGAAACAAAAAACTTCTGATTCAGCATTCTTTTGTTCAATATAAAACAGAGATCCTTGGGGTAAAATATTATTGCCTGCTGAAGAAGAACTATATTAAATACTAGCTACTCAATTATATGTTGATATTGAAACTGGCTTTGGAGAGTGAAGTGGAATGGCACGTTTAGGCTCTGACATTCTAAGGTGTGAATCAAATCAATGCTGAGCAACGAAGTATGTAAGTCACTGACAGATCTGATCCCCATAAATGTGAAGACTGAAAGGTGTTTAGTGATTTGATTATAAAAAAGACTTTGAAAACCAGGTCAAAAATGAAGGCAGAAAGGAAATGGGAAATGGGATTCATAAAATAAAAGACCGTGTAAGAAATTACACTGGGAATATTGATTTTGTTTTCAGAGCTACACTTAGGTATTGCCGATTTGACACAGGTACTGTGCTCCACTCAGCAATTGGTTTAAGGATATAACAAAACGTTTTTGTTTTTAATGTTAATAACATATGGAGGAGCTAAATAAATAATGATTTTTCAGCAAAAGCCACTAACTTCTGATAATCTAACAACATAAAATCTCCCTTGAATCTTTGTTTTTGACTAGCCATTTTGTGAAGAGAATCAAGTAACTTCCAAACTGCATTGCTTCCAAATGCAGTATTTATTCAATGAAACTATTTAATTAATTCAGAGCTTATTTTGAAGTAATTGTATAAATGGTATAATTAAAAGTAACTATAGTTATACAGTGAGATTTAGTTTACTAAATTGGTATATCATGTTATCAAAGGGTCAATCCATAAATATGATTTTATTTAGATTCTATTGGTCATTTTTTAGATTACCAACTTAAGCAAAATCTAAAAAGCGTTAAAAATGATTCCTACTGCATATGTGTGTAATTTGACTAATTTTAATATACTTATAGTTTATGGCTTTTTAATTTTTAACAAGATAGCTTTAAAAATGTGAATTATAGACCATGATAATTATAATAGAACTACTAACTTCTGGTTTCTACTAATAGTTAAGAATATACTTTAAAAATATAATTTAGTGAATTTTTGCTGCATGATAAGTCAGAAATAGAAGGAAAGTGACCAGTAAACAAAAATAAGGATTGGTATAAGGACTAAACAAATGTGTGTGTGTGTGTGTGTGTGTGTGTGTGTGTGTGTGTGTGTGTGTGAATTCCTAAAATATTATCTGGTGGCTAAGAAATACAAACTAAATGTAAGTTTTATTTATTTATTTATTTATTTATTTATTTATTTATTTATTTTTATTATACTTTAAGTTCTAGGGTACATGTGCATAACTTGCAGGTTTGTTACATATGTATACTTGTGCCATGTTGGTGTGCTGCACCCATCAACTCGTCAGCACCCATCAATTCATCATTTATATCAGGTATAACTCCCCAATGCAATCCCTCCCCCTTCCCCCTCCCCATGATAGGCCCCAGTGTGTGATGTTCTCCTTCCCGAGTCCAGGTGATCTCATTGTTCAGTTCCCCTCTATGAGTGAGAACATGCGGTGTTTGGTTTTCTGTTCTTGTGATAGTTTGCTAAGAACGATGGTTTCCAGCTGCATCCATGTCCCTACAAAGGACGCAAACTCATCCGTTTTTATGGCTGCATAGTATTCCATGGTGTATATGTGCCACATTTTCTTAATCCAGTCTGTCACAGATGGACATTTGGGTTGATTCCAAGTCTTTGCTATTGTGAATAGTGCCGCAATAAACATGTGTGCGTGTGTCTTTATAGCAGCATGATTTATAATCCTTTGGGTATATACCCAGTAGTGGGATGGCTGGGTCATATGGTACATCTAGTTCTAGATCCTTGAGGAATCGCCATACTGTTTTCCATAATGGTTGAACTAGTTTACAATCCCACCAACAGTGTAAAAGTGTTCCTATTTCTCCACATCCTCTCCAGCACCTGTTGTTTCCTGACTTTTTAATGATTGCCATTCTAACTGGTATGAGATGGTATCTCATTGTGGTTTTGATTTGCATTTCTCTGATGGCCAGTGATGATGAGCATTTTTTCATGTGTCTGTTGGCTGTATGAATGTCTTCTTTTGAGAAATGTCTGTTCATATCCTTTGCCCACTTTTTGATGGGGTTGTTTGTTTTTTTCTTGTAAATTTGTTTGAGTTCTTTGTAGATTCTGGATATTAGCCCTTTGTCAGATGAGTAGATTGCAAAAATTTTCTCCCATTCTGTAGGTTGCCTGTTCACTCTGATGGTAGTTTCTTTTGCTGTGCAGAAGCTCTTTAGTTTAATTAGATCCCATTTGTCAATTTTGGCTTTTGCTGCCGTTGCTTTTGGTGTTTTAGACATGAAGTCCTTGCCCATGCCTATGTCCTGAATGGTACTACCTAGATTTTCTTCTAGGGTTTTTATGGTATTAGGACTAACATTTAAGTCTCTAATCCATCTTGAATTAATCTTCGTATAAGGAGTAATGAAAGGATCCAGTTTCAGCTTTCTACTTATGGCTAGCCAATTTTCCCAGCACCATTTATTAAATAGGGAATCCTTTCCCCACTTCTTGTTTCTCTCAGGTTTGTCAAAGATCAGATGGCTGTAGATGTGTGGTATTATTTCTGAGGACTCTGTGTGTTCCATTGGTCTATATCTCTGTTTTGGTACCAGTACCATGCTGTTTTGGTTACTGTAGCCTTGTAGTATAGTTTGAAGTCAGGTAGCGTGACGCCTCCAGCTTTGTCCTTTTGACCTAGGATTCTCTTGGCAATGCAGGCTCTTTTTTGGTTCTGTATGAACTTTAAAGCAGTTTTTTCCAATTCTGTGAAGAAGCTCATTGGTAGCTTGATGGGGATGGCATTGAATCTATAAATAACTTTGGGCAGGATGGCCATTTTCACGATATTGAGTCTTCCTATCCATGAGCATGGTATGTTCTTCCATTTGTTTGTGTCCTCTTTTACTTCACTGAGCAGTGGTTTGTAGTTCTCCTTGAAGAGGTCCTTGACATCCCTTGTAAGTTGGATTCCTAGGTATTTGATTCTCTTTGAAGCAATTGTGAATGGAAGTTCATTCATGATTTGGCTCTCTGTTTGTCTGTTACTGGTGTATAAGAATGCTTGTGATTTTTGCACATTAATTTTGTATCCTGAGACTTTGCTGAAGTTGCTTATCAGCTTAAGGAGATTTTGGGCTGAGACAATGGGGTTTTCTAAATATACAATCATGTCATCTGCAAACAGGGACAATTTGACTTCTTCTTTTCCTAACTGGATACCCTTGATTTCTTTCTCTTGCCTGATTGCCCTAGCCAGAACTTCCAACACTATGTTGAATAGGAGTGGTGAGAGAGGGCATCCCTGTCTTGTGCCAGTTTTCAAAGGGAATTTTTCCAGTTTTTGCCCATTCAGTATGATATTAGCTGTGGGTTTGTCATAAATAGCTCTTATTATTTTGAGGTACGTTCCATCAATACCGAATTTATTGAGCGTTTTTAGCATGAAGGGCTGTTGAATTTTGTCAAAAGCCTTTTCTGCATCTATTGAGGTAATCATGTGGTTCTTGTCTTTGGTTCTGTTTACATGCTGAATTACGTTTATTGATTTGCGAATGTTGAACCAGCCTTGCATCCCAGGGATGAAGCCCACTTGATCATGGTGGATAAGCTTTTTGATGTGCTGCTGAATCCGGTTTGCCAGTATTTTATTGAGGATTTTTGCATCGATGTTCATCAGGGATATTGGTCTAAAATTTTCTTTTTTTGTTGTGTCTCTGCCAGGCTTTGGTATCAGGATGATGTTGGCCTCATAAAATGAGTTAGGGAGGATTCCCTCTTTTTCTATTGATTGGAATAGTTTCAGAAGGAATGGTACCAGCTCCTCCTTGTACCTCTGGTAGAATTCAGCTGTGAATCCATCTGGTCCTGGACTTTTTTTGGTTGGTAGGCTATTAATTGTTGCCTCAATTTCAGAGCCTGCTATTGGTCTATTCAGGGATTCAACTTCTTCCTGGTTTAGTCTTGGGAGAGTGTAAGTGTCCAGGAAATTATCCATTTCTTCTAGATTTTCTAGTTGATTTGTGTAGAGGTGTTTATAGTATTCTCTGATGGTAGTTTGTATTTCTGTGGGGTCGGTGGTGATATCCCCTTTATCATCTTTTATTGCATCTATTTGATTCCTCTCTCTTTTCTTCTTTATTAGTCTTGCTAGCGGTCTGTCAATTTTGTTGATCATTTCAAAAAACCAACTCCTGGATTCATTGATTCTTTTGGAGGGTTTTTTGTGTCTCTATCTCCTTCAGTTCTGCTCTGATCTTAGTTATTTCTTGCCTTCTGCTAGCTTTTGAATGTGTTTGCTCTTGCCTCTCTAGTTCTTTTAATTGTGATGTTAGAGTGTCAATTTTAGATCTTTCCTGTTTTCTCTTGTGGGCATTTAGTGCTATAAATTTCCCTCTACACACTGCTTTAAATGTGTCCCAGAGATTCTGGTATGTTGTATCTTTGTTCTCATTGGTTTCAAAGAACATCTTTATTTCTGCTTTCATTTCGTTACGTACCCAGTAGTCATTCAGGAGCAGGTTGTTCAGTTTCCATGTAGTTGAGCGGTTTTGATTGAGTTTCTTAGTCCTGAGTTCTAGTTTGATTGCACTGTGGTCTGAGAGACAGTTTGTTATAATTTCTGTTCTTTTACATTTGCTGAAGAGTGCTTTACTTCCAATTATGTGGTCAATTTTGGAATAAGTGCGATGTGGTGCTGAGAAGAATGTATATTCTGTTGATTTGGGGTGGAGAGTTCTATAGATGTCTATTAGGTCCGCTTGGTGCAGAGATGAGTTCAATTCCTGGATATCCTTGTTAACTTTCTGTCTCGTTGATCTGTCTAATGTTGACAGTGGAGTGTTGAAGTCTCCCATTATTATTGTATGGGAGTCTAAGTCTCTTTGTAAGTCTCTAAGGACTTGCTTTATGAATTTGGGTGCTCCTGTATTGGGTGCATATATATTTAGGAGAGTTAGCTCTTCCTGTTGAATTGATCCCTTTACCATTATGTAATGGCCTTCTTTGTCTCTTTTGATCTTTGATGGTTTAAAGTCTATTTTATCAGAGACTAGGATTGCAACCCCTGCTTTTTTTTGTTCTCCATTTTGCTTGGTAGATCTTCCTCCATCCCTTTATTTTGAGCCTATGTATGTCTCTGCATGTGAGATGGGTCTCCTGAATACAGCAGACTGATGGGTCTTGACTCTTTATCCAGTTTGCCAGTCTGTGTCTTTTAATTGGAGCATTTAGTCCATTAACATTTAAGGTTAATATTGTTATGTGTGAACTTGATCCTGCCATTATGATATTAACTGGTTATTTTGCTCGTTAGTTGATGCAGTTTCTTCCTAGCCTCAATGGTCTTTACATTTTGGCATGTTTTTGCAATGGCTGGTACCGATTGTTCCTTTCCATGTTTAGGGCTTCCTTCAGGGTCTCTTGTAAGGCAGGCCTGGTGGTGACAAAATCTCTAAGCATTTGCTTATCTGTAAAGGATTTTATTTCTCCTTCACTTATGAAACTTAGTTTGGCTGGATATGAATTCTGGGTTGAAAATTCTTTTCTTTAAGAACGTTGAATATTGGCCCCCACTCTCTTCTGGCTTGTAGAGTTTCTGCCGAGAGATCTGCTGTTAGTCTGATGGGCTTCCCTTTGTGGGTAACCCGACCTTTCTCTCTGGCTGCCCTTAAGATTTTTTCCTTCATTTCAACTTTGGTGAATCTGGCAATTATGTGTCTTGGAGTTGCTCTTCTGGAGGAGTATCTTTGTGGCATTCTGTGTATTTCCTGAATTTGAATGTTGGCCTGCCCTACTCTGTTGGGGAAGTTCTCCTGGATGATATCCTAAAGAGTGTTTTCCAACTTGGTTCCATTTTCCCCCTCACTTTCAGGCACCCCAATCAGACGTAGATTTGGTCTTTTTACATAATCCCATACTTCTTGCAGGCTTTGTTCATTTCTTTTTCTTCTTTTTTCTTTTGGGTTCTCTTCTCGCTTCGTTTCATTCATTTGATCCTCAATCACTGATACTCTTTCTTCCAGTTGATTGAGTCGGTTACTGAAGCTTGTGCATTTGTCACATATATCTCGTGTCATGGTTTTCATCTCTGTCATTTCGTTTATGACCTTCTCTGCATTAATTAGTCTAGCTGTCAATTCTTCCACTCTTTTTTCAAGATTTTTAGTTTCTTTGCGCTGGGTATGTAATTCCTCCTTTAGCTCTGATAAGTTTGATGGACTGAAGCCTTCTTCTCTCATCTCATCAAAGTCATTCTCTGACCAGCTCTGATCCATTGCTGGCGATGGGCTGCGCTCTTTGCAGGGGGAGATGTGCTCTTATTTTTTGAATTTCCAGCTTTTCTGCCCTGCTTTTTCCCCATCTTTGTGGTTTTATCTGTCTCTGGTCTTTGATGATGGTGATGTACTGATGGGGTTTTGGTATAGGTCCTTCCTGTTTGATAGTTTTCCTTCTGACAGTCAGGACCCTCAGCTATAGGTCTGTTGGAGATTGCTTGAGGTCCACTCCAGACCCTGTTTGCCTGGGTATCAGCAGCAGAGGTTGCAGAAGATAGAATATTGCTGAACAGCGAGTGTACCTGTCTGATTCTTACTTTGGAAGCTTCCCCTCAGGGGTGTACTCCACCCTGTGAGGTGTGGGGTGTCAGACTGCCCCTAGTGGAGGATGTCTCCCAGTTAGGCTACTCAGGGGTCAGGGACCCACTTGAGCAGGCAGTCTGTCTGTTCTCAGTTCTCAACCTCCGTGTTGGGAGATCCACTGCTCTCTTCAAAGCTGTCAGACAGAGTCGTTCGCGTCTGCACAGGCCTCTGCTGCTTCCCTGTTGTTTTTTAGCTGTGCCCTGTCCCCAGAGGTGGAGTCTACAGAGACAGGCAGGTTTCCTTGAGCTGCTATGAGCTCCACCCAGTTCGAGCTTTCCAGCGGCTTTGTTTACCTACTTAAGCCTCAGCAATGGAGGGCACCCCTCCCCCAGCCTCGCTGCTGCCTTGCGGTTAGATTGCTGCAGACTGCTGTGTTAGCAATGAGGGAGGCTCCGTGGGCATGGGACCCTCCTGGCCAGGTGTGGGGTATATTCTCCTGGTGTGCCCCTTTGCTTAAAGTGCAGTATTGGGGTGGGAGTTACCCGATTTTCCAGGTGTTGTGTGTCTCAGTTCCCCTGGCTAGGAAAAGGGATTCCCTTCCCCCTTGCGCTTCCCAGGTGAGGCGATGCCTCTCCCTGCTTCAGCTCTCACTGGTCAGGCTGCAGCTGCTGACCAGCACCGATTGTCCGGCACTCCCTAGTGAGATGACCCCAGTACCTCAGTTGAAAATGCAGAAATCACTGGTCTTCTGTGTCGCTCGCGCTGGGAGTTGGAGACTGGAGCTGTTCCTATTCGGCCATCTTACTAAATGTAAGTTTTAATAATATATGTTATTATTGTTAATTGATATGTCCCTACCTTAATAATTTTGAATTATATTATGTTTATGACACTATAAATTTAATTCTTGTTTTGACATTTTGTTTAATGCCTATCTCTCTCCTTTCCTCTCTCTCCAAATATATGTGGGTAATTTATTATGTTGAGTTATTAGTTCCTCATAAAGTAGACATGAGTAAGATGTCTTTTATGTCTGGAGATGTATGCATTTTGCCCACACACATGAGTGATAACTGCCTGAACATGAAAGTCTAAGGTCATGAATCTCCCCATTAGTATTCTGATACCGATTCATTGGGTGTAAACATGCATCACTACAGAAATGACATAATATGATGATAATGGTGGCTGATGTTATTACTATTTCTATATCTGTGTCATTGTCTGATTTTAGATCCCTTATTATATTCATTATACTCATATTTTACTAATATTCTATTCCTCATTTTCTTTATTAAAATACTTTATTTCTTAGAGTAGTTTTAACTTTATCCAGCAATTGAAGAGCAAGTAAAAAGAATACTTAAATACCTTTCTTCCTCCCATTTTCCTACAGACAGTTTCCTCTACTGTTAATAATGGCAGACCCTCTGGAGGGGCCACTGCCATGATGCCAGCTGCAGTGGGGGAGGCATGGCCAGGACTGTGTACTCCACAGAGCCAATGTGAGCCAGGACAGGCAGAAACCCCGCCCACTTCCAAGTTGGAAGGGTGGGAGCCTCGCCCTCCCAACAGGGTCTGCAGCCTCCCAGCCATGGCTGCAGACCTGGGCTTCTCTGCATTCCTGGAGGCCCGGGAAGCTCCCCTACCCCCACAGGCTGGGAAGTGCCTGATCCCCTTACCTGGCCTCTCCCTGCTCTCAGCACCCGCCCTGATTTTTTAGCGAAGTTGTGATGGAGTCCCAGCGCTGTCACAACCCAGCCAGGTGTGCATGCACTTGGGGCAGCGTTGACACACCAGCACCCTGCTGCCTGGGCACCCTCAGGCTATGGGCGCCTACGAGCATGGGAGGGAGGCCAAGGTGGGCTGAGGGTTGCTCAACATGAGCTTGCAGGCAACCCTCAGCATAAACAGCCTGGATGCTGTGGGCACCATGGACAGCCAGTTAATGGCGGTGGGAGGCAGACAGTCTCCTGGGTGGAAAGGAGTCAGTCCCCATTGGAAACCCCACCTTCATGCCAGGGAGGGCTGCGGACCTAGGGCTGGGCTGCCAGTTCCACGAACCAGAGTAAGAACTTACGGTGGTTTTTCTGGGGCTACCCATAGCTGCCCATGCTGCCCATGGACCAATCAGCAGGCACTTCCTCCCCTCGGAAGCCCAGAAAAACCCTGAACTCCGCCAGAGTTGGGCGGATGTTGGGAAAACCTGTCTGTGCACCTCTTTGCCTCGCTCACCCTCCACTTGTCCACGTACCTCATTCTTACTGGATGCAAGACAAGAACTCAGGACCTGCCAAATGGCAGGGCTGAAGGAGCTGTAAAACGAACAAGGCTTAAACACACCCTTTGCTCCCCACGTTATGGGCGACAAAAAAGAAGAGAGAAGAGAAGAGCTGTGTTTCTTAGGGGATCCCAGACCTAGGAGTTCCCCAAACCCAGGCCTGCGACACTCTCTTTGGAGCTCTCCAGTTATGGCATCTCCAAGCTTCCAGGAACCACCATGTTTCCCAGTGCCAGCCATGGAAGCTTCTATGGTACGCCTGCTCCAGCCACAGTCACACAGGTAGCTGGTGCCCGTGTCAGTGCCTGGAGCTGCCTGCCCTGCTGCAGCTGGCATGCCTGTCTGTAGACAGGCCAGACCCCATGCTCACTCAGTCACACACCCCTCACTCTCCATGCCTGGCTCACTCTTGGCAGGCATTGGATCCAGGCTGGTAGGATAGCCTGCCAGGCTGAGAGGTCAGAACGAGCCCAGTGGACCCAAGCAAAACTCGGGGAAAAGGTACCACTGGCCACAGAGGTTTCCAGCTGGAAAAGTAACACCCCAAGGATCCTGTGACATTTCCATCTTGCGTTCGTTTGTTTCATTTGTTACAACTGATGGGCTAATACTGATAAATAATTTTTAACTAAAGTCTATAGTTCACAAGAGGCTTCCCTCTTTGTGTTGTACAGTCCTGTGGGTTTTGGTGAATGTGAAATGTCATGTATCCACCATTACACTATCATACAGAATAGTTTCATCACCCTAACATCCTCTTGGCTTCACCTATTTCTCCCTCTCTCATCCTCCTGCAGCCTCTGGTGACCACTGATCTCCTTATTGTCTCTATAGTTTAATGTTTTCCAGAAAGTCATAGAGTTGTAGTTATCCTGTATATATAGCCTCTTCTAACTGGCTTCTTTCACTTAGCAATATGCACTTGAGTTTCCTCCATATCTTGTTATGGTTTGATAGGTCACTTCTTATCAGGAAAAACAGTCCACTGCATGGATCAACCAGAGTTGTCTTTTGTTTGTTTGTTTGTTTGAAATGGAAGCAAAATGAAATCCAATGACAAAAAGATAGTCTTCTTAACAAACAGGAATACATTTCAATAATGAAAATAGTTCAATATTGACAGTTGGTAAAAATGACAAATCTGGGTAGTTAGTATGTCCATCACTTCAAACCTTTATTAGGTTTATGGTGATAACTTTCACACTATCTTGAATTATATAATACCTTGTTATTAGCTACAGTCACCTTACTGTGTAATAGAACACAAGAAGTTCTTATTCCTATCTAACTGTAACTTTGTACCCTTAACGAATTTCTGTCCATCTTCGCCTTCCCTTTCTCTCCCCACCCTCTGCTAACCACTATTCTATTGTCTGCTTCTATGAGAGTCCACATATGAGAGAGATCATGTGATATTTTTCTTTCTAGGCCTGGCTTATGTCACTTAACATAATGTCCTCTGGGTTCATGCATGTTACAAATGACAGAATTTTATTTATTTATTTTTATTTATTTATTATTTATTATTGTTTTGAGACGGAGACTTGCTCTGTCACCAGGCTGCAGTGCAGTGGTGCGATCGCGGCTCACTGCAGTCTCCATCTCCCGGGTCTGAGCCACAGAATTTTATTATTTTTATAACTGTAAGTATCCAATTGTCTTATAAACTACATTTTCTTCATCCATTTAGCCATTAATGGACACTTGAGCTGATTACATCTCTTGGCTATTGTGAATAGCATTTTTTTCACGTACTCATTGGCCATTTGTGTATCTTTTTTGGGGAAATGTGTATTCAGATTCTTTACTCATTTTTTGTCATATTTGCTTTATTGCTGTTGTTTGTGTTCCTAGTGTATTCTAGATATTAACCCCTTGTGAAACAAATAGTGTACAAATATTTTTTTCCTATTCTGCAGGTTGTCTCTTCCTTCTGTTGATTTTTTCCTCTGCTATACAGATGTGTTTACTTCAGATGGTCCCATTTGTCAATTTTTGCTTTTGTTATCTGCGCTTTTGAAGTTTTAGCCATGAATTCTTTGCCCAGACTAATATCCTGAAACACCTCCACTATTATCTCCTAGTAGATTTAGTTTGTGGTATATTTAAAACTTTAAAGATTTTCTCTTGCTTTTTATGTGGTGAATGATAGGGGTTTAATTTTTTTCCTAAGCATGTGAATATTCAGTTTTCCCAGCACCATTTATGTATGTATGTATTTAGTTTTAGTTTTTGAGACAGAGTCTCAGTCTATCACCCAGGCTGGAGTGCAGTGGTGCAGTCTTGGCTCACTGAAACTCCCCCACCCCCGACATCCTGGGTTCAAGTGATTCTTCTGGCCTAGCCTCCCAAGTAGCTGAGATTACTGGTACTCACCACCATACCCAGCTAATTTTTGTATTTTTAGTAGAGATGGGTTTCACCATGTTGGCCAGTCAAGTCTTAAACTTCTGATCTCAAGTGATTGGCCCACCTTGGCCTCCCAGAGTGTTGGGATTACAGGCATGAGCTACCATGCTCAGCCCCAGCACCATTTATTAAAGAAACTGTCTTTGTCTGCAATTCACTCTGGGTGGTTAAGCCTTCTTTGTGCTCCCAGAGTTTCCCATATAATGTGACTAGAGTCACCTTCCCATCAAAATTCCCAGACTGGTGGGAAGGTGGAATGTCTACCTCCAACTCCCTCCTCTTAGCTCAGAGATTCTGGGTCTAGGAAAATGCCCTGTGAGTGTTATGATGCCAGCGGTAGGAAGTAGCAACTGAAGCTGAAATGACTATTCCTCTTACCTGTTGTGGTTCCTCTCAGTCTTGCAAGACCAGGGCATTTCTTTACTTCCTCCACAAGTTCTGTTGAACTGAAGGAAATATTCTTGTTCTTGAATAGTTTCTAGCTCTATTTTTGTGGTAGAAGTGATGCCCAAATATGTCGTCATGCTTTTGGAGAAAGGTGCAAAACAAATTCAGTAAAGAAAAAATTAGGAAAAGAATTGTTCAACAAAAGCAGTATCAGTAAAAGGCAAAATTTATAAGTTGCATTTTAAAATTGTTAAAAATAAAATTTGTTCTGTGAAAATCACCATTAAAAGAGTGAAAATACAATCTACTGACTGGGAGAAAATGTTTGCTAAGTATATATTTGTAAAAGGACTAGTATTTAGATTGTATAAAGAACTCTTCTATTTTAACAGTAAGTAAATAGTCTAATTAGAAAATGGGCAAGCAACATAAACAGACATTTCAATGAAGAATACTTGCAGATGGTAAGCACTTTAAAATGTGTTCAATATCACTACCAATTAGGGATATGCAAATTAAAACCATCATGAGATATCATTACATCCTTAGCAGAAAAGATAAAATTTTAAAGCAATGATAGCCTCAGATGCTGTTGAGGATGAAGAGAAACTGGATTACTCATACATTGCTAACAGGAACATAAAATGCTAAAGCCATTTGGCAAACTTTGACTGTTTCTGTAAAACAAAATACACATTTTTCATATGATCTAGCAGTTTGCTCCAGATAAATTAAAACTTACCTTCACACAAAATTCTGTATAAAAATGTTTAAAGAAGTACATTTACGCATTGTATTAGTTTCTTGTTGATGCTGTAACAAATTACCAAAGACCTAGTAGCCTAAAACAACGGAAATTTACTCCATCATACTTCTGGAAGCCAGAGTCCGTTATCAGCATCCCTTGGTTCAAATGAAGGTGACATCAGTCCCTCTCACACTTCTAGGGGAGAGTGTTCTTTGTCTCTGCCAGCTTCCACTGGGCTGCTAGCACTTGTTGGCTTGTCTCTGTCTCACTGAACCTCTGCCTTGCTCCGTGATAATGTTGCCTTCCCCTCTTCTGTCTGCATATAAATCTCCCTTGGCCTGGCTCTTAGACCCTTCTGATCACATTTATGTCGCACCCAGATAATCCAGAATAATCTCTAACATCTCAAAATTATTAATTTAATCATATCTACAAAACCAAGGTTGTGCCATATAATGTAACATTCACAGATTTACAGACTTGTGAAGTGTCCATCTTGGGGGACTAACAGAGAAGTGTCCGTCTTGGGGGATCATCATTCAGCCTACCACATTCATAATAGTCCAAAACTTCAAACCAAACATATGACCTTCAGTGAATGAATGGCTAAACAGACTATAGCTGCATACCAGTGAATACTACTGAGCAATAAAAATGAATTAATTGTTGATATATATAATGACTTGGATGGATCTACAGAAAATTATGCTCTGTGAAGGAAAAAGGAAAGCCAAGCCCAATAGGTTACATAATCCATGTTTCTATTTATATAACATTTTAGAAATAAAAACTTAGTAATGAAGAACAATGCTGCCATTGCCAGGACTTAGGGACAAGCAACCAGTGGTGAGTAGAGGAGAGAAGAAAGTGTACCTATAAAATGATAAAATGATCGATACTTGCAGTGATAGAACTTCTCTGTGCCTTGACGTGGTGGTTGACTCACAAATCTACACATGGCAAAAGTGCATACAATTAAATATACACACACAACAAATGTATATATGTACTATGTATATTTAATATATAGTAAACTTAAATTTATATTTATACTAAATTATACTATATATTTAATAAACATAACATAGTACAATTGTACTATATATTTAATACATATAACAAATATATATGTGTATGTATGTGTGTATATATAAATATATAATATATATTTTATATATATAATATATATATATAAAACTGAGTATATACAAAACATATACAAAACTGAGTAACCTTGGAAGATTGTATCAGTGTCAAAGCCCTAGCTAGCTGTGATATTTTGAAGATGCTACCACTCGGAGAAAATGGAAAATGGATAAGTGATAAGTGAGATTTTTCTGTATACTTTCCTAAGGCAGCAGTTAAATCTAAAATTATCTCAATAGTTTTAAATAAAGTAAAATATGCATAAAATACTCAATGTATATTTATTTTCTTCATCAAGAGATAATTTAAATTTAACAATACCTTTAAAGACACATTGCTGGAACTGACTATAAGTGAAACTTTGAAGATGGATTTTGATATTACCGGATTAGTTGTTTCATTTTCAATAAATAAATTCCTGTGGTTACTACTATAAAATTGATCCTCCATTTCCATCAACAAGTCAATATCTCGAGTATTATTAAAATATTATTAAAACAAAACACAATATCTTATGTACATTGTATTACCTTTGAGTAGTGATGTCACGGGCATAATATAAATTAGATTAGCAAGCAAGAAGCTAACAAAATTGTCACTTTAAAAATTTAAATTTATACATATGGTGTTTTTTCAAAGTATATATGCATTGAATATTGAAAATAAAAACTTACAAAAGTTGCAAAAGTAGGAGAAATTCCCTGTTAATAGTTTATACACATGAATTCAATATACATGTAGTAATTAGAAATCTTTTTCCTATTATTTTTGTTCTAGCAATATTTATTGAAATATAATATGTCTATTGGATTTCAAAAGGCCTCCCCAGTAGATTCTGGGATAGGGAAACAGTATTCATATTAACAGATAGCTACACAACCAACAATTCTGTAGGTACTAAATCCAATTTTTTCTAGCAAGTCTCTTCTCTTTTCAATCATTCTTTTTCTGTTTCCCTGAATAGCACCCTCCATCCTATCCAGTACTCTCATTAAATAGGACATGTTTTCACTGGTACATATAGAAAGACTGTTATGGGAACAATGAGAACAAAGGGCCAGGCTACTGAGTTTCTGACAGTGTTCACAGACCAACAGCTCTGTGCATGCATTTGGAATTTGAGAAGCAAAGACCCAGAAACATGTAGCATAACCTTTAGTAATGCATTTTATGTGTGAGGGCTGTGCTATTGGACCTTCTGACCCATCCTTTACAGAGCGTTTCTCAACTCACCTATTTTATCTTTTTTTTTTTTTTTTTTGGGGGGGGGGGCGTGTAGAGACATTGCTGTGATGTTAGAAGTTCATTTCCAGTAAAATCTACAGAGAGATACAACCAGAAAAATAGATCTTCTTACATGATTTAACTCTACTCCATATAATTGAAACCAGAAATATCTGCCATACTTGTGGTGGAAAAAAAAAATCACTTCGGTATAGACATTCTTCTATCCAAGCTTCTTTACTTATGATTAGTACTGTACTGTTGATTAATAAAAGGTAAGTGAAATGGGAAACTTAGACTTAGGACCATGACACTCTGTGTGTAGGACCCTGAAGTAAATTCCAAAAGATCATTTCAATGCACTAGTCACTACCTGCCTCATGATCCAATTGTGCTACCAGCCCTTAAGCTCTGGGTCCAGGAGATTTTCTTTTGCTATCCTGGATACTTCTCCACTGAATTCTAAGGGCTACTCTTGTCTTTTTCTTTTTGCATGTTTGGCAACTATTATATTTTCCTATCATTGGAGTCTTTTGTCTTTAATGGTTGAAAAAATTCCTAAAAGTGGTTTCTTGGAAGTATCCTTCCTTCTGTTATTTTGTTCCTTTTTATTTTATATATTTATCTCTGTTTTTATTGTGATCTATTATAAATGGAGAAATTTATGTATAACTTCAGATTGTCATCTTGAAACTAGATATTCCAGTGTTTCTTTTTACTTATTTGCTCTTGAGTGAGTGAAAGAGTTACATAATAATAATTACTTCTATTGTTATAATTGCTATTTGTTGGGTGCTGATTAATATCAAACTTTATGGTCAAAACACTGCATGATATAGATTTTGTTTCTCACAAGAGTTCCGTTATTATTATTATTCCCATTTAGTAGATGATAAAACTAAAGCACAAAGATATGCTGCTTGCCAGGTTACAGAGCAATAAATTGCACATCTAAATTATAACACTATACAAAATTACTTGAGAGTCCCTGATCTTAGCCATTATACTATAATGGTTCACTATATACACTTTATATATGGCTTTTTATTAATATTATACACATATAATTGTCAACCATTAAAATTACCATGTCTGCATAAAAATCTGAATAATTTACAAAATATATTGAAAAAATTACAAAGGGAAACATCATTCCAGCTTCATTGTGTCTATAGTGCCTATTAATTGTCCTTTCTGTTTGTTTGCCATTGAGGTTCAGTAAATTAACACAGCAAATAATAATTGGCTCATTATGATGTAAATAACTATAATAGAGAAAGCCTTATAATTATTTATAATAAATTACTTTTCTATTGCCAGTTTTAAATTAGCAACTGTGTTTAATTACTGAATGATACCATGCAAATTCATGCACACAGAACAGATTACTTTATGACCTTTATGTAATAGTTATTTTCCTTAACATTGTTAAATTCCCATTTCTTCATCTTCTATGTAATCATTCCCCTTATCTTGGTTTCCGTTCTCTTGTTTATTTAATTTATATCACTACTGCCAGAAATTATAAAGGTCATACTTACAGATGATATAAGAAATTAAGCAATTGATATAGTTTGAAACATTAATAGAATCAACTCTAATTCTTACTGTCAGCCTCAGTACTGATGATCCTATATTCATTGAGGCATTTAATTATTCAAAAACATTAATGGAGTACCAGCAGTATGTGAAGAAATAGTTATAATTATTGTGCTAAATGAAAATGTGAACATGATGTGGTCTCTATGGTAACATATAACCTACAGAAACCCTTGTGAAAAAGTAATTGCAATATCAGGTAAAATGATATATATGTATTATTCTATTACAGTTAATGTGTAGTGGGACAGAAATGAAAAATGTATATGCTCTGATAGGAGAAAATACGAAACATCAACAGAAATGTCACAATTATATAAAAAGACATCTTGTAATTGAGAAAGGGTTATTTATGGAGGTAATACCAAGAACATAGTGAGCATGTGAATATGAAAGTACAGTATGTCATGTTGATTTCAGCTTGAAGAGTAGATGAGAAAAAATATATTAAAGATAAATTTGGATAATATTTTCATCCTAATTTAGATTTTAAAAGTTTAGATCCCCTTTATTACTTTGGTATTTGTTGGTAGAACATTGAGAACTAAAATAATTTTAAGGAAGAATTAAGTTATAGCCTGTCATATATATTTTAACAGAAACTTGCAGTTTGATTCACAGTGGGCAGTGGATACAAAACTTTTGAATGGAGAACTATTTAATTGGTAAGAAAAATAAGCTGAGAAAAAATAGGATTTTTGAGATTTGTGTATATTCATTGTTGTGCGATGGACTATGCTGTCAGTGTGGCTTCATTTGCTTGTCAATCACTGTGTGAAAGGTATAACTCTCAGAGGTTTACATTGACTAACCCTTGTATGCTCGAAACAACTCTGTGAGGACAAAAGCGCAAATGTAAGCATGGAAAGGTTAAACAATTACCTAGTTATATTACTAGGAAATGACATATCTTACTTAAAATTCAAGAAATCGGGCTTTAGAATCTGTGACCTTAAACATTATAGTATGTGGCAATGTGCTATGTGCTCTATAATTTATCATATTATAATAATCTCTGTTAGATAAAATTAGAATATACAGGTGAGCTTTAGGTAAAACTAGCTTTATACCAACGTAAGTTTGGTATGATAACTTCTAATTTTTATTCATAAAGGTGAGTCTTTATAATTATAGAATATTTAAAATATCTAGAAAAGTAAAAGGGAATATATACAAGTTAATTATTCCTGGAATATAAATGACAAAATAAATCCTGATGGTTGCTGCATTAAACTTTACATTATATATAATATATATACACACACACACACACACACACACCTAAGCACATAAGCACATCCATGTTTTGCAAAATGGAACCAATATATGTGTCTATATGGCTTTCTGTTTTCTTGATATCTAACAGTATCATATTACCTTTTTCGCTCCTTTTCTTTTAAAATCTCATTGTGAGGTCAGTATCATTTATCTCCCGCCTTTTCTCTTTCCTTTCCCTTTCTCTCTCTCCCTTCCTTCCTTCTTTCCTTTCCATAAATACTTACTGAATGCCTACACTGTTTTCACACAAATTTGCGGCAGAGCTATATATGGGAACAAAACTAAAGAAAAACAAAACTTCGTTTTCTGTCTGCCTCATGTTTTCATTCCATGACAATATATAAATAACTAAACCATGTAGATTATTATACATTTTAATCAGAATAAATAAAAAATAAGCAAGGTAATAAGATAAATTAATTTCTAATCCAGCTTATAAGATAAAATAATACTCTTGCAGAATGGCTTTCGGCATTGTTAGTAAATTGATAGATGTCCTAGACATTTACTTCAGCTATCGGGACAGTTTTATTATTCTCTTCCTAATTCTTGAATGGGGTCAACTGTAGATCATAATTTAGTTAATACGAAAGTAAGATCAGTTGTAGGAAAATAATATTTTATTAATATCTAAAAGAGCATTTGATTAAGCCATGTCGATATTTCTCTTCCTTTGTTAATAACTGCAGATCATTAACACGCCTTATGGCTCTTTCCATTTTCAAAGAGCTAGGAAATTTATTATTTCTTTAATTTTCATATTACTAATGGGAAGTATTATTATTTTCATTACATTATAAAAATCTGAGATTTAAAGAAATTATTGACTTATCAAACTCATAATTATGTACATTAAGTTATTTTTGTTTCTTTCTCTACTGTGTGTCTGCCTAGCTGGAGGAAAAGTTTCTATGCTAGTTCTTCCCACTCAGAGTACCAGTGTCTCATCTTTTTATTGCAAAGTAGTCTGTTTTCTTGGATGCAAAAGAGTACCTGGGAAGCTTTTTTGTTAAACAGAAATACATACATATTTTTCATGTGATTATCAATTTATCCAAATATTTATTCTACTTCAAATGGCATTCCTAGCCAAACTCTTAACTAAATTCTACGACAATCTTATGATATTGTTATGCTCCTTCTTCAAATAAGATTTCTGGGGCTTAAATTCAGGTAACTTGCTTATTATCTTACAGTTTATTAACAGAGTCCGATCAAACTTTGGTTTCTCTAACCACAGGGCCTGAGTCCCTAATATCTCCTGCTGCATTAACTTGGGTTTCCATAGGGTCTAAGTCCTTAATATCTCCTGCTGTAGTTTATCTTTTTAGCCTCCTGCTTGATAAATTTGGTCAAGTAGTTTAACAATTTGTGCTCATTATCTCTTCTTGTTAAATGAGCATAATGGTCGCCAACTGGCTTATTCAAGGGAAAGGTAGTCCTAATGACCATTTTTTTAATGATAAAAAAACAAAAATAAACTATGAACAAAATTTATAATTTCAATCACTATGGTAATAAAAAATGTTCTTATTAAAATGGAAATGCACTTACTAGTTCAAAATATCTTTCAGCAAAGGCCAGAATAACTCTAGTAGATGACAACTAATGCTTGCAGCATTGCCAAACAGTGATAGGCAGTTGACCTTGAAATCCTTTAATGACTTGAATATTAAGTTTTTCTCTTTTCTCAACGTATCTGTAAGCAATTCAGTGTAACTTCGTTTCTGTCCTAATAATTGATTTAGCATACTTTAAAAAGATGATGCATTCATACCTAAATATTGATAATGCTTCAGTGTAACTTTCAAGGAGATAAAATATATTCAACTTACCTAAAATCTAAATATATTTATCGTAGTGAAAATCTATTCCTTCATTCTTTTATTTCTGCATGCTACTATTATATAATATTTTATAGGCTTTTTAAAACTTATATATAGCCAACGTTAGAAATATAAAGAGGAGAAGATGAGTTCTGAGTGTAGTTAAGTGACTAATTCAAAATCATATATTTAAGGCAAAAGAAACACAGGTCTCATAAATTCCTATTCCTCTATTCTTTCAGATTCAGCTTTCCAGGTCTTAAATATATATGTAGTCTTTTATTTTACCTTTAAGGGTCATAGCATTTTACTTTCTCAAGATCTACTAAAAATGGCTTCATTCAAAAGTGAATATAATACTATTTTTATTATTTTCATTGAGGATTTCAACAACGCAGCAGTCATAAACACAGAACATCAACATGGTGCTTTAGATGTTTTTCCTTCTCCTTTCAGGTGTTAGTACCATGCTCCTCATGTTTAAAGGATACAAAGGGCCAGACTTTATCCCCATGTCACAGCAGCATTTGTCATAGCTCCCATCTAAATGTCCTATCAGGGAAGGCATTGGCAGGGTGTTAAAATGTAACAGCATATGTCAAGAGTTTTATCATTTATAATGACATATGATAGATCTTTATGGCACATTTATAACAGTCAGGTTATTTTTGACAACATAATTGAAAAGTGAGTTTCTATCCTTAAACTCATATAAAAGGTATCAGCAAAGTCTCTGATCTCTGGCAATATAGAGTATGAATTTTTAAACAATAACTTTCCATGGAAAACAACATTCAGGCAAAGAAGGGATGCAGTTCCTGGTAGGAAAGATTCTAGCAAGATGATCACTAGTGAACTGGAATTTCATTCCTTTTATAGAGTTTGTTCCATAACGAAATTGGAAGTTGTCTCTTTAGGTTCCACTTTGCCATAAACCTCTGACAAAACAGAGACACCATGGATCCTAGGCCTCCAGTCACAATCATCAGGCCTCTAATTCCTTAACTCACTCTGCCGACCACCTGCCAGCCTCAGCTGCTCTGCACCCTTGCCCCTTCCCATGCACATACCGTGCATCAGTGCTATACACTGTCTGGCTAGTGAGTAACTCTGGCCCTAGAAACCCAGCAAATTTCACTGCCATTCCTGGAGTTTCAATTACAACCTCTCCAATGATGTCTGAATTCTATTGATAGAAAGGAAGCCTCTCAATTATATTGCTTCTTTGGAAACTCTTCCTCAGTACTAGAGCCGTCATTATTGTTCTCTTAACACAGATATGTTGTAGGTGGAGGTAAATAATTCTTGGTAGACTATCCCTATTCAATTTGCTGCTTGGTTTCTGTCTCCTTCTTGGATCTTGACGCAATAAATAAATCATAACTGATAGAATTTATTAACTTTTTTATATTCAAGAACTCTGTTAAATGCTTTATCCAAATTATCTCTACTACTTCTATATCCATATTGATATATATAGCCAGAAAGGAAACTGGATAATTTTAGCATTTTACCAAAGTGATGGATGTGGGGTTGTAGCATGGACAACAAAGCTGAGGGACAATGCTCATAAGATTATGCACACATATCAACTGCAAGAAATGATATGGAACTGACTTTTTTGAAGTCACAATATTATGTTTCTCTGTTGTTTTTATACCTACAGTCATCACTTAGCATTAGTGTTCATGTTTAACATGTAAAAAGAGACCTACACCAGAAATCTTATTTATTTAGTTAGTTTTTATTATACTTTAAGTTCTGGGGTACATGTGCAGAGTGTGCAGTTTTGTTACATAGGTATACACGTGGCATGGTGGTTTGCTACACCCAACAACCCGTCACCTACATTAGGTATTTCTCCTAATGCTGTCCCTCCCTTAGCCCCGCAACCCCCGACAGGCCCCAGTTGTTTCCCTCCCTATGTCCATGTGATCTTTAAAGGAATTCTACAATATGAAAAAATAAACTAGCAATATATACATTTAACTTTTTCTATTCTTGAGGCTACAAATAGTAATAATTATTATTATTTTCTTCATTAGTTGTGAATTGACTAGACTCTGAAAATATTCATGCAATAATATATATTTTCTAGAATGAACTTTGTATGAAATGTACAAATCTGTGATTCAGAAATGCCCTAATGAAAGTTCTGAAATGTCCTAATACAAACATGACAGCATATTTTTATATTTACTGTTGTCACAGTTTGATAGGAGTTTTTACTTTATCAAATGAATGGCCTCTGACACTACTTTTGACTAATTTTATTAGTCATAAGAGATCCACTTTTTGTTAGACATAGCACATATCCAAACCATTAAAAGAGATAAACAGAGAATAAAACAAAACAAAGCAAATAAAATCCCAAGTCTATCATTTTGGGAGAAGGTAGGAAAATAAAAATTAAACATCAGATGGAAGGATTTAGAAAGAGCATACAAATATTGCAAAGACAAATTGAAAAGATGAGTTAAAATCATACTTACTCCATCACGTGAGGTTAATTCCTCTCCTGTGCTTATCTTTATGTGTGACTCTGTCAAACAGTATATCTCCTTTAATTTACATATTTTAATTAGCAAAATGGATCTATTTATAGTCCATTTAAAATGATTTTAACTTACTTTTTCAAGTTATCTTGGGTAAAAGAAAAGAGCTGTGGTTGGGTAATAGGGGCGTGTGAGTAGGTTCCTAGAGGAAACATCCAACTGTTCTAATAAAGAGATAAAGGAGTGGTACATCTGTCTACATCACAGCTCAGCAGTTAGTCCGTGACAATCTCTGCCTTTTATCTGTATTTCTTACTCAGAAGATTTGAGCTGAAATGAGTGTCACTAATGGATGGATAATTAAAGCCAGATACATTTTGAATACACCATGGGTATTTGTTTGCTATTTATCAGTGCTTTTTTTTTTCTTATCTCTTTTATGTCATAAGTTTCACTTGCTTTACCTAAGTCTAGAATGTCTCATAAGATAATTTGCTTCTAACTTTCTTCTATATTTTAGGCATAATTCAAAATCCTTAAATGCTAAAACAAATGCATGTTAAATCAATATAAAAGTAATGCTTCACCAAAAAAGAGAAACAAATCATAAACTTTTATTCACTTAAAAACATAACTGTAAATATTAATATATAAAATCAAAGTTACAGAATTATAATGAGCTGCCAACAGTTTTATAATCATAGGGAAATATTTTTTAAAACTTTGTGTGTATTTGACAAACAGAATAAATAAAATCAATGTAAGGATATAGAAAGTTAAATAGAAAAATTTGCAACTTTTATCTAAGGAACATATGTAGAATTTTATCTTAAATTATGGAAATATTATACTTCTTCACATATATAACATTGATAAACATAAATCATGTAAAAACTCTCAAAGCAAGTCTCAACAAAAACAACATAACTGATACCATACAGTCCAAATTCTCTCACACTGCACAGTTACATTTAAGAGAAATTCTAATAATGATTTTAGAGAGAAAACATTTGGAAATATAAAACATATCACCTTTCAAGATCTCATAATTCAAATAAAACATCAAATAGAAAAGTTTTATGAAAAAGTAAATGTTCTTAAGTGGATTTAAAGAAACCTAAAGGTAAAGAAATAAGATCTAGACTAAAAGAAAAGAAAATATTTAAATAGTAATAGCTTATAGCTAGCCAGTCAAATAATAATCTTATCAGAATATTACCTGCCAAACATAAACAATTTACCAAAATATCAATACAGAAGTCATCCATTGTCATAATGGATCAAGCCAGTCACCAAAACACTATGCAATCACAGCACTGATCAAGCATGCCTCTACCCTGTCTGATACGTTATATTGTTTTCCTTTACTTGTGACAACTCTATCCCTGCTACATTCCTTATGCCCCCTGAATTTAAAAAAAGAAAAGAAAAAAAGATTAAAATGATAAATCCTTTGCCTTCTCACAGCATGCAATGGAATACATTCTCCAACTTTCTGGACCTTCCTGAAAAACAACTAAGACACTCAAGTTTATGAAACACCAAGACAACATGGTTTCATTTAACACTTTCCTTTGCTTCAGCAAATTATAAACTTCACATTGACTACAGATGTGTTCTCAATGGTCTTTAAAGACCAAAAGCAAAAATTATGGAGTTCCAAAGACCTGGCCAAAAACTTGACTGCCACAGAGCAGCACACTAATTTTTGGAGTGGTGTGAAAATCGGGAACCCGTTGAATCTCCACCTGCTCGACACAATTCTTCCATAGCTGTAAAATAGGTTTTTCCCCTTCTGCATAACATGGGATCCTGGAAGAGAAAAATAAAAATAGGGAGAAAGTAATTTGATTACCTACAGGCAAGACATTTTCTGTAATTGAAACAGATTTTAGACCTGAGACCAAACAAGTTCAAAAAGGAGAAAAAGGAAAATGTAAATTACATTAAGGAAATTTGTGGTGAATTCCAAACATCATATCTAAAATTTTCAGAGAAAAAGAACAGATGACCTACAAAGACACAAACGTGAGCTTGATACCACATTTTTCAAGAGCAATGTTGGATAAAAGTACAAATAGAGAAGTGTCAGGTTGTTTTTTAAAAAGTTTTAGGTTCTGGAATTGAATAGTCAGCCAAACTGTCATTCAAATATAAGGGCATGTTAAAAATATTTCCTACTATATTAAAAGTATGAAAAATACTTCCCCACAATCACATTGAAAACGTGACATGTTTAAGGACGAGGATATTTAAACTCAGAACATGCCTATAGATATTTATCAAATAAAAATTATAACTATTAGTAAGTATTTTTGTCATCTTTAAAAGAGTAAAGTGAAAAAAGGGGAAAATTATAGCTGTAGCAATTCAGAATTAAAGGAAATTTAATATTTAGATAAAGTCTATACAACAATGGAATTGTCATGGGAGAATAAGAGACCTGAAGATGTGCTAAAATTATTTCCTTATTAGGGAACGGATATAGACATTGTTTAAAATATAATAAAAGTTAATAAGAAACATTAAAAGCAGGTCAAACTTAAATGTTACATTTAGTTCTAAAAAAGAGATCCAAATTAATAATTTTGAAAAATTAAATGGTTTTAACTCACCAGTTAAAAGATACCTCTCACAGTTAGGATACTGAATACTTTACTGCAGTAATAACTAAATCCAATGGGTAAATCATTTTGTATCTCAGAATGCAAAGACAGGTTATGGTAATAAGTTATTTAAAGACAAGAATCCCTCTTGGGGAACGAGAGACTAATATTCATCTTCTTTCCTGTAGACTGCACCAAATTGCCAAATCCAGGTGTAGGTGGACAGAGGACTAGGTCTGCCATATACAGAAAACCTTTGATGAAGTAAAGAAAAAACAAGGAGCTTTATTAGCTGCACTGATATTCTTCTGTGTATCTCCGGAAGTCCCATCAGTACAGACAGTCCCCCTGCCTGCCAATAGTTCCCCAAAAATCTTTGGCGAAATGCAGGGCAGTATAGAATACTTGTGGCTGCTCTGTAAAGAGAGGTATTCAGATTTGTATTGTTTAGGAGACAAATTGTAAGAGACATTAACAGATGTAGACATTAACAGAAAAGAAATCTAAAAAATGAATTTATAATTTACTTAAACAAAGTTATGCTATGAACATTAAGCCCAGTTTCTACAAGCAAAGCTGTGATTTAGGGAATTACAGAGTTGAAGATTTCAACGGCTTTTTTTGAGAACAAAATGTTTTACAAATAGACTGTAGAAACGTCACTAGAATGTGGCAGTTGCTGAATAAAATATTTGGATTTCAGAATCTTGGATACTGAAAGGAGGCCTTTACCAGCTGATTTTTGGAAATATCAATCTTCACTGGATATTAAACTCTCATTACTGAACTCTGTACCAGTGAGAAAACTGTGCCAATGAGGTGCTGCCATTAATCACTTAAATTAATTTCAAACCCTTAGTTAATTGTTACCATGGCTATAGAAAAGTCAGTCTTTTCTTAGGAGTGTAGAAATGTTTTTCCTAAATTCCTTAATCAAAATTCTCACTGATTGTAGGGACAAGTAATACTTTAAAAATATCGTTTTGAAGACGTACAAAGCCAGAGTAGAGCTAAAACTAAAGCTACAACCCAGCCTTAACCAGCACAAGTCCTGATTTAGTGGAAATTGTCAAGCCCTACTCTAGATAGCTAATGAAAAAAAAAAATGCCTTCATTGAAGAAAAAGTACTATTTATGTAGTGGCTATATTAATATCAAATAAAATATAGACTCCAGATTATAAAATATAAAGGATATGGACACTAACTTTAAATTGTAACAAATTTAAATAATTTTATTAATAACCCTACATAATAAAATTTATACTTTATGTGTACTTAACATATAATCTTAATTAATAACAGTCAAGAAAAGAGAAAATCAAGGAGAATAAATGTTATATGAAAACACAGTTAAAAGTTTTAACTTGAAGAAATGATCCAGAAATCTTCATGTAAGAAATTGAGAATACATGTTTGTAGTACACAGGGAAGGTTGCAAAATAAAATATAAATTTAAGAACTCATTTATGCAAAATAAAATTTAAATTGCATTATTAAAGAATTATAATAACATATCTAAAACTTATGAGATGCCACCAAATCATACTTCAAGAGCAATCTCTAGCCTTAGATTATTGTATTACAAAAAAACATGAAAATAATAATTTAAGTACTCCTTTTTAGAGATAAGAAAATGTACAACAAAGAAATTCCATATATTCTAGAATGAGAGATAATTAGTTTGACAGAAGATAATGAAATAAAAAAACAATGTCAGTGGAGAATATCAGCAAAACCAAATGTTGGTTATTTGAAAATATTAACAAAATAGACAAATATTTGGAAATACTGATCAAGAGTCAAAAAAAGATGAAAGATACAAATAAACAGTGTTATGAATGAAGTGAGAATGTAATTACATAATTACAGTTAAAGTAGAAGATACAAAGTAAAGAGACAAAGTTATTATGAATAACTACATTAACAAACTGAAAACCAAAACACGAAATATTATGTTTCTCACACACACACGCATGCATATATATATACATATATGCACACATACACATATTTAACCAGGACTGACTTCAGAAAATATTTAAAAACAGTAATACAGTTACTAAAATAAATTAAAGCATTGATTAAATATCTTATCATTCAAATTTGAAAGACTGAGGTAATCTTATAATTTCCATAAAGTTAAAATAAATCTCTATTTTCTTCATTCTTGACAAATGATAAAGAATACGTATTTCATTCCAAAAGAGCAGCATAATCATGTTAGTGAATGCAGGAAAATGCATTGTTAAAACAGAAATTCTCTAGGTGGGCCATAATATTTGTAAGTGTAGATGCAAAATCCTAAACAAAATATGAGCAAATCAAATCCAATAGGCTGGCACTTCCTTGTGCCAGCCACTGTGCTGTGGTCTGCGGGTGCAGAGGTGAGCCCTACCTGCTGGCAGAGGGTGGTACCTGCATTATTAATTCATGCATAGTTAACTTAGTTAGGACCAAAGGGTAAGTGCCGAGATGGCAGAACTGGCAATAGCAAATCAAACCAAGTCTACAAAAGACATATATCAAAATGAAATTTATATCAGGGATAAAAGAGTGGTTTGATATTTAAAAATTTGTAGATGGAATTCATAACCTTACCAAAGAGAAAACCGATATGATATGTTAGTTTCATGTGTTTGATATGGATGCAACAGAAAACAGATGCCACATACACAATTGTATAATTTGAAGAGGTGTACTTAAAAAGAAGTAAAAACAAAGATGGGTGGGCTATATGGAAATAAGAAGGGGTAGGGAAAGAACTCAGAGCTAACAGAATCAAATACATTTTACAATAGTATCAGATAACATTAATGTCTGGGAATAAATATAAATAAATAAAACTAAATGTGTGTTAATACAGCTCTTTAAAAAGAGGTAGCAACCCTGAGTTTTTACTCAAACCTTGATAAGATTATTTTTCAGTTTATATGCAAAACAGCCATCAAGAGCTAAAAACCTCTAATGAATAGACTATAACATATGCTAGAAGGTAGATTGGCTGGCAAGATATACAGAAATTATGAATCAAGAACAATAAAGACATGTGGTACCATCCCAAGGACAATGTGCCTAACTTGAGTTTCATGAAAATGCTCACCAAAAGACATCAACTGTATAGGAAAATTGGTCTAAATAACTAGGTCAATTTGGCTTATGATTGTCAGCTTTTGCCAGCTACCCAGTAATGTGCAATGGGCTAATGAAGAAGAAGGTAATGGCTGCACGATGGAGGTTATGCATCACGGCCACCAGAAAATAGACTTAACCTCATCAAGGCTGATCTGGCTCATGATCTGGCTCAGACCCCTGCTGAGCTCCCATCTGGAAAACAGTGGTAACAATTGTTGAGCTCTCCAAATGGCACTATTCCTAAAGGAATAGCCAAGCACCTGGTGCCATGTGGATCATCATGGATCCTTTACAACAGGAGCAGGGATTTTCTTCTTCAATGGAATACATGCTTAGTCTTTATATTCATTGTTTTTGTTTGCACCACCTTTGAAAATAAAAATATATTACATGAAAAATACATTACATACCCTTATGATATTCCACACAGCACTGCTTCTAACTAGAAACTCATTTCACAGCAAAAGTGGCAAGGAATGTTCTCACACTTATGAGATGCACTGGTCTTATTATGTATTATGTCATCCTGAAGCATCTGTTCTGACTAAAGGTGGGATGGCTTATTCCAAATTTGATTATGGTACTAGCTATGTGACAACACCTTGTGCGGCTGAGGTGCTTTCGTACACGTTGTTAGGAAAGCCCATATGTGGCTAGAATTCGTGTGTCCAGAAAGCAAGAAGTGACATGAGAGTGGCTTTCTTACTATTTACCCTAATACACTTTAAAATTTTGGCTTTTAAATGTATATCTCAGTGTCCAAAGAAATACAACAGATATAACAAATTTCCATTCTACCTGAAGCTGAGATTTTCCTCATGCTACTGTGGCTCTTTGTGTGCCAACCAACCAGAGAAATTATTGCTGGCTGGGTTGACTAATCCAATTTATCTAGGGAAAACAGAATACTACTACCCAGTGTGGGCAGGGAGGAGTACAACTGAAAGCAGAGAATTATCTGTGAGTATTCCTACATCTAATGATGAAAGTTAATGTAAACGTATAGCAACTCAATACAGGTGGGCCTACTTATTAATTGCACAGAAGATTAATTGTTTATACACCTGGGTACAGGTTACAGTCTGTCAGGCAAATAAATAAAATTCCTTTTATTTCTTTCCCTTTCCTGATTACTCTGACTAGGACTTCCAGCGCTATGTTGAATAGGAGTGGTGAGAGTGGGCATCTTTGTTTTGCTCAGTTCTCAGGGGAAATGCTTTCAGCCTTTGCCCATTCAGTGTGAGGTTAGTGGTGGGTTTGTTATAGATGTCTCATTATTTTTGGATATGTTCCTCTAAGAGACTTGATAGAAGAGAAGGAATTATTATTTTCCAGAGACAACTGCAGGCAGGAATTTCATCAGATAGCATAAATGAAATTCAAATTATTTTACAGATGAGCTACTGGCTTCTCTGCTTTTGCAGACTGAAACTATTGGTGAAGAAATGTTCTTGAGCAAGTTATAATTTTAAATGAACTCTTGAGAACCATTCGATCTGGGGATGCATAGGGATACTTCACTAACCTTTACTCCCCCAGTCATTTGAATAATCACTTAAGCTTATTTCCTGTATTAAAATAAATGTTGATATCTACATCTGGTTATTTAAATATCTGGAGTGACTTCTGTTTTTCTGATATAACACCCAGTAATAGAAACCCCTATTACTATATGCACAATTAAAATAGCATTAACTAAGGAGACATCGCAACCAGTCCCACAGAAATACAAGGGTCCTTGGAGATTACTGCAAACATATCAGTGTGCACAAACTAAAAAAATTACAGAAAATGGATAAATTCCTGGAAAAACACAACCTTCCAAGATTGAACCAGGAATAAACAAAAATTCTGAATAGACCAGTAATAAATAATGAAATTAAATCTACAATAAAAACCTTCTAACTAAAAAAGTCCTGGACCAAGGGGGTTCACAGCTGAATTCTACCAGATGTGCAAAGAAGAGTTGGTATCAATCCTACTTAAAATATTCCCCAAAATTAAAGAGACTTCTCTCTAAATCATTTTATGAAATCAGTTTCATAGTGATACCAAAATTGAGCAAAGACACAACAAAAATATAACTACAGTGCAATATCCTGAAGAATAGAGATGTAAAATCCTCTAAAAATTACTAACAAACTGAATCCAGCAGCATATCAGAAAGTTAATTCACCACAGTCAAGTAGGCTTTATTTTGGGGATGCAAGGATGGTTTAACATATGCAAGTCATAAATGTAATTCACCACATACACAGAATTAAAAACAACCATATAATCATCTCAATAGGTGCTAAAATTATTTGATAATATTTGACATTTCTTCATGGCAAAAACCCTCAACAAACTAGACATTGAAAGAACATACCTCAAAATAATAAGAAATATCTGTAACAACCCTCAGCCAACATCATCCTGCATGAGCAAAAGCTGGAAGTATTCCCCCACAGAACTGGAACAAGGCAAGGAGGCCCACTCTCACCACTCTTATTCAGTATAGTACTGGAAGTCCTAGCCAGAGTATTCAGGCAAGAGAAAGAAATAAAAGGCATCCAAATGGGAAAGTAGAAGTCAAAGTATATCTTTTCTCTAATAATATGATTTGATACTTAGAAAACCCTAAATACTCTACCAAAAGTCACCTAGACTTGATAAACAGCTTCAGAAAATGTTTAGCAGAGAAAATCAACATACAAAAATCAGCATTTCTATTCATGAATAAAGTTCAAGCTGAGAACCAAATCAAGAATCCAATTCCATTTAAAACAGCCACATACACAAAAAATAAAATGCTTAGGAATACATCTAACTGAGGAGGTAAAAGACTCCGAGGAAAACTACAAAACACGACTGAAATAAATCAGAGGTGACAAACAAATGGAAAAGAATTCCATGCTCATGGATTGAAATAATTAATATAATTAAAATGGCCGTATCACCCAAAGCAATTATCTGCTATTCCTATCAGATTACTAACATCATTTTTCTCAGAATTAAAAAAAAAAAAAAACTATTCTAAAATTTATGTAAAACAAAGCATAACAAAACAGACAAACAAACTCTCCAAATAGCCAAGGCAACCCTAAGCAAAAAGAATATAGCTGGAGGTATCACATTACCCAACTTCAAACTATACTCCAAGTATACAGTAACCAAAACAGCATGGGCCTGATACAAAAAAAAATACATATATATAGGCTAATGGAACAGAATAGAGAACCCTGAAATAAAGCTGCACACTTAACGACCAACTGATCTTCGACGAAGTCAACAAAAATAAATAATGGGTAAAGAGTAACTTATTTGACAAGTGGTGCTGGGAAAACATGCTACCTATGTGCAGAAGAAAGAATTTGGACCTCTAGCACTCATCATACCACGAATTAATTCAAGATGGATTAAAGACTTAAATGTAAGACCCCAAATTCTAAAAATCCTGGAAGCAACCCTAGAAAATAAATACCCGTCTAGACATTGGCCTAGGAAAGAATTTATGACTAAGTTCTCAAAAGCAAATGGAACAAAAAAAATTACAAATGGGACCCAATTAAATTAAATAATTTATCCACAGGGAAGGAAACTATCAACAGAGTGAACAGACTATACAAAATGGTGCAAAATATTTGTATACTATGGATCCAACAAAGTACTAATACTCAGAATATATAAGGAACTTCTACAAATAACCCCATTAAAAGTGGGCAAAAAACATTAACAGACACATCTCAAAAGGAGATGTACAAATAGCCAAGGAATATATTTTAAAAATACTCAAGATAGCTAATCATTAGTGAAATGCAAATCAAAACCATGGTGGGAAAGCATCTTACACCAGTAAGTATGTCTGTTATTAAAAAGTCAGAAAATAACAGGTGTTGGCAACATCTCAGAGAAAAGGGAAGGCATGCACACTCTTGGTGGAATACAAATTAACTCAGGCCCTGAGAAAAGCAGTTAGCATATTTCTCAAAATAAGAAAAATAGAATTACTGTTTGATCTAACAATCCCATTGCTGAGCATATTCCCAAAGGAAAATAAACCAATCAAATAAAAAGACACACGCACTCATATGTTTATTGCAGTACTATTCACAGTAGCAAAGACGTCGAATCAAGCCAGATGCTCATCAATGATGAATTCTATAAAGAAAATGTAGTAAATGTACACCATGGAATACTACACAGCCATAAAAGGAGCAAAATCACATCCTTTGCAGCAACATAAATGCAGCTGGAGGACGTTATACTAAATGAATTAACGTAGCAACAGAAAACCAAATACTACATATTCTCAGTGGTAAGTAGGAGTTAAACATTAGGTACACAAGGACTCAAAGATGGGAACAATAAACACTGAGGATTTCAAAAGCGGGGAGGAAAGTGGGGGAAGTCTTGGAAAGCTATCAGATACAATGTCCACTACTTGGGTGACAGGATCATTAGAAGGCCAAACCTCAGCATCACATGATATATTCTTGTAACAAATGTACCCCCGAGTCTAAAATTTAAAATAAAATAAAATGGCATTAAGAATTGCATCAATCATTAGATTATACCTTTATAGTACTAGACTATGTCTTGCCTTGTCTTTCTATTACTATATACATTCAGCATCTTTCAAACTAGAAATTAAAGATAGATTGCGTATTGCAAATATGTGAATATGTTTTTACAGAACAGAATGTACTCTAAATCATTTGATAGTTCTACTAGTAATGAAACTTGTTTAGATATGTTTGCATTATATAGATAGATGGATGAATAGAGAGAGAGATAGCGAGATAGATGATAGATAGATAGATTTGATATATTTAAACCACAAAAGGTGAGACATTCCATAAACTATGAAAAACTAAGACTAAAATTAATTAAGGAAATAATTTTACACTGTTAATAACAGGTAACCCTGCTTACTAACCAACAAATAGGTTTCTGTTACAGGGATGTATCAGTGGTAGAAAAATCCATTCCCCTACCCCGTTAAAAAACGGTAAAATTCTGCGAATGAATAGAGTAGTGTCAATTTCGTAACTCTTTGAAGGCTGTTTAGGAGAATCAGAATTATGCAGATTCTGTAATGAAAGCATACAGTCACTTTCTGGCTTCATTTAAAATTATTCCACTGAAATTATTATCTTTGCAGTTAATGTGGCTGAAAATTAAAGACTGTAACTCAGCTAATCCAAAATCCACTGTATAGAAAGCATCTTGTCAGATCAAAATTGTAAGCAGAGCTCACTTTCAAATGAGCTTTCCTCATTAATCTAAGTAAAAGTGATGGGGTGGTTTAGAGCTGAAGAAATGACAGAGTATTTCACCTGTGTTAGAAATTCAGCGTGGTGCCATAGCCCATTCGAAAGAAGAGATACTTCAATTGAAGAGCACTTAGGCTCATAGTTTAAGCCCCAATCATCTTTGTATTAGTTATTTTGCATACCACATAAAATCTTATGCTTACTACTAACAAAATACAATGTGTGCTGGTTTTCCTTAGAGCTCCAGGACATTTCAGATCACCTAGCAAAAGCTTGTCCAAATGAAGTATATATCATTTGAATTTCTAAGGCTGGTTTAAATTTGTTTTTTATAAGAATAAAAACTTTATCTTTAAAAGCTCAAATGGTAACAACACCTGCTAGTGTTAAATATTTACTCATATGTGAAAATTATAGTGCAAAAAGTTCTGAGAGGTTTTATTGTTTCAAGTTTTACATTCATGTTAGGCTCTTCTGTTTATAAAAATAATGCAAGTTTCTCTTGATCATACAGATTTTCTTATATGTGAATTGCCTAGTTTTAAGAGATTAGTTTACACAGAACAGTAGGTTAATATTTTTAATCCACAATTCTAGTACATCCTTCATATTTCCTATAAAATGAAATTAATAAAGTGCAAACTATTTAAAGCATGTCAATGGCTCGCAGCATTGACTGTAAGGTTTTTTGATTGTCAAACATAGCTCTTCAGATACACCTCAACTTCATTGTCTAGTTTGTTTTTCTACCATTTCCCATACTTGAGTGCTATTAAGCACTTGATTCCTTGTAGTTTATTCACATGTCTGCTGTTTTATTAGCAATTATGGGAAGCAAAAAATATTGAGAAGAGAGAGAAAAAGAAACTAAAGTCAAGACTGATATATGGTAATGTGTGTATACATATGTATGTGTATGTATATTTGAATATATAGTATGTAATATATCAAGTAATATAAAGTATGTTTATATTACCTGGTAAATTATGTACTGATATAATTATACATTTATATACATATATAAAATTATATTTATATATCATGTTACATAAAGTATGTTTGTATATTAAGACAAACATATATACATGTATATCTACTAAATATTTGAATACTAAATATTTGAAGAATATTTCTTAAGCATTTTATTATTTATTCCTAACTCAATTCTCTTGTGATCATGTAAAATACTTTATATTATATCAGTCCTTTTAGGATTTATTGAGATTCTCTCCTGTAAATTGTCTCATTGGTGCTTGAAAAGAATGTGCTCATCTGTGGTTGGACAGAGTGTTTCATAGACATCAGTTGAAGTTGAGTGTTTTTCAAGTCTCCTATACACTTGCTAATTTTCTATCTGATTGTTTTGTAAATTATTGAGATTAGTGTGTTGAAATCTCTAAGTAGAATTGTGAAATTGTCTAAGTATCTTTTCAATTTTGAGTTTTAATTTCATATATTTTACAGCTTTGTTATTTGATGCTTGCATATTTATAATTTGTTTGCCTAATATATTTATTCTTTTATCACTAGAAATGCTCTCTTGTTTCTGGTAATATTTTTGTCCTACAGTCTATTTTGCTTTATGTTATTTTAGCTCTCCAGAGCCAAGATTCTTGTTTGCATGGTATGTATTCATCTTTTTTTTCTTTTTTTACTTTTAGCCTGTTTGTAACTCTGAATTTGTGTGTCAGGTACACAGTATGTAGTGTGTTATGGTGTGTTAGGATTCTCCAGAGAAGATAATCAATTGTATAGATGACAGACATACATAGATAAATAGATAGATAGACATTTATTTTGTGAATTGGCTTAAATAATTATAGTGGGTGAGAAATGCTACAAACTGTAGTCTGCAGGCTGGAGAACCAAGAAAGCAGATAGTATAATGCAGCTTGAGTCCCAAAGCATGAGAACCAGGAGAATAGAGTCTAAGGGCAAGAGAAAATGGATGTCCTTGTTCGAAAAGAGAATGAACTTGCTCTTCCTTGACATTGTTGTTGCTTTCATGCCCTCAACAAAGCTGATGATGCTGCTCACATTGGTGAGGGCCTATCTTCTTTACTCAGGCTGCTCATTCAGATGCTAATCTCTTCCGGAAATGTCCTGAGAAGCAAACCCAAACATGATACTTTACCAGGTATCTGGACATCCCTTAGCCCAGTCAAGTTGACACATACAATTGACCATCACAAGTGAAAACTTGATTTTTCATCCCATAATAGACAATGTGTGAAAGGAAATGAATAGGGAGGAAACTAATGTATGGGCAATCCTTAATTCTTATGGAAGCCTAGAAAAAAAGAGGAACCTAGCAACAAAGTGAAGAAGAAAGATACAAAGCCCCAAGAAGCATGTCAAAAGTCTAGGAAATAGTGAGAAACACCAGGTTAGGGAAATACTTTGTATCAAAAATAACGGCAACTAATCCAGTCTGTCACTGATGGACATTTGGGTGATTTAGATCACTTGGACACAGGAAGGGGAGCATCACACACCTGGTCCTACTGTGAGGAGGGGGTAGGGGAAGGGATAGCATTAGGAGATATACCTAATGTAAATGATGAGCTAATGGGTGCAGCACACCAACGTGGCACAAGTATACATATGTAACAAACCTGCACGTTGTGCACATGTACCCTAGAACTTAAAGTATAATTTTAAAAATCATTAAAAAAATAATGGCAACTACATTTTAGAGCTTACAATAAATGTGAAGTTGTTCTTTGATAGCATAAGATTACATTCCAATTATACCTATACATTTTAATAAAGCTATTCTACACAATTATATCTTGGAGTTCTTATTAAAAATAGAATCACATGAATGTGTAACAAAAGTAGCTGGTGAGAGAAAATATATGGACCAAGACCCCAAAATAACAAAATAACAGGTAAAAAAGGAGGAGCAGCCATAGCCTTGCCTGCTTTAGGAGAAAGTTTAATTGAAAACTTACTTCCCATTTATTCCCACCAAACATGTCCTTGGTTACCTAAACTCTTCATAGATTATAAAGTAGTGATTCAGGATGACTTAGTATATTCTAGGAAAGATGCCAAGAAGGCCTGATGCTTGCCTAAGATTCAGTGAGCCCTAAGGGAGATACTGCACTAAAATCCTTTCCCTCTTTCTGTGGAATGACTGTGTTTCTGATTAGATGTCATGTATTGATGATTCAATAGTTTGTCTTTTTTTGTTTTTGTTTTTGTTTTTTGGTGGCGGCACTATCCCAGTAGATCAGATATTTGCTTTGATATTACTCTAATTCTAGACGTTCTAAAATGCTACACGTATGGTTTCAGGGGTTTAAAAATATGAATATTTTTCTTCAATGCTACATCTGGCCTTGGATCTTCAATGTTTAAGTAAAATTTGTTTTATTTAGCACACGTTCTATTGTTAAAAATGACTATTTTTTCAATACAAATAATTTGATGGTATGACCAGGGAATTCTAAATTCTAGTATGGAAAAATTTAAACCTCCTGTTTTTAAATACTTTCATTATAAAGACATATTCATGTTAAATAATAATCTTTTTATTCAGCTGTGGAAATGTTACATTGGAAATAATAAGGTTTAATTGGGCATAACATTATTTATTTTGACATGAAAACAAAGGACAGAAAATAGAATAGTCAACAAAAAAATTAAGTCAAATATCTGGTACCAGAAGCTCTCCTGGTCCTTTAGAGCACTGGCCTACAACAGACTGGCTAATTACACATAGCTGACAAAAAGCCCTTCTATTATGAAATAATGAACTCCGTGATTTTTGCTTGTGTTTGTTTTTCCATTTGAAACATGGAGCTTTGTTATAAAAACTGACACAATTTCCTTCAGCAACTGATTCATTTTCTGACAGTCTGATAGGTGACATTTAGACCATGAGAATAATTTCAGATTTATATATATGTGTGTGTGTGTGCTTGTATATTAGTTCATTAGTTTAATTAATAGTTCAGAAGTTTAAACATGTTTCACAGGCTCTTCACATATTTTTATCTGTTATCCTCTCAGGAACTAAATTCCTTCACTGATCAAAATAAATTTTTTTTTTTATTATTGTGATAATAATGTCAGCCTTTAAACATTTTCATGAATTCTTTATTTTACTTGCCAGAAAACTCTCCGTGAAATGTGTATTTATAAATTGCCAGCATTTCTTTATCATAAACTGAATTCAGAATTTGAAAATCTGCTATTGCTATAAAATACTATATTCTCATTTTTTTAGGATTTGTGTTTCTAAGTGAGGAGGGCCATTAAAGGAGTTCAATTAATTAGCCCCTCTCAGAGGTCAATAGAAATAAAATTAGAATAATTTGGTTAAATTAAATATATTTTAATATTTTCAAGGCTCCTTTAGTACATTTTACTTGAATTATTTCATAGTGCTTAGTGAGCATTTTCCACATAGTGTTCCATTTAATTTTTACCATAGTCCTGCAAAATATTGCCTAACGTTGCATTTTAGAGATGTGAAAAAATGAGAAATATTATGTAGCTTGCTTCAGGACTACAGGTCAGTATTCAATTTAGGTCTATATGGCTCTATATCATAAATGTGTGTATGTGTGTATATGTTTATGCACATATTTCTGTGTGTGTATGCATGTGTTTGTGTGTATGTGTTTGTGTGTGTGTGCTTGATGAATTTGCTATATGATCAAGGAGGATTTATGTCTATCTCCTATCTGCTGTTATGGACAATTTTCCACAAGTGCAATTTTTTGAAATAAGTGTACTTTTTATATTGAAAACTTTTTATTGACAAGTAAATATTGTATATATTCAAGGTATACAACATGACATATGTATACACTGTGTAATTATTACCACAATCAAATTAACAAGAACACCCACCACCACCCATGCTTGTGCTGGCTTTGACAGTCCATGTACACTGCCACCCATGCTATACATTAGAGCTCTTGAATCTGTTCATATTATAACTTTGAGCTTTGACCAACATATTCTATTTCCACCACATTGTATTATGAGTTATTTTTAAGAACTGCCTTTGGGCAGTTCTTTGCCCAGAGCAATGTATTCAGCTTGATGTAGTATAAGTATCTCCTGGAGAACATTTCTAAGAGGATGGAGATGATTTATTGTCTAGGTCAACATCACAGTTTCCTCCATAAGCTAGTGCAGCAACACAGTAATCCTTTACTATTTGCATAGCCTGTAAAACTCACCTGTTAACATAAAGTTTATCTCAAACTACCCTTGAGTTTTAATTAGCAGTTAAGTAACAGTTTTGTTCTTCTTACAAACCTTCCTCATCAAAATTAGAGTAACACCTCTTTGGTTTATTGTAAGTGTTCACTTACAACCTTGGTTATCAACAAATGTTGATTTATTCTCACAATCCTGTTCTGCTTTTCTTTATAAATATTCTGTATTTACTGTATCTGGTACTTTCTTTTTTGACGTCTTCACCAACGCTTCTTTATTTTATTTATTTATTTATTTATTTATTTATTTATTTATTTATTTTTTTTTTTTTTTTTTCAAATCTGGATTACCAACTATTTCCTCTTGGTAAAGCCATTCCTGTTTCTCCTGGTTCATGCTTATTTTAGTGCATTGTTTGATTGATTTTGTTTTGCTTTTTTTTTATTTGTGTCAACTTAGTGATTGATTTCCCTTCTTCATTAATTTATTCATGCAGCCACTAAACATTAATTTTATGTTAGGTGCTAAATACCCAAAACTGAAGAAAAAAATCAACCCTTGACAGATTCATAGGAGAGGAGGAAGATATAGAAATGAAATAAAAAGCTTTAATACATTTGTGTTCTATTTGAGGTACTTATACATATGTTAAAATAAAAAAATAAGACAAATTTAACAGAGTTTCAGCAAAGAATGATTCATGAATCAGGCAGCCTCCCGAACCAAAATAGATTCAGAACAACTCCATGTTTGCCACGTGGTATAGTATTTACGTACAGAAAACTAAAAGCGAGGTACAGAAACCAATGTATTGGTTACAGCTGGTTGTTTGCCTTGTTAGAACATGGTTTGAACAGTTGGTGACCTGTGATTGGCTAAAACTCTGTGTTTGGTACAAGAGTAGGTTGCAGTCTGTGTATACCTGCAGTTAGGTTACAGTTCACTATGTACTACAAAGAAACCTGAAGACCAGACTTAATATACATAAGGAGGTAACTTTAGGCTAAACTTAACAGGTGGTAGAGAGCCATAAACCACAGAACATCTAATCCTACCTTGAGGATTCAGGAAGAACCTCATCAAGGAGAGGACATTTTTGCTTAGTTGTGAAATGTCTAATGTGTTTTGTTGTTGTTTGTTTGTTTGTTTGTTTGAGACAGAGTCTCGCTTTGTCACCCAGGCTGGAGTACAGTGGCGCGATCTCTGCTTACTGCAAGCTCTGCCTCCTGGGTTCTCACCGTTCTCCCTCCTCAGCCTCCTGAGTAACTAGGACTACAGGCGCCCACCACCACTCTTGGCTAATTTTTTTGTATTTTTAGTAAAGACAGGGTTTCACCATGTTAGCCAGGGTGGTCTTGATCTCCTGAACTTGTGATCCGCCCACCTCGGCCTCCCAAAGTGCTGGGATTACAGGCATGAGCCACCACACTTGGCAAAATGTCTAGTTTTTAAGCCAGGATATGGTAATACAGCATATTTTAGGAAGAATAAAATTTTCCTCCAAATCTTGACTACAGTGAACAAGAGCATGGTGACCGCTGGAAAGTATTTGGTGAACAGAGAAGTTCATGTGCAAACATGGCCACTGAGTAGGCTGGATGGGTGGATAGGGTCTGATGAGAATTCCACCCAGAGCTGCCCTTTGTTGTGTGCCCCCCAATTCCTCCTGAGGATAAAAGGTAAACCTTGTCCAATTTAAATTTGCATTGTTTCAAAGTCCGGGCAATTTATTCATTAAAATTCTATTAGGTTTCTCAACTGCTCCCATATTGTTAGGTGAAGAAAACATTCCAGAGATTGCCATACATTTTACAAATTTGTTTCACTACCTAAATAGTGAAATGTTGTCTTTAGACACTGATGATAATGTCACAGAGAATAAAAAATATCTCATTAATTTCAATTTAATTATCTTGAATGAAGAGACAGGCTTCTATATAACTTGAAATTAATTATCCTACAATATTCATGCACATTTACATTGAAAGTTGAAACAGATCTATTACTGAGCAAGGAAAATTGCTAAAAGTTTAGGAGGGAGAATATTCAAGGTCAATACTTTTAGATCATTTTCTAGTTTCCAAAAGGATCAACTCTTAAAAGATATTTTAATATATTTTGCAGCATTTCCTATATATATATATACACACACACATATACATATATATACATATATATCATGTGTAGACATCTCTTAATGTATTTATAACTAGTTTTCAGATATTTTAGCCACCACACAGACATTTCAATTTTTATAAAAACAAATGAAAATCTAGCAACTATTGATATAGAAAATTTATGGATATAGTCACTTTTACATCAATAAAACTCATCATGCTCCTCTAATTCATCTTCTTCTAACTCATCTCTGTCACTGTTGATCAATTCCAGGAGAGGAACATAGGGTTATTTATGTGGGTGAATGGTTCATAGATACAATAAAGGAAAGTAGGTAGTTTTGTAAATTCTATTTTTTTTTTTAAAGAACCGGACAAAGGTCCATTAATTTATTTGTAACTGTGTGATATTTCATCTAAGCAATTTTTGGACCTTTTAGGTTAACAATTTTTTTTTCTTTTTGGGCATGACAACATCAAGAGTTTTCACATTTCTTAAAGAATTAGTAACTGTTTTCAGTTGTGAAAACAGCATGTGACTATTCCATGTGATCTGATGGAAGATGACATGATCTCTAGGGAGTCGTTGTCATTTTCAATTCCAGGAAGGGCTGGCATGCTGCCCAAGATAAAAGGTACAATACAATAGTCTTATCCTTAAAGCTATGGGACAGAGCTTGATTGTTCCAATGTGGACTTTACCTTTTAAGCAAACTTTCACCTGAGCTTGGTAGTACTCCTCCCTTTCAAGGGCACAATTTTTACATTCTAGATTCTCTACAATTCTCTGTTTCTCTAATTGCCTCTTTCACTTGTGTTTTCTCCAGTTTCTGATTCCCTTTGCAGCTTGTCTGGATTTAGACGATGCATGAGCAGGAACAGTAGACTCACCCCATCTGGAGGGATTCAGGCACTTCACTTTCATTGTTGTACCTTCTGGAAACCTCACTATCTTTTGCATCTCATCCAGATTCCTGAAATCTTGTTGAATGCATTTGTAAATATTATTTTTCTGCTATTCATGACTATTACAAGCCTACTTTATCAGGACAGCAAGAGTGGTATGCTACCCTTGACACATGCTCCTATCTCAGCTCAGAAACCACAGAAGACATGGCCACAAGCAAAGTATCAAACTGACTGAAACTATTCATGTTTTTCCTATGTCTTAACCTTTTAATTAAATTACCACAAGCATTTTTAATTTTTTATATTAAAGATCAAAGATCAATCTGAAAATAATAACATTTTACTTTTAATTTCTCATGTATGTTTAAATTCAGAGTTACCTGCTTCACATAGTCCAAGTATGACAGAAATTTATGGATTTTTTTTCTGTTTTATTTACCTTCTAAGAGATTACTTTGTTTACCTCTAACCAAAGGAAGTATTAGGTCTCAACTTAATACATTTCATCTCCAGGCAGAGAGCTATTATCTTAAGCAGAGAAACATTCTAGGTCTCTTTTTTTTAATTATTTGAACTATATTCATTAGACGTAGTTTAAATAAATTATATTCAGATAGAAGAGGATAGTGTAGGAGCCAGCATAAGTATTATATTTTAATATAGTTTAAAATATGGTGTCAGTTAATGTTACATATGTATAAACTAGTGATATTATTATGATAACTTTTTTGTTTTTTTTAAATAAGCTGCCAGCCCTGGAATCAGGATTCATCATCTTGTTTTGATATAATTAGATTTAATGAATAGTCTGTGCCCTTCACCAGCTGCACACACCTAGGGGAGTCACTCAGCATTGTTGTGTTTTGTTTAATGATCCACAAAATGGATAAAATAGCAGTACTCAATTGACAAGGTTGCTCCAAGGACAAAATATTAGTAAACATATGCAAAGATCTCAGAAGAGTTCTTATCACTCAGCATGTGCCAAAGAAACCATCATCACCATCACCACCATCATCAACATCATCGTCATCATCAGTGCCTACATGATTCCAATCAGTTAAGTTTTTTTCATTGTAAGAAGATAGCATCTTTCTAAGTCTAGATTACTGCTCAGTTATTTTCTTTCTGAATTTAATTAATATATAAAAGACCTAAGTAACTTATGAGTCACAGCTTTATTTTTCTTTTACTGCTTTTCAAACAATGAGGATCATAAAGTAAATATTTCCAATTACAGCAGCTCTTGCCCAGAAGATATCAAAACTGACATCATGTTTCTTCACAACAGGTCTAATAAACTGAAGCTGATAAGGACCACAGACTTTCAGTGACCTCGGGATGTCAGACTCTTGCTGTGCTTAATGAAGGCACTTTCCTATCCAGTGAGCAACAGGACTTGTTTAAACCAACTGTGTACACACTGGACTCATTCTGTCTTATCCCAAGTGCTATTATTCAATGCTTAATTAGCCTAGCCATCATGAATTTCTCCTTTCTAGCACTTAAAAACTCCTAAATTTCCCCTGTAGTAATTACTCAATTAATTCATTATCTTTCTTGTTTTCTTAAAGCTTTGATTTTAAAAAAAAGTTTTATAATTTGAAGACAAATTTTAAAAGTTATCTATAGACCATTACTTTTTTTTTCTTTTTGATGGAGTGTTAAGCATGGTAAAGAAATTGCCTACTTTAGGGAATGGAATTTATAAGCAGTAAAGTATCAGGAATGATGTGGGCAACAACAAGGGGAAGTTTTAAATGGACTGAAATTTATCGACCTGTGCCTCAGAGTATATTCTTGGTGACTTTCTTTCTTTCTTTCTTTCTTTCTTTCTTTCTTTCTTTCTTTCTTTCTTTCTTTCTTTCTTTCTTTCTTTCTTTCTTTCTTTCTTTCTTTCTTTCTTTCTTTTTCTTTCTTTCTTTCTTTCTTTCTTTCTTTCTTTCTTTCTTTCTTTTCTTTCTTTCTTTCTTTCTTTCTTTCTTTCTTTCTTTCTTTCTTTCTTTCTTTTCTTTATAGCAACATAAAGTAAAAAGTGTGCTATAATCAGTGGAATCTAAATCAGGGACAGGAATGAGGATTGCTGATGTAAAAATACATTTTGTGAAAATACTTCATAGGTAGAATATTTGCTGTTTTTAATAATTTGCCTAGTGTTAAAATTATTACCAATGAAATATTCAAACAATATTTACACAAATGAATAAACAAAAATATGCCAATATGACAAATAAGATATTTCAAATTGTTTAAACCTAATGGCAGTGAAGCTCTTCATAAGTCCTGGTCTTCAGTTGTCGTAAATATTAGATTATCTTAAATGTTTTGAATCTTTTAAATTTAGACACAAACACAATGATCATAACTAGCCTCCTGCCAAACCTAGCATTAATAACAAGGTCCATTAAACACACTCATTCTGAATGTCACCAATATGTTATTACCATGATTTTCACTTTTACTTTAATTGTTTAGCTTTGTTTATGTTTAGTTTCAATTTCGATCTCTACAATTTTGTAAATATCATCCATTCAATTTATTTTGTTTGATCAGAAGTCTTATGGATTCTTTATGTCCTGAATTGAAATGACTCTGTAGTTTTAGATAATTTATAATCCGTCTAGATTTAGGGAAAATCACAAGCCTATGCTTTTAGGGCAACTCAGTAATAAGCTATTTTTCTAAATCTCAATATCTAGTTAAAAGAAGTATCCTTTTTAAACAGGTGTGAATTATCTAACTGCCTAAATATATAATTGCACTGGTTAATCTTATTTTCTTTCTTTATATTGAATGTTACATGTCTTTATTTTTAGTCTATTTAGCATGTATTAGCAGAATTATTACCCTGTATGAGGCAGATGGATAATGTGTCTTTAAAAACTTTTCTTATCCCACTGAAAGGATAACACTGACATGCTGATTACCACTTCCTCTGCAAGCTGTCCCTTGAATGAGGAAATACGTTTCTCTAGTAGGGGACAGAAGTATAAAGGAAAAATGAGGTGATGTTAATCTCTCCCAAAGTCACTGTGAGGGCTAAATAGGAACAGCACAGCCTTCTGTCACTGAAATTTTCCTTATGTTATCAGGGTATCCTAATGGAAGTGAAGATCTTATATCCATGGGTACCATGACTTGGATGAACTAACAAAAACTCTTGTTTCCTAAGCACCCAGTCCAGAGCAAATCTCTGCTTCCTTGACTCTTCCCCATAAATCACCTAACATAGGCCCAAGTAGGCTTCTCTAGTACCATCTCAGGCAGTCTCTTTTGCTGCAGCAAGAAATAAACCCAGTTTCATTCAGTTTTTTGTTCAGACATTTTTATCTATGATGGTCTTTGATGGCCATTGACAGAATTCAATAGCTACTTCCAAATGTTAGCTTAGCTGAGTTGATCTTCTCAGTCCTGTAAATCACTTAAGTGTCAGAGAATCACCCATATGTGAAGAATTTAACGAGATCAGTCCCAGATTACAATCAGTATTTCAATTTTCAGAGTTCTTTTGGATTTCTTCAGACTACTCTAGACTCACTTCAAGCAACTGTATCTCAAAGAAGGAACTTTTTTGTATATTTTATTACTAAAACATACTATTTAACCCTCAAAACATTCTATCTAAATGTCTTTAGTAACTTATACAATTAGCCTGAAGTCAATTTTTTTTTTTCAGGGAAAAAACATGCAGTAAGGTTTTGAAGACATATTTATAGTATATAAATTGGAACAGCGTTTACTTTAGACCATCCCCAAGGTTAGAGAAATGTGAACAGAACTGTCAGAAGAGTCCCACATGTGTATTTATTTGAAAGTCAATCCTATGCATTGTAATATTCTTGTTCAGTCAATTGCTACCTTACTATTTTTTTTTTTAATTTAAGGTACACATAAATTCTACAAGATGAGCCTTTTCACTCTTGTAAGGTAAAATAACTGAGGTAGAGACATTAAGATACCAGCCAACACCCAACATCTTGCAATTAGGGGAACTGGGTTTCAAAATAAGATAACTATTTCCAAACATTGTACTTCATTTTCTAACCATTTCTTTTTTTTTTTTTCTTTTTTTATTATACTTTAAGTTCTAGGGTACATGTGCATAACGTGCAGGTTTGTTACATATGTATACTTGTGCCATGTTGGTGTGCTGCACCCATCAACTCGTCAGCACCCATCAATTCATCATTTATATCAGGTATAACTCCCAATGCAATCCCTCCCCCCTCCCCACTCCCCATGGTAGGCCCCAATGTGTGATGTTCCCCTTCCCGAGTCCAAGTGATGTCATTGTTCAGTTCCCACCTATGAGTGAGAACATGCGGTGTTTGGTTTTCTGTTCTTGTGATAGTTTGCTAAGAATGATGGTTTCCAGCTGCATCCATGTCCCTACAAAGGACGCAAACTCATCTTTTTTTATGGCTGCATAGTATTCCATGGTGTATATGTACCACATTTTCTTAATCCAGTCTGTCACAGATGGACATTTGGGTTGATTCCAAGTCTTTGCTATTGTGAATAGTGCCGCAATAAACATATGTGTGCGTGTGTCTTTATAGCAGCATGATTCATAATCCTTTGGGCATATACCCAGTAGTGGGATGGCTGGGTCATATGGTACATCTAGTTCTAGATCCTTGAGGAATCGCCATCTGTTTTCCATAATGGTTGAACTAGTTTACAATCCCACCAACAGTGTAAAAGTGTTCCTATTTCTCCACATCCTCTCCAGCACCTGTTGTTTCCTGACTTTTTAATGATTGCCATTCTAACTGGTGTGAGATGGTATCTCATTGTGGTTTTGATTTGCATTTCTCTGATGGCCAGTGATGATGAGCATTTTTTCATGTGTCTGTTGGCTGTGTGAATGTCTTCTTTTGAGAAATGTCTGTTCATATCCTTTGCCCACTTTTTGATGGGGTTGTTTGTTTTTTTCTTGTAAATTTGTTTGAGTTCTTTGTAGATTCTGGATATTAGCCCTTTGTCAGATGAGTAGATTGCAAAAATTTTCTCCCATTCTGTAGGTTGCCTGTTCACTCTGATGGTAGTTTCTTTTGCTGTGCAGAAGCTCTTTAGTTTAATTAGATCCCATTTGTCAATTTTGGCTTTTGCTGCCGTTGCTTTTGGTGTTTTAGACATGAAGTCCTTGCCCATGCCTATGTCCTGAATGGTACTACCTAGGTTTTCTTCTAGGGTTTTTATGGTATTAGGTCTAACATTTAAGTCTCTAATGCATCTTGAATTAATTTTCGTATAAGGAGTAAGGAAAGGATCCAGTTTCAGCTTTCCACTTATGGCTAGCCAATTTTCCCAGCACCATTTATTAAATAGGGAATCCTTTCCCCATTTCTTGTTTCTCTCAGGTTTGTCAAAGATCAGATGGCTGTAGATGTGTAGTATTATTTCTGAGGACTCTGTTCTGTTCCATTGGTCAACTTCTTCCTGGTTTAGTCTTGGAAGAGTGTAAGTGTCCCGGAAATAATCCATTTCTTTTAGATTTTCTAGTTGATTTGCATAGAGGTGTTTATAGTATTCTCTGATGGTAGTTTGTGTTTCTGTGGGGTCAGTGGTGATATCCCCTTCATCATTTTTTATTGCATCTATTTGATTCTTCTCTCTTTTCTTCTTTATTAGCCTTGCTAGCAGTCTGTCAATTTTGTTGATCTTTTCAAAAAACCAACTCCTGGATTCATTGATTTTTTGGAGGGTTTTTTGTGTCTCTATCTCCTTCACTTCTGCTCTGATCTTAGTTATTTCTTGCCTTCTGCTAGCTTTTGAATGTGTTTGCTCTTGCTTCTCCAGTTCTTTTAATTGTGATGTTAGAGTGTCAATTTTAGATCTTTCCTGTTTTCTCTTGTGGGCATTTAGTGCTATAAATTTCCCTCTACACACTGCTTTAAATGTGTCCCAGAGATTCTGGTATGTTGTATCTTTGTTCTCATTGGTTTCAAAGAACATCTTTATTTCTGCCTTCATTTCGTTATGTACCCAGTAGTCATTCAGGAGCAGGTTGTTCAGTTTCCATGTAGTTGAGCGGTTTTGATTGAGTTTCTTAGTCCTGAGTTCTAGTTTGATTGCACTGTGGTCTGAGAGACAGTTTGTTATAATTTCTGTTCTTTTACATTTGCTGAGGAGTGCTTTACTTCCAATTATGTGGTCAGTTTTGGAATAAATGCGATGTGGTGCTGAGAAGAATGTATATTCTGTTGATTTGGGGTGGAGAGTTCTATAGATGTCTATTAGGTCCGCTTGGTGCAGAGATGAGTTCAATTCCTGGATATCCTTGTTAACTTTCTGTCTCGTTGATCTGTCTAATGTTGACAGTGGAGTGTTGAAGTCTCCCATTATTATTGTATGGGAGTCTAAGTCTCTTTGTAAGTCTCTAAGGACTTGCTTTATGAATTTGGGTGCTCCTGTATTGGGTGCATATATATTTAGGATAGTTAGCTCTTCCTGTTGAATTGATCCCTCTACCATTATGTAATGGCCTTCTTTGTCTCTTTTGATCTTTGATGGTTTAAAGTCTATTTTATCAGAGACTAGGATTGCAACCCCTGCTTTTTTTTGTTCTCCATTTGCTTGGTAGATCTTCCTCCATCCCTTTATTTTGAGCCTATGTATGTCTCTGCATGTGAGATGGGTCTCCTGAATACAGCAGACTGATGGGTCTTGACTCTTTATCCAGTTTGCCAGTCTGTGTCTTTTAATTGGAGCATTTAGTCCATTGACATTTAAGGTTAATATTGTTATGTGTGAACTTGATCCTGCCATTATGATATTAACTGGTTATTTTGCTCATTAGTTGATGCAGTTTCTTCCTAGCCTCGATGGTCTTTACATTTTGGCATGTTTTTGCTATGGCTGGTACCGGTTGTTCCTTTCCATGTTTAGGGCTTCCTTCAGGGTCTCTTGTAAGGCAGGCCTGGTGGTGACAAAGTCTCTAAGCATTTGCTTATCTGTAAAGGATTTTACTTCTCCTTCACTGATGAAACTTAGTTTGGCTGGATATGAAATTCTGGGTTTAAAATTCTTTTCTTTAAGAATGTTGAATATTGGCCCCCACTCTCTTCTGGCTTGTAGAGTTTCTGCCGAGAGGTCTGCTGTTAGTCTGATGGGCTTCCCTTTGTGGGTAACCCGACCTTTCTTTCTGGCTGCCCTTAAGATTTTTTCCTTCACTTCAACTTTGGTAAATCTGGCAATTATGTGTCTTGGAGTTGCTCTTCTCGATGAGCATCTTTGTGGTGTTCTCTGTATTTCCTGAATTTGAAAGTTGGCCTGCCCTACTAGGTTGGGGAAGTTCTCCTGGATGATATCCTGAAGAGTGTTTTCCAACTTGGTTCCATTTTCCCCCTCACTTTCAGGCACCCCAATCAGACGTAGATTTGGTCTTTTTACATAATCCCATACTTCTTGCAGGCTTTGTTCATTTCTTTTTCTTCTTTTTTCTTTTGGTTTCTCTTCTCGCTTCATTTCATTCATTTGATCCTGAATCGCTGATACTCTTTCTTCCAGTTGATCGAGTCGGTTACTGAAGCTTGTGGATTTGTCACGTATTTCTCGTGTCATGGTTTTCATCTCTGTCATTTCGTTTATGACCTTCTCTGCATTAATTAGTCTAGCTATCAATTCTTCCACTCTTTTTTCAAGATTTTTAGTTTCTTTGCGCTGGGTACGTAATTCCTCCTTTAGCTCTGAGAAGGTTGATGGACTGAAGCCTTCTTCTCTCATTTCGTCAAAGTCATTCTCTGACCAGCTTTGATCCGTTGCTGGTGATGAGCTGCGCTCCTTTGCAGGGGGAGATGCGCTCTTATTTTTTGAATTTTCCGCTTTTCTGCCCTGCTTCTTCCCCATCTTTGTGGTTTTATCTGCCTCTGGTCTTTGATGATGGTGATGTACTGATGGGGTTTTGGTATAGGTGTTCTTCCTGTTTGATAGTTTTCCTTCTAATAGTCAGGACCCTCAGCTTTAGGTCTGTTGGAGATTGCTTGAGGTCCACTCCAGACCCTGTTTGCCTGGGTATCAGCAGCAGAGGTTGCAGAAGATAGAATATTGCTGAACAGCGAGTGTACCTGTCTGATTCTTACTTTGGAAGCTTCCTCTCAGGGGTGTACTCCACCCTGTGAGGTGTGGGGTGTCAGACTGCCCCTAGTGGGGGATGTCTCCCAGTTAGGCTACTCAGGGGTCAGGGACCCACTTGAGCAGACAGTCTGTCCGTTCTCAGATCTCAACCTCCGTGTTGGGAGATCCACTGCTCTCTTCAAAGCTGTCAGACGGAGTCATTCGCGTCTGCACAGGCCTCTGCTGCTTCCCCTGTTGTTTTTTAGCTGTGCCCTGTCCCCAGAGGTGGAGTCTACAGAGACAGACAGGTTTCCTTGAGCTGCTGTGAGCTCCACCCAGTTCGAGCTTCCCAGCGGCATTAAGCCTCAGCAATGGCGGGCGCCCCTCCCACAGCCTCGCTGCTGCCTTGCGGTTAGATCACAGACTGCTGTGCTAGCAGTGAGGGAGGCTCTGTGGGCGTGGGACCCTCCCGGCCAGGTGTGGGTATAATCTCCTGGTGTGCCCGTTTGCTTAAAGCGCTGTATTGGGGTGGGAATTACCCGATTTTCCAGGTGTTGTGTGTCTCAGTTCCCCTGGCTAGGAAAAGGGATTCCCTTCCCCCTTGCGCTTGCCAGGTGAGGCAATGCCTCGCCCTGCTTCAGCTCTAGCTGGTCGGGCTGCAGCAGCTGACCAGAACCAATTGTCCGGCACTCCCCAGTGAGATGACCCCAGTACCTCATTTGAAAATGCAGAAATCACCGTCTTCTGCGTCACTTGCGCTGGGCGTTGGAGACTGGAGCTATTCCTATTCGGCCATCTTGCTCCGCCCCCCTCTAACCATTTCTAAGTAAAGGATTCATAAGGACATTGCTGAGAAAAATAACCCTGTGTTTTCAAAAAAGTTTATATACAATAATACGAGGACAAGTTATTACCATGAAATGAAGAAAACACTTTGGAAATGGTGTAATGTTGGGTAATTTTTAGCTATTTTCTTCTATCTTGTTATGGATTATGCACAAATAATAATTAAAATAATGAGAATATATTAATACTTTAAATATCATAATTCATTAAAATACTAAAAGATATTCACTGTATATTCTTCAGTTATCAAATATTAAATTTAATATACCCCATCGTTTCAGATCAAGGATGATGACAAATCATTGCATAGTTGAACATAGATGCAGATGATTGTGGAACGATAGAGAACATAAGCCAGGTATCATGCAAGAAACTTAAAGAGTAAAAGGAAATCCTAGACCTAGTTCATTCATTTGGAAAATTAAAAAGGCATATGATAAAAAGAAATATATTAAATCATCTGTATTTTACCAGTGCTATGATTATACAAAAAGAAAAGGAAAAAAAATCTGTTTATAAAAGCAGAAGCAGTACAAATAAATAAAAATATATTTGTGTATTTATTTCTATTCTATAAACTGTATAATGTACATAACTCTTCATATATATTAGGGTAATTAAGCTCATGAAATCATTTAAATGACAGTGGATTTTCAAATATTAGACAAGAAAATAATCAAAAGTATGTACTTAGCCCTATAAGTTTTGAGTTCTAGTTGATGAGACAGAAATACTTTTAAAATTTATGAAGTATCCACATTAATATGAAATAACATTTATTTTATCTTACTGGAATTCTAAACTTCTTAGAGTCGTAAGCATGATTTTTCTTTCTAATGCAATGAGCTCTTTTAATTACAATCATTGTTAAATAAGAATACTTACATATATGGCATTTCACCAGGTTACTCTGCTTATAACTTTAAAATTTAGCTGCTGCCAAAAAAAAACACCTTCAGTTCAATTTAAATTTCTTTTGTGACAGCTTTTATATACTCACCACTGCGTTCTTATGGCAATCATAATTCTCAATGTGAAGCAATGCACTGTTCTGCTTTCCTCAAACAAAAGGGAAACTCATCATGTGTTTTATTTTAAGAAGGGCATCATACTTCTCAGGCATTTATTGTCTGTATGTCCTCAAGTTTTGTGACATAAAAAGCTATACACACAAACACATCCATGTATGTATAGAAATACAATCAGAAACATATCAATTTTTTTCTAGCCAGTAGAAATACCTTTGGACATCTTCAACTTAAAAAAAAAAAAAAAAAAAAAAAAAAAAAAAACAAAAACTACATTGCAAACTCCCCATTTCCTCTAGGGTTCTTAGCTTATTTTCTCTGATAAAACCATGGGCATGGACAATTAAGAAATTAAGATGTGACCAATGGTACAATAACATCCTGAAAATTGTACAGTAATCCATCTGACACTTAGAAACTTGTGGGCAAGTGTGTTTATCTTTGTAGATAGATCTTGATTAAATTACCTGGATCAAAGCTTAACATATACTAAATTGCCACTTATGCATTATTGTCACACGTTCTTGAGAAATGGCTTTACAAATTTATATCATTAAAACCCTAGATTTACAGTGGCTTCTTCACACATCCATGTCTAATATGGATCATGTTGAATATCTTTGGATATATTAATTTTGCAATTTAATTTCAGAAAAAAGTGGTATAACAATATTGTTAGGATTTCTATTTTTCTAATTGCAAACTGTTTTCTAATTTTCATGCGTGTGTTGGTAATTTGCATTCTATTCCTATAGAATTGTATATAGTTTATTTTGTAATTTAGTATTGCTTTGTAAAAATATTTACATTATATATCATTTTGTTACATATATTGTGAGTATGTTTTCCTAATCCATCATGCATCACATACTTTGTTTTCCATATAAATTGTCATATATGTTTACTAACTAACTCATAATGTCAACATTTTTTAATGCTTTCTTGTGTTTGGTCATGTTTAGGAACATTCTCCGCACAATTCACAATACTGTCTGACAGATGTTAGTATACCTGTCAGTGTTCTTGGTTGTAGATGACTGAAATCCATTCTAATTGACCATAACCAGGTAATCGATTATATTGTATAAATCATATAACTAATGGAAGGTTGAAGAAACAGGCTCAGAACAGGGCAGCCCCATGGAAACCATGTTCCAGAATGGCAGTAAAATCCCCCCACAGGAGCAGTCGGCTGAGATAGTGCTGCTGCCACAGCAGCACTTCTTCCACTATGGCCTGGGATATTTGATGGTTAATTTCTGTACCTCTGTGATGAATACATACTTGTTTGCTTCTCACTGTTTTTACTTCTTGCTTCTATTTCAAATTTCTCCCTGAAGCCATCTGTTTTAGTTTCCGTGGGCTACCATAATAGATTAACATAAAACAAATGTCTAAAAGAACAGAAATTTATTCTCCCACAGTTGTAGAAGCCAGAAGCTCAAACTCGGGTGTCAGCAGGATTGCATTTTACTTCCAGGATTCTAGAGGACAATTCTTTCTTATCTCTTCCAGTTCCTGGTAACTCCAGATGTTTCTTGGAGATACAGCTGGCTACTTAAAGTTAATTTTAATGTTTAATTAAACATTAAAATAATTAAAAAGTCAGTCCCTCCATTGCATTAGCCGTATTTGAAATACTCAAAGGCACATGTGGCTACAGGCTACTATATTGGACTGTGCAAGGGTAGAACACATGTTACCACACAATGGTCTCTTGCACAGTATTGTTCTAGAATATTCCCTGGACAAAAAAGGTTTTACCTGATGAGCATTAAACAACAAAGAGCCTTACAATTGCCTATGACTTGTATAGTAAAGCCAACGCTTATTTGTTGTCATCATCAGAAAAGTTGATTCCATATTTGAATATGGTTTCACTGCTTGTCATGCCTTGGCCAATACCACAAATCATGAATGAACTGATGGCCTTCTCCACTCTTATGGCTATTCACCCCAAACAAAGAACTTATTTCATTCATGTTGCCTCATATAGCAGAATCCCCTTCTATTTTAAGGCTGAATAATATTTCATGGTCATATACATATATGCACACACAGAGTCATGCATTGCTTAATATTGGAATGTACCTTAAAGCAATTTTATCATTGTTCGAACATCGTGGAATGTCCTTATCCAAACCTAGATGGTATCGAATGGATAGTGTTATATATACAGCCATGCACTGGGTAGTTTGGGTACATAGTGCATGGCTGTATATACAACACTATCCATTCATCTTTCAGCAGGACTTTTCTTCTGGTCACAACTCTGCTGACCAAAACAGGATCTGCTCCAGAGAGCATGAAGTGAAAAAACTGATAGGAACTGGCAGACGTCAACAAAAGCAGTCTCTAACTACTCATTGCAATTTAATTGTCATGGTACTGGTGGGAGTGTCTTATGCTAATGAGCAATGTGAGCAGCCTGGCAACACAACCCAGAAGTTACCACCTCTTTCCATGGCAACAACCTAAAAGTTACTGCCCCTTCCTTAGAAAGTTCTAAACAACCTGCCCCTCAATTTGCATTGGCTCGCCCCTCAATTTGCATGCAATTGAATGTGGGTCTACCTGAGTATAAACACAGTTGCCAAGAGACCAAATGTTGCTGACTCTGATTGCACTGCCTATGATTTAGCCCTGCTCTACAAGGAGCAGTACCATTCAATAAAATGATTGCTAACACTGGTAGCTCATCCTTGAATTCTTTCCTGAGTTAAGCAAAATATCCTCCTTGGCTAAGCCCCAATTTGGGGCCTTGCCTGTCCTACAACAGTATAATGTACTACACACTTAGACAATATGACATAGACTGTATCTCCTAGGCTACAAATCTGTATAGCTTATTATTATACTGAATACTGTAGGTAATTTTAACACAATGGCATCCGTGCATCTAAACATACCAAAACAAAGAAAAATTACACTAAAAACACAGTGTTGTAATCTTATTGGACCACATTTATATATGTGGTGTTTTGTTGACTGATGCAATACACAGTGCATGACTATGTATATAACACTATCCATTCACCATTCAATGAACAATTAGGTTGTTTCTATACTTTATTGCGATTAACACTACAAGGAAATACATATGCTTAAACCTAGAGGGCATTATGCTAAGTAAGAGAAGCCATACACAAAAGGACAAATACTGCATAACCCCATCTATGTGGAACTTACGGAAACAGAGAGTAGAAAGGTGATTACCAGAGGTCAGGGAACATGGGGAATGGGGAGATCCTGGTGAAAAAGAATAAATTTGCAATTATAAGATGAATACTTTATGGAGATTTAATATACAGCACAGTGACTACAGTAAGTGTATTCTTGAAATTTGTTAAGAGAGTAGATCTTAAGTGTTTTCACAACACACACACTCACAAACGTAATATGTGAGATGATGGTTATGTTAATTAACTTGATTGCCAGAAACATTTCACACCATATAGACATCAAAACATTACACTGTATAACTTGAATACATTCAATTATTATTTGTCAATTATACTTTAACAAAGCAAAAAACAAATTCATTCACAACGAAATTATAAAGCAATAGTCTCACATGGAAGTCTTTCCTGTTAATATGCCTACGACAACATAGAATCACTTGGTCTTTTAGAAGGAGAAAGAGACTATTAAAATCTCAATTATACTTCTAAGTGTTTGCTACTTACAGGCTGGTGTACATGTTCTGATTAACAGCTAATCTATTTGTTATTTTTCCCAGAGTCAATGAACATGCTTTCTGCAGCCAAGGAGAGGAGCTGCATTTCAGATAAATACAGCCAAATACTTTTTTACAAAGATATGTTTCCCAAGCCTATAGTTCTGCACCACTAACTTAGTGATTGCAGTAAGCAAAAAAATTATCTGGAAAACAATGTAGTTAAGTCTAAACTGAAGCTGGAACACTCCCCAGACAAATAAGTTTCCTTTGGACATCATACAAATGATTGCTTTTTTTTCCATTTTATTAATTAGTTTCGTTTTTCATTTCCAAGGATATAAGTATTGTTTTGTATTTCATAGTAGTTTACTCTTTACCACTTAAGCATATTCAAGTATGTCTCAGATGTGACTCAATTACACTTAACATATTCCTGTAGTTTTCTGTGTCAATTTCTCTTTCAGGTGAGGGTTTAGATATAGTAGATAATTTTCCTAAATTTATTCTTCATTATTCTCTAATCATATTTTTAAATTTACTAATTGAATTTAAGCATAAGTGACTAGATTAACAACATTTGCTAATTTAAATTTATGTCTCACCCCATGCAAGATTTTTATTTCTACCCATGATCCCTTATTAAATGCAAGATTCTGATGATTAAGCCTGTATTCTAGTAATGTAGAGAAGAGACCGGATTTCTTGATGGATGGTTTCCCTTCAACATATTTCAGTGACTTTTCTTTCCTATAGTAATTATTCAATTTCCTAAGGAAACTGTATTACCTGTGGAAAAACTCTTGTTTCTCCAAATCTACTGTTTAGACGGAAGTCTTACTTCTAAGATTTCTACCTTATAGAGCTATATTTATGGCCTTAACTTGAGGCAAACTGCAGAAACCGTTTGGTGTGGGTTAGGTAACGTGGAGAAATTATTTTGTTGGATTTTTCATCCTTTGCATTTTAGTTTACACATATTAATTGTACATATTTATAGTGTGCAGTGATATTTTGATAAATGTATATGAAGTGTAATGATCAAATGAGAGTAATTAGGATAAACATCACCTCAAACATGTATCATTTCTTCATGTTTGGAATATTCCAAATCTTCTCTTCTAGTTTTTTTTAATATATACTATAAATTATTATTAACTATACTCACCCTGTAGTGCTATAGAACACTAGAACTTATTCCTCCTGTCTAGCTGTGACTCTGTATCCATTAATCAGCCTTTCTCTATCTTTAATAACCTTATCAAACTATGATTACCATAATTCTACTCTATACTTCTATAAGCTTATTTTTTAACTGCCACATATGAGAGAACATGCAGTATTTATCTTTCTGTGCCTCACTTATCTTACCTAACATAATACCTTCCAGGTTTATCTGTGAATGGTAGAATGACAGAATTTTATTTTTTATGACTGAATGTTATTGTATTGTGTATATATGCCACAATTTCCTCATCTATTCTTCTTTTAAATGATTTAGCTTGATTCTGTATCTTGGCTATCATGAATAGTGCTGCAATAAACATGGAGATACAGATATGTCTTCAATAATTGATTTATTTTCTTTGGGTAAATACCTAGTAATGGGATTGCTATATCATATGGTGGTTCTATTTTTAGTTTTTTGAGAAATTTCCATACTATTTTCCATAATTACTGAATTAATTTGCATTTCCACTAACAGTGTAGAAAACACAAGAGTTCCTTTTTCTCCACGTCCTTGCCAGCATGTTACTTTTTTTTTTTTTTTTTTTTTTTTTTTTGAGGCGGAGTATCAGGTCTTGCTCTGTTGCCCAGGCTGGAGTGCAGTGGCGTAATCTCAGCTCACTGTACTGCAACCTCTGCCTCTCAGGTTCAAGCAATTCTCCTGCCTCAGCCTCCCAAGTAGCTGGGACTACAGGCATATGCAACCATGCCCGGCTACTTTTTTGTATTTTTAGTAGAGACAGAGTTTCACCGTGTTAGCCAAAGTGCTGGGATTACAGGTATGAGGCAGTGCGCCCGGCTGCATTTTTTCTTTTTATAATAGCCATTCTATTATATGCATTTCCCTGATCATTATTGATGTTGAGCAGTTTTATGTATATCTGTTGGCCATTTTTATATCTTATTTAAGAAATGTCTTATCAGATATTTTTGCCCAATTTATAAATTATATATATATAAATAGAGAGAGAGATGTTTATATCTAGAGGTATCTATAGATATAGATTTGTAATTAAGTATCTTGTATATTTTGGATATGCAAATTCCTTGCAAAATAAATAGTTTGCAAATATTTTTTCTTTCTATAGCTTTTCTCTTCACTTTGTTGATTGTTTTCTTTTTATATGCAGAAACTTTGTCTTTTTCTAAGTATGGTAACAAGCTAGATGCCTCATAGTGTTCTCCTTTAAGGCTCCGGCCCTCATTTTATAGATTCTTTCACATTATTTCTTTTTGGAATATTAAATTTACTGTTTTTCTGGAATGGAATGTTCCTTAGCTCGGTTTAATTATGCTGTGAATCTGACCTCCTTTGCTTTATGTATTCCACAGATTCCTCACAGTCTGGGCCTGTCAATGACTCTGTTGAGTTTTTCAATATCTACATGCATTCTTTTGTTATTGGTTTGCAATTCTTCCGTTAATTAAGACATTTCGTTTTTTTTCTTCAAAGAATAGAGAAAATGTGTCCTTTGGCTCCGGCCATTAAAGTGGAATTCCAAAAACAAAATAAAACAAAAAAGGTAGTTCTATTGGATGTTTTTCTCTAATGAATTCCATAAATTAATACTAGAATAAAAACTATATACTTTTTGTTTCAGTAACAGTCTCTTTCTATTTAACATCAACAAATCTATTTTAGGAAATAAATATGACGTGATTATTTTTTGAATTTTCTGGAACCTCAGCACATTGTGAAGATTTAAAAGCTAATCTATGCTACTGAAGAAAAAAGCAGGTCAAGTCTCAAATACCATCAAATCCGTAATATGCATCAGCATCAAGTAACTGTGGATGGGTTTTTAATCTTTTATTATTCTATCATGAAAGGAAATGCCTCTGAAAATAATTTCACATAAAAATAATTTAAATATAAGCTATTAAATGTATTAATAATCCCAGAGGTGGAAAATAGTTACCATCTTCTATAGTAAGGGCTGTGTTTCACGTTGCAAATATTTCACCTCAATTCACTCAAATTGTGTCTGCTTTAAAGCACCAACATTTTAGAGTGCAGAAGGGGCAATACTGCACAAACTGTAATGAGTTTGTTCTAAAGTTATTTATTATTTATCTAATAAAAGAAGAGGCTGCAATGCTAATATACCCTCAATATATCCTCATTGGTTAATAGATGCATATAATTTACATAAAAGCAAAACAATGAAAATGAAATTCCTATGAAATATACACTAAATACATTTTAGTAAGGTAAATTTGTAAGAAAACACGCAAACAAACTATAATACATACATAATGAAAATATAGTTATGTAATATATAGTTCGTTTTCTTACAAGCTATTCTGTCCTCTGTATCTATCTGTATCTATCTATCTCTTTGTGTGTGGTGTGTGTGTGTGGTGTGTGTGTGTGCATTTTTGCAAGCTAGAGAGGGTACATCACCAGAAGAAAAAAAAATAAATGAAAATATATGATTTAAAAGACTTAATATGGCTTAATTATTAATTGTAAATGTGATGGGCATTTTAATATTAAATCAAATGATGAATATCTGTTTCTTAAATATATCACAATAGAACAAGAAGATAGTATGTCCTTTCATCATAAATTTGTAACAATATTTTCCTTGATAGTACTTTGTAATGTCCTGATTTTATGTCCATTAAATACTTAAAGATGAAAAGAAATTTATATACTATGACCAAAATCACTTACAGACACAATATGCCCATTCACTACTTAATTTGCCTATGAACAAATCAAAAATGTGAAGCAAATATTTTGTTAGAACATTTGGTAGATGATATTTAGTGTAGTGCCATATAAAATAATAAATTTGACTTAACTTGAAGTGTTGCTTGAAGGATACCTTAAAAAAATTGAAAAACTACTTGCTTCAAGTGATGGAATATTAAATAAGTACTGATCTGTTTCCAAAGTGCAGATTTCATTGATATATGTGGTGGGCCTTAGACTACATACTTTTAGTATCTGATTCATAACCAAGCAGACTTCACTTATAAGCATCATTGGAAAAGTACATAAAAATAACTGTCTGAAGAAAAATTTGTGAACTACATTATACTGATATGTGTATTTATTTTTCTATTGAAAGAAACAAGAAAGCAGGTGGAAAGAAACTCAATTTACAATTAAGGTTGAGTATAGTGAAATGCATTTTGCAAAGAAAGTTGCACGTTCAATTTAATTTTTTGAAAAGGGGTATAGAAGAAACATTTTGGTTTTCTCAGTAGAAACAGTTTCTCTCCACTTTGAGTTAAATAGAAGTAGTTACTGTTTCCCACCAGGCGCCCATCTATGTTCAGATATCCTAACCGGGACTAATGAAGTAATATCACTTCTTAGAACAGAAGCTTTGTGTGAAATGCATGGAGACACACTGATAGTAATATGGATATCCTCCAGTAAAAGAGAAAAGCAAGATTTCATTCTAATAAAAAGTGATTAGAAAATATAGGACTACATAAGTTGCAAACAAATGGAAAGTTAAACAATGCCCCAAAAACCTAAACTATTACAAAATTATTTACTGTGCTATGCACACCTAAAGGAAAAGTCCCAGATATTTACTACAATATATAGATTTAAGGCTACTTATGATAGCAGTTAACAGATACTATAAAAACAAGTTGTATAAATTGTGAAATATTAGCATAGTATTACCTTTATCATTATTTGGTTATGCTTATTTGAACTATGCATAAGTCATAAGATAATTGGAAGTTTTCCATAAATACTATTTATATTATGCATTTAGATTCCAGTAATTGAATGTTTTCAATGGGATGTATAATTGGCATATTAAGGAAAATAAATATCACCTGTAAACAAATTAAACTACCAGATGTTGCTTCTTGTGTGCTTTATGTAAAGTTAATGAATTATTTTTCCTCCTTACATAAGCAATAGTCTCTTTAAAATACATAGTACTACTGTGTTACCAGAAAAGGATGTGTTCACTTGCTCCTTCATTCTTTGTTCATATCATCGTAAACAATATTGATTATCCACCATGAATCAGTTCCTGTGTCTATTACTGGAGTGAAAAGAGTTGATATAGCACAACCACAACCAACAAAACAAAGGCACAATTTTATGCTAAATGTAGCTTCTGATAGACATATAATATTAAAATCTTGAAATCATCTTCTGCCTCCAAAAATCATACACACACACACACACACAAACACACACACATTTGCTTGTGAATGAATTACATGGAGTATTAATTTGTATGAATTTGAAATTCAAAGTAAAGTAAGGGAAGTCTGAAAAAGGAACTGCTCTCTACACACACATAAACACACATGAGAATTCTAACTAAATAAAGAATAAAATAAAACCATGCCTATTGCCAAAGGGATGCAATTAGTTTGGGGAAATATGATGAAGCAATGAACTGAAGGCCTCCTATTGAGTTGCAGAATGGCAAGCTGATTCTGGGACACTTTCTTACAGATATAACCAGAGTACAGGAAACCCTCCCAATCAAGAGGTAGGTTAAAGAATGAAAGACTAACATAAAAAGAAATTTAAAGAGGGAAAGAACAAAGAGAATTGAAACAGACAAAAGATCATGCCACTGCACTCCTGCCTGGGCTACAGTGAGACCCTGTCTCAAACAACAACCACAAAAACAAAAGGGAGGAAGAAATGGAAGAGAATTTTTAGAACTGAAGAAAGGCACAATTCCAAAGATCCAAAAGGCACAAGTTGTTCAAATTAAGACAGATAAGATGTACAACTAGACACATTTTATTTATCTGGCAAACACTGAAGGCAAAGTCTTAAAAGCCTGAAAGCCACCAGAGGGAAAATATAGAACAATTACAAAGCCAAGGCAATCAGAAAAATAGATTTCTCAAAAGGAAACATTAAAAGTAATGTTTTCAAAGTGCTGAGATAAATTCAATGTCTTCTCTGAATCTGATGCACTGAAAAACTGTTGTCCAGGTTAAAGGACAAATATGCATAGAAACAGAGAGTGAGTTTAATCCTAATAGATTCACGCTAAAATAATAAGGGATATCATGCATTTAATTTTTTTGAGAAAAATTAAGAAGAAAGTTATGAACACCAAGCAGGAAAACAATTCCAAAGTAATTAAAATTGTGAATTTAAAGATACCCATGATATGATTTGTTTAAAATTAAATAAAAAGGACTGGGCACAGTGGCTCATGGTTGTAATCCCAGGACTTTGGAAGACTGAGACAGGGGAATCTCTTGAAGCTAGAAATTCAAGATCAGCCTAGGCAAGATAGCAAGACCTCATTTAAAAAAAACAAAAAAACAAAGGAAGAAAGGAAGGGAAGGAAGGAAGGAGAAAGAAAGAAAAAGAAAGGAAAGAAAGAGGAAAGAAAGAGAAGGAAAGAAAGAAAGGAAAAAGAAAGAAAGAAAAGAAAAGAAGAAAGAAAGAAAGAAAGAAAGAAAGAAAGAAAGAAAGAAAGAAAGAAAGAAAGAAAGAAAGAAAAGAAAAAGAAAGAAGGAAAGAAAGAAAGAGAGAGAAAGAAAAGGAAAGAAGAAAGGAAGGAAGGAGAAGGGAAGGGGAGAAGAAAGGAGAGAGAGAGAGAGAGAAAGAAAAGGAAGAAAGAAAGGAAGGAAGGAAGAAAGAGAGAGAGAGAGAAAGAAAGGCGATCATGGTTGTGCTTGCCTATAGTCCCTGCTTCTCTGGAGGATGAGGCAGGAGGATCACTTGAACCCAGGAGTTCGAGGCTGCAGTAAGGTATATCACACCACTGCACTCAGCCTGGGAAAGAGAAAAAGACCATGTCTCAAGATAAAAATATGACTAACAAATGACTAGCAGTTTACATTGGAAACTGAGTTGCATTAGAATCACCTTACAGTTTATAAAAAGATCTTGTGAACAAGAATTGGTTTTAACCTCTGGACTGAGCTTATTTCAAGTGATATTATTTTCTTTTTAGTCTGTCCAGAAAGATTATCAAAGAGTGGGAAAGTTTAAATATTTTATCTAGTAGAATTAGCATACCTTGACATTATGTAAAAATTTGGAATGCCTTGAAGATGTAAGAGGAAATGCAAGATCCAAATAGAAATTAAAGTTATTATCCTTTCTTAATCTGTTTTGATGTAAGATTATTCAGTGAATCTGTGTACAGAGTAACCTTTCAGTAAATCTTAGCTATTAATATGGTTAGGCTTTGTGTCCCCACCCAAATCTCATCTTGAATTGTAATCTCCATAATCCCCACGTGTCAAGGGAGAGACCAGATGGAGGTAATTGAATCATGGGGGCAGTTTACTCCAGGTTGTTCTTGTGATAGTGAGAGTTCTCATGAGATCTGATCGTTTTATAAGGGACTCTTCCTCTTTCTCTCAGCACTTCTCCTTCCTGTCACCTTGTGAAGAAGGATGTGTGTGCTTCCCCTTCACCATCTGCCATGATTGTAAGTTTCCTGAGACCTTCCCACCCATACAGAACTGTGAGTCTATTAAACCTCTTTCCTTTATAAATTACGCAGCCTTGGGTGGTTCTTTATAGCAGTATGAAAACAGACTAATACAGCTATCATGGTCATCATCCTCATCTTATTCATCAATAAGCTTGTGTTCTTTTTGGTAACACAGATAGGCAGGGAATCAAGAGTAAAACCAATGCTAACATGGATCAAAGGCTATGGGATTATATAGAACAGATGGATAAGTAATTAAACCTCAAGGTCACAGGAAAACCTTTAAGGAGAAAGTCAGTATGACAAGACATGAAGTGAAAGAGTGGGATACATTTCTAGTTGTTAGTACAACTGCATCATGGTTTCTTAATGTAGTTCTGGAGTTTTGATATAATATTTTTAGTTGAGGGCAAACTATTGCACAAGTGTTTGGCTGTATGTAGTAATATATATCTGTGTATTGTACACACATGGAAACACACATATTTTGTTTTGTTTTACCTCTTAATCGCAAAAATGAATAAAGCTGTATCATGTAGAGCAGAGCAGAAATAACTCAGTTGCCTTTTGAGATAATTCATTTCAGTTTATTTATTTAATGAAACATAAACCCTTATAGGTGTAAAATATTTTTGAAATTTCTGTGTGATAAACATTTTTTAAAAGCAGAGAAAGTGTTTATAGGCATCATAGCACTATTTTCTGGTAGTAATGAATCCTATTACATTTAGGACTATGTTATCATGTCAGTTAATGCATTTTCTGTGCAGTGATGCAGTTCCACCCACTACATCTATCAGCAAAATGAATCATCTTTCAAGGACTCTGCATGAATATTAAATAAATCCGTAGAAAATATTAAGAATCAAAATGTGTGAAATAAATTTGTGTTAACTGTAGTTTGATTAATATTGCTGTTCACCATTTTTATTTTGACAGCTACATTTTCTTACACTGTAATATAAAAGTGCACATCTTTTCTAAATATGCTTATTTCTGTTCCAATCAGGCCTAATTTATCAAATGAAATCACCAAGTAGGCTATTTGGACACTTATAGAGGAAAACAGGAAATATGATAGGACTTATATAATCCTTCCCCATTTGTTAGACATCATTATTGGAATTCCTCATAAGTTTAAATAGAGTTTGCTTGTATGTTGTTGGCACTCATTCCAATTAAGATTTATTTTCTGCATAGAATTTTCTTTCTACTATTACTATTACTTTAACTGCTGATGTCAAAATACCATTCATGTATCTCGTAAATATAGAGACAATAAAGAAGTGTGGGAAAAGTGTCATTTTCAATACAAGAATCTCTAGGTGAAATTGTCCCACAGATACGTTCCCCAAGTCATTTTTTTCTCCTATTGTTTTCTCAAAACTTCTTTTGATGAACAATTGACCTTACAATCCCAAACACCCAAAACGCAGTCTGGAGCATATCTTCCCCTGAATCGTTTTGTCTCATGTGCCAATTACAAGTTTCCTGTAATTATTTTAAGCATTTTGTAAAGTATTTCTTGTAATAACTAACATTGAAATAGCCTAGTCATAGTGAAAACATTAGCTTTTATGGCTACAAAATTTGTCAACAAAGTTTACTGAAATAATTTTAAAAATGTTATTACATGATATTTCATCTATATCTCAGGACTTGTTATACTCTGATTTATTTCAAAAGGAAAAATTGTACTAACAAAACAAATCAGTATTTGTTATGATGAGATACAACTGAATCAAGGTTAAAAAAAAACATTTGGGCCAGGAGCGGTGGCTCAAGCCTGTAATCCCAGCACTTTGGGAGGCTGAGACGGGCGGATCACGAGGTCAGGAGATCAAGACCATCCTGGCTAACACGGTGAAACCCCGTCTCAACTAAAAAAAAAAAATACAAAAAACTAGCCGGGCGGGGTGGCGGGCGCCTGTAGTCCCAGCTACTCGGGAGGCTGAGGCAGGAGAATGGCGGGAACCCGGGAGGCGGAGCTTGCAGTGAGCTGAGATCCGGCCACCGCACTCAAGTCTGGGCGACAGAGCGAGACTCCGTCTCAAAAAAAAAAAAAAAAAAAAAAAAAAAAGAGTGTGATCTGTTGCCGAGGTATTAGTACTTGGGCGTCATGTGCCAAAGCAAACTGCAAGACATGCAGACAGGTAGATGGCTCAAAATATGTAGGGATTTGTTAATCATATTAGGGAGTTTCGCTTTAGTGAGAAACCATTGAAAGGCTTAATACCTGAAATATAAGGAGTGTATCATACGTAAAGTGATGCCATAGTTAGGTTTATATATTTTCAAAGATAACACTGGAAACATTGATTGATTAAAATAATAATTAACAGTCTTTGAGAAACATATCTTATATAAAATAGGTGCCATAAATAATCAGATGACAACATAGCAATTGTTATACATGTAAGTCTGTTCGTTGTCTTCTTTCAGCTTAGTGAGATGGGTTGATCTGTTAGGAGCCTGAAGAATCTGTCCACAGCAGAAGTAATTTTGATCCATGTGAGTGTAGTAGCAACAGGGAAGAAGAAAAGTAGACAGTGAGAGATATTGGGAAATAAAATGGGACAGGACTTACATTTAATTCAGTTTAGGATTGGGGTAAAGGGAGCAGTCAAGAACAGTTTCTGAATTTACTTTGTGCAAATGAGTGTGCATAGACTGTCACATACTGAGGACAGGGCAAACATAGAGATACAAGGTTTGAAGAGCAATGCAGAGAGTTTTGTTTTGCACATTAAGCTTGACGATCCTGGAAGATGTTCAAATGAGAAGTACAAAGATGTTTAAGGATGTAATAGGCTAAATGTATTCGAAGAAAAGTGATTATAGAACCTGGGGAAATACGTAGTGATAGCACTCCTGAATGCCAGCGCAGGACTGGAACGCAATTTGTCATCAGGTAAATGGGTTGGCGTTGCACTCAAAAACCAGAAAAAAAATGCTCATATATATATTTGAATCAAGAAATGAGATAAAGAGCAGTAAATGACAACAGCACTAAGAATATGTTATTGTAGATAGGAATAAGGTCAGAAGCTAAGGGAAATAGTAACAGGTGTAGAAATCAAATGTAAAACAGAATGAGGAAACTATTTTAAGATTTACCCATAAACATGCACAAGACAGGCATGCTTTTGTTCTTACTAGCTGTTGACACGTGGGTCACATGCGAAACAGCTGATTTTATCATACTGGGCTGGGTGTTAAATGGACTAGAAGATCATTTAGGGAGTTGAAGAAGGAAGCTGTTGTATTATTTCAACCATGCAACCATAAAAATATGGAACATGATGATCACAATGGGAATAAAAATGAATCAATTTAAAAAAACGTATATATAAGAATTAACAGAGGGGGGGCGGAGCAAGATGGCCGAATAGGAACAGATCCAGTCTCCAACTCCCAGCGCGAGCGACACAGAAGACCGGTGATTTCTGCATTTTCAACTGAGGTACTGGGGTCATCTCACTAGGGAGTGCCGGACAATCGGTGCTGGTCAGCTGCTGCAGCCTGACCAGCGAGAGCTGAAGCAGGGCGAGGCATCGCCTCACCTGGAAGCGCAAGGGGGAAGGGGATCCGTTTTCCTAGCCAGGGGAACTGAGACACACAACACCTGGAAAATCGGGTAACTCCCACCCCAATACTGCGCTGTAAGCATACAGGCACACCAGGAGAATATATCCCAATCCTGGCCGGGAGGGTCCCACGCCCACGAAGCCTCCCTCACTGCTAACACAGCAGTCTGCCGCGATCTATCCGCAAGGCAGCAGCGAGGCTGGGGGAGGGGCGCCCGCCATTGCTGAGGCTTAACTAGGTAAACAAAGCCGCTGGGAAGCTCGAACTGGGTGGAGCTCACAGCAGCTCAAGGAAGCCTGCCTGTCTCTGTAGTCTCCACCTCTGGGGACATCGCACAGCTGAAGACCAACAGGGGAAGTAGCGGGAGCCGGTGCAGATGCGAACGACTCTGTCTGACAGCTTTGGGGAGAGCCGTGGATCTCCCAACGCGGAGGTTGAGATCTGAGAATGGACAGACTGCCTGCTCAGGTGTGTCTCTGACCCCTGAGTAGCCTAGCTGGGAGAAATCCCCCACTAGGGGCAGTCTGACACCCCACACCTCACAGGGTGGAGTACACCCCTGAGAGGAAACTTCCAAAGGAAGAATCAGACAGGTGCACTCGCTGTTCAGCAATATTCTATCTTCGGCAACCTCTGCTGCTGATACCCAGGCAAACAGGGTCTGAAGTGGACCTCAAGCAATCTCCAACAGACCAACAGACAGTCCTTCTGACTGTCAGAAGGAAAACTATCAAACAGGAAGGACACCTATACCAAAACCCCATCAGTACGTCACCACCATCAAAGACCAGAGACAGATAAAACCACAAAGATGGGGAAGAAGCAGGGCAGAAAAGCTGGAAATTCAAAAAATAAGAGCGCATCTCCCCCTGCGAAGGAGCGCAGCCCATCGCCAGCAACGGATCAAAGCTGGTCAGAGAATGACTTGGACGAGAGGAGAGAAGAAGGCTTCAGTCCATCAAACTTATCAGAGCTAAAGGAGGAATTACGTACCCAGCGCAAAGAAACTAAAAATCTTGAAAAAGAGTGGAAGAATTGACAGCTAGACTAATTAATGCAGAGAAGATCATAAACGAAATGACAGAGATGAAAACCATGACACGAGAAATACGTGACAAATGCACAAGCTTCAGTAACCGACTCGATCAACTGGAAGAAAGAGTATCAGCGATTGAAGATCAAATGAATGAAATGAAGCGAGAAGAGAAACCAAAAGAAAAAAGAAGAAAAAGAAATGAGCAAAGCCTGCAAGAAGTATGGGATTACGTAAAAAGACCAAATCTACGTCTGATTGGGGTGCCTGAAAGTGAGGGGGAAAATGGAACCAAGTTGGAAAACACTCTTCAGGATATCATCCAGGAGAACTTCCCCAACCTAGTAGGGCAGGCCAACATTCAAATTCAGGAAATACAGAGAACGCCACAAAGATACTCCTCCAGAAGAGCAACTCCAAGACACATCATTGCCAGATTCACCAAAGTTGAAATGAAGGAAAAAATCTTAAGGGCAGCCAGAGAGAAAGGTCGGGTTACCCACAAAGGGAAGCCCATCAGACTAACAGCAGATCTCTCGGCAGAAACTCTACAAGCCGGAAGAGAGTGGGGGCCAATATTCAACGTTCTTAAAGAAAAGAATTTTAAACCCAGAATTTCATATCCAGCCAAACTAAGTTTCATAAGTGAAGGAGAAATAAAATCCTTTACAGATAAGCAAATGCTTAGAGATTTTGTCACCACCAGGCCTGCCTTACAAGAGACCCTGAAGGAAGCCCTAAACATGGAAAGGAACAACCGGTACCAGCCATCACAAAAACATGCCAAAATGTAAAGACCATCGAGGCTAGGAAGAAACTGCATCGACTAACGAGCAAAATAACCAGTTAATATCATAATGGCAGGATCAAGTTCACACATAACAATATTAACCTTAAATGTCAATGGACTAAATGCTCCAATTAAAAGACACAGACTGGCAAACTGGATAAAGAGTCAAGACCCATCAGTCTGCTGTATTCAGGAGACCCATCTCACATGCAGAGACATACATAGGCTCAAAATAAAGGGATGGAGGAAGATCTACCAAGCAAATGGAGAACAAAAAAAAGCAGGGGTTGCAATCCTTGTCTCTGATAAAACAGACTTTAAACCATCAAAGATCAAAAGAGACAAAGAAGGCCATTACATAATGGTAAAGGGATCAATTCAACAGGAAGAGCTAACTCTCCTAAATATATATGCACCCAATACAGGAGCACCCAGATTCATAAAGCAAGTCCTTAGAGACTTACAAAGAGACTTAGACTCCCATACAATAATAATGGGAGACTTCAACACTCCGCTGTCAACATTAGACAGATCAACGAGACAGAAAGTTAACAAGGATATCCAGGAATTGAACTCATCTCTGCACCAAGCGGACCTAATAGACATCTATAGAACTCTCCACCCCAAATCAACAGAATATACATTCTTCTCAGCACCACATCGCACTTATTCCAAAATTGACCACATAATTGGAAGTAAAGCACTCCTCAGCAAATGTAAAAGAACAGAAATTATAACAAACTGTCTCTCAGACCACAGTGCAATCAAACTAGAACTCAGGACTAAGAAACTCAATCAAAACCGCTCAACTACATGGAAACTGAACAACCTGCTCCTGAATGACTACTGGGTACATAACGAAATGAAAGCGGAAATAAAGATGTTCTTTGAAACCAATGAGAACAAAGATACAACATACCAGAATCTCTGGGACACATTTAAAGCAGTGTGTAGAGGGAAATTTTTAGCACTAAATGCCCACAAGAGAAAGCAGGAAAGATCTAAAATTGACACTCTAACATCACAATTAAAAGAACTAGAGAGGCAAGAGCAAACACATTCAAAAGCTAGCAGAAGGCAAGAAATAACTAAGATCAGAGCCGAACTGAAGGAGATAGAGACAGAAAAAACCCTCCAAAAAATCAATGAATCCAGGAGTTGGTTTTTTGAAAAGATCAACAAAATTGACAGACCGCTAGCAAGGCTAATAAAGACGAAAAGAGAGAGGAATCAAATAGATGCAATAAAAAATGATAAAGGGGATATCACCACTGACCCCACAGAAATACAAACTACCATCAGAGAATACTATAAACGCCTCTACGCAAATCAACTAGAAAATCTAGAAGAAATGGATAAATTCCTGGACACTTACAGTCTCCCAAGGCTAAACCAGGAAGAAGTTGAATCCCTGAATAGACCAATAGTAGGCTCTGAAATTGAGGCAACAGTTAATAGCCTACCCACCAAAAAAAGTCCAGGACCAGATGGATTCACAGCTGAATTCTACCAGACGTACAAGGAGGAGCTGGTACCATTCCTTCTGAAACTATTCCAATCAATAGAAAAAGAGGGAATCCTCCCTAACTCATTTTATGAGGCCAACATCATCCTGATACCAAAGCCTGGCAGAGACACATCAAAAAAAGAGAATTTTAGACCAATATCCCTGATGAACATTGATGCAAAAATTCTCAATAAAATACTGGCAAACCGGATTCAGCAGCACATCAAAAAGCTTATCCACCATGATCAAGTGGGCTTCATCCCTGGGATGCAAGGCTGGTTCAACATTCGCAAATCAATAAACGTAATCCAGCATATAAACAGAACCAAAGACAAGAACCACATGATTGTCTCAATAGATGCAGAAAAGGCTTTTGACAAAATTCAACAGCCCTTCATGCTAAAAACGCTCAATAAATTCGGTATTGATGGAACATACCTCAAAATAATAAGAGCTATTTATGACAAACCCACAGCTAATATCATACTGAATGGGCAAAAACTGGAAAAATTCCCTTTGAAAACTGGCACAAGACAGGGATGCCCTCTCTCACCACTCCTATTCAACATAGTGTTGGAAGTTCTGGCTAGGGCAATCAGGCAAGAGAAAGAAATCAAGGGTATCCAGTTAGGAAAAGAAGAAGTCAAATTGTCCCTGTTTGCAGATGACATGATTGTATATTTAGAAAACCCCATTGTCTCAGCCCAAAATCTCCTTAAGCTGATAAGCAACTTCAGCAAAGTCTCAGGATACAAAATTAATGTGCAAAAATCACAAGCATTCTTATACACCAGTTACAGACAAGCAGAGAGCCAAATCAGGAATGAACTTCCATTCACAATTGCTTCAAAGAGAATAAAATACCTAGGAATCCAGCTTACAAGGGATGTAAAGGACCTCTTCAAGGAGAACTACAAACCACTGCTCAGCGAAATAAAAGAGGACACAAACAAATGGAAGAACATACCATGCTCATGGATAGGAAGAATCAATATCGTGAAAATGGCCATACTCCCCAAGGTTATTTATAGATTCAATGCCATCCCCATCAAGCTACCAATGAGCTTCTTCACAGAATTGGAAAAAACTGCTTTAAAGTTCATATGGAACCAAAAAAGAGGCCCGCATTGCCAAGACAATCCTAAGTCAAAAGGACAAAGCTGGAGGCAGTCACGCTACCTGACTTCAAACTATACTACAAGGCTACAGTAACCAAAACAGCATGGTACTGGTACCAAAACAGAGATATAGATCAATGGAACAGAACAGAGTCCTCAGAAATAATACCACACATCTACAGCCATCTGATCTTTGACAAACCTGAGAGAAACAAGAAATGGGGAAAGGATTCCCTATTTAATAAATGGTGCTGGGAAAATTGGCTAGCCATAAGTAGAAAGCTGAAACTGGATCCTTTCCTTACCCCTTATACGAAGATTAATTCAAGATGGATTAGAGACTTAAATGTTAGACCTAATACCATAAAAACCCTAGAAGAAAATCTAGGTAGTACCATTCAGGACATAGGCATGGGCAAGGACTTCATGTCTAAAACACCAAAAGCAATGGCAGCAAAAGCAAAAATTGACAAATGGGATCTAATTAAACTAAAGAGCTTTTGCACAGCAAAAGAAACTACCATCAGAGTGAACAGGCAACCTACAGAATGGGAGAAAATTTTTGCAACCTACTCATCTGACAAAGGGCTAATATCCAGAATCTACAAAGAACTCAAACAAATATACGAGAAAAAAACAAACAACCCCATCAAAAAGTGGGCAAAGGATATGAACAGACATTTCTCAAAAGAAGATATTCATACAGCCAACAGACACATGAAAAAATGCTCATCATCACTCGCCATCAGAGAAATGCAAATCAAAACCACAATGAGATACCATCTCACACCAGTTAGAATGGCAATCATTAAGAAGTCAGGAAACAACAGGTGTTGGAGAGGATGTGGAGAAACAGGAACACTTTTACACTGTTGGTGGGATTGTAAACTAGTTCAACCATTATGGAAAACAGTATGGCAATTCCTCAAGGATCTAGAACTAGATGTACCATATGACCCAGCCATCCCACTACTGGGTATATACCCAAAGGATTATAAATTATTCTACTACAAAGACACATGTACACGTATGTTTATTGCGGCACTATTCACAATAGCAAAGACTTGGAATCAACCCAAATGTCCATCTGTGACAGACTGGATTAAGAAAATGTGGCACATATACACCATGGAATACTATGCAGCCATAAAAAAGGATGAGTTTGCGTCCTTTGTAGGGACATGGATGCAGCTGGAAACCATCATTCTTAGCAAACTATCACAAGAACAGAAAACCAAACACCGCATGTTCTCACTCATAGGTGGGAACTGAACAATGAGATCACTTGGACTCGGGAAGGGGAACATCACGCACTGGGGCCTATCATGGGGAGGGGGGAGGGGGGAGGAGGGAGGGCTTGCATTGGGGAGTTATACAAGATATAAATGATGAATTGATGGGTGCTGACGGGTTGATGGGTGCAGCACACCAACATGGCATAAGTATACATATGTAACAAACCTGCACGTTATGCACATGTACCCTAGAACTTAAAGTATAATAAAAAAAAAAAAACATATAAAATGTACTCTTTATAAAAATAAAAATACTTTCAAAAATTAAAAAAAAAAAGAATTAACAGATATATTAACCACCAAACTAATATGAACAATAAAGATGAAAGATAAGTCAGAAAATACATTAAAATTTAGAAATGGGTGCCTTTAGAATAGCTTGGTATTGATGAGATAGAAAAGGAATTTAGGAGAGAAATATTGTCAGCTTTTTGAACTTGGGCTGGTTTACACCTTTGTAATTAGAGGCACAGTTCCTTCATCTAGAAAAATGAGAGTTGAAGTCGTTCTTTCCAATGAGTCTTGTGAAGCTAAGGTGTGATATAAATAAGGTAAAGTGTATCAGGGCAGAAGCCGTATAGACTTGATTCACCTTAACAACCTACTCCCAGAACACTTTTAGCACACTCTAAGTATTTGATAAGTAAGTATTAAATAAGCGAATAAGTAAATATGGAGACATGAATATTCAATGTTACAGAAAAACCTTGAGTACAAACAGGAGAAAGCCCATTATACTGTACACCAATAGACATCAAATTGGCTTCTTATAAAACACCTTCTTGCATGTCTCAGTGTGTTTCCACATTGTCTGTTTAAAAGGAAAATAAGTCAAAAGGAAAAAAAAAGATAACTGAGGCAGGATAAAGTTATTATTAGTTGAAAATATTTTCTCAAAACATGGACGCTCTCATTACTTTATAGCATAGTTTTCTATACATCATTAACAATTGATGTATTTCTGAAATGAAGCACTTCAACTTGTAATTTTTTATTCATCAACACTCCTAGTGAGAAATTCAGAAAAAAATGCTGACATAAAAATGATAATAAACTTCATTTGCAATTATACACTTCTATTGGCAAAGTAAAAAACAAATCCTCCAGCAAATTGTATTTTATCTGGATATTTTGCATAATTTTAAAAACTCATTTTGGTTTCTCACTATGATATAATTTGTCCATTTCATTTTGCTCTAATTAATATGTATCATAGTTAATTAAAAAGTTATTCAAGAATAGGTGGACTTCCCTTCTGATGTGAGTTCCTGTGTCCATCCTGATACTTCCAAAAACGATTTTGCTTTATTCCTTCACCATATTTTCATTACTAAAATCTCCCAAGTATCCTGTAGTATTTATTTTTCTAGTGCAATGATTTAACTCAAACTTAGATGCAATTAAAACTTTTACCCTCATGATTTAGACTTAAGTTGACAATGTCAGCACCATAAAACCCTTGTCTTCTAGCCACTACATGCATCAGTGAAGGCCGCTTCTAAAGGCAGTGGCATGTTTTATATAGATTTGTGGTATAATTAATATACTTCTCCCATATAGAGATAATGGAATATTTAGTGTGGATTTTAAATCTATTTATCACTTAGAAAAAAATAAATCTATGCCACAGGTTTGAAGCAAATTCTCCCCTACTCACCCCTCCTTTCACATCCATTGAACTCTAGCTATGTTAAAATGCTGTGGCACCCAAAACATTCTAACTTGCTTCCTTGCCTTTGCTTACACTACCACTTTTTCCTTTTTTATTTAAAGCTTTTATGTTATTTTATTTTTATTCCAACAAGCTTTTGCTATTTTGCACAGGCTAGTGTCGAACCCTTGGGATCAAGTGATCCTTCCACCTCAACCTTACCAGTAGCTGGGATTACAGTTGCGTACTACTATGCCCTGCCTACCACTCTTTCTTGACCCTTAGACCACTCTTCGCCTTAGTGATCAGTCAGCTCTAAAAGCACGACTCCACTAACATTTCTTGATTTCCTCTAGTAGAATTGACTATACACTCTTTAATATCCTATCCTGTATGTGAGTCTATAATGATACCTGTAACACTTTATTGGTTTCAGTTCTGTTTAGCTCTATTTACCTAAGTCACACGATGGAAGGAACTGTGTCTTTTCTATCTTTCTATGGTAGTATATGTCTCAGGGCAGATTACTTGGTAGACAGTAAGTGTTAAATTAAGGAAGGAAGCAAAGAAGAAAATAAGGAAGAGAGGGAGGAAAGGGGAGAGGAAGAAAGGAAGGCATCATATTTTTATTCACCGATCTCCAGAAAGTATCAGATTGAAAACATTATATTATTACATGCACGTTTACAATACATTTTCAAGCAATATTCTAGGATTTTCATCTCTCAGTATTCAGATCTTAAGCTGTTATGAACAGTGCCAGAATAGGGGGTATTTTCATAAGGTGATTTCAAGGGCAGAAGATGAAGAAGCAGTCTGTCTGGTTAGTATCACAAAAGAACTAGTAGAAGAGAGATTATCAGTAAGAAAAGAGATCGGAATATAGAGATCAGAAAGAAAATAGAGATTATCAGTAAGGAAAACAGTTTTTGAAGTGATCTCAAGATGTGATTTCTGACTGTGTTAGGTTCATGACTTTTGAGTCTCTCATTGAGGAAAGCAGTGAATATATTTCAGAACAAAAGTTAAGAACATGGGCTCCAGATTTAACACTGTCCACAGTTGATTAATCTCATTAGCTTATTTGTTCGTTAGTGTGAATGTAGCTAATTTAGTTCTGGTGGTCTGTTCCTAGTCGTGTTTATCCCTGGTTGAAATAGCATCCCTTCTTTGGGTCATCGCACTTCTCAAGTTAGAGAAATGCAGCGCTGGGGGAATCATGCAATGTCTCTTAAAGCTCTTACCAGGAGGTGGCTCAGGGATTCTCCCTGTCATACCATTCAGTGAAGGTAATCATATGGCAGATACTGACATGTGATTGTATGTGGCAATGGAACATAACCCTCCTGTCAAATAAAAATTTTAAGAGGGTTTATAAAAGAATGCAAATATATTTCGAGCAGCATTTCCAAAGAATTACCTGGGAATGTGAAATCAATAATGTGGAAAGACAGATAATCATTTCTGAAATTATATTCCAACTGACAAGCTGAAAGATTATGGGATCTATAATCAGAGGAAGGAATAAACATGAAAGCAGAAGTCACTTAATTGTAACAGAAGATAAGGCAGAATGTCTGGGCTCAAATGTACGTAGATGGGTAGATTTGTCGGTTGAAAGTTTAATTAGGTCTCACCAACTGACTTTATTTTCTTAGTGAAGAATAAGGCATGGTTATCAACTGCAAATTGGTAGTCAGCAAGAGAAGTTAGGGAGAAAGATTATAACAGAGTCATCTCTGTGATAAGAAAGCAAAATTTCCAGGAAAAGAAGGATGAACAGATAATTCAGTTTTTCTAAAGTTTTAGCCATAAACATATATATATATATACACACATACATATGTGCATACACACAGAAATATATAATAAATATTCTAATACATGTATTTGATATATGTGTATATATTTATATACACACGTATATATGTATGTATATATGTATGTATTATGTGTGTATATATGTATGTTGTTCTATGTGTGTATATATATATGTATGTTGGTGGAGAGATGAATTAGGTGCTGCTTATTGACTCTTTTCATATATATGAGACTCTATTTTCATATATATATATATATATATATATATATATATATATATAAAAGAAATTTTCCTTTTTTTTTCTGAGGCAGAGTCTCGCTCTGTTGCCCAGACTGAAGTTCAGTGGCACAATCTTGGCTCACTGCCACCTCTGCCTCCCAGGTTCAAGTGGTTCTCCTGCCTCAGCCTCCCGAGTAGCTGAGATTATAGGCGCTGGCCACACCTGGCTAATTTTTGTATTTTTAGTAGAGATGGGTTTTCATTATATTTGCCAGGATGGTCTTGAACTCCTGACCTCAGGTGATCCACCCGTCCCAGCCTTCCAATGTGCTAGCATTACAGACTTGAGCCACCATGCCCAGACAGAAATTTATATTTTTTATATATATATAAAATTTTTATAGGAAGATTTATATATATAAACATATAGGAAAATTTATATATGGAAAATTTATTATATATAAGAAAATATATATAAGAAGAATAGAGTCATATTGTATATATCTGCATATATAAAAATATACCAAATATATTTTTGATATATAGAAATATACATATATACAGAGAAATAAATATATCATAATTCCATATGTGATAAGAAAGTAAGTTAGGTTTGAACCTTTATTGGAGTTATATGAGTAGAAATAAGGATGTTATGAATACAGAAGACAATTGTCGCTTTCACAAACATTTTCTGAGATTTCTATGGCGTTTTCTACAAAACACTTTCTAAAAGACCTTAAAAATAATATGGCCTAAAAAGTTCTTTTGATGTATGTGTCTCAATAGATCATCTAGTGGGTGAATTGTATGTAAAATCTATAAGTGATTGGTCCATTAATTCCATATTAACTTCACACAAGAGGAATGAATACTGCCTCTGGAATAGCTTAAATTGAAATCCTAAATATATTACTGAATCTATATAATATTAATGAGAGAGATGAGTATGAGGTAGAAGTCAAAGAGCTTTAACCACTGTATCTCATTTAGAGCTCACACCAATACTACAAAATAGGTTTGAGCATTATTTCATTTGTAACGTGAAGAAGCTGAGACCAGGGAAGTTAAATGTCCAAAGTCAAAATTTTCCCAGTTTGGTTCCAGAGGCCATTTTTTAATATTCCTTTTTATATATAGTACATCAAAAGACCCCATAGTTATAGCTTTATATTCAAGATGAATAAACTGTAGGAGAATAAAAACCATCAGGCTACTCCAACTGGAGCTATAGCTGTACATATGCTAAGAAAGCAGTTTCACCCTTGATAAGATACTTTGTTCAATCCAAACTTTGATATGTTGGGTCTGAAATAGGTTTATGGGTGAACCTTTGCAAAACTGAGTATCTGTTCATACTCATAAAAACTCCACTGTTGATTGTAATAGATTTTAAATTCTCGAAACATTGAAATAAATTAAACACAAATTCCTACTTGGAAAGACTTGAGAATTAAAACTATGTTCAGTAGTATTCTCTCTTTTAATTATGCATAAGGTTAAAATTATATATATGCACAATGTACTGTGTACAGTATCCTTTCACCCTTGCCTATGTTTCAAGAGTAACTATCAATTATTAAGAGAACTTGATATTCTTTATATAAAATATATGTTATCCATAATAATAACTTAATATGTACTTGCTATTAAATGTACAGAAGACCACTGTGAATCTTCAGAGTACTGGCAAAACCAATTAAGACTTCAACAAATATAAAATAAATTATGCTTACATTTGAAATACTATCTTACCAGTATATTTTCCTCAAACTGCTATAATACACATAAAACTTCTAGGAAAGAAACCTTTTCAAACCGAATGTTATGGGCTGGTGTCTTTGTTTATTAAATTAGTGAATTAATTTTTGATGATTTTAAGTATTATAAGACAGACTTACAGTTACTAATTAAACTCACTGAACTTTCTGTGTTGTAACTTGACATACCCAACCTTCTAACATGAAAAGGGTAGAAATAAGAATAGCATTAATTTCATAAAACGTGTGTAGGCATATCTTAGCCAAATTATAGATGCACTAATTCTAACAGGATTTTTGTCTTTTCATTCTAATTGCCTGGCAAGGTCTATAGAACTGGAGTAGGAATCTATTTCTGGGTGCTCATTATAAGTAAATGCAGTCAAGCATCATCGTATCCTATGAATCTGGACTTAAAATGACACCTCTGGAAGCACCATAGACATGATATGTTAAAGTATCTAAAGGTAATCATTAAAACAGAAGACAAAAAACCCTGAGAAGAGAAAGAGAAATATCTACATCAAATTAATTATATTTTAGTGAAGAATATAATTGACCAGTATGTAAAACGGATTTTGTTTCCTACGTGGCATGCACACCTGCAGTTATAAAACCAGGCAGAAGTAAATAGTTGATAGAGATAGATGTGCATAAATAATTGCCTAAAGTGAATAAGGTAGAATAATAATGGAGAAGGCTGAATTGTTGTAGAATACAAAGTTTAGGCCTTCCTAATATTTCATGTATTCATACAATTATTTCTACTGACACCCAAAAACATCCTTGTTTAGTGAACAACAAATTGAAGTTCCTTGAACTATTTATAAAACACAAGCTTTATCTGTTTAAAGCTTCTAAAGGTCAAACAGCAGTATCAGCTAATTTTCATTATATACAACAAAAAGTATTACATGTAGACATTAATGTTGTAGGATTTAGCTAGCTGCTTCTCGGAATATGAGCTTTTAATTTTAATGCAGCATTCCACTGCCTTTTCAAAGTCTTATTGGACCTGATTCGAGATTTAAGAAAGACGGATTAAATTATTTCATAATGGCTCCCGGAAAAGAAAATCAAAGTCATTTGTTTCAATTTTTCTCTATGCGTTAGTATTTAAGATTAAATGAAGGCATTGATTATCAATCAGTTAATATCGATTGAGTCATATTCCAGAGTTACGTGTTTAAGCTAAAATTAAAATGTAAATGAACTTTCCCCCCTTAACTTCATGGCTATATAGCAGGCATTTTAGTTAATGTTATATTAATGTTACGTATTGTAATGTATATCAATATGCTATTAAGTCTTTATAGTCTCAGAATTGTAAGAATTGTCTATAAATCCATGTATGTAGTTTATTCTGCATCATGTGTTCATATGTCATGAACACACAGAGGACTAGCCTAGAATTTGCACTGTCTGGATTATTTTACAGTAATAGTAAATTATCTCAGTGAACAAGGCTCTATGGAATGCTTAATTTATACAGAATGTGCCCCTGTGTTAAACTTGTTAGACTTGTGATCATGTCCTCTGGCTTGTGATTCATTACTCAACTTGCTGACTGTAGTTCAGCAGTAAATCTTGGTCCTTAGATCTGAACGTTGACAGGGAAACAAGTAGAGGTAAACTGGAGCATGTGAGAACTCTGCGTAGCTAAAAAGAGATCTAAAGAACGAAACATGTCAAGCGTGCTTTATACATCTGTGGCTTTTGTTGTTTGGCAGGAGGTTAAGAGGATTCTTTTTGATGGAACATTACATTTGTTCATACAAGATTGCTACTACTACGAGTGTGCTTCAGAGGGTTGGAGAACTTTGTAAATTAGAGTCTGATGCCTTCCCACTACTTATGAGGAAGGGGCACGAGACCCAGATGCCTTCCCACTACTTATGAGGAAGGGGCACGAGACCCATGTGGACTATGAAGCCCCCATTTCTACTTCAACGAGAGAAGCACATGTATTTATCTATTTCCTGCAGATTTATTTCAAAGAAAATGTTCCAAGCTTTTGTTTAACCTCTGACTTAATAGATTTGCTACAAACTCTTTTATTTAAAAAATCGCACCATATAAAGACAACATTTAATTAATTTTCTCTGCCATAATATAATCTGTGAAACCATAGCTAACTAGCATGTCATAACCCTACAATTATGCTCAGCTTTCTCTGCTTCTATTTGTTTTTCAGTGATAAACTGTTGTAGCAGAGCAGCCAGCTCAAGCTGCCTAACTCCCCTGTAACCCTAGCTCTGTACCTATATGGCGCTGTCCTGACAGGCACTTTCCCCACTTGTCAGTCACTGGATATTTACTCATTCAGCCATTCACAGTTACTGTGGTCTAAGGACTAAGGAGACTTCAGGGATACAACTGTTCAAAAGTACACTCAGTTTCTGGGAACATTTCATTAATTCATTCACAGTATGGTGTATCATGATGTAGCCACTGTGCCCTGCCCACTGTTACCTCTATATGGAATCTGTCACTTTCCAATATACAATTTTATTGTGTCAAAATGTTTTCACCTTATCTGGCCATTCAGTGAACATTTACCCCAAATCAATACTGGCTGTATCTAGTATTGGTTACCTATATTATATCAAGTGTTAATTTAAATTCTGCCCTGATTTTTCTGTCTGCCTTTTAGGAAAATGTCAACTCGAAGTTTGTAATTTCATTGGCTGTTTTCTTCTGCATATCCAGGGATACAGATAAATTTAAAATTAACCAACCAACCAAACAAACAAACAAAATCAACCTGTGGAGAACAGACTATTTCTCCACATTTAACTTTCTAGGAACAACATGGAATCCTTATCCCCTTAGTTTTCCTTCTTGATCAGAGTTTCTTTCTATATTCTTTCTCTGTATTGTGGCCATTAGGATCAGTGATTAATTAAAAGGTTTACCTAATATTTTGACTGATTTTTCTCCAAAATGCACTCTATTTTATCTTGTTTTTCAAGATCCAATATTGCAGTGCAAGATCAAAAGTTACAGAGTTATAAGACACAACTATTTCACAACACAACATAGACTTGGACCCATATGTGGCACAGTTATGAGACTAGTACCTTCTGAATTTGTGCAGGGAATAACTGTTTTTTTTTTTTTTTAGACGGAGTTTCCGTCTTGTTGCCCAGGCTGGAGTGCAATGGCGGATCTTGGCTCACTGCAACCTCCGCCTCCCAGGTTCAAGCAATTCTCCTGCCTCAGCCTCCCGAGTAGCTGGGATTACAGACATGTGATTCCACGCCCAGCTAGTTTTGTATTTTTAGTAGATACAGATTTTCTTCATGTTGGTCAGGCTGGTCTTGAACTCCCGACCTCAGGTGATCCGCCTGCCTCGGCCTCTGAAAGTGCTGGGATTACAGAAGTGAGCCACCGTGCCCGGCGGGAGTAACTTTTATTACCATTAGTGTCACCTCTACCTCACACCAGAGTCCACAAAATGTAAAATTTTGGTTGAAGAAATAAAAAGACTTTTTCCCTTATAATTTTAATTTCTAATGGTTTCTTTCTGATATGTAACAAAACAAGAATATTCAATATATTAAGGAAATGAATATTTCATAGGAAATAATGTCTGACTCTTTCAAGCATACCACACACTTACAAGTATACTACAGTCTCAATTCCTGGAGAGATTATTCTAACATTTTAACAACAATTTACTGGATTCTTAATGAACTTGCATGATATATCCTATGATAAGAGTTTTTTATATAGTCAAAAATTATTGAAAAAGCATAATGACTTTATCATGCATACGTAAGTGGCATACCAATATAATGTTTGAAAATAAAATACTTCTAACTTTGGTAATTATCTAGATATTCATTATTTACATAATGCATACAAGTAATTTATACTCTCTAAAATATTTTTTAAAAGATTTTAAGATCAGTTTATAGCAAAAACAATTATTATTTTATTGCCCAATTTCATTTGGCACAACTCATAGTAAGGTAAAAAATAATGGAAGGCTTGAATTGACAACTTCATTTGGTACCTTGTTAAGAAGTTTTTTATTAAGTAAGATAACATGCTGTATTTGTGTGATTTTTCTCATGGGTTTTTGTGTCTTATTTCAGAATAACAATTACGCACTCAATGATGGCCATCTTAGAATGGACACATTTTCCCCTGTAGTTTTCCTTCATGTAAAGATCATAGAGTTAAAAACAAGTACATATAATAAAGCTAAGTCTCACTGACTGTTTTAGGAATAGTTATAGGCCAAAAAAATAAAACAGAGACAAAAACATAGTTTGTTTTGTCTGAGATGAAAATGTGTAATTTTGAACACGATGATATTTTCCTTCCCTTGGGAAGTACATCTGTCTTCACAGTAATCAAAATAAAGACCTCAGTCATTGTAAAGGGAACAGTACTAAGTGAATACAATATCTCCATATTTCACTTTAAAAAATAAAATAAGGATGACAATTAGCCGGTAAAGTTTATGTCCTTTTTTAAATTTTTATTTATTTATTTATTTATTTATTTTTTATTATTATACTTTAAGTTCTAGGGTACATGTGCATAACATGCAGGTTTGTTACATATGTATACTTGTGCCATGTTGGTGTGCTGCACCCATCAACTCGTCAGCACCCATCAATTCGTCATTTATATCAGGTATAACTCCCAATGCAATCCCTCCCCCCTCCCCCCTCCCCATGATAGGCCCCAGTGTGTGATGTTCCCCTTCCCAAGTCCAAGTGATGTCATTGTTCAGTTCCCACCTATGAGTGAGAACATGCAGTGTTTGGTTTTCTTTTCTTGTGATAGTTTGCTAAGAATGATGGTTTCCAGCTGCATCCATGTCCCTACAAAGGACGCAAACTCATCCTTTTTTATGGCTGCATAGTATTCCATGGTGTATATGTGCCACATTTTCTTAATCCAGTCTGTCACAGATGGACATTTGGGTTGATTCCAAGTCTTTGCTATTGTGAATAGTGCCGCAATAAACATATGTGTGCATGTGTCTTTATAGCAGCATGATTTATAATCCTTTGGGTATATACCCAGTAGTGGGATGGCTGGGTCATATGGTACATCTAGTTCTAGATCCTTGAGGAATCGCCATACTGTTTTCCATAATGGTTGAACTAGTTTACAATCCCACCAACAGTGTAAATGTGTTCCTATTTCTCCACATCCTCTCCAGCACCTGTTGTTTCCTGACTTTTTAATGATTGCCATTCTAACTGGTGTGAGATGGTATCTCATTGTGGTTTTGATTTGCATTTCTCTGATGGCGAGTGATGATGAGCATTTTTTCATGTGTCTGTTGGCTGTATGAATGTCTTCTTTTGAGAAATGTCTGTTCATATCCTTTGCCCACTTTTTGATGGGTTTGTTTTTTTCTTGGAAATTTGTTTGAGTTCTTTGTAGGTTCTGGATATCAGCCCTTTGTCAGATGAGTAGATTGCAAAAATGTTCTCCCATTCTGTAGGTTGCCTGTTCACTCTGATGGTAGTTTCTTTTGCTGTGCAGAAGCTCTTTAGTTTAATGAGATCCCATTTGTCAATTTTGGCTTTTGCTGCCCTTGCTTTTGGTGTTGACTGCACTGGGCAGGGGGGAGCAAGATGGCCGAATAGGAACAGCTCCAGTCTCCAACTCCCAGCGCGAGCGACACAGAAGACAGGTGATTTCTGCATAGGTTTATGTCCTTCTTTACACAAAGTCTTTTTGAGATCTATACTAATTTTCTGTATTCTATTATGTTCTCTGTAATAAAATACAAGCCCATACCTTCAGAAGCCTTTTAATAGATTCAGAGATAGTATCAGGAAGTAACAAAAATGCATGCACAAGGGAAGTTTTCTGAATCAATAAAGAAGTATCGCTTTTTAAAACTTTCTTAAAATAAAAAATAATATGTTGTCCTTAATTGAAAGCTAAAAATCAGTTTTTGGTTTTTGTAGTTTTTAAAAATAACATTGTTATTTTTTAATTTTTGTGGGTACATAATAGGTGTATGTATTTATGGGGTACCTGAGATATTTTGCCACAGGGACACAATGCATAATAATCACATCAAAGTATATGGGAAACCCCTTACCTCGAGCATTTATCCTTTGTGTTAAAAATAATCCCATTATACTCTTTTGGTTATTTTAAAATGTGCAATAAAGTATTGTGCACTATAGTCACCCTGCTGCATTATCATATACTAGATCTTATTAGTCCATCTAACTATGTTTTAGGCCCATTAACCATCTCCACTTCCCCATCCACTGCCCCTTTTCCTTTCCCACCCTGCAGCCTCTGGTAGCCATCATTCTACTCTCTATCTACACAAGCTCAATTGTAGTTATTTGTTAGATCCCACAAATAAGTGAGAACATGCAAAGTTTGTTTTCCTGTGCCCGGTTTATTTCACTTAACATAATAACGTCGAATTCCATTCATGTTCTTGCAAATGAGAGGATCTAATTCTTTATTATGGCTGAATAGTACTCCACTGTGTAAATATACCACATTTTCTTTATCCATTCATCTGGTGATGAACATTTAGGTTGCTTCCAGTCTTGGACATTGTGAATAGAGCTGCAATAAACTTGGGAGTGCAGGTATTTCTTCCACATACTAGTTCGCCTTCTTTGGAGTATATACCTACCACTGGGATTGCTGAATCACATGGTAATTCTATTTATAGATTTTTGAGGAACCTGCAAACTGCTCTCCATAGTGATTGTACTAATTTACATTCCCACCAATAGTGTACGAGGGTTTCCTTCTCTCCACATCCTTGCCAGCATTTGATATTGCCTGTTTTTGGACAAAAGCCATTTAAGTGGGATAAGATGACATCTTATCGTTCTTTTGATTTTTATTTATCTGATGATCAGTAGTGTTGAGCATCTTTTCATATACCTGTTTGCCATTTGTATATCTTCTTTTGAGGAATGTCTATTCAGATCACTAGACAATATTTAATCAGATTATTAGATTTTCTCCTACTGAGTTGAGTATCTTATATATTCTGGTTATTAATCCCTTGTCAGATGGATAGTTTGCAGATATTTTCACCCATTCTGTGAATTGTCTCTTCATTTTCTCAATTGTTTCCTGTGCTGTGCAGAAGCCTTCTGACTGGATGTGATCACATTTGTCCATTATTGCTTTGGTCGTCTGTGCTTGTAGGGTATTATTGCTCAATAAATTTTTGCCCAGACAAATATTTTGGAGATTTTCCCCAATGTTTTCTTGCAGTAGTTTTGTGCTTTTAGTTTTAAGTCTTTTAAGTAGTTTTTAAGTCTTTTAAGTAGTTGTGAGGTCTTAGATTTAAGTATTGAATCCATTTTGATTTGATTGTTGTATATGGCAAGAAATACGAGACTAGTTTCATTCTTCTATATATAGATACTCAGTTTTCCCAGCGATATTTATTGAAGAGACTCTCTTTTCCCCAATGTATGCTCTTGACACCTTTGTCAAAAATGAGTTAACTGTAGATGTATGCATTTGTTTTGGGGTTTTCTTCTTTTATTTTTTATTGTTCCATTGGTAAATGGGTTTTTTTAATGCCACTATCATGCTGTCTTGATTACTGTAGCTCTGTAGTTTAATTAAAAGTGAGGTAAATTGATTCCTCCAGTTTCGTTCCTTTGGCTCAGGACAGCTTTGGGTTTTCTGGGCCTCTTGTGGTTTTATATACATTTTAGGATTTTTTTTTCTATTTCTGTGGAGAATGTTATTAGTACTTTGATATGGATTGTATTGATTCTGTAGTTTTCATTACTGGGTAAAATGGACATTGAAATAATATTGATTATTCCAGTCTATTAATATAGAATATATTTCCATCCTTTGAGTCCTCTTCAATTTCATGTATCAGTACTTTACGCCTTTCATTGTAGATATCATTCATTTCCTTGGTGAAGTTTATTCCTAGGCTTTTATTTTATTTGTAGCTGTTGTAAATGGGGCTACTTTCTTGATTCCTTTTTCAAATTTTGCACTGTTGGTAAATAGAAATGCATTGATTTTTGAACATTGATTTTGTATTCTGCAAATTTACTGAATTTTCTTATCAATTCTAATAGTTTTTGATAGAGTCTTTAGGTTTTCCAAATATAAGATTACATCATCTGCAAATAAGGGTCACTTGACTTCTTCTTTTCCAATCTGGATGTCTTTTATTTCTTTATTTTTTCTGATTGCTTGTGCTAGGATTTCCAGTGTTATGTTGAATAACAGTGGTGAAAGTGGACAGCTTTATCTTATTCCAGATCTTAGAGGAAAGGCTTTCAGTTTTTACCCTTTCAGTATGATACTAATTGTAGGTCTGTTGTATATGGCTTTTAGTGTATTGATACATGCTCTTTCTATATTCAGTTTTGTGAGAGTTCTTAATCAAAAAGGGATGTTGGAATTTATCAGATGTATGTTCCACATCAGTTGAAATGATCATATGGATTTTGTCCTTCATTATGCTGATGTGATGTATCACTGATTTGCATGTGTTAAGCAATCCTTAACACCTAGGATAAATCCCATTTGATCATAATAGATGATCTTTTTAGTGTGTTGTTGAATTATCTTTGATAGTATTTTGTTGAGGAATTTGCATTGATGTAGTTTTCTCCTTCGGTTGTTTCTGTGTCCAGTTTTTGTATCAGGGTAATGTTGACATTGTAGAATGAGATTTGAAGTATTATCTTCTCTATTTTTCAGAATACTTAGAGTAGAATTGGTATTAATACTTCTTTAAATGTTTTATATATTTCAGCAGCGAAGCCATCGGGTCCCAGGCTTTTTGTTTGTTTGTTTTTTGTTTAGTTTTTGTTTTTGTTTTGTTTGTTTGTTTTTTGGGTTTTTGTTGTTGTTGTTTTCTTTTTTCTTTTTTAATGGGAAACTATTTATTACAGCTTTGATCTCGATATTGTTTTGTTCAGCTGTTTTATTTCTTCCTAGTTCAATCGTCATATATTGTATGGATCAGAAATATATCCATTTCTTTTAGGATTTCGAATTTTTTGGCATATAGTTGCTAATTATAGCCACTAATAATCTTTTGAATTTCCACCGTGCCAATTGTAATGTTTCCTTTTTCATCTCTGATTTTATTTATTTAGGTCTTGTCTCTTTTTTTCCTCAGTTAATCTGTCTAAAGGTTGGTCAATTTTGTTTACCTTTTCAAAAAACTAACTCTTCATATTGTTGATCTTTTGTATTATTTTCTTTGTTTGAATTTCACTTGCTTCTGCCCTAATCTTTTTTTCTACTAATTTTGGATTTCATTTGCTCTTGCTCTTACAGCTCATTAAGTTCATCATTAGTATATTATTTATTGGAAGTTTCTCCTCTTTTTGCATGTGGCACATAGAGCCATAAACTTCCCTCCTAGTACTGCTTTCACTGTATCCCATACGTTTTGGTATGTTGGTTTTTCATTCTCACTTGTTTCTAGACATTTTTCAATTTTGTTCTTAATGTCATGATTTACCCACTTGTCATTCAGGAACATATTGTTAAATTTCCATGTGTTAGTATAGTTTCCAAATTTTCTCTTGTTATTAATTTCTAGTTTCACTCCATTGTGGTCAGAGAATATACTTGATATTATTTCACTTTTTTGAACGTTTTAAGGCTTGTTCTGTGACCTAACATATTGTTTATCTTTGAAAATTATTCAGGTGCTGAGGAAAAGAATGTGTATTTCGCAGCCTTTGTACAAAATGGTCTGGAAATACCTATTAGATCTCTTTGTTTTATATTGGATATTGAGTCCAATGTTTATTGTTGATTTTCTATCTGGATGATCTCTTTATTGCTGAAAGTGAGGGTGTGAAGTCTCCCATTATTATTGTATTGGGGTCCATCTCTCTTTTTGGCTCTGATAATATTTGCTTTATATTAATATATCCAGGTACTCGTATTGGGTGTATATATATTTAAAATTGTTATATCCTCTTGCTGAATTGACCTCTTTAACATTATATAGTGACTTGATTTGTCTCTTTTTATAGTTTTTGTCTTGAAATCTATTTTGTCTATTATAACTGTGGCTACTCCTGTCCCTTTTTGCTTTCCATTGACATGGAATATATTTTTCCATCCCTTTATTTTTAGTCTGTGTGTATCTTTATAGGTAAAATGTGTTTCTTGTAGGCAAAAGATCATTTGGTCTTTTTTGTTTGTTTGTTTGTTTGTTTTGTTTTATTTTATTTTAATCCATTCAGCCACTCTATGTCTTTTGATTGGACAGTTTAGTTCATTTATATTCAGTGTTATTCTTGATAAATATTAACTTATTCCGGCCATTTTGTTATTTGTTTTCTGGTCTTCTCTTCCTTCTTTGCTTTCTTCCTGCCTTCCTTTTAGTGAAGATGATTTTCTTAGGTGCATATTTTAATTAATTAATTAATTAATTTTTGTTTATCTGTTGAATGTATTTTGACTTTAGGTTACTATGAGGCTTACAAATATCTTATAACTCATTATTTTAAGCTAATTATAACTTAACACTTGTGGCACAAAGTAACAAGCAAACTAACAAAGAGAAAACTAATAAAAACTCTACACTTTACTTCATCCCTGTACTTTTCAACATTTTGTTGTTTCCATTTTTATTTTATTATACTATGTCTTTAAAAGTTGTTGCAGGTATCATTTTGATAGGCTCATCTTTTAGACTTTCTACTCAAGACAGGCGTAGTGTACATACCATAATTACAGTGTTGTAATATTCTGGGTTTTTCTGTGTATTTACAGTTAACAATGAGTTTTGTACCTGCGGATGATTTCTTTTTTTTTTTTTTTTAATTTTTATTTTTTGAGACAGAGTTTTGCTCTTGTTTCCCGGGCTGGAGTGCAATGGGGTGGTCTTGGCTCACTGCAACCTCCGCCTCCTGGGTTCAAGCGATTCTCCTGCCTCAGCATCCCAAGTAGCCGGGATTTCAGGTGCCCACCAGCATGCCTAGCTAATTTTTGTACTTTTAGTAGAGACAGGTTTCACCATGTTGGCCAGGCTGGTTGCGAACTCCTCACCTCAGGTGATCTACCCACCTCGGCCTCCCAAATTGCTGGGATTACAGGCGTGAGGCACTGCACCTGGCCAGATGATTTCTTATTACTCACCAAAGTCATTTTCTTTCAGCTCGAAGAACTTCATTTAGCACTTCTTGTATGACAAGTCTAATGGTGATGAAATCTTTCAGCTTTTGTTTGTCTGGGAAAGTTTTTATTTCTCTTTAATGTTTGAAGGATGTTTTCATTGGATATACTATTTTAGGGTAAATTGTTTTCTCATTCAGTCCTTTAAATATTTCATGCCATTCATTCCTAGTCTGTAAGGTTACCACTGGGAAACGTGCTTCCAGATGTGTTGAAGCTCCTTTGTACGTTATTTCTTTATTTTCTTTTACTGCTTCTAGGATCCTTTATTTATTCTTGACCTTTGGGAGTTTGATAATTAAATATCTTGAGGTTGTCTTTGGGTTATACCTGCTTGGTGTTTTGTACCCTTCTTGTATTACTATATGAACACCTTTTTCTAGTTTGGAGAAATTATTTGTTAATATTCCTCTGAAAAAACTGTCTACCTCAAACTTTCCCTCTGCCTTCTCTTTAAGATCAATAACTCTTAGATTTGTTATTCTGAGGCTATATTCTAGGTCTTGTAGGTGTGCTTTATTCTTTTTTATTCTTTTTCTTTTTTTCTCTGCTCAATGTGATTTCAACCATCCTGTCTTCAAGTTCACTAGTTCTCTCTCCTGCTTGATCAAATGTGCTGCTCATAGACTCTGACACATTCTTCAGTATAGCCATTGCTTTTGTTGGCTCCAGAATTTATGCTTGATTCTTTTTAATTATTTCAATCTCTTGGTTAAGTTTATCTGATAAGATTCAGACCTCCTTCTCTGTGTTATCTTGAATTTTGTTGCGCTTCGTCAAAATAGCTATTTTGAATTCTCTGAGAGGTCACATATTTCTCCTGGTTGGTCACTGGTGCCTTATTAGGTTTGTTTGCTGAGGTCATATTTTCCTGTATGGTCTTCATGCTTGATTTGTTGGAGGCTAGGCATGCAAAAGTCTGTTGGAGTCTAGGCATTTAAAAGTTAGGTATTTATTGTAATCTTTGCCATTTGGGCTTGCTTGTATCCATCCTTCTTGGGAAGGTTTTACAGACATTCAAAAGGACTTGGGTGTTCCACTCTAGGTATTTAGCCACTGCAGCCATATGTGCTTTAGATAGTACCCCAAGCCCAGTAATTCTGTGACTCTTGCAGACTCATAGAGGTACTGCCATGGTGGTCTTGGGTAAGATCTGGAAGAATACCCTAGATTACCAGGCAGAAACTCTTGTTCTCTTCTCTTACTTTCCCCTAAACAAATGAAGTCCCTCTGTGTGTCCTGAGCTACCTGGAGCTGAAAGATGGGTGACACAGGCACCCCGTGGCCACCACCACTGAAATTGCACTGGGTCAGACTGAAAGCCAGAAGAGCAGGGAGTCTCACCCAAGGTCATAGTGACCACTGACTGGATACTGCTTGTATTTACTCAAGGCCTAAGGGCTCTAGAGTTAACAGGTGTCAAGTACAGGCAGGCTTTTGTCCTTCCCTTCAGGGCACTGAGTTCCCCCTATACCCTGCCCTCTAGAAACCAGTACCTGAAGGGAGGAATCTTAGCAATCCTCCCAGTACTCTATTCTACTGAAGCTAAATTGGTACCCAAGCTGCAAGACAGTCTTTCCCACTCTTCCCTCTCTTTTCCTCAAGCAGAGGAGTCTCTCCCTGTGGCCACTGCCCCTGGCTCACAACAAGTACTGCCTGGCTACTGCTGATGTTCACTCAGGGCTCAAGGGCTTTCGGTCAGCTTATATGAAGGATGTCATTTCTGAGTCTCTCCTTTCAGAACAGTGTGCTCCCCTCTGATCCAAGGTGGGTCTAGAAATGCCATCCAAGAGCCAAAGCCTGGAATCAGAGATGCCAGCAGCTTACTTGGTGTTCTACCCGACTGGCCAAGCTGGTACTCAGGGTGCAAGACAAAGTCCCATTTACTCTTCCCTCTCTTTTTCTGATGCAGAAGGAGTCTCTACCCATAGCCACCACAGCTGGGAATGTGGTAGCTCACACCTGAAGCCAGCAAGAATCTGAACTTCACCCAAGGCCCTCAGTGAGTACTGCCTGGCTACCGCTGCTACCACTGTCCAAGGCCCCTTAGTCAGCAGGTGACAAATCCTGTCAGGACTGGGTCCTTACCTTCAAGAAAGCAGGGTCCCTTCTGGCCCAAGATGTGCCTAGAAGTGCCGTTCAGTAGCTAGGGCATGTGATAAGGGACTCAGACTTCTGTCTCATGCCCTCTATTCTACTGTGGCTGAGCTGATATCTAAGTTGCAAGACAAAGTCCTCTTTGCTCTCCGCTCTCCTCTCCTTAAGCAAAGGCAATTAGAGACTCCTACTTACCCTCTGCCTGGGGTTGAGAAAGAGGTGACCTAAACACTCCTTTCCCCACCCCCAGCAGGTCACACTAGGTCGCATACACCCCAAGTCCATTAGCACTAAGGACAGCACCAGGACTTGCCCAGAAATTGCAGTCCTTGTGGCCTAGGCTGCCTTTCAAGTTTAATTAGAACCCCAGAGCCCTTTGGCTGGCAGTGGCGAGGCTTGCCAGAACTCAGGTTCTGACCCCTTGGAGGGATGATTTGTCTCTGGCTAAAGCTGGTGTAAATGCTTCCTCCATGAGTTCCTTCTGATCTTTGCCCAGTGTTGTTTTCCGCTGTGACAGGGCAGCACTGAGTTTCAGTGTAAAGTCCCCCAATCACTGAGCTTTCCATCTTCCAAGTATACAGATACTCTTTCCAATGCGACTGCTGCCAGGGATGGGGAGGGCTGGCGTTGGCAATTCACGACTGCCCTTCTTACCCTCCTCAGTGCTTCTTTTCTTAACATAATGTTAAAACCAAGAAATGCAACTGCTCATATCATTTTTGGTTCTTATAAAAGTGAGTTTTTATGCATAATAGTTCAATTTGGTGTTCCTGCTGGGGGGATGATTTTTAAAGGTTTCCAATTTCCCATCTTGCTCTACCTCATCCTGTTTTTTATAGTTTTTTACCTCTTAATCTGAATGAGTGATGTTCATTTTTTAAAAACAGATTTTAACACTATTACTGAGGGACTCAACAAGGAAATACTAGTGTAGCAATTTCCTAGAAACTGACACAATACACTATGATATATGTGGAGCGGTCCTATGGCCAGTTTTTTGTTAAAATCATACCGTATTCTATAAACTTGGAGGAACTAAACACCTCTACCCACCTGTCCTATGAACATATTTGTGAACATATCTATGATAGCCATCCTAAGTTAACTTACTGCGCTTTTAGTAACGCTTTATCGAATGTGTCTAAAAAGTTTACACCTATATCCACCCACAAATTTATTCTAGAAAATGCAGTTAAACATGCAACTCTTGAACATTACAGCCATATGATATATCATTTACTCTGTCCATCCTTCTATATATCTAGTTGTATATTTACTTCTCTAGCTCTATATCTAATTGTTTCTTTCTGTGCCTTCTCCTTAAAAAAATGAGCATAAATTATATGTTGATTTATATTTACACATTATTTGCATATCTATGCACATGTGCATGTATATATAATCTCCATTTTCTGAGACATGCATAAGCTATAATGTATACCCTTATTTTTGTAGAAATCCAGGCAAAGAAAACATTATATTTTAGCGTTAGAGTTAATAGCATAAAGAGAAGGAACTTATATACAATTCAAATGTCTGTATCCTGTACAACTAGTGGATCAGCAACTTGGGATGAGATTAAACGTGTTAATAAGCTGCTTAAGAAATTCTAATGTACACTGAAGTTTAATAATAACTAATACTGAGAAGGCATGCACTGCTAATCCTTCAGGTAATTGAATATGTGTGTGTGCACACACAAATAAAATGTATATACAACTCTGAGATCCACTTCTTCAAATCTAAAATTTGAGAAAAAAATTCTGACACCCAAAAGAGTTTCAAAACTGTTGTGGGAGTGATGTGATGAAACATGGTGAGTATAGAGTTCCAAACACCACTTCCATGCTGAAGCAAATATTAAGCTAACAAACACTGAGAGAATCAATATTTGTGGAACTCTGGGATCTAATAAAAACTTTATAGCCACCATAAGAGTACTTAACAAAGAGGGCCGGGCGCGGTGGCTCAAGCCTGTAATCCCAGCCCTTTGGGAGGCCGAGACGGGCGGATCACGAGGTCAGGAGATCGAGACCATCCTGGCTAACACGGTGAAACCCCGTCTCTACTAAAAACAATACAAAAATCTAGCCGGGCGAGTTGGCGGGCGCCTGTAGTCCCAGCTACTGCGGAGGCTGAGGCAGGAGAATGGCGTAAACCCGGGAGGCAGAGCTTGCAGTGAGCTGAGATCCCGCCACTGCACTCCAGCCCGGGCAACAGAGCGAGACTCCATCTCAAAGAAAAAAAAAGAGTACTTAACAAAGAGAAAGGCCAATACATTTCAGTAAGAAAAATTTGTGGCTTTTTCCCTACCCTTCTTATCATCCTTCATTACCCAATTCTGCAGTGGTCATGCTGCCAGGAGAGGGGGGAAATATGGACCTTACTCTCAAAAAATGATGGCTGTTCCTTGTTACGTGCCTGAAAGATCTCCTGAGGGACTTCGAGGCCACAGCTCGCCTTGGTGTTTCCCACCCCAGGATGGAGCAAGATCATGGCTCAGGGTCTGTTGAAGGCATTTAAATGTATGTAACACTCATAGATATCAGGAAGAAAATATGTGTTTATTATATATCTGATAAAGCTTTAATAACCATAATGTATTTTTAAAATTTTAAAACTCAAGAACAAAAATACAAACATTGGGACCTAATTAACCTAAAGAGCTTTTGCACAGCAAAAGAAACTTTCAACACAGTAAACAGACAACCTACAGAATGGGCAAAATGCTCACTAACTACCCATCCAACGAGGATGTGTAGTTATCCAGATTCTACCATGAATTGAAGAAGTTGAACAAACAAAACAACAAATAACTCCGTTGAAATATAGGCAAAAATCATGACAAGCCACTTGTCAAAAGAAGACATACAAACAACCAACAAATGCATGAAAAATGCTCCACATCACTAATCATCAGAGAAACGCAAATCAAAACCACCATAAGATACCATCTCACACTTCAGAGTAGCTATAATTAAAAATTTAGAAACCAACAGATGCTGATAAGGCTGAAGAGAAAAGCGTTGTTGGTGGGAAAGTTAATTAGTTCAGCCACAGTGAAAAGCAATTTGTAGATTTCTCAAAAAACTTAAAACAGGACTATCATTTGACCCTGCAATCCCACTACTGGTTACACATCCTAAATAAAACAAATTGTTCTACCAAAAAGATACATGCGCTCTTATGCTCATTGCAGTGCTATTCACAATAGCAAAGATCAAAGGAATAAACCTATATGTCCATCAACAGTGTATTGGATAAAGAAAATATGGTACATATACACCATGAAATATTATGTAGCCATAAAAACAAATATATATCCTTTGCAGCAACAGGGATGCAACTAGAGACCATTATCCTAAGTGAATTAATACAATAGCAGAAAACCAAATACCACATATTCTTTCTTCTAAGTGGGAGCTAAATTTTGGGTATTCGTGGACATAACGATGTCAACAATAGAAAATGGAGACTACTAGAAGCCGGAGTGATGGAGTGGGACAAGGGTTGAAAAACTAACTATTGGATACCATGCTCAATACCTGAGGGATGGGATCATTTTTACTCCAAACTTCAGCATCATGCAGTGTACCCAGGTAACAAACTTGAACAAATATTCCCTGAATATAAAATAAAAGTTGGAAAAAATTTGTATGGGTAAAGTACTTGAATAGACATTTCTACAAAAAAAAAAAAAAAAAAAAAAAATACCAATAGCCAATAAGCACATGAAAGATGCTGAATACCATTACTCATTAAGAAGATGCAAATCAAAACTACAATTAGATACCTTTTTATACTTACTAGGGTTGATATAACCAAATAATTGGAAAATAACAAGTGTTGGCAAAGATACCAAAAAAAAAAAAAAAAAAAAAAGTAAAGTAAAATCTTAATGCACTGGTGGTAGGAGTGCAAAATGGTAGAGCCACTGTGGGAAAAGTTTGGCGGTTTCTCAAAAAGTTAAACATTGCTAGTTAAACATGACCTAGCAATTCCACTCCTACATATATACCCAAAATAATTGAAAAAGGCACTCAAAGAAAAGGGCACTCACCACTGTAAAGCTACTCTCCTTTTCTCCACCTTTCGATACTTTTTATTTCTGTTTTATTTTGTTTTTTGAAGGAAATAATTATATACAACCCACTCTTGAAGTGAAGGGCTACATTCACTGCTGTTGATGGCAGAATGGTTATGTAAGTTATTCGGAGTTCTGTAAGGAAGATTTCTCTCCGTTTCTACTTTTATTGTTTGTTCAATTGTTATATAGTATGGACTCATGTATACTTATTTCATACTTTGTGTTAAATCCAATATTAATTTTTGCTTTTGACTTTTGCTGAAATAGTTTCAGTTTTGAACATTAGGAGCTCTTTCTGTTGGCATCCTTGACCTACCCTATCAATGTATTTTTCTTGTTTCTTGGGACTTTTTTTTAGCATGATCTTTCTTTCTGGCAACACAAAATGCTCTTGACTCACTTTCTATGTTTCTTCTCTCTGTCCTGGAGTCAGCTACTTCTCTACAGTGTCCTGACTCCTTTTGTTGAAGAATGGTACTGAAAATTGAGATCCCAGTGCTAGGTGTGCTTTTGGCTTCTTAGCCATCTGCACCTAATGAAGTTAAGTCTGTGTTCATACTGATGTCTCTACCTAATTCATTACCACGTGTACTATTGCAACCTCCTTCTCTTGGTTGTCTGTATACTACCACTTCAGCAATAAGACCTTTCAATTAATTTGGGAATTTTTAACAAGAAACGCGGGCATGGTTTCTATATACTCAAGAAGTTTAAGTGGAAAAGTCCCTGCTCTAAGTGGGTCTCTTCATGATGCTGAATCAACAGGCAGAGAATGGGGTTACTGTTGATTTTAATTGCAAAGGATAAATTTTGTTGATTATATACAATCGGGACAAGTAGGACAATGTCAGAAACTAGGGCACTTGTCTCTCAGTGTCCCCATTTATGACAATGCTAATCACTAGGAAACAGCAAATACCCAATCAATATGGGATCCTAATACTGTGGTTCCCTTTGGAATGGTGGCTTTGATCTCCTCACTAGATCAGTCTCCACCTAGAAGAGGTTCTGTGGGGAATAAGGGGAACACAAAATGCGTTTTGGAACACAACAGTAACTAAGCAGACATGATAGAAAACAAATGTGAGAAAAATAGTGTAAGTAAATAGTGAAAAGGAAGCCAAAAGCAGTACTGTATGAATATTTAGTGAGCTTAATATTTTGCAGACAATAGTTTTAATAAAGAATGTACATATAGAAAATAAGTGTAAGAACAATTGAGAAAAACACATGAATTCAAATGGGTGTTTACATGGAATATTTAGTGATTTGAAAGAAAAAATATATCAAATATGGGATCATGGCTTTTAGAAGAACAATAACATTATTTGTGGAAAATATTTCTAGGAAACAATTCACTAATTGTAATTTAGTGGATTTACAAGATAGTATGTATTGTCTATTGATTGCAATTGGTTGAACATTTAAATTAATGTAAGTGGTTTTTAATCATCAACAGGATTTGATATAGTTGATCATGTCCTGCTGCTAGAAAAAGTCTCTTTACTTGGTTGGATGCTGCTTTCTTTTGGCTTCTCGCCGACACCACTGGACTCTCAGACTCTGGTCTGTTCTTCCTTATACCAAAGACTTTTTTAAATATGAAGGGCTCTAGGGCATTGTCTTTAGAATTATTTTCTATCTATGCTCAATCTTAAAAAAATCTTTTTTTGTTTCATATTTCTAAATGCTTTCTAAAATCCAACTTCTTCTAAATTTGTATCTCCATTCCAGACCTGTCCTCCAATTCCACACTCTTATATCCAAATGCCTGCATGACACATTCACTAGGATATAGGCATCTCAAACTAAATACACCCAAAATGAGATCTTCATCTGCACCTCTTAGAAAAAAATCAAACTTGAAATAAAACAAAAACAAAACCATCCCCACTCTCCTCTTCCCTGAGGTTTCTTCATCTCAGTCAGTATCTCCTCCATTTCTTCCAATTTCTCAGTAGAAACATATTTTTAAAAATCACCTTTTACTTCTCCCCCTTACACAACACATCTACCCTATCAGAAACCCATCTTTTAAGAATATATCCAAAATCAGAACACATTTTATCACTTTAACCACTATCAATGTAGCACAAATCACTGCAATTTATCTTTGTACTTTTTGAAATAGTCTTATTTTTCAATAATTTCTCTGTTTCTACCCTTGTTCATTGGTTTATTTTCTAAGAGCAGTCAGAGCTATACGGTCAATTTCAATTTCAGATCATGCCAACTCCATGCTAGCATCCCACTGTATTCAGAGTAAGACCAAAGTACTTTTGATATCTTAAAAGATATCTATTATTGTAGGGTGGGGCTAGGGGGAAAATTATGCTCCCACTCCAATCTCCAGTTTTGAAGACTGAATATGTATCCTGGAATTGGGTGGAGCCCACCGCAGCTCAAGGAGGCCGGCCTGCCTCTGTAGACTCCTCCTCTGGGGACAGGGCATAGCTAAACAAAAAGTAGCAGCAACCTCGGCAGAGGTAAATGCCCCTGTCTGATAGCTTTGAAGAGAGCAGTGGATCTCCCAGCACGGAGGTTGAAATCTGAGAATGGACAGACTGCCTGCTCAAGTGGGTCCCTGACCCCTGAGTAGTCTAACTGGGAGACATCCCCCACTAGGTGCAGACCGACACCTCACACCTCACACGGCAGGGTACACCCCAGACGAAGCTTCCAGAGCAAGAATCAGACAGCAACACTCGCTGTTCAGCAATATTCTATCTTCTGCAGCCTCTGCTGCTGATGCCCAGGCAAACAGGGTCTGGAGTGGACCTCAAGCAAACACCAACAGACCCCCAGCTGAGGGTCCTGACTGTTAGAAGGAAAACAAACAAACAGAAAGGATACCCACACGAAAACCCCATCAGTACGTCACCATCATCAAAGACCAAAGGCAGATAAAACCACAAAGATGGGGAAAAAGCAGTGCAGAAAAGCTGGAAATTCAAAAAATCAGAGCGCATCTCCCCCTCCAAAGGAACGCAGCTTATGGCCAGCAACAGAACAAAGCTGGACGGAGAATGACTTTGACGAGTTGAGAGAAGAAGGCTTCAGTCGATCAAACATCTCAGAGCTAAAGGAGGAACTACGTAACCAGCGCAAAGAAACTAAAAACCTTGAAAAAAGAATGAATGAATGGTTAACTAGAATAATCAATGCAGAGAAGACCTTAAAAGAACTGATAGAGGGCCGGGCGCGGTGGCTCAAGCCTGTAATCCCAGCACTTTGGGAGGCCGAGACGGGTGGATCACGAGGTCAGGAGATCGAGACCATCCTGGCGAACACGGTGAAACCCCGTCTCTACTAAAACAATACAAAAAACTAGCCGGGCGACGTGGCGGGCGCCTATAGTCCCATCTACTCCGGAGGCTGAGGCAGGAGAATGGCCTAAACCCGGGAGGCGGAGCTTGCAGTGAGCTGAGATCCGGCCACTGCACTCCAGCCTGGGCGACAGAGCGAGACTCCATCTCCAAAAAAAAAAAAAAAAAAAAAAAATACGTGACAAATGCACAACCTTTGGTAACCGAGTATCCTGTCTGTCCATAACATTTTTTCCAAAGATAACAGTTTTACATCCTTATTCACCCTTGCTCTTTGTTCAAATATTATATTTTCACTAAGGCATCCATATAATTTATGAAACACACATTTAGAATTACAACCCTTTTATGCATGACTCACTATTCCTTTTCATTGCTTTATGTTATCCACAGCATATGTCTAGTATACCGTTTATTGTACTTGATTTTATTTTTCTTACCATTTTGCTTCACTAGAATATAATGAGGGTGAAAATGTGTGAGTGCTTTGTTCAGTTCTGATGCACCAGCAGCTCACAGCTTATTACACAAAATATGTGATAAATACCAGAGTGAAAAGAGTGACTGGGTGATTTTTAAAATAATTCTGTTAACTGTGAGTAAAGGTGAAATAAACATGAAAGTACAGATATCTTCTTGACATACTAATTTCATTTCTGTTGAACACATAGCCAGTAGTAGGATTGTTAGCTTACATGGAAGTTTTATTTTTAATTTTTTGAAGAACATTCCTACTGTATTCATAATTGCTGCACTAATATACATTGCCACCAATAGTGTGTAAGAGTCCTGTTTTCCCCACATGATCATCAACACTTGTTATCTTTTGTCTTTTTGATAATGGCCATTCCGACTGATATAAAATGACATCTCACCATGCTTTTGATTTGCATTTCCCAAATGATTAGAGAAGTTGAGCATTTTTATATACCCATTCTCCATTTGTACTTCTTGTACATCTTCCTTTAAGAACTCTCCATTCAGTTCCTTTGACCAATTTGTAATTGGGATAACTGTTCTTTTGCATTGAGTTGAGTTCCTTATATATTTTGGATATTAACCCATTATCAGATGTATAGTTTGGAAATATCTTCTCCCATCTATAAGTTTTCTTTTCATCCTGTTGATTTCTTTGCTGTGCAGAAGCTTTTGAGTTTGATAAAATTCCATTTGTCTATTTTTATGTTTGCTGCATTTCCTTTTGGAGTCGTATGTAAAAAACCATTGCCTAGATCAATGTCCTGGAGAATTTCCCTGTGGTTTTGTGTGGTGATTTCATTGTTTCAGGTCTCACATTTAAGAATTTAATCCGTTTGGAGTTGACTTTGTATATGGTGTGAGATAAGGGTCTATTTTTGTTTCTATACATGTGAATATGCAGTTTTCTTTGCACCATTTCTTAAATAAACTGTTCTGTTCTCATTAGGGTTTATTGGCACCTTTGGTGAAACTAATTTGGCTGTAATTGCTTGAAATTATTTATGGGTTTTCTATTTTGTTTCATGTCTATTTTTATTCCAATACCTTTTTTGGTTACTAGAAGTCAAGTAACATGATGCGTCTGGTTCTGTTCTTTTTGCTCAGGATTACTTTGGCAATTCAGGGTCTGTTGTGGTTCCATATCAATTTTAGGATTTTTTCTATTTATGTGAGTAATGTTATTGGTAATTTGATAGGTATTGCATTGAAACACCATATTAATTTGAGTATTGTGAACACTTCATTTTTAATAAAAATATGTACTTAATATGTAAGAACATTTGTAGTTTTCTTTGCAATATTCTGTAGAAATGAACAGATACCTCTGGCCAGGGCAGTACAGAATCTAGATTTCATCTATAGCTTCAGGAAAAGGGCACCTGAGGTTGACCGTTATGTCAGTTACTGGGTTGTCTCTGAAGCCTAGAGATAGGTGGCTAAAATGTTTTACTACCCAAAATTAGTAGAATGTTCCCCTTTAGTCTTTAAGAGCAGCATTTCAGTGAAAGCTTGCTGCTAAATAAACATTATAATTTAAATATGACCATGCTATTTTGCCATTGAGAGTCATACATCCCAGTATATTGAGACTTACATTGGATATTTATCATGGAGGAAAATAAAATCAATATAACATATGTGTGTGTGTGTGTGTGTGTGTGTGTGTGTGTGTGTGTGTGGTTTTTTGGCCAGGACAATACAATTTTCTGAGGAGTCATTAGGTAAAGAACAATCTGAGGCATCATGAAAAACCTCCTAAAACAAAACTCCAAAATTATGAAACTAAATACGTAATTATTAGAGGTTGAAGTTAGCATTAGCTTATACCCTTTAACTAAATATTACTTATGCAGTGTTTAACAGATCATTGTTTTATTTTATACAGGAATAAATATATTTTATCTTCTCAAAAATTATAAATGGATGTTAATTGAATAAATATTGGGGTTTTAATTTTGCTTATACATTAATTTTATTATTTTGGCCAAACCTGAACAACATTACAAATGTCTTAGCCTAAGACAGCCCATGTAAAACTGTTCTCTCTTCAAAAGTGACTATCACCAAAAATTTATGTAAAAGTGGTTCTTCACAATGAGCTTTGAACAGTTTCTCCATCACACAATTAGTGTTCAATAAAGTACATTAAATGAGTGTAAAAATATAAGTTAATGATTATAGATGGAAAAATATTACCTTTTAATAAAAAAAAAAAAAGCTCAGACTCTGGCTTCTGCATTTTTCCTTAGCCTCATTCACAAGGAAGAACACTGGGCAAAAGTAATGACTTAAACTAACTGTTCATTATGAACATCTCATTTACAGAACTGTACTGATAACTCCCATCTTGTGATTATGTTGTGGAGGGGCAAAATTGTCCCTGGAATTAATGATAAATGCATCAGGACCTTTATCCAGCACACTGTTTGAGATGATTAAATTCATGGAATGTTTGCTTAATCTATTTTCCCTTTCCATACACTATGCTCTTCGCCTGAGGCAAACCCATCTAATAATTTTCAGTTGAACAAAACCATAACTCATGACCCAATAAATTATTAAGGAACCCTGCCTTGCATATGATTCATCGTTCATCTTACCACAATGGCAGAAAGCCTGCTGAATTTCCTAACAGTTTCTTACCATGATGAATAGTTCCATTTAAATGTAGGAATACTTTCATGTATGTTTACGCATGTATATTTTTACAAAATTACCTTTTAAGCTAAAATTTGTCACTAAAATTTGTTTTAATATTGGTGTTTGAAAAAGTTTTCTCATCTGTTACATCACTTGAAATTTGCTTCCGAACCCAGACAGTCCTCCAGAAGTAACCATTAGATTTTCCCTGAGGATAGATTTTTTAATCAATGATAGAGTATAGAATATTAAAATATTGCTTCTTATTTTCTCATTTTCTTATTTCTTATAAGCTAATATTCTAAACTGGACTCTAGAATTCTAAGGAGGGAACATTGTTTAAAAGTATATGTTACATAGTAGGAGTGGAGTAAACTTGGAAGGGTATTGAGATGTTTAAAATATTTCAAAACAGAGAGATGATTGCAGTAGTGTCAGTAGTGAGCAATAAGCTTCACCTTTGACCTGCCACTCTGTAGCCAGTTATGAAATATATATTGAATCACATTTTTAAAGCCTAGATATTATGCTTAATAACTGAGTTGTCAGATGTGATATCTGAGAATACAATTCATCATAGTAACCAGTTGAACAATAAATATGATTTTCCATAGGCTATTACCTATGTTATCACATAAAAAGTGTCATTGTTATGATAAAAACGGAATATTTCACAATATCAGAAAATATAATCTGTCTCCTTATTTAGCTGTATTTTAAACTGGTGTGAGTACAGAATGTGCAACTCACTAAATCTCTGAACAGTATGCATCTTTATGATTTATTATTTTTCTTTTTAAAATTGAAAACTGGTGATATGGAAGCTGCAAAAATAATATTGAAGAAGGAGAAAGAAAGAAGGGCATCCACATCCCCATGATTCTTCCTCAGTGTCTGATTTCATTTTGGATATTAGTCACTGTTCAATGATGACCACAAAGACTGAAGTGTCGATTTATTTCTTATAAACGTGTGTAACAACATTACCTAAAAAAATTAAAGTTATTATTTTGAATTGATACAGGTTTTATTTCTGATTCCCTGTTACTTCTCTTAAGGACTGTCAAGAACAAATTCCTGTTTCCTTTTTGTTGAAAAGATTTGTAAGAAGTTTTAAAACCTATAATTTGAATCAATTGTTCAATTTTCTCCCCTTTATTCCTGATGGCACAGTCGAGCCGGATGTCTTTTTGTGGGTCAGAGGAGCAAAAAGCAAACAGAAGCAATAATTGTGTGTTCATGCCTGAGAGTTTCCTGAACCCAATTACTTAATCAAAGGCAACTTGCACCTGCGGTTACACAACAGCAGGAATAACAAGTTGCTGCAGGGATATTGGACTGTGTCTAGAAAATTTCAAAGACTTACACTTCTAGTCTGCCCTCCTACCTTTTTGAAGTTTGATTCCCTCATTTGGTAGATAAATACTTGAACAAGACCTTCAGAATAAAATAAGCAATAGAAATAAAACACCCAAAGACAAGAAAGCCCCCTACCAAAACAAATGGTAGAACTTCATATGTAGCAAGTTTATGAGAACCAAGGATCATTTTTTGGTATTCTCATAATCATGACATGACCAGGAAATGCTTTAAAAGCTGCCACCCATTTGGCTGCTGCAGACAGATCATCATTATGTGTCATTGAAAATAACAGCTGAAGGGCTCAATTCTGAAACAAGTGGAGAAGTGCTCCAGCAGTATTTAAACCTCTAAGAATCCTTTCTCTTCCTAAAACCATCAACTTTTATAAACAGTATCTCACCATACCACAAAAGGTGATCAAATATATTTTGTACAAGAGTAGAATTTGGTAATAGAGTTTATTTAAACTGGAAAAAGGTTGCACTGCAGTGCCTTTATATCATATAGGTCTTTTGAGTAGCAGATAAGAAGGTATTTATTTTAAATGACATATTGTCTGTTTTATTGACTGTATTTTGAGTCAATGTGTACATAAAGATGAGAAGCAGTAAGTAAATATGTTAACTCAATCATGGAAGTAATCAGTGCTGTGTGTCTTGGTACAGATAAATATGATTTAAAAATCATGTGCTACAGAAATGAATCGGTAGTTTGTAAAGATCCAAGGTGGGGGCCTCTCCCTTCACTCATTCCTGGGGTTAATCATTGCCCCAGTGAAAAATACCTTGGTTCCCGTGAGCATGTATGTATGTGTTTGGTAGTGTTTCATTTCTATTGAAGGTAATTCTTAAAGTCCTCACTTTTTATTCCATTTTCTCTATTAAATTATTCTCAGATAAACTTTTGTTATATCAAAAAATTCTGATTTCTAGAATTGCTGTTAACTATTATTAACAAATACCCAAACAGAGAGACTCAAGCAATGGTTTAGGTAAAATTGTTCATGCACAAATTGAATGAAAAATAAAAGCTTTTCAAAACTGGACTAAACTGCATCATTTGCTATTTTGTGACCTTCCTTTCATTAGCCAGGTATTGGACTGTACAAATATAAAGCTGAGATTTTTAGAATTTCTTGAAGATATCCGATGCATCAATAAAAAAAGATTTATTTGCTGGTTTCTTGTTCATCATGAAAATTTACAGCAAAGAAAACAGATTGATTCCATTTGTTCTTATCACCACATGCAGCTCTTATCATTGAAGCATGAAGAAAGAAAATGTATTGGTTTAGACAGAGAAATAATTAGGTAGACATTATGAACATTTGTAGTTTATCTGACATAAACCAACCCAGATGGTACAGATGAGGTCTTCAGTTTATCCGCTCCCCCACCCCAGTCATCTGGTCATCAATTTACATGTATTGGTCATGTATTGATTCATTTAAAACACTCCAAACTTGGCAGCATATAGTAACAATCATTTATTCTCACTCACACTTATGCCTATCTGGTCGTGGCGGCTGATGTAGAATGGGTGAGGCTGGATGATATGGTTCAAGCTGCAGGCCTCACTGGACTCACTGCCCACTGCATGTTGCCTCCTGCCGGGTTAAATACGTTCTGTGTGATCCCACTGTGGGGTACAAGCTAATGGAGAAGAAACTACCTAGAGAAAGCTTTTATTGTGGTGTTGGAAGAAGCTCAAAAGAGAACTGGAAACACACAATTCCTCTGAAGGCTGAGGATGGGAAACAACACGCTGCCACTTACCTCATTTCCATTTTCCAAGGTAAGGTCTTGGCCTGGCCCTATATTAAAGGGGTACGTTCGTACTTCTACTTGACAGAGACTGTAACTGCAAAGTCACATGGCACAGGGCCAAGGTACAGGGAGGGATGATGAAGGTAGCTAATAATTCAGTCTACCGCCATGTGCTCTCTTGCAAAATAAATAATCTAATCTCCCTCTCAAGACTCTCAAATATCTAAACTATCGTAACCCTATGCTTCGAATTTAGAAAGCTGCAGCACACCTCAGTGTATCAGCCTCTATTGAATCTGGAGAGTTAGATCCTAAACAGCAAAGGTAATATCCTGTCTAAAACAAGCATGTAGTGAGAGATTAGAGTCAAGCTACTATAAGTAAAATGGAAAAAATAAAAGGTGCAGAACAGTCACTGGTTTATAACAACTCTGAGATCACACTGGACAAATACTGCTTGATCCCCTACTTTTAGTTTTCTCTATTTTCTTCTTTCCAGATTATTTCAGGAGGCAGTTTTGACAGATACGTCACCACAACATAGCATGTATTACCCTGTTTGCAGCTTCCCATAATAATTTTTGAAAATGATTCTCATTTTCTCTATTATTTATCTTGCTATATTTCACCTACCTACAAGTCAGTTACCACATGCTTACATAATTTGTTATAGAAGTACTCAGTGTTTAAGGGCTAATTTCTGTATCAGTTAGTTATTGCTGTATAATAATCCATCTTAAAGTGCAGTGGTGCAAAGCAATGCTCACATACTCTTTTGCGTATGTGTTTGTTGGACGTCAAGTGACTGGTGGCGAGCTGTCTGGGTGGCTCTACTTAAAGCTAAAGCTCTGGCTGGCCATGGCTCCTTTCTGTGTGTTGACCTTAGGTCTGTTTGTTTATCCGTTTCTGGGCTAGCTGGGGAGACAAGAAACTATCTGTGGGTGGTTTTCTTCTCATGTTTTAAGAAACAGAAAAGAACAAATAGAAACATACTATCATAGAGTTAAAAATGATGACAAATTTCCCCCCTGACCCACGCATCAAAATATGTAATGTTTATCTCCACCCTTGGATATGAGCTGGCCATGCAATGAGTAGCACGCTTTACTTGCAATGGTGGTTAGAACATTACCAATCCCCTGAGGCACAGACAGCATTGAAAGTGTTTGATTGCTAGCTGCTGCTGTCTAGCCTCAGAAAAATTTATGAATAAGGCTAAACTAGGCATCTAGACAATGAGAGACCACAAAGAAGAAGTAATAAACTGACCCAGCTGAACCACCAGCCTGCTAAACGACAGACAGCAGCTTCCAACCCTCACTCATCTTAGAGGCACAAGCAACCAAGCTGACTAAACCAGAGCAATCACAGATTATTTATCTAAATGCATGTTTTTTGTGGGTTGCTCTTGTTAGCTACTAACTCCTGGTATAGATTGTTACAAGGGAAAACAGCTACCCGGTACAGCAACTGATACCTAGAAATGGGTCTTTACAAACTTAAAACATATGGCATTGACTTTGGAACTGGGTGACAGAGAATGAAAAGCCACCAGGGACTCTGTTGGAAAAAAGGCTAGAGAAACAGTGCAGAAATTATTTTATTTATGTATATATGTATTTATGTATGCATGTATGTATGTATTTGTTTTTGAGGCAGAGTCTCGCTCTGTCACCAGGCTGGAGTGCAATGGCGTAATCTTGGCTCACTGCAACCTCTGCCTCCCGGGTTCAAACGATTCTCCTGCCTCAGCCTCCTGAATAGCTGGGACTAAAGGCACCTGCTACTGCATCCAGCTATTGCTTTTGTATTGTTAGTAGAGATGGGGTTTCGCCATGTTGGCCAGGATGGTCTCAAACTCTTGACCTCATGATCCACCCGCCTTGGCCTTCCAAAGTGCTGGGATTACAGGCGTGAGCCACTGTGCCTGGCAGAAATTATTATTGGAGGGTGGAAAAATTGGCCATTTATTTATGTGGTTGTGAAACAACTGGCAGAACTGTACCTGTGTCAGATAGAAAGTGTACCTAATAAACGTGAATTGTCCAAAGATACCTCTAGACAGAATATTGAAAGTGTCAGCTGGATGTTTCCAGCTGCATATGATAAAGTACTCCAGGAGAGAGATGAGCTATAGATGAAACTGTTATGATTGCAATAGTAAGTTAAAGGGTTGTAGAGGAGCCATAAATTATTGAGTTGGAAAATAAACTCTGATCCCTAGTCTCTGAGACAGTAAAATGTTCTTGAATCAAAAGAAGACCTAAAGCCATAGTTAATATCAAAGGTGCAGTTATAGCACTTCATATTAATAAATTCAAAAGATTTAATATAATGCCTACTAAACCTTCTCAACTAGAAGAATTGGTTTCACAAAAGTCAAAACACACCAAATAGAGAGAGGGTTGTCTCAGAAAGAAAAGTAAGTTTTCCCCCCCTAATAGAATAGAATATAAACTGATCCAAAATGTCCCCACAAAAGTTCTTAAGGGAAATACGGTGTTTTAAACTAAAAGAAAATGAAATTGCTTAAATTTCAAAATGCCCCCTTTTTTGGTGGTTTTATAACTTTATTTGACAAGTAGCAATTAGCGATCATCCACGTTGACTGTTAGATTTTTGAAAATGGTAACAGGTACATAGGCAACCAAAGTATAGAGCTTGTTTGATGAATCTTTATCCTCATTACATTTTCTGGACAATTGCACATGGATACGATATGAGACATGCCTTTGGTGTTGTCAAATTTTTACAAGCAGGAAATATGTTGAGAAAGTTATTTGGCTACAAATGTTGGCAATTTCCTAAGAAAAAAGTGGGACATCTCAGGAGACAGAGTGAAGATTCCATATAATGTAGGCAGGAAACAGAGAGCAATGGAGTAGGGACCTATTCCCAGAGACAACTAGGTACAATTTAAGCAATGGGCACGACTGCTTATTTAGGGGATCCTGGCGCCATGTACCCAGTGGAATTTTTAAAATCGTATGGGCCAGTGACTGATGAGCATTTATTAGAGTTATCCATATACTGTGAGCATTTATTACATTGAATTTTAAAAATCTTATGGATCAGTGGCCAACGAGCATTTATTACAGTTATCCAAATGTGGGCATTTACTACAGTTATCTGTAAATTGTCTCACCATCATATTCCAAGTGTGAAAAGGATATTATTTGTTCCTTAGTTCAGAGGCCTACAGATGAAGAGATGCCATACCTGAAAGGCTTTTCCCACAAGATTCACATTTTCATCTGGACCTGATATAGATGATGCAATGAAATTATGATCCTGGAATTTAACGTTATAATTGAATGACAGTTTAGAGAGTCTTCAAATGGAAGTGATTATGTTTTGCACATAAGAGGAATGTGAAAATTATACAACAGGGTAAAGATTGAAGATTGAGGTAGATTGCAACAACTTTGTTAACTACGCTAAAAACTTTCTCTCCTATCAAGAAATGGGTCTATTTCATGACCCTTAAATCTGGGTTGGCCATATAACCTTACTTGACTAATAGGATATTACTACCTTCATAGAATACATATCTAAAATGTTTATTTATATTTGCCCTGTTATCACTAAATTAACTTTGTATGCAACAGAAAAAAAAGACAACTTGCACTTTTTTATACACTGTAAATTACGTGGCAGTTTGTAGACAAATAGTCTAGGGAAAAGCTGAAGGAATAGTTTCATTGATCCACAGGGCATTGTTTCAATTATAATAGGCATTACCAGCACGCAAGAACACACCCTAACACAGTCACTGATATCACCAGCACTGCATGAATGCACACATCTATATGAAGACAGCTAAAGTGAAAGTTAAAAAGTTAATTCTAAAATGTCCCATGTCGTTGTAAAACATTACTACTATCAATGAAATGAAAATTTTTGTTTGAATTGATTTTGTTTCATTTTTAATTGGCAGATAATACCTAATATATTATGTACCACTTCAAAGTATACATACATTGTGCAATGGTTAAATATAAGTAATTAAAAACAGCTTTACCTCACATAGTTATGGTGGGAGCATTTAACATCCACTATCTTTACATTCTTCAAGAATACAACATATCATAATAAACTATAGTCACCATGCTGTACAATTAACATTTTAGTATGCTTAGTAGTTTGTTTCATGATATTCAGAAATGAGAAAACACAGATGTTTCACTTCCTTCTTTGATTACTGTCTTTTATTATTTTTCAGTTGAAATAATTAGAAATCAAGCCAAGATTTTCTTCACTGTAAATATATTTATTTATATATGTATGCACAGTAAATATATATAGAGATTTATAAATATATATTTATACATATATGTACTTTGAGTAATGGCCCACAAATCTGATAATTTTACTCTTAAAGAAAATATACATGATCTGTCTTTCATGATATAATATGATGTATTAAATATTTAAATTTAAATTTAAATCTAGCATGCTACAAATTACATTATAAATTAATATGTAATACTCTGCTGAAAGAAAATTATTATGGATTTAATAAACATTTATTAAGCACCTGGTAAGTATAGGGTATGCTACTATAAATGTTACCCACAGAAAATAACTAAAAAGTACTCCTTTCAATTGAAAGAATCCACTTGGGACATTTACGTATATTGATAAAAAACAAAACAACTCTTCAATAGACTTTAGAAACATGTACTTCTTGTGTCTTCAGTCTAGTAATTTGGTTTAATTCTGAGCCTATAAGCCATTCAGAGTTACCCTAGAGAGGAACTAAACACTAATTTAGTTTCAAAAGCAACTCTGAATAAGCCTTTCAAAATTAAATTTAGCTGCATAAATCTTCAGAACTCTAATATATTACAAATCTCTTAACTCATACTAAGAGTTTAAGAGAAATGCATTGACTAGCATTTAAGTAAAATTTGGTATGGATTTGCCTCACTATAATGACTTTTCTGTTAAGCCTAGAAAACAGGGGCAAACTGAGTTATTATTCTTAACATTTCACTCTCTCCTTCTTATGTCTATCTGTTCTCTTTGATATTTGACTTTGTATCTTCCTCCACTACACATGGAAAGTTTTTCCTCATCCCATTGGCGTTGGCAGCCAGATGACTCTCTTATGCCAAGGGAAAGAGGGCAGAAATTTCAAGGTGCCTATTCTCAAAAGAAGTTTTAGGAAGCATGACCAGTTTTTGCTAACTCTAGTATTATGTGGGGACCTCTGGTCTCAGATCCAAAAGACACATGGATCTGCCCTTAATCAAACCCAAGTATGTAGCCTAAAGTTGAGTCTTCTCGTTTGTCCCCATAGGAGTCAATCAGTCAATCAATTAGTTCACACAATGCTTGTTACTGACAGATAATGACATTTGGCATTGCTTAATATATTGCATTATTGAAGAAATAGTTCATATTCCCCTTGGATATTCTGAAATTCCATTGAATTATGAATATAAATATGGTTAGGGTTTTTTAAAATGATGAAAAAAAACTTTTTTCTGCTTTCCTTCCTCCCTTCCTCATTCCTTCCCTCATTCCTTCATTTGGAACTACCCCCTACCTGCCTTCTCAATCTCCTCCTTTTTCTGCTATTTTATTAAGCTTTAAAAGAACAGGAAGTTAATGCAACACATAATATGTGTAGGCTGTGTGGTGAAATTCAGACTTTCCCATGTGACCATCTTTGATTATTAATCAAAATTACACCCTGGCTTATGTAACTATTAACACTGTATTTACAGCCTACCCTTTGCATTATCTTAAATATTAAATGTTCTCTTTTTTTGTTCATCTCCCTCAAATTGCAAGATATGTTTTCCCCTCCTTTTCTTTTTTTTTTTTTTTTTTTTTTTTTTTTTTTTTTTTTTTTTTTTTTTTGAGACGGAGTCTCGCTCTGTCGCCCGGGCTGGAGTGCAGTGGCCAGTTCTCAGCTCACTGCAAGCTCCACCTCCCGGGTTTATGCCATTCTCCTGCCTCAGCCTCCGAGTAGCTGGGACTACAGGCGCCCGCCACCTCGCCCGGCTAGTTTTTTGTATTTTTTAGTAGAGACGGGGTTTCACCGTGTTAGCCAGGATGGTCTCGATCTCCTGACCTCGTGATCCGCCCGTCTCGGCCTCCCAAAGTGCTGGGATTACAGGCTTGAGCCACCGCGCCCGGCCCTCCCCTCCTTTTCCAAATGGATAGACCATTTCATACCATATGAAATTAACGAAGTCTGACACATAGCACAGTGACTTTCTTCTAGCTTCTTTATCTCCTTTATTTTATTTATTTATTTATTTATTTATTTATTTATTTATTTATTTATTCATTCATTTATTTTTAAGACAGAGTTTTGCCCTGTCGCCCAGGCTGGAGTACAGTGATGCCATCTCAGCTCAATGCAACCTCCGCCTCCTGGGTTCAAGCGATTCTCCTGTCTCAGCCCCCGCAGTAGCTGGGACTACAGGCGCAAGGCAGCACCCCAGGCTAATTGTTGTATCTTTAGTAGAGACGGGGTTTCGCCGTGTTCGCCAGGCTGGTCTTGAACGCCGGACCCTTAGTGATCAGCCTGCCTCAGCCTCCCAAATGCTGATGACAAGCGTGAGTCACTGTGCCCGGCCTTGCTCCTCCAGTATTCTTCGAAGCCACCTAGAGAAGCTGAGGCAGGAATTTCTCCTAAAATCTGTCCATAAATATATCTTAATGAACTTTATGTGTACTGTTTTAGCAGAGGCGCTGGTAGTTGGAGAATTCCAATGTGAGCTAGGAAGCTAAGGGCAGAAGTAAAACATAGACACTCCCAAACTTTAGACAGATTACATCCTTCTTGGATTGATTTTGCTTTTTTCTCCTTATCCTCCTGATACTTTGTGCCTGAAGCCGCGACATCAGGAAATTGTAAATAAAACTTGCAGCCATTACACTTTTAATTGTGGCAGCAACATATTAAGATCTTCCAAGTATATTCATGTGGAAGGAGGACAGCTGTCCGCTTTGGGAGAGGAGCCGCTGGGGGGCGATTTCTGTGCCTCTAGAGGGAGTCTGGGACTAAAAGGGAAGTGGACGGTTTGTATTCTTTTTGTTTTCATTTATTTTTCTTTCATCAATTTTGCTAAAAGCACGTCTTGATTACATGTAGCCAAAGGGATAATGTAAAGATAGAAAGTGTGGTTCTTTTTACCTAGGTAAAATACTGTACAAGTCATTTTTTTTCTATTAAGACAAAAATAAGACCAGCCAAGGTACCCTCTTATATGGAACATGTATTTAAACATTAATATAATATTTCTGCAAATGGCATATCATTTAATAAGCAACATAAAATTATTATATGACTCATGTTTTTTCTTCATATTAGCATAAAATTCAAGATATTGATTTAAAACAGGAAATAATAGAATGAAATGTTCTTTGTAGATGGTCTCAAGTTGATGCCATCAAAATCTGCTGCGGAAACATGGACATTAACAAGGATGCCAGGAATCACAAAATACAGGCAATGGGCAACCTTCAGGGAGGAAAAGTCAAAACCTTAGGAATTCATAATAAATAGTAAAAAAGAAGTCTATAACTATAGTTTTATTTGTATGTTTTTAGATTTCTAAAACAACTCATCCCTCGAAAAATAAAGTATATCCAAACATGTATTTCATGGATTTGATCTTTTATTGTTGCATGCTACAACCATTTTGCCTATGGTTATTATGTAATTGGCAAAAATTCTGGAATATTTAATGTCAGTCTTCACCTATGTCTCCCCAAAACACATTCAACGCTGTTTTAATAAGCACTTAGTCCTCATGCAGCTTTCATCGTCCATGTGAAATACAAATTTTCACCTGTCACCAAATTAATGTGGACCAGAGATTTAAAAATGTAAAAAAAAAGAATCACAGTATAATAGATACTTGCATTTTCAATTTAAATGAAAAGATATTTTATGCTTTGATAAATTTATTTGAGTTTCTGTGCACATGAATTTTCTGTTATTTTTCTTCTGTGTCCGCATATTAAAATATATTTTAACCTACTTTCATTCTATTATAAATAAAATATCTAAATCCCCTATATTATGGCATAAGTAGTTGTTAGAGTGGTATTTTAAACTACTGGTAGGCCAGCTGCAAGTGATGAAGGATGCAAATAGAGTGTTGTCAAAGGAAATGGTAGAGGACACCACAATGAAAGGATTGAGCAAACTCAGAAACAATGTGAGAATGTCGAGTCTTCTGGAGGTAGTGGAGAATCCACAGAAATAGTCACCTGGTAGGTATATTGAAAAGCAAGAATGCAGAAATTAGAAGTCCTGTGGCAGGGAGATGAGACCAAGGATGTGTGGATCAAAAGTAAAGGGAGGGATGGATTATTGTGGGAAAAAAAACTTACTTTAAAGTTATTTTCATGAAGTGACGGAAGCCTGATGGATTAGCCTGCCTTAAAAAACTGGCAGATGATACATGGTTATCTTGACTCTAAACTTCATCTTAGTCATTTTTTAATTTCCCTCAGGATCTGACTAAAGTGCTTTCCCGATCCGGCCACTGCACTCCAGCCTCGGTGGCAGAGCAAGACTCCGTCTCAAAAAAAAAAAAAAAAAAAAAAAAAAAAAAAAAAAAAAAAAAGGGGGGGGGCACAGTAACGATTGTTGAAGGGGTGAATGTGTGGATGATGAGACGGCGCTCACTGAACCAGATTACTGTGAGGGCCCTCTTCTGTCCCAGAATATACTGTAAAGCTCTAACTACTTTGGCAGGTTTTCCCATAATATCTGAGGAGTGCTGGGTGCTGCAAAAAGTTCTCTGATTTGTGCAATGTGCAGTTTTACACAGCTAAAGTCATATGAATTCTCCCTTTTATCTGAAAATTTAAATTTTTTATCAGGATCAAATCACCTTGGTGCTGTCTGTTGAGGCTTATTATTTTCATGTTTTTGTTTTCCTTTGGACATATGCTTTTTTATGTCTCTGAAACAAAGAAACCTGAGATGCTGAAAATTAATAACCATGTAAACCCTTTATTATAAAATAAAAGATAAAAATGTTATTTTAACTAATGTCAAGACAACGTTTGCATATATATACTTGTTTTCTTAGCCTCTTTTACTTACAACCTACATATTGTTAAAGTAATTATTCAGAGCAAATGTCTATGTTTCTAAATGAATACATGAGCAATTAGTTAAAAAGTGTTATGTGACAAGAAATACAGTATTCTTCATGTTACTTTCTAATATTTCCTCTGAATAGGAATTGAAACTATTTCAGTGTTAATAAAATCATATTGAATATGAAGCATTCATAATAAATAGTCCGTAACTTCTGTAATGCAATTCCAATTTAGTTGAATATAAGTTACTGTTTGAAATTGAATAAAACAAGCTCATTAACCATTTGTTTGTACTGATCAGTATTTGGACTATTTTTAAATTATCATAATATATAAAGCATTTTATTATGCCTATTATCTAAGTTGATGTCTTCACCCACACTTAAATTTTTTATATATTATTTTCATGAATTTTTTTAAAAAAACATACCCATTGCTTGGAAAAAAGAAATGTGCATTCTCTCTTCTCTGACAAATCACATTTAGAACTTAAACTCAGTGTTTATTATTTACTATACTTTGATGAGCCTTTTAAAGAAAATGTTAGGTTGAATTTCGGAAAGATTTCATACCACTGTTGGTTTTTTCTACTTTGTATGCAATGCTCAGTGTACTCAGACATATAATGTGAACGATGTGGCATATGCATATAAATATATAATATTTATGCATTTTAAATCTTTCTTTAAAACAAGAGAGATGATCATTTTCAAAGTATATTAGTCTCATTTATCTCCATGATGCCATTAATGTTGTAAAATGTTGCAGCAACATTACTAACTCCTGAAGGCCTGCATCAGCCTTTAGCTACTCAGCTGCATTATTAGACTGTCAACATAATTCAGACATCTCATACAGAAACAGCCAACCCGCTGGCTCCAGTGCTTTGTAAATGCATTTGCTTGATGTAGTAGCTCTGAACATATTGAGGACTTTCCTGTTTCTATGCAAATGGCACTTGCAGAATCATCTCTATTGCTGCTTCAGAAATGCGCTGAAGATTTACAGCTTTGTTGTTCTGTGTTATACAATTTGGTCTATCTCAATTCCTATTCACTGATAAACATATGAAAAGAGAAAATGCAACTTCTAAAATTAGAAGGAAAATTAGTATTCGTACTGATCACCATTCCAAATTGACATATTTTCATTTACTTTTCCAATTAAGGGTTTAAAGCCTCCAAATGTATGGATAAAATTACACAGTTAAGAAATTCATCAAAATATTTGTAATGTAGAATGGATGCTTTTGTTTTTCAATTAGTGAGCATAAGCACTGTTAGCTCAGTTTTATACATAAAAATAGCATAAGAATAAAAAATAGCAACTTCCCTTTAAAACTGAACTCAAACATGGACACATATTTGAAAACCTAGAACTAAATTTGACACCAAAAGAGAAAAACAAGTGAAAATTTGTTTGAGGAGCTATCCCTATGACATGGGAAATCACAGGGGATGAACAATGAATGCACAAAGTTAAAAGAGGCCAAATACAAAACCTATCATTCTCTGTTCTATCTTCAATATTGTCCGCTTCGTTTATCTACAGATGCAATACTAATTTGAGTTAACTCAGAACTTGCAAATTAACATTTATTTATTTTGAATTATTTTGTCATTTTTAACAGAACAAAGATAATCAAAATGTGCATTCTTAGAGCAACTAAGTCAGATGAAGATTTGATGTTCTGTTACCAACTAAAATGAGCTTCCAGGCAATGCGACTAGTCAAGATAGCCGTGAGGAGGTAATGTGACATTATGTATTACACGTGACAGTGATTCTGGCATCTCCTTTAAAAAAAAATCTGCTCTGTGTGTCATTCATTTTAATAACAGCAGACTGTCTCTTGCTGTGAGCTTTATTTCCCGATTGGCTCAACGTAATCTAGAAAAACTACTAATGGTCAAATACTGTGTTAGGCACACAGGAATCAACAATATGAGGACAAGGAACACTCGGCCTCACAGAAGAGACAAGCTCCTAGGGAAGTCGGGTATTCCAGTTCACAGCTGCAACATGCGGTGAACTGTATATTGAGATGCAGCACGTTCAATGAAAATGTCAACAAAATGGTCTCTGATTGGAAACTGGCAATGATTTTGTCTGCTTGCAGGAGTTAGGGATGGTCTCAAAGCAACAAAGTTTGTTAGTGTTTGGGAGATAAATCCGGGCTGACCGGGTTGCTCACGAGGGCGGAAGGGTTTTCCAGTTAGAAAGAAGTGGCAAGTCATGTTGAGGATATTGATTTGCAGTAATAGGGATAAAATAATCCTAGAAATTAATGAATCCGATTCTATTATATTACAGGTGAGAAAGCTGAGGTCCTTTCAAACTTAGTGACTTGTCTGGATCCAGTAAGTTAATTATTAGTATAAGCAACCTTAAAAAATGTCCTGGGTCACTAGATAAGCCTCTGTCCAATGTCCTTACTACATCTCTGCTGTTATTGACCTGCTGTTCTTCCTCTGGGCATGTATTACTATGCCTTTCCAGTCTCTGATCTTCTCTCAGAGTCCTGCTGATTTGTGTGCTCTTGCTATGGTTTCCTAAGCTGTCAGTTCTCTGAACCTAGCTCTCTGTTCTCCATCTTTCCAGATCTTGCTTGAAGCCAATCCGAAGGCATTCATGGACAGATCTTCCTCAGTGGTTTATACATAGTCTATATATTGTGTTTTAAGTAAAATATTTTTTACATGTCAAAAGCAGGAGGTACACAAAATACATATTTAGAAGCAGGCAAAAAGAAAAAGAAAAGAACTCATAGCCTTACTACCCAAGGAGTATCACTGTTGACATGTTGGTGTAGTACATCCTTCCAAATATTTCTCTGTTCTGCATTTTTAAATTATATATTTGAGGTACTAATTTCTACTTTTTCATTTCCTTGAATGTTATTCTTTAAATATTTGTTTCATATTCAAACGCCCCTTTGTTTCTGAAATTTCTCTGGTAGTTGATTTTTTCCTGCCCAGATGCTGTCTATGACATCTTTTTGCATCCGGTTAACATTATACTTAAATCTCCTTTAATCTAGGGCAGTTTATTACGTTTTTCTGTCATTGACTTACTGAAAGCATCAGGCTTATTATACTTCACATTATTCCAACGTCTCAATTTTCCAAACTACTTATTTGGAGTAATGCCTCACGGAGGGCCCAGTAATGCCTGGGACCATAAGCACGAGCTACCATGCTCAGGGCAGCACAGCCTCGGGCTGCAGGGCTGCAGGTCAGCAGAGAGACTGCTCCCTCTGTCTCTCCTCCTGTGACCATGTCCACTTCATATCGATGGGAGACATTCAAGAGCAGTGAGTAGAAACGTGAGCCATCATTCATTAATCCTCTAAATTCAGTATTTTCTGTACAACGGACATTAGTTCTAAAAAAAACACAGATTCAGATTTTTGGCTGAAATGCATTTTATAGGCTGTATACTTTGTAGTGTCTACATCACATAATACTTAATCATCCTAGCTACCATATCATACTGTTGCTAGGGTTTATCAATGGCTTAGGCACTAATATTGAATAGTTTATTTTCTCTCTTTCTGAGTAACAAATCATACATGTAATATTTATTTGGCATTATATAAATAACTAATACCTTATCAACCTTTTCCTTAATGGTAATGAAAACACTGATACCTAAAAGAAATATATATTTATACACATATATGTATATACACACACACATATATATACTTATGAGTTATAAACTTATGATTTTCAAATTATTTCATTTCCATATGGACTGATAATATTTAGTTATCCTAACATAACAGACTCACTGATAAATATTTAATTTTCTCTATTTAATTACCATATTTTCAAGAAAAAAATAGATTTAATACCCATATGTCTAATGATGACATATGAGTTTTATCTAGCTCTCTCTTTTGTGAGCAGTATTAGGAGCAAATGGATCTTTTAATGATTGAATGAATATTTATCCAACAAATTATTCTTTGGCAAGTTTGAATGGTGGAATTGCCTTGAAGTAGACTTTCATATCCTGTTTATACAGTCCTTCCAAATTATTAAAAGGTTCCCCTTTTTTAAGCACAATATAATATCATAGGTTCATCATGTGTCTTCCTCTCCTCACTCCTGAAACCATTCTTCAGGAACCCAAATTCTTTTTAATATAGAATGGTTATTAGAAACCTCAACTGATGCTAAGGTTACACGTTATTACTGAGGGAAAATTATTTCTAAGCCATTTCATTAGAGCTTAAAAAGGTTCATATATGTAGTAGTCTGTTCTCATGCTGCTAATAAAGACATACCTGAGAATGGGTAATTTATAAAGGAAAGAGGTTTAATTGACTCACAGTTCCACATGGCTGGGGAGGCCTCACAATCATGGTGGAAGGCAAAGGAAGAGCAAAGTCACATCTTACATGGCAGCAGGCAAGAGAGCATGTTCAGGGGAACTCTCCTTTATAAAACCATCAGATCTTGTGAGACTTATTCACTACCTTGAGAATGGCATCAGGGAAACCACACTCATGATTCAGTTATCTCCATCTGGCTCCACCTTTGACACATGGAGATTATTACAAATCAAGGTGAGGTTTGGGTGGAGTAACAGCCAAAGCATATCAACATACATACATGTATTTACAATGTTTATACTTAAATAAACAGAAAAATATTTAAAATAAATATATATAATTATTCATATGTATTTTATATATTACATATAATATATAGTAAAAAGTATTTTTATGTTAAAGCCTTATATATGTGTGTATTTTAAATCCATAAGTTCATATTGCTATTTCTGATTTAATTTTAATATTATGGCACTATTTTATTTGTTTTGTATTTTTACATGTTCTCATAAACTGAAAATACTCATTTGTATCATTAACATAATTAATTACTTACCTTTTTATACAATGTATAACAATTATTTTTTAAAAATCAGCTGTATTACTAAAAATAAATACAGAGGCTTTGGGAGGCTGAGGCAGGTGCATCACCTTAGGCCAGGAGTTCGAGACCAGTCTGGCCAACTTAGTGAAACCCCATCTACTAAAAATACAAAAAATTACCCTGGCATGGTGTCAGGCACCTGTAATCTCAGCTACTGGGGAGACTGAGGAAGGAGAATTGCTTGAACCCGGGAGACTGAGGCTGCAGTGATCCAAAATCGCACCATTGCACTCCAGCCTGGACAAGACCGAAACTCCGTCTCAAAAAAACAAAACAAAACAAAAACAAACATAAATACAATGGGATAATAATAAATAGTGGAAAATAATACAGTATTATCTTCTACTTTTTTCTCAAATGCATTCAATTTAAAATATAATGTTCAAGTACAGGCAACACCGTATTATTTAAATCACTTGACATAAATGATTTCTTCCTATGTTAATGCTGTGAAATTGGTAGGAGCCTTGGGTGGTTTGTTTATCTTGGTATGCATTTGCAGGGCTTTTATAAATTTTTGTTATTATTTTTAAATCAGGAGATTTACTTATTCAGAAGCAAAAATCATGTTGAAATTTTGTCTTCCATTCACCCTTGACCTTGTGACCACGCAACTTTGTATCTAGTGAAGGTAAGCAATGGTATTCGTTTCTTGCGTATAGATTAAGGATCATTGTATTTTCTGTGCAAATAAAATATAATATTAATTCGTTTTGACTAGAACCTCCGCTGCATCTGATTTTATCCTTTATTTGTAAGTAAAGATATTGAGATATTAAATACATTTTTCTGAACACTGATTACCAGAAAAAAGTAAAAGGAACTATTTTAAGAGCCCTTTTTGTATTTCTATAATAATTTTAATAAATTTTCAGTTTTCCTTAAATTATAGTCACTACTGTTTGTCTTTCCATTAGACTGTGAATTGCTGCACACAGAGATTATATTTTATCAGCATTTTAATTACTTTATTTTTTTCTTATTTTCTTATTCTTAAACTTTCCTATTTTTATTTTGGTCCATAATAAATGTTTACTCATTCCTTGTTGAGTGAGATTGTAAATAAAGTTTATTTCCCTAGAGCTCATGTTATTCTTCAAGGATTCTAAAACATGTCAATTTTTCCAGGTATATAGAGAGCAAAATTCAACGTTATTACACCAGATTGACTTCAAGGGGGGTGGAGTCCTTCTTGCTCATCTACCTGTTTTATGTTAACTGCAGTTTGTTCTTGTTGGTGTTGAAGGGGGTTCTGTCAGGAAGCATTTGGGAGTCTTATCGATGCCACTGATCCATTCAGAGAACCCTAGGGTTCCAGGTTCAACCAGTGTACTTATTTACTTCCAGCTGTCTGTAGACTCCAGGAAGCACAGACAAAATCTTCTTCGACTTCTCAGGAGTCACCTGTATTTTTAGATTCATCACAGACAAGAAAATAACTCTTTTAATATATCTTAAAAACAAATATATCTTACAGATAAAACGGTTACATATAGTAACCGTTTTATCTGTAATTTGGAGATTATTATAGTGCTTGCAGCACTCGTTTTAAATAAATATGTTAGTTCTTTTCCTTAATCTTCACAATAGCCCTACAAGGAAATTCATATCCTTTTCTTTTTATACATGAGGAAGCTATATCTTAAATGTTAGGAAATTTTCTAAAGAGTTTCTAGTTAATAATATTTTCAAGAGGACCACAGTTCTGAAAGAAATCTGTGTGACAGTATTGTCTGAACTTTGACCACTACAACTCATTCCCTAACAGTATAAAGTATTTGAAAATTAAGTACTGTTCCATTGATCTATATCTCTGTTTTGGTACCAGTACCATGCTGTTTTGGTGACTGTAGCCTTGTAGTATAGTTTGAAGTCAGGTAGCGTGACGCCTCCAGCTTTGTCCTTTTGACTTAGGATTGTCTTGGCAATGCGGGCTCTTTTTTGGTTCCATATGAACTTTAAAGCAGTTTTTTCCAATTCTGTGAAGAAACTCATTGGTAGCTTGATGGGGATGGCATTGAATCTATAAATAACCTTGGGGAGTATGGCCATTTTCACGATATTGATTCTTCCTATCCATGAGCATGGTATGTTCTTCCATTTGTTTGTGTCCTCTTTGATTTCACTGAGCAGTGGTTTGTAGTTCTCCTTGAAGAGGTCCTTTACATCCCTTGTAAGCTGGATTCCTAGGTATTTTATTCTCTTTGAAGCAATTGTGAATGGGAGTTCATTCCTGATTTGGCTCTCTGCTTGTCTGTTACTGGTGTATAAGAATGCTTGTGATTTTTACACATTAATTTTGTATCCTGAGACTTTGCTGAAGTTGCTTATCAGCTTAAGGAGATTTTGGGCTGAGACAATGGGGTTTTCTAAATATACAATCATGTCATCTGCAAACAGGGACAATTTGACTTCTTCTTTTCCTAACTGGATACCCTTGATTTCTTTCTCTTGCCTGATTGCCCTAGCCAGAACTTCCAAGACTATGTTGAATAGGAGTGGTGAGAGAGGGCATCCCTGTCTTGTGCCAGTTTTCAAAGGGAATTTTTCCAGTTTTTGCCCATTCAGTATGATATTAGCTGTGGGTTTGTCATAAATAGCTCTTATTATTTTGAGGTACGTTCCATCAATACCGAATTTATTGAGCGTTTTTAGCATGAAGGGCTGTTGAATTTTGTCAAAAGCCTTTTCTGCATCTATTGAGACAATCATGTGGTTCTTGTCTTTGGTTCTGTTTATATGCTGGATTACGTTTATTGATTTGCGAATGTTGAACCAGCCTTGCATCCCAGGGATGAAGCCCACTTGATCATGGTGGATAAGCTTTTTGATGTGCTGCTGAATCCGGTTTGCCAGTATTTTATTGAGAATTTTTGCATCAATGTTCATCAGGGATATTGGTCTAAAATTCTCTTTTTTTGATGTGTCTCTGCCAGGCTTTGGTATCAGGATGATGTTGGCCTCATAAAATGAGTTAGGGAGGATTCCCTCTTTTTCTATTGATTGGAATAGTTTCAGAAGGAATGGTACCAGCTCCTCCTTGTACGTCTGGTAGAATTCAGCTGTGAATCCATCTGGTCCTGGACTTTTTTTGGTGGGTAGGCTATTAATTGTTGCCTCAATTTCAGAGCCTACTATTGGTCTATTCAGGGATTCAACTTCTTCCTGGTTTAGCCTTGGGAGAGTGTAAGTGTCCAGGAATTTATCCATTTCTTCTAGATTTTCTAGTTGATTTGCGTAGAGGCGTTTATAGTATTCTCTGATGGTAGTTTGTATTTCTGTGGGGTCAGTGGTGATATCCCCTTTATCATTTTTTATTGCATCTATTTGATTCCTCTCTCTTTTCTTCTTTATTAGCCTTGCTAGCGGTCTGTCAATTTTGTTGATCTTTTCAAAAAACCAACTCCTGGATTCATTGATTTTTTGGAGGGTTTTTTGTGTCTCTATCTCCTTCAGTTCTGCTCTGATCTTAGTTATTTCTTGCCTTCTGCTAGCTTTTGAATGTGTTTGCTCTTGCCTCTCTAGTTCTTTTAATTGTGATGTTAGAGTGTCAATTTTAGATCTTTCCTGCTTTCTCTTGTGGGCATTTAGTGCTATAAATTTCCCTCTACACACTGCTTTAAATGTGTCCCAGAGATTCTGGTATGTTGTATCTTTGTTCTCATTGGTTTCAAAGAACATCTTTATTTCCGCTTTCATTTCGTTATGTACCCAGTAGTCATTCAGGAGCAGGAACAGAACAGAGTCCTCAGAAATAATACCACACATCTACAGCCATCTGATCTTTGACAAACCTGAGAGAAACAAGAAATGGGGAAAGGATTCCCTATTTAATAAATGGTGCTGGGAAAATTGGCTAGCCATAAGTAGAAAGCTGAAACTGGATCCTTTCCTTACCCCTTATACGAAGATTAATTCAAGATGGATTAGAGACTTAAATGTTAGACCTAATACCATAAAAACCCTAGAAGAAAATCTAGGTAGTACCATTCAGGACATAGGCATGGGTAAGGACTTCATGTCTAAAACACCAAAAGCAACGGCAGCAAAAGCAAAAATTGACAAATGGGATCTAATTAAACTAAAGAGCTTTTGCACAGCAAAAGAAACTACCATCAGAGTGAACAGGCAACCTACAGAATGGGAGAAAATTTTTGCAACCTACTCATCTGACAAAGGGCTAATATCCAGAATCTACAAAGAACTCAAACAGATATACGAGAAAAAAACAAACAACCCCATCAAAAAGTGGGGAAAGTATATGAACAGACATTTCTCAAAAGAAGATATTCATACAGCCAACAGACACATGAAAAAATGCTCATCATCACTCGCCATCAGAGAAATGCAAATCAAAACCACAATGAGATACCATCTCACACCAGTTAGAATGGCAATCATTAAGAAGTCAGGAAACAACAGGTGTTGGAGAGGATGTGGAGAAATAGGAACACTTTTACACTGTTGGTGGGATTGTAAACTAGTTCAACCATTATGGAAAACAGTATGGCAATTCCTCAAGGATCTAGAACTAGATGTACCATATGACCCAGCCATCCCACTACTGGGTATATACCCAAAGGATTATAAATTATTCTACTACAAAGACACATGTACACGTATGTTTATTGCGGCACTATTCACAATAGCAAAGACTTGGAATCAACCCAAATGTCCATCTGTGACAGACTGGATTGAGAAAATGTGGCACATATACACCATGGAATACTATGCAGCCATAAAAAAGGATGAGTTTGCGTCCTTTGTAGGGACATGGATGCAGCTGGAAACCATCATTCTTAGCAAACTATCACAAGAACAGAAATCCAAACACCGCATGTTCTCACTCATAGGTGGGAACTGAACAATGAGATCACTTGGACTCGGGAAGGGGAACATCACGCACAGGGGCCTATCATGGGGAGGGGGGAGGGGGGAGGAGGGAGGGCTTGCATTGGGGAGTTATACAAAATATAAATGATGAATTGATGGGTGCTGACGAGTTGATGGGTGCAGCACACCAACATGGCATAAGTATACATATGTAACAAACCTGCACGTTATGCACATGTACCCTAGAACTTAAAGTATAATAAAAAAAAAAAAAAAAAAAAGAAAATTAAGTACATCTATATGTCCCCTAGGACTTTTGATGTCATTCTGTCATTTTAGTTTTGAGCTTACAGTTCCCTAGAAAAAATGTAATTGAAAAAATCCTAGATATTTATACTTTTGCTTGGCTTATGAATGAACATAGCTGTTCCAAGCAACATGGGAGCCTGGAACAAAAGACAGAATTAGTAACACTGATCTTGCATTTATTTAAAATGTCACATTTTGTTTATCATGACTTTTATGTTAATTATAAATTGTTAAAATACATTGCAGTAAATTATTTTTTATTACTGTGTTTGATGCCTTCCTTAATTTTGTGCCCAAGGCGAATACCTCATTCATCTCATCTTAGCCCCAGTGCTGCAGCAATAAGAAAGATGTTTGTTATTAGAGAGCCATGTAAAAATAAACCAGTCAATCTTTATGAAGCCAAAATATGATAAGCATTTTAGGAGATAATAAAAAGCAGAGTTATGATCTTTGACTTTAGAAGCTTTCAATGCTGTTTTGTCCATAAACTATTAATATGCAAATGTACAGTATGGAAGAGCTTATGATAGATGCAAAATAAAGATAATGTGATTTACAGCTCAGACTATACCAGGATCTGAATGTGTCAGAGGAGTTAGAAAGGTTGTTATCCTGTAGTTGGTGCTTAATTTGGAACTTTAAGAATTTATAAGATGCAGAGGAGACCATGAGGACACGGAACTCCAGGGAAATGTTTTCAGACATTGTTAAAGGTCAGTGATTTATAGAGTCTAGGAGGAAGGAGGGGATATGTGACAATAATGTGATTTGATCAAAAAGTTTATGCAGTAAATTAGTACAAGAGAATGTGTAAGATTTAAATGTGAAGAGTTTGTAAGAACACCAAATGTAAGACAAATCTTTTAAAAATGGGTATAAAAGGAGGGAATCATATCCCAGAGGAAGTTTCTGTCCCAGATTTTTCTGATAAACAGGAAGAGTTGAAAAGAGTAGCCTGATAGGAAACTCTATCTGCATATTGGAGTCAGAAATGAAGTAGTAAGGGCCTAGCAACAACATGAAATGGAACATCTTAACTTCCATAAGGTGACAAAAATAAGTTTATTCACGTAAAAATAATGATGGCAGAGCTAGCAATTACTGAGCATATACTATGTCAGGCACTACTCTGAAGGTTATAAAATGCTGGATACGAATGGTGAGAGTTATTGAAGACTTCAGAAGAAAAGTTCTCAATTATTTACCATTATGAATAAAGTTACTTGTATTAATTTTAGATACTTTATTATATTTAAAAAGTTTTTCTGTTTCATATCAAATGATTTTGTTCAGAATTTATTGAGTTGTTCATATGCTTTTTCTTCTTCCAACTAATATGAAAATTTACTTTGGTTGGTATTTAAATGCTAAAGCAATTCCTAAGACAAACAGTACAAGGTTATGATGCATTATCTCTTGTTTATTGTAGTGGGTTTAATTTATTGACATTTTCATTTAAGAATTTTATATCTATATGACAATAATTGACCTGTAAATTTGCCATCACTCCCCATTTGATATCTTTGTCAGGTTTTAATATAATAGTTATCCTGAATCCATAAAATGACTTGCAAAGCTTTTCCTCCCTTCTCTTTTCTGGAAGGGTTTAGGTAACATTGAGTGTGTAACTTCCTTAACTGTTTGGAGGTATACAAAAGGAAATCTACTTACATCCATGTGGAGCCTTGTGGTTTGTTCCTTTTTAGTCATTTTGGGTATTTTTGAAAAGACTCAATTACATATTCAATGTCTTTAAAATATCTAGGTGCATTTTAACCCATGTTAGATACTTGAAAAGACTCACAGACTGCGCAGCAATTTAAAGGCAAAGAATAAGATACAATAAGATAAAGAGATGCAGGCACACATTGCAATTCTAAGAGATACACACTTACTGGCTACCACAGGCCCCCTGTTCCTGAGTACCATGCTGTGTCCTAAACTGAACCTCCACGATTCGGGCGAGGAATCTTAGCATGGCGAGCTCACCAGAGGCACTCTCAGAATCTCTTTATATAAAGTCAGTCTTGTCACACTGGTTAGGCCATCTTAAACATAATGAGAAGACTGACATTGCGAGTCACACAGGGAGTTTTGTACTTTTTAACAGCATATTACAAATTCCACTTCTGGATGAGAGTCAAAAGCTAGACATTGGGCATTCCAAGAGATAGAGCGAGTTTGTTCATGGCAGCTGTAAAGCAAAGCTATATCTAAAAGTGTTCAGATTTTCCAAGAAATTTCTTACATGAGTTTTGGTAACCTTTGTATTCAGAATGTTTCCACATCATCTAAATTTTCAGTTATTGGCATAAAGTAAGAAATAGTCTCTTCTCTTTTCAATATAATTAAGGTCTCAAGTGACCCCTCATTTTATTCTTCGTACTGCTATTTTGTATTTCTTCTTGCTTTAGTCTTTCTAGGGATTTATAATTTGACTAGCATTTTCAATGAATCAAATGTTTGATTTTAAAAATTTTCTGGATTGCCTTTATTGAATTTCTCTGTCATTTATTCCATACGGACACACACACACACACACACACACCCTAGACTTCCAACCAGAAAATTGCTTATGCTTTCTTACCCTTAACTAAACAATGAAGCATAGAAAAAGTATTGCAAATAATAGTAAAAGGTAAAAATAATTTTCACAGGATGTTGTATTTTACCATTTAGGATTCTACATCAGGGAGAAAAGACAGGCTAATGACCAATTAGTTAATAATAGACACATGATCTAATATCAAAGATGAACATTTGCTTAATGAAACACTCATCCAGTGTGTGTGCATGTGTGTGTCTGTGTGTGTATGTGTGCGTGTGTGTGTATTAGGCTAAGATTGGTTCAAATCTTTTTTTTTCTTAATTGCTTTTGCTTGTTTTATTAGCTATGAAAAGATGTCTCTCACAATGAGTATAGATAAGATATTTTTAGTTTGACCTTCACTTTTTTGTTGTTGTTGTTTTGTTTTTGAGACAGAGTCTCGCTCTGTCGCCCAGGCTGTAGTGCAGTGGCCGGATCTCGGCTCACTGCAAGCTCCGCCTTCCGAGTTTACACCATTCTCCTGCCTCAGCCTCCCGAGTAGCTGGGACTACAGGCGCCCAACACCTTGCCCGGCTAGTTTTTTGTTTTTTTTGTTTTTTTTTTTTTTTTTTTTTGTATTTTTTAGTAGAGACGGGGTTTCACCATGTTAGCCAGGATAGTCTCGATCTCCTGACCTCGTGATCCACCCGTCTCGGCCTCCTCAAGTGCTGGGATTACAGGCTTGAGCCACCGCGCCCGGTCGACCTTCACTTTTTAAACATCTACCCTGACAAGTTCAATCTTCTCAACAGAATGGTTAATTTCTCTGCATTTAACAGAGTCACTGATTTATTTGAGTTTATATATATATATATATATATACCATGTATTTTCCTATACAGTTTCATAGAACTGTATTATTCTTTCCTTTTAAATAATTGAAGACTAGTATTAATTTATTTTCCTAGAATTCAACTTATTATTAATTCATTATTTTACTATTTATATTTGGTTACCCTAAAAGGACGAGAGGAAAACTTATTAAGCCAGTGCTTAGTGTTCACACTGGAGTCATAAAATGTAAGTAAAATGTAGCAAGTATGGTCAGGTGCAGTCTTCTCTAGTGTGGTGATATGTGTGCACAGATGTTAATATAATTTTGTATATATAGTTACAAGCAAAGATGGGAGAAGGACAGCTTGTGAATTAGATTGTGTATCAATACTATTTGGGCTTGGTGCTAGGATGTTATGTTGAATCTGGGTAAGTAGATACATATCAAATGTCCCAAAGTGCAGGGAAGACAGGGTTGTATGGACTGGAAATCAAGGTGGCCCCCAATGTTGTTCAACCTGAATTATCTTGCACTCGCTACCAAAGTCACTACCTTACTACAAATAACAAATATGACAAAAGCAGGAGAAAAGGGCTTGAATTTCAGTATGTTATTTTAAACAATGAAAGACAAAGATGAAGCATATAATGCCAACCAAAGATAATAAAAATGGGCTAGTACATTAAAATGTGTAGTTGGAAGGACTGTTCTTATACATATCTTTTCAGATGGAATCTTTTTCAGTTGTTCGTATTTGGGGAAAACAAATAAAATAACCTTTATTTTGAGATATTGGTCTGGGCATCAAGTTAACATGCAGGATGTGATTGACTTAATGAGAAAAACTAGAAATACTATGATCTCCTATAAGAAAAGATTGGGTGTAGATGGGCAGGATGTATTTAATCAATAGTCCCTAATAAATAAAATAATTTGGGACAAAATTTTTCTTTCAGTTACCTTTAAAATTCTGTGAAGAAGAAATTACAAATATTCTCTGTTTAAATACCTTTATTATTTTGTCTCCATTCCAAGCATAACTTGTAACTTTGTTAAATTTCTTGTGACTTTTTTCTTTCTAATCAGAACCTTTCAAGGAAAAGTTCTACATTTTGACATTCCCTGTTGCATAGCCTTTCCTGAATTGGTATTTTCTTTGATTTAGCCTCATTAAGGCTACAGAAATATTAAGGTCACATTTTTATTTATAAATGATATTTGAAAAGTCAGTGCAATTGACCATATTGTGAAATGAATTGCACGGGGACCTCTGCGTGTACTAAGGTAGGATTAGTTGGAGAAAAATCTTTCATAGAGCAAACGTCCATCTTTGATATTAGGTCAGGTGTCTGCATTATTAACTCCAAATCGGTCATCAGCCTGTCTTGTCTCCCTGACACAGGATCCTAAATGGTAAACTATTATTTCCTGTGACAGATTATTTTTGCCCTTTCATTTTTTTCAGCACTTTCTATACTTCACTGTTCAACAGAGGATAAGGAAGTAGTTTTCTAGCTGGACATAGAACACTCATCTTAATTGCCAACGTCACACAAAATAATTACATTTGACGATTACTGGCACCATATCGATGTTTCAAGTTAAAAACTACGTTTTCATGGCACTATTCTCTCCCTTCTTCTTTACTCTCTCACCTTTTAACACTCCTTTTAACTGTCCTGTTTTTCATCAAAGAGAGAGTACACAGCATTCCAACTCATGAAATGGCTGACAGTAAATCATATTCTAATGGATATATTTGACTTTTCCCTAGCGTAATTTAAACCATTACTCTATTTATCCTGGAGTTCTTATAATTTTGTTTGCTTTTCTCCCAGCTTTATCGAGGTATAATTGACAAATGAACATTTTACATATTCAAAGTGTACAATGTGATAATTCGATATGCCTATACATTGTGCAATAAAGACCACCATCAAAATAACACATCCATCACCATATATAGTTACTGTGTGTGTGTGTGTTTGTGAAGATAAACCCTATATTCTCAAGAATTTTTAAACTTTAGCTCTACTGCTCCAACTATGAAACATTAGTTCTACTGCTCCAACTATGTTTGGTTGAAAATATTGTGTTCTAAAATAATTAGTAATCATAGAGTAAGCACTACAATATATGCCCTTCTTCAAAGGAGAATAAGGTTTTAAAAAAATGTAGAACAAAAGCTAAGTGACCGTAAGTAACTTCCTGTCTTAGTCCATTGTATGTTGCTGTAACAGAATAACGGAGTGGGAAATTTGTAAAGAAAATAAATTTGTTTTTTGACAGTTCCAGGTTGGTGAGCCCATACTTGGCAGGGTCTTCTTGGTGCATCATCACATGGCAGCAGGAAGGAGGGCGAGAGACTGAGTGCATGTGTTTGCACATAGAAGAGAGAGAAAGAGACCCATACTTGCTTTTATAACAATTCCCACTGGCAATAAGAAACTCATTCTCATAACAAGGACATTAATTCATTCACATTCATGATGGCACAGCCCTCATGACCTAATTGCCTCTTAAAATTCCCACCTCTCAACACTGTAAGGTTTCTGACACATGCTTTTTGGTGAACACATTCAAACCATAGCACCCCATCCCCACCCCATTGCAGTCTGGCAGAGGAAGAGCTATGCCCTTTGCTAGATGTAAATAGCATTAAGCCTAGTCCTTTGTTCTCATATTCTCTACTATTCTTTTGCTTGGGTTTAAAAATGGGCTCTCTGGTTGTGTGAGAATGTGCAAGTTGCTTAATAGGGTATATGAAAATTTCACAGAGTATAAAATCATAGAAGTTTAGTGTTTATAGTTATTTTCTTCCTGTAAACATAAAATTTGCTTCTGGAAATTTGTAAATTTATGATTAAATCACCTTTATCCAACAAGGTTCAAGAGGATCTGATCCTTATTACAGTGCTTATACGTTTGCCCCTACTATTACATTTTAGCCTTCAGTGATCTCATTTGAAAGCCTGGGCTGCTAACCAGGACACTTCTTTCTTCATAGGTCTGGCTTTAATTTCTTTTTTCTTTTTCTTTTCTCAGCGCTGTGAGACTGGAAAGTTTTGCCTGGGTTTTGGCCTTTTATAGGATGTTTTCTTCTTGGTTTCTTTTTTCACACAAATAGGGATCAGCAGATGTTTGAGACAAAATAAGATGGTAAATACCGGGCTGAAGTCTCTGTGGTTCTCTGATACCCATTATCTTGGGTACTCAATTTTTGCCATCCTTAGTAACTCTGGACAGCATTGACCCATTTTTGTAAGGCTGCTGAAAGCATGACCCTGGTGGGCCCAGGGCTGTGGGCACGTTATCAATCGTCTCAAATGAACTATTAGTGGAAAATTATGGCCTTGCCTGAATTCATTTGCTTTCTTCCGAGGATCTTGACCACTTCATCCTGGCTAACTCAATTGGTCTGTAGTTCATTGAAAGAGCTATTGTATTTTTCTCTCAGATTATTATAGCTTATGTCATCAGAAGAGTTTGATTAAAAACTACCCATTATAGCCGAGAGCAGATATACAGTAGTATAACAGATGATGGAATTTACTTTTCTCATTTTCTAGGAAACCTAGAGACCCAAAGCCATACAAGCTTATTAGTGCCACAGTCAGAAATGGGATTCTTGAGAGAAGGTAAAAATAATGGTGCACTGATTCTTGAATGCAACAACAGCTAAAAAAAAAAAAAAAGGGAAATCTGCTTTCCTGACTTCCTATATTGCTATGCTAGTTTCCATTCCATGAACTTAATGAATATATTAGAAATGGGAAGATGTGATATAATCCATCAGACCATTAAAGAATCACTACTTAAGACAGATCAAAAAATTCTCTACCATTTCAATTTATGAGGAACACTTTCTGCTTCTGAGTCAAAGAACAAGAGAAAAATTATTTCAATTATAAGCCTTTTTGTAGAATTTTCTCCAGATACCTGATTTTAACTTTTTATTTTTATGCTAGTATCTAACATTAACTAATTAGATACTGAATTTATTTTATGTATTAAAATATTAAAAATGTATAATAATGACTGGTAAATATTTTCAAAATATTCAATACATGTTAACCACCATTTCTATCCACTCTAATGTTTTTTTCTTATTTGCAAATATATTTCTATTTTCTCAGATTCTCTTATTCACAAAACCACTTCCAATTCCTTTCTGGATTGGGTTTTTTAAACACATTGCAGCTAGTTTATGAGTTGAGTTTGTACATACCACAAATATAAAGATGTTTAGTAATTTTAAAAATAAAATACAAAACAAATTTCTTTCATTATATTAAATTTATATTAAATTGCCTTATACTTTCACCTTGTACTGAAAATCCTATTTGATTTTAGATGGGTTATAGGTTGTGATTTAAGCTGAATTTTTGCCATTTTTTAAAGTGTTCAAAGTATTTATTAACCCTTTTAGGAGAATTCTGCTGTTGGCAATATGGCTATAAGTTATTTAAATGCTATTGAATTGAAAGAAAAAAACACAGGTTCAAAATAAATAAATACCTATATATAACTGGAACTATGACTAATAAGTAATTACTGTAAAACTGCAACTGAAACAAATTTAGCAAAATTTTCCAATGTTTACTTCAACTATACTAGTCTATATGTCAAATCACTTTGTGGATAATTAACAGAAATGTTTTAAATAATAATTTTGTTAAGTTGTAATTATGGTAATCATAGAATTGTATCTTCTGTCTAATACCATAATTTATTCAATAATATTTTTATTATATATTAGGTTTCTACTTGCAAGCTTCTGGGTTTGGAAGGACTATATGAACTTTGAATTGTTCAGAGTTGCTTCAGTAATAAAATAGAGTTGACTTATTTTAGGAAATGTAGTAAAGCAATCTGTATACGTATACACACACACACATATGGCAGTGTTAAAATAATTCATAAATAGATATTTGAAAGTATTTTTAAAACATTTTATAGAATTTTAAAAATTGAGAAAATTATATAATAAATGAGTACATGTCATATCTGTTTATACAGACACACACATCAATGTACATCTTATATGCTAAAACTTTTGAAAGTAAGGCCCAAAATCATGAGGTCATGACCCTTCATTCCTTAGTCTTTCAGCATCCATTACTAAGAATAAAGGATGCTTCTCTGTAATTATCATTATTTCCAAGAAAAGTAGTTATTTCAATAATATAATTTTATATAGTATACAGTTTATTTTATCCAATTGGTCCTAAATTTTCATCTTTTTTCAAATCAAGATTAAATCAAGGCTATTGTCTTTCATTACAGAATTATCCACATACTTTTCTTTTTCATGACATTAACTTTTAAAGATATTTAGTCTTTTCTTTTTGTAGGCCCAAATCTGGGTTTTGATTTTTGTTTCTTGTTTTTCCTTTTTTGCTTCCTCATAAAAAGATCCAGGCTAGTCATTTACTAGTGTTGCTTCGTATGTTGTTTTTAATTAATCAGTAATCCATCATGTGAATTTGAGACTGAATGTCAAATTCCATAACTTTCTTTCTCCCAGCGATGAACCTTGCCTGAGTTACTCACTGGGAGTTGAAATATGGAAATTTTTAAATTTTGTCATTCTTCCACATTTTGGTCTCTTTACGGAACTTTTTCATTTGATCCCCACTTCTTGCATCTTCAGTCTTTCTCTTACACACACACACACACACAGAAACACAAATACAATTAATATTCACAATGTACTTTATCTGCCCTGAATTGGAATCATTAGTTTTGCCAAGGAGTCCTGGTTTCTTTTAGCGGCAACTTACACTTAGAAACAAAGACCCAGATGCTGTGTGTGCTTATGGCCAATGCGGCATGTCTGCTTCTAGCCATTTTTGATGTCAAATTACCAATTGGTATATTTTAAAATTTCACAATTTAAATGTTGTGTCCTTTCATTCCCCATGCCATATTTGTATCTTTCTTTTTATACAGTCGAAATGTTTGTGTGATCATATCATTCCCTCTGTTCTATTCCATGATGTAATTAAATAATTTTGAAATTACTACACCATCATATTTTATAAATTTAACTCTTTTTTGTACAGATCAGGTCAAGATTTCTCTTTTTTTTTTTTTTTTTTTTTTTTTTTTGAGACAGAGTCTCAGTCTGTCACCTGGGCTGGAGTGCAGTGGTACAATTTGACTCACTGCAACCTCTGCCTCCTGGGTTCAAGTGATCCTCCTGCCTCAGCCTCTTGTGTAGCTGGGATTACAGGTGCCTGCCACTACGTCCAGCTAATTATTTTGTATTTTTAGTAGAAGCAGGGTTTCACCATGTTGGCCAGGCTGGTTTCGAACTTCTGACCTCGTGATTTGCCTGCCTCGGGCTCCCAAGTGTTGGGATTACAGGCATGAGCCACCGCACCCAGCCAAGATTTCTTCAGCATATTGCACTAGGAGTTTAGAGTCAAAGTACTATATATCCTGAGTTTATTTCTTGGTGTTTGATGAGGTTTTCAGAATTATGCATACTTTCATTTATTTATATCTATATTTACATTTAAATGTCAAAGCCTATTAGTTTTAATCAATCATTTTTTAAAATATGTAAAAATTGTTTACAATTAAACTATGTAAAAATGTATACCCAGGAACTCCTGTTCCCATTAAATGAGCTCCTGACATTATTACTATTTCAAAGGGTCACCATTTGCTTTAAAACCTAGCTTAGCCTTTTATTGTTTCTTTTTAAAAATAAAATAATTAATTAATAAAATAATCGGCAGGTAACATAATAAACATAAACATTCGAATCTCATTTCTCTCACTTGAAAATATGTAATTGAAATAACCGCATAATAGTTCGTTAATATTATCTTTTTCTTTCTTTTTTCCTTCACTCTTCTTTTCTTTTTGCTTGTTTTTTGGCTGCATAGTAGTTCTTTTAGTGGACATATCACCCACTGACTTAAATTAACTAGTCCCTTATTAATCAGCATTTTTTATTGCTTTTTTAATTACATATGTTATGAATATATTATTTTAAAGCAGAAGAGCTTTGTCTTTGGGGCATCATACTTTTTGTTTCCAATCAATATATTTTATTATTTCAACATGTTTGTTTTTCAAAGGCCATGCTAATTTCATTTTAGCCATAGAAACTACTTTGTATGCGTTGACTCCTATTAGAATTGTTAAGACTCAGTTTATGGCCAAAGAATGTAGTCCATCTCAATGAATGTTCTGCATGTTCTAGGAAATAACATGCATTCTGCTGGTATTGTATACAGAAGTGATCCCCAACCTTTTTGGCACCAGGGACTGGTTTTGTGGAACACAATTTTTCCATGAACTGGGGTAGGTGGCGTGGTTCCGGGATGATTCAAGCACATTATATTTATGGTGCACTTGATTTTTATCATTATTACATTGTAATATGTAATGAAATAATTATACAACTCACCATAATGTAGAATCACTGGGAGCCCTGAGCTTGTTTTCCTGCAACTATGCGCTTCTATCTGGGGATGATGGAGACAGTGACAGATCATCAGGCATTAGATTCTCATAAGGAGTGTGCAACCTAGATCCCTCACATGTGCAGTTCACAGTAAGGTTCATGCTCCTATGGGAATCTAATGCTGCCACTGATTGGACAGGAGGTGGAACTCAGGCAGTAATGCCAGCAATGAGGAGCAGCTGTAAATATAAAAGAAGCTTTGCTCGCTTGCCCACTGCTCATCTCCTGCTATGCAGCACAATTCCTAACAGACCACAGACCAGCACCATGGCTCAGGTGTTGGGGACCCCTGGTTTAGACCGTTTGGTCAATGCCACGTTGGTCAAGATGTTTGATAGCTGTGACAGTTAATTTTATGTGTCAACTTGCGTGGTTAAGGAATAATTAGATAGATGTAAAATCATTATCTCTTAGTGTATCTGTAATGGATTTTCCAGAATAGATGAGCGTTTAGATCTGTAGACTGAGTAAAAATGATCTGCCCTCACCACTGTGCACAAGAGTCATCTCATCGATTGAGGGCCCAGATAGAAAAATAAAAGGCAGAAGAGGAACACATCCTTTCTCTGTTCTGGAGCTGGGATTTCCTCTTCCCCTGACTTGGACATGAAAATTCCAGGTTCTAAAACTTTCAGCCATGAAGGCTTATCCAGCAGCTTCCCAGTTTCTCAGGTCTTTGGCCCCCAGTTGAGAGCTACACCATTGATTTCCCCAGTTCTCAGGACTTGGCACTCGGACTCAATTGCACCACTAGCTTGCCTAGTTCTTCAGCTTTCAGACAGCATATTGTGGAACTTCTTGGCCCCCATAATTGTATGAGAAAATTTACATAATAAATCCCCTGTTATATATCTCTCTTTAAAATAGTTTCTGTTTTTTTGGAGAACACTGACTAGTACAATAACATTTCTAAAGTATTCTATTTTATTACTGTTTTTCTATTGACCTTACCTGCCAATTATTGAGAGAGATGTTAAAATGTTTGATTATATATGTGTATGTCTTTTTTCCTGTAATTTTATGTCTTTATTTTATATAATTTGTAACTCCATCATTAGGTACATAAATGTCTATCTGGTTTAATGTACTATTGATGAATGAACCCCATTATTATCATAAAATATTAACTTTACGTGTAGCAACATTCTTTGAAGTCAACTTTGGTAATAATTGCCACTTGAATTTTTCCAGTTTCATTAGTGTTAGAATGTCGTATATTTTTATATCCTTTATATTTCAATTGTTTTGCATCTTTATATTTGAATGAGCTTCTTATAGGCTACATAAAGTTAGGTCTCATTTCTGTGATTGTAAGTGTGTCTCTGTGTTTTCAACTGTAGACCTTCAATGTGCCAAGCAATATGCTTTATGATGGGTGAACAAAACTATAATCAGACTATATTCTCAAGGAGCTAGCATTGAGTTAAAGTTCCTATATACGAGCAGGTAATCTAAACAGAATATTCTGAATTCTCAGAAGATGCAGTAATATTAAACCAACCCATATTATATGTTATTCTGAGCATTTAAACAATTATACAGGTTGTTCAATAAACCCGCTATTAACGATATTTAAATTGAGGTAAATAATTTAAAATATAATCATCTATCGTGTAAAACCATAACACAAGTTAATATTTTGCCATTCATCATTTTCTCAGTCCAATAGGTGAAGGCCAGAGAAACCAAACACCAAACAAAATGAAAACCACTTTTACTGCAGAAAATAACTGAACCTGCAAATAAGCAGCAGTCTCCCATGCTGAGACATTCTTGGGTTCAATTGGGGAAAAATGAAAAGCTGCAGGGAACGATATATGAAAAGCAATTGGAAAACCAGGTGAACTGGATAAGAAAAAATAACATCCTACTACATATCAAATGTGCATCAGTGAAAAACAGTAGTTACGGAAAAACACAGCAGTAATTCCAAACATCATAAAAACCCTCAAAATGGTTATTTAAAAAAAAATCCTATGGCAAATATCCATTATGACTCTTTGAAGAATAATTCAATAATGACATAGTTTTAAACATGAGTTGGTAGAAGTTGGGATTCCATTTTAATTACTGATTTCTACTTTATGTCCTGGACCTTAGGTCAGTTTCACAAACAGATGATTCTTAGTTTCTGACTCAGTACATTTTTATTAAAAATAGTTAGCTTCATAAAATGATAGCTATTATTAACATGTCCAGATGTTTTAAAACATGCCCATTCTACACCAAGTATGCTTAAAAAAATTCTGCTATTGACCAGACAAGAAATGTACCAGGGCAGATTTCAAGGGGAAAGGTGGCCTTGTTTATTAAATTAGAGATGATGATGATAAAAGTTCCCTTCTGGAATCCCAAAACCAGGTTTGATTTATTCTCTTAAGTTGCACCGTAATCTAGAAATGAAATATTCAGTTGTCCCAGGCATGGAGCCATGGCATAACTTAAATAATTTTGCGGATCCTCACTACGCCTATTATATGAGATGACTTCAGAAACTCTTGGAAAATGGAATTCAATAATAAAGGTAAAAAAGCAACAAAAAGCTATTTCTTAATATAACCTCCGTCAAGTTCAAGACACTTTTGAAAGCAATGATACTAGCCATTTAGTCCAGCCCTAAAAAGTGAGGGTTCTGGAATTTTAACCGTGTCAGTGCAGTCTTTTTCATATTATTAACTGAAAGAAAAAGATGCCTTTTAAAGATTTATTGAAGACTATGGAACAAAAAGAAGTCAGAAGGAGCCAAATCAGGACTGTAAGATGGATGCCTAATGACTTCCCATAAAAAGTCTTGCAAAATTCCCCTGGATTAATGAGAGGAATGAGCAGAATCATTGTCCTGGTAGAGAAGGATTATCTGGCGAAGCTTTCATGGGCGTTTTCCTATTTAAACTTTGACTAACTTTCTCAAAACACTCTCATCATAAGCAGTTGTTTATCATTGCCGAAAATCAACAAGCAACATGCCTTGAACATCCCAATAAACGGTTGCTATGACCTCTGTTCTAGACCAGCCCGCGTGTGCTGTGACTGCACCCTTCCACCTCTCCGTAATCATTGCTTTGATTTTGTTCTGTCTTCACAATTGTGCTGGTAAAGCTATGTTCCGTGTCCTGTCACAATTCTTCAAATAAATGTTTCAGTATATTGATCTCACTTGTTTAAAATTTCTGTTGAAAACTGCTCTTTTCTGCAGCTGATCTAAGTGCAATGGATTTGGCAACTATCGAGTGAAAAGTTTGCTCACGGTCCGGGTGCGGTGGCTCACACCTGTAATCCCAGCATTTTGGGAGCTGAGGCACGTGGATCACCTGAGGTCAGGAGCTCGACACCAACCTGACCAACACGGTGAAACCCCGTCTCTACTAAAAATACAAAAATTAGCCGGGCGTAGTGGCGGGCGCCTGTAGTCCCAGCTACTTGGGAGGCTGAAGCAGAATAATGTCTTGGACCCAGGAGGCAGAAGTTGCAGTGAGCAGAGACGGCGCCACTGCACTCTGGCCTGGCGACAGAGCGAGACTCCCTTTAATTTTTCAGTCAGAATTGTATAAGCTGAACCAATTGAGTGATGTTCACTATTGTTTCTGCTGCTAATCGTCAGTCCTTTCAGTTAGGGCACAAACAAGATGGAATTTTTCATCACACGTTGATCTGGATGGTCAGCTGCTGAAGGGCTTAACTTCACCATCATCTCCTTCCTTCTTCTTTTTGGTTTGTGTCCAATCTGCTCTAAAAATCATACAGTGCAATTCTACAGCCCTAAACCTTTGCAGTCTTAGCTTGCACCCAGTGAATCCTGATGCATGTAAATATTCAAACCACATATGCCTCAGAGCATCTTCAGAGGTCCTGAGTATTCAACAAGCATCAGTTCACCTGGTGTGATGCCCTCTGATCCACCTTTAAAGCTTTTTTCCTGGAACTCAAGGCTCTAATTGGAAGTCTCATGGTTCATCCCAGGGATCCTGAAGGAATTTTACGTCATTGTTCTCCCTTAAGCTCATTTCTAAAGGTAGTGAGTTTATGATTCCTACACTTTCCTTAAAAGAAACTGAAAATTATTGCAGAAATCTTGTGACAATAGTCTAGTTCTGACCCTGGAACAAAAGTGGCTAATATAATATTCTATGAGATTTCTTTCTATTTGCAATATTGTGTCCGTATTTCATTATACTGTGTAAAATTTTTCCCCAATTTTACAATTTGAACATGGTATTTCAATCATTGCTTTCATAGGACATGGTTACAGAAATGATTTTTCACAAAATAGACCTATTTAAAGTTATTTAATTTAAATAAATACTTTATTACTATATTGATTTAAAATTCATTCTTGAGTTGGGTGCCTTGGCTCATGCCTGTTATCCCGCATTTTGGGAGGCTGAGGCTGGTGGATTGCCTGAGGTCAGGAGTTCCAGACAAGACTGGTCAACATGGTGAAACCCCGTCTCTACTAAAAATACGAAAATTAGTAGGGCATGGTGGTGGTCACCTGTAATCCCAGCTACTCAGGAAGGTGAGGCAGGAAAATCGCTTGAATCTGGGAGGCAGAGGTTGCAGTGAGCCAAGATCACACCACTGCACTCCAGCCTGAGCCACAGAGCAAGACTCCATTTCAAACAAGCAAGCAACAACAAAAAAAATCATTCTTTAAGAGTATATTTGCTTAAAGTAGAAGGGATTTATATCTTATGTATTGTTGAATATAATTGTATGACAAAATTCTGGTTTTTAAATTTTCATGTAGAATATATCAATATAAAAATTAAATGAATCATAAAATCGCATTATTAAAGTATTAAAATATATTTTAAAACATTAAAATTGGCTGGGCATGGTGACTCACACCTGTAATTCCAGCACTTTGGGAGGCCGAGGCAGGTGGATCACAAGGTCAAGAGATCTAAACCATCCTGGCCAACATGGTGAAACTCTGTCTCTACTGAAAAGACAAAAATTAGCCTGGGGTGGTGGCGCACACATGTAATCCCAGCTACTCGTGAGGCTGAGGCCAGAGAATAGCTTGAACCCAGGGGGCAGAGGTTGTAGTGAGCCAAGATCGCGCCACTGCACTACAGCCTGGGCAACAAGGGCGAAACTCTGCCTCAAAAAAGAGAAAAAAATTAAATTAAAATTTTAGTAATTAACCCTAACTAGAAATTATACCTTAGCCTTACTGTAAACTTTGCCAAGCCAATTAGTCATATTAATAATCGTTATATCTTTTTTCCAAAAATCAACAGAATTTATTGAAGAAATTTGAGGTGGTGAAGATCGGCACCTTTGCTGCCAGGTTGTAGCTGAGGCAATCTCAGCCAGGATTCTGCCACGTACATACAAATTTATTAGAAAGAGAAACCATTATTAAAGCTGACAGAAATGAGGTCTTAAATCTATTTTAAATTTGACTAATTTCCAGCTCAATGATGAGCTTCACATGCTCACCATTCAGCCACCTGCAATGAGACACTTCGACAATGGCTAAATGGGGGACTGTATCAAAAAAAAACAGCCACTGCGATAACAGAGAACCAGCTAGTATCCCAACCCCAATCCTCCCCACAGCCCATTTTTTGGAGATAGAGTCTCACTCTGTCGCCCAGGCTGGAGTGCAGTGGCGCCATCTCGGCTCACTGCAAGCTCCACCTCCCGGGTTCACGCCATTCTCCTGCCTCAGCCTCCCTAGTAGCTGGGACTACAGGCGCCCGCCACCACACCCAGCTAATTTTTGTATTTTTAGCAGAGACGGGGGTTTTGCCATGTTTGCCAGGCTGGTCTCGAACTCCTGACCTCAGGTGATCCGCCTGCCTCGGCCTCCCAAAGTTCTGGGATTACAGGTGTGAGCCACCGCACCCAGCCCAGAATCCACTTCTTCAAGACCCTGGTGGCTTCTGTTCACACAAGTGTGCAGAAAAACCTCTAATGGCTTTTAGTAAATCCTCATTTCTTGGTCCCTTCAATTTTACTAATAAGAGCCTATTTCTAATTGTAGTTATGCTTATTATAAGAAATGGTAATATACAATGTGCTAATTACTAAAACTTTTGGCTACTGAATTAGAAGGTTTGAGAAAAGGCTTACCCTGGTGATCTTCAGAGAATGGCCCTTACTGATACGTTTACTGTCAAAGTGCAATGTTTACACTTTTAATAGCACCTTAGTTGACCACTTCTAAATTCGAATTTAAACTGCTGTCATATGTATCTATCTATATAATTGTTTATATTTGTGTATATTTAAATAAATGTCATTGACATTAACACAGATAGTTTTCAGTAAAGGTATAGAAGATAAGTAAAATACAAATAATTTAATAACAATAAAATGCGTAAAAATAAAGTTTATGAAAACAATGATTGGATACTAAGAAAACAGAATATAGAGACCTAACTTATATAAATGTACACAAACATAAAAACTTAATGTTTTACTTATAACTAAAGAATAAAAGAATGGTAATAAATGCTTTAAAATTAGAAATATTTCTTAAATCCGATTATGGTTAATAATAAATATAATCTGGGGCCTCAAATACTGGAAACCAAAAAAATAAAATTCAATGTAGCCTAAAAATAAGACCAAAGAAAGAGAGATTCAAGTATCTCAAAAATAAATAACAGCATAAAAATTGTTATCTTGATGGCAGTCTTCCCTTTACTTTATAAATTGTGTTACTTTGTTCAGCTATAAGTCATCCACTTAAAGCTAATAAAAAAAATTATAAACAGTTCACCTGGGAGGAAAAATAATGTGTGATGGATCTATCCTTTGCCCATACACACTAAGCACCATTTAATTGAGTGCTTAGACAATACCAGCACCAACTACATCACACAGAAATAATGCACCTGAAACATTACACTGTAAATGATGAATTGCGACATCACTGTTAACATCTCATTTTTAAAGAAAGACTCTGATATATTTATCAACACTTTTGGGAAAGCATCATCAATTTTTTTTCCTTGTTTTTCACATTTTACACTTTATGTAAACACTTTATGAAATCTATCTTAACATCACCAAGGAAATGGAATATGAGAGAAAACTGAAACAAAATAAGTGTTTAGAAAGAAATTAGGCTTTAAACCCATAAGTCATAGCTATTTATATCAGTGACTCCATAAATTGGATCAAGGATTCATTATTCATTTTAACTGAATCATCCATATCCTATTAGGTCTAATTAAGAAGTATTCTGGCAATAAACAAAAAATCAATAAATTGTTCAATCATTTTTTAAATTCATGTAGATCCTGAAAAAAGATTTGTCCAGAAAAATAATGACAATAGCAATAATAAAAATATAACTCTAGATTTCACCCATTAGACTTTGAGTAAGTATAATACAGGAAAAATAAATAAAATGCATAATAAATAGACTAGATGTACATTATCAAGATATTCCATACAAATGCAATGTTGATAATTGAATATAGACTTAACTCTACCTGCTTCAGAAATGAAACATGAGGAAACTCTAAACATTCATGACTACTTTAGACCATTCCCTCATGACTACCCTAGGCCATATACATATATCTGAGTTATAAATGGTTATGAAGTGTTCAACCTTGTTACTAACTCTTTATAACAAAAAGCTTTTAGAAAGTAGTACATGGGTAAGCAATTCTTGCCATGGTGAAATCTGATTGAATAACCAAGCAGTTGTACTATCCTGGTTCTGCTTCATAACAAAACCGAAAAGCTGCATACATCTATAATAGGCATGAATTGTTAACATTAAGTCTACTTTTAGTATTCATAGAATTTTAATCCTTGCCACAATAAAGCCATGAAGGAAAAACATAGCACGTTAATTGTGGCAGGAATGTGTCAAATGTCATTAAATATCACCGATATGATGGATCTACTTATTGTCATTTCGTTAACATTACAAATTGACATTCTCATAGCTATATGTTGAAAGGGACCTTTGAAAGAGATAATCCCTTAAGTCTTGTGGGTTAATTTTTGTGACTTTTGTTTAATTTTGAAAGGTTATACATACACTGACCTCTTTTGATGGTTAATAGGCTTTAATAACAAAAAAAAACAATGATTTAAAATGAATCTGTCTTTGGCAGTGAACGAATAGCAACGTATTTTGAGGTAGAATTGTATCCTTTCTCATAAGATATTTGGGAATACTTTTCCTGCAATAACAATATTTTTCACATATAGATGCATCAAAGCTATCTGTCTAACTTGAGTTCATTTGCTAAAGAAAGCTATCTCTTATCCTGATTTTAAATTTTCCACATTGTTATTAATTTATTTTAGGCTCCGTATTGATTTAAAAAAGGCAGTACAATTTATATAGACCTTTATATCCTTTTAAAATGAGACAAATCTATTTGATAATAGACTCATTTTTTGATCTCAGATAAATAAATCTGGTGTTACTCTTACCCCGGTAGTAAGCTTATGCACACAGTGAGTCCATGTCATATGCAAAGTAGATAAGCAAGTGTTTCCTTTGTTTCTGGACATTCAAGGTTCACTTTTGTGCAGTAAAAACAAAAGTAAGCTACAGTCTGCGTCATGTTGATGCAAAGTGTTTGACATTTTATTAGAAGACTTTGATAATAAAACAATTAAAATGTCTATTGACAGATAAATGGATAAAGAAAATGTGATATATATATTAGGTTGTGTATATTTCTGTCTCTCTATATATAATGGAATGATTCAACATTTTAAAAGAAGGAGCTCCTGCCATTCATGACAACATGGGTAAATCTGGAGGACATAATAATAAGTAAAATAAGCCAGGCACAGAAAATAAAATACCATATGACCTCACTTACAGGTTGGATATTTTTCTAAAAAAGTCAAATGCATAGAAATGGAGAATAGAATAGTCAGTACTAGGGGTGGGTATGGGGAAGAAATGGGTATAATTATTTCAAAGGTACAATCTTGCAGTTAGGAAGGATTAATAAGTCCAGAGATCTAATATACAGTATGAGGAATATAGTTAATAATAATATATTGTATGCTGAAAATTAGATAGTACATTAAAATGTTGGTGCTCTGATCACACACCCACCAAAAAATTAATTAAAGAGGCAGCTATGGAAGGTGGTGGATAGGTTAATCTACATGACTGTAATAATTACTTCAAAACATCATGTTTTATACCACAAATATATACACTGTATATATAAATATATCAATGTGTGTATGTAGGCATACATGTCATATAAGTGGATTGTGTATATATAAAACATCATGATATATATGATATATAAACGATTGAATTGATGGGAGCAGAGAGCAGTGTGGTTTTCACCACAGGCTGCAGGATGGGTGAATGGGGAGGGAGACGTTGGTCTCAGCATACAAAGTTTCAGTTAGACATGAAAGACAAGTCTTTGAGATCTATTGCACAGCGTGATGATTGTAGTTAATAATAGTGAATTATATATTTCAGAATTGCTAAGAAAGTAAATTTCAAGTGATCTAACTACAAAAATTGTATTTTAGATGATGAATATATTGATTTAATTATTCTACATTGTCTACATATACCATAATGTCACTTTGTACCACACAAATATATACAATTATAATTTGTCAACTTACAATAAAAATATGAAATAGTATAAATTAACTTTATAAGGCATATTCTTTCTGTTGTGAGTTAATAAATCATTAATAACTATTTTCAGAATGACAAATAAAATATAATAATATGTTGTAAAAAAGATAAATAAGTGAAATTATGAGGTTAATAAAAGTTTAAATTGAAAAGACAGGAATTCCTGTGGAATTATGGTGAGCACCTAAATCTAAATCTCTTCATAATTCCTCCAATAAATATGTGGATCAAGAAGGGACAGTAAGATATGCATAACTCACAATGACCAATGATGGTGCTACTAGGAGATATAAAATACCATAAACTTAACATTATTTGTGAATAAGGAGATGAGGGCATTTCTGAAAAGTCCTGGAAAAAGCTGATATGAGATTTATTTTCTCTACATGAACATTCAGTCAATGTTTTGACACCATTTAGCAAAGTCCAGGACTCAATCCAGAGATTGGGAAATATTTTTTGCAAAGGCCAGTTAATATTTTAAGATTTAAACAAAGTGACCTGAGGCCTGCCTGTAATCTCAGCTACTTGGGAGGCTGAGACTAGAGGATCCTTAAGCCCAGGAAAGGGAGACCAGCCTGAGTAAGAAAGTGAGAACTCTGTCTCAAAAAAATAAACTAAACTGAAATAAAATAAAATAAAATAAAATAAAATAAAACAAAACTCCAAAACACACTCAAAAAACTCAACCGAGTTTCACAATCCTGACAGTGTCTGTGGCAGCTACTTCCCTATGCCACTGTAGGTTGAAAGCAACCGTAGACACTATGTAAAGGAATCAGTATGATCTCTTTCCAATAAAACTTTATTTACAAAAACAGGCCAAGGTATGGGATATGGCCAGCAAGCCTTAGTTTGCGGATCCTGGCATTCATCGTGCCAGGTACTCAGATAACATTAGACAGCCGTTTAGTATTTCAGCTTTGGTTATGATACCAAACTACTCAGATTATTTCACTCATCTACTATCAAGGCCAGCTCCCTAATTTGTGGGTCCCACTGAAAAAACGAGAATCTAGGACTCTTTCTTCAACAATTATTAAGGATATCAAGCCAGCAATAGCAGAGCCTTACACCAACCGTGGGACACTTCTGATCCTCCCACAGCGCATGCACATGAGGCTGGCCCTGCCTACCTTTACCCTTGTTCCATGCTCCTGTAACTCCAAGTTTTGTGGCTTCTCTTTTCTTTGTTGGGAAAATCCATTCACTAAGCTCTCAGGGTGTTCCTCCTGTATCTATTTTAAACATTGGATTTGTCATCACTCTACACATCGTATTTCTCTCATACTATCTTTACCTAATTTTTTTCAGAATATTTATCTAATGCTAATTTTCTGTTTTCCAAGGCTATGAAAGGTCTCTTCCCTTCTTCTGCTTTGTACTGTTCCCTTTGCAACAGCGGGAGAGAACCCCGGCCCAAAATGCGGTGCCGAAGTTGAGGCTGAGGACACTCCCCGCATTAACAAAACAGGAGAGAAAATGTGTTATTCAGACAAGGACGCACAGGGAGCTCCTGGTGGACATGAGTAGGTGTGAGTTTGCTTGAGCAAAGCAGAGGAAGTGAGATTGGGCCTTTATCACATGGCAAATGAATGAGAATGGCAAAAAGTTCCCAGGCAGGGGAAGCTTAAATTTCTCACGTGCAACAAACAAGAACGTGAATTCATAAGTTGTATCAGCCTGTCCAGAAGTGCCACCAAGAGGGAAAGGAGAATGAGGTATAAAAAGAATTGGGAAATCCGATATGAAAATGAGATAGGACAATTTCTTACACCCTGGTTTCCCCTGCCCTTCAACTTTCATCATCTGTTTTCATTATATTTGGGTAATCATGGGAGAGGAACGACCATTAAAAAAAAAAATCTATGTTTTAAATCAGAATGTTAATTGTGATAATATTTTTGTAATCACCTTACAAAACACTTACAAGTCATGTCATTTTATACAATGATCACACACACACATAAACTAGGTTTTAGGAGGTTTATTTTTAAAACCCGATAACCCCATTATATTACTTTTTAAGGTACTATAAAGTGTTCAAAACACATTGTAAAAATTCAGAAAAATAAGACTACATGACATGGTTATAGTAAAATCTAACTATTTATGAAATATCTACCTATGCATATATATGTAAGTATAGATCTACACTTATTTGCATTTTTTAGTTTGGGAAATTATTTTAATTGTTTTTACTCAAATTAGAAATTATTTTGTTGATTGAAGCAGCCTCTAATATCAGTAGATGAGGCAATTAAAAGCAAAATGTGGACCATTAGGAATGTTGCAAATATAATATAATGAAGTCATATATTATTTATATGATATTTGAATGTAGCATATTGCATTGTGTCACCTTATAAATCGTGTCAGATACCATTTATTCACTATGCACTTGTTAGTAATAAACCAGACCTGAAGAATCACCACTAATAAATGGAAAGGATGGCACAATCAATGTGTTTTCTGAGCTTTGAAAAAGCTTCAGGATGATTTATATGGTAGTATTACACGGGATAGTCTAAATTTGAGAATACAAAGCAAAATATCACATTTAAACTATTAAATAAAGTGGAAAATAAATTTGTCCTGTTATAATTAAAAGTACAGTGGAAACTCCGTAAGGGTTTCTTTGCATATAAAATTTAAAGGAGTTTTGGCTAAATTTTTTGAATGTACAGGTATCTAATGGCTTTATTTTTTTCCTTCACCTTTTAAATTATTTTACATCATTTTGAAAAATATCCATCAATATGAATTATATAGACATGTTCTTTACTATTTCTCCTTTATGAAGTGGGAGAAAGTTTGTATTGCAAGTTTCATTTGTTGATCTATGGTAAAGCTAATTATGGCTATCTTTGTTTTTTTTTTACTTATAAAAAAATACACAATACCTGTATATGCTGCATATGTTACTCATTAATCTCCCTAAATTAGATAATAATGGCCTTTTCTGGATCTCATCAATAATAATCTTAATGTTAAATATTCTTTTCATTTTTTGATTATAATCACTGCTTTGCCATATTTTATGTTATTTAAAATATATATTTACCATCTGTATTGTTCATACTGCTACATATACAATTTGGGAATATGTGTTTTTTGGAGTGTATACTCAGAAGTGGAATTTCTGTATCATATGGTAATTATATGCCTAATTTTTGAGGAACTGCCATATTGTTCTCTGTAAAGACTGCACTATTTTACAGAGACGCGAAGAGATGTTTGTACACCAATATTCGTGGTAGCATTATTTGCAATATTCAAAATGAGGAAGCAGTCCAAATATCCATGGACAGATAAATGGATAAGCAAAATGTGGTGTATACACATCATGGAATATGATTCAACCTTAACAAAGAATAAAATTCTGACATATTCTACAACATAGATGAACAATGAAGACATTATAGCAAGTTAAATAAGCCAGGCACAAAAGAGTAAATATTATTTGATTCCAAATATATGAGGCAGCCAGAATAGACAAGTCCATTGAGACAGAAAGTAGAATAGTGATTCCTAGGGTCTAAGCCTGTGGGATTGGGAGTATGGGGAATTACTGTTTACTGAGTATGGATTATCCGTTTGGCATGAAGAAAAAGTGTTGCAGATGGAAAGTGGTGGTGGTTGAAAAACAATGAATGAAGTTCATTAATGAACAATAGTACAAAGTAATATCAATGGCATCTAAAGCAGATAGAGGGTTTCACTTAACTCCACATGTTATGGAAAAGAGAAACATTTGATAAAGTGACAGTATTAGAAGGCACTGAGAATGGAAGACAGGATTACTAGTACATCAGCAAAGGGAAACTCTGCCTCTTTCTTTGTTACAGGCAGAAATACAGACAGATAGGTAGATAATAGATGGATTTATATAGATATATACCCACACATAATTATATCACATATTACATGTTATATATAATTTTCTGTACACATATACAGAGATAATGTATGTGTGTGTTTATTTATTTTTATTTTATTTTTATTTTTTAATTTTTTTGAGGCAAGGTCTCGCTCTGTCACCCAGTCTGGGTGCAGTGGCATGATCACAGCTCACTGCAGCCTCAATCTCCCAGGCTCAAGTGATTCTCCCACCTCAGCCCGGGTGACAGTCATTGTCAGGAGAGCCTATTTTTTTCTATTAAAAGTGCAAAAAAGACACAGTTGAGAAAAAAATAAATTACACAAGTTATATTATTTACAGTTTTTCCTTTTATGCTGTTTTCAAAAGTTGATTGCACATCTACACAAAGGTAGCACTCTTAAAATAGATAAACTATTGCTGTATTTCCTAAAAGTGTGTTAAACAGTTATTTTCCTTTAATGAGGAATACATGCTCATATTATCTTCAACAGGAATTACTTTCCCCCAAAGTACAAATGTTGTCCAGCACAAAGACTGTTTCTAAACTTCAAAGGCTTCTCATATTTGGACAGAAATCTCACTATATTTCTGTTGCATCCAGACTTCCAAGACTTTAACCTCCCAGGACAATGAGTAATAGAAGAAGAAGAGAATCTATTCCTTCGGTTACCTCATGGCAGCATTAAATTAATACTCTCTATTAAAGTGGCAGCAAATGATTTATTAGCATGCCTCCTCTCTGGAGTGATGTGCAATTGCATGGATGATAGGCTTGTGGAAACCACTGTGGATGTAATATCTCTGTAATGCTATGATGTTGATGACTTGAGGGAATACATTATTAAGGAAATATTGTGCTGATTACTTGCTTCTGTAATATATCATCAATCTGATGTCACTACTAAGATGTATAAGTATAATTAATAATTCACAAAGTGAAAAGTGACAGCAAGACTTCCCTTCTAAGTAATCTTTAAAGTATTCAGTTTTGAAAACTTTATTCTAAGTACTTAGGAGAAGGTTTGGTGAGTTAAGATTATTTAAAGATGAAGGTGATATATTAAAGTCAGACAGGTACAATGAATACATTTGGTGGGAATCTCTGCTGGTTTTCATTATGGAGAGATACAAGGAACTGCCCTGCCCAAAATTTTTGGTTTACTCAAGGATCCCATCTAAAATAGGATAATTTATGACATATGATAAGCACCTTAACTTTAAAAGCATTTTGACATCTTTTAACTTCTATTTTGCACATATTACTTAATAAGGTTGTTGATGAAAGATTTCTATGTTTTTAAAAAATAATTAAGCAGCCAGATATTAAAATCTAATCATCTCATATAACATTCAGTAGCACAGTGGAGGGTGCTATCAACATTAGGTTGATATCCAAGACTCTAACCTCTCTTTTGCCAATAACAAATCACAATTTTAATCAACTTGGCTTTCTTGACTTTAGTTTTCTCATCTGTAAAATAGTTTGATTTAAAAATGCAATCTTCATGATCATACCTTAATTTGATTCAAAGAAATTCCTTTAGCACAAAAGAGCAATTATTCTAACACATTGCATTTTCAAAAATAGGGAAAGAAAAACCTTCTAAGTACTTAATGTTTCAAAATAAATAATTTCTTATCAATGTGTAAATAGAAACTGCTTTCCATTTTCTTATTTTCACAGATATTTAAACAGTGTGTTTACTAATACATTCCAAATAATATGATTAGTTTACCATTAGATTAAGAGCTAACACCAAAAGGACCTTTAGAAATGCATTTCTTCAGGCAAATAATCTCCAATGCAATTGGCTCCATAAATACAACCTCAATTATGCCTGGCACAGTGGCTCACACCTGTAGTTCCAGCACTTTAGGAGGCTGAGGCCGGAGGATTATTTGAGCTCAGGATATCAAGACCACCCTGAGAAATATGGCAAACCCCGTCGTTACAAAAACAAAACAAAAAGTAAAAAAAAAAAAAAAAAAAAAAAAAAAAAAAAAAAAAAAAAAAAAGCTGGACATGGTGACGCTCACCACTACTTGGGGCACCGAAGCGGGATGATAGCTTAAGCCCAGAAGTTTGAGGCTGCAGTGAGCTGAGATCCTACCACTGCACTTCAGCCTGGGAGAAAGAGCAAGACCGTGTCTCTAAATAAATAAATAATTAAAATAACCTCTAGTAATTTAAATTCCATCAACTCTCCAGAAGAAGTCTGGATGGTCTTGCAAATATTGAATAAAGAACTCTTCTTGTTGAAAACCTTAGCTATATAACATTACTAAATATTTTCACAAATGAAGTAAATAAAGTGTTCACTCTAAGAATGTCCTTTTTTCTAATATGCAAAATTTTGTTAAGGTGTGATACTGACAAAAGTGTTTCCCCATTGATAAGATAGTGTGATGTTTATTGATGTATGAGGTAGGTATTGTCAACACACACATTAGAAATGCTCTGTGAATTTGGCTTGTTTTAAGTTTTCAAAGTTTATCAGTTGCTATAAGCATTGAATAAAACTCTCATTATCAGATTGCTGAGTATGTGTCTTAAGCAACATTGTGCAAGTTTCTTAAATAACAAAAATAATTTGGATCCAGACAAAGAAGTTGAACTGCAATAGCAAACCCCTGTTGTGGTTGGCTCCAGGGAATGTATTGAATCTTTTGATAAAATGAGCTTCGTGTCTCTTGAAAATGTTTCTGTGTTTGCTGTTTGAGACTTGTCTTTATATTTGAGAATTGACCCAATATGCTGTTGTTATTAAATAATTAGCAAAGATACTGCAATGGAACGGGACGATTCCTATACTCAGGTTTCATCTATTAGGAAAGCACAATCTTTTAAAGGCAATTCATTAAACTGAATGGAGTGAGGCAATACCAATATTTTAAAAAGACGACAAGTCAGACTATGGCACAGAGTGAAAGTAACTCATTTTAACTTCTTTAACTACTTTTTCAACTGCTACTCACTCTATGACTGTTGTAAACCCCTGCACACAATACTTCTATTCCATGAACACTTGGATTGTCTGTAGTTTCTCTAATGTTTGCTGTACTTTAAAACTGTAGACTTCAAATTTAGTACTCACAGGTTCAAACTCTAAGCAAACTGTTTCTTTGTATGCTATCTTGCAAGAAATAGAAAACTGGAGTTCATTAACTATTGATTCATTCTTATCCTTCATATTTTCTCCAAATTCATGATTCCATTATCATACATTAATATATACAGACAAAAAATAAGAAAGTTGGTATCTTTGACGTGATCTGAATGAAAAGAAATTATTTTAACAAATACCCCAAAATACACATAAATTTTTTTCTATTATTACTATACTTTAAGTTCTAGGGTACATGCGCACAACGTGCAGGTTTGTTACATATGTATACATGTGCCATGTTGGTGTGCTGCACCCATTAACTCCTCATTTACATTAGGTGTATCTCCTAATGCTATCCCTCCCCCCTGCCCCCACCCCATGACAGGCCCCAGTGTGTGATGTTCCCTTTCCTGTGTCCAAGTGTTCTCATTGTTCAGTTCCCACCTATGAGTGAGAACATGTGGTGTTTGGTTTTCTGTTCTTGTGATAGTTTGCTGAGAATGATGGTTTCCAGCTTCATCCATGTCCCTACAAAAGGCATGAACTCATCCTTTTTTATGGCTGCATAGTATTCCATGGTGTATATGTGCCGCATTTTCTTAATCCAGTCTATCATTGATGGACATTTGGGTTGGTTCCAAGTCTTTGCTATTGTGAAGAGTGCCGCAATAAACATCCGCGTTCATGTGTCTTTATAGCAGCATGATTTATAATCCTTTGGGTACATACCCAGTAATGGGATGGCTGGGTCAAATGGTATTTCTAGTTGTAGATCCTTGAGGAATTGCCACACTGTCTTCCACAATAGTTGAACTAGTTTCCAGTCCCACAAATAGTGTAAAATTGTTCCTATTTCTCCACATCCTCTCCAGCACCTGTTGCTTCCTGACTTTTTAATGATCGCCATTCTAGCTAGTGTGAGAGGGTATCTCATTGTGGTTTTGATTTGCATTTCTCTGATGGCCAAAAGAGGTATTTGGAAAACAACTAAATGTTTTCCATTATTGCAATCATTTTCATGTTGGTATCCCTAATTCCAATGTCTTTACTATTAAATGAGAGAAATCAGTAGTCCTCTTTGTTTCTTTTGTTGGTGTCAGTTGCCTACCTTAATTTTAAGTATTGCAAGACAGCATCTAAAAGTAATCTATGGCAACAAATATAAAATAGAGGAAAAAAAATGAATACTTGCAAACACTTAAGAGTCAAATTCCCAGAAACTTAGAGAAAGTGAGCATGTACTATGTTGATGCCGCTGACTTGGGCAATAACAATTATTTAGAAAACAAGTTAATGCTGATATAGACAAACCTTCTTTCTTCTTACCCCAGTTTCTTACCAGGACTCTGGGTTAGATGAATAGCTTCTCTACTGTTTCTGATTTTTGAGGCAACCACACAATTAAATTTCTACATCTTACCTATAATTTATTCTGCTTTAATCTTCATTCCAACATTACAATTCTCAAAAAGTTGGAAGAAAGTAACTAAGATCACTGTAATTTCCCTCTCTCCCTCTAAATATGTATTATATTTATTTATTTATTACTTGTTATATATATTGCATTATTAAAGAGAAATTAATATATGACATGGATAATGAGAGACACAAATAAATAAGGATAGAAGAAACAAAGCTGAGATGCTCATAGCTTGGGATGTAAATTAAATCTAGATGGAATATATAGAGCATCTGTGTGCGGAACACAAGAAGCATTGATAAGAAAAGCAACTGGAAACCCATAGTCATGAGTCTTGTGAGCCACCGTATACTCATGTGTCTTCAATTGACTAACCATTGGTGACCCCCATTTTCAAGGTTCTATATGACCTGGCCCTGAAACTCACAGATAAAATCTGTGGCTGCTCAGCTGGTTCCGAGCTTGTTATATGGGTAGGGTCAAGAATATTCAACCATGCAGAGAGAGCACGAGTCAGCCACAAGCACCTTTTTATCTGCTGAGACTTCACCCTGGTCCTCATAATCACACTGCAAGAGAGGAAGACTGATGAAGAGGAAGAGAGAGGGACAAAAGGAGAGGGGAAGGAAGGGAGAGAATGGTGAATATTGGATAACTCAGGGAATGTGCCCCTTACGTCTACCTTGTGTGCTCTTTTATCCTATCCCTTTCCTTTCGTTTCTGACTAAATACTTTAAATTGATGCACTAAGCCCTGTGATTCCAGCACCTTAATGTGATCTGAGCCCTTCTCTTCTGTGACTCCCTGTCAGGCTAGCAGTGTACTTAGAAATCACCATTGTATGAAAATAATTCCCCATGTTGTCTGCAACTGGTCGTTGCCTACCCCTGCCCCTTTCAAAATGAATAGTAATTATTATGAAAAGGGAGAAAGTAAAATAAAATAAAACTGCCCCATATAAATACATCTATCAGATACATGATTTTTCTCCTCTCTGTATTTCATCAATAGAGAATATTAGCAAAATTTGAATAGCCATGTAGAATCTGGATATTTCATTAGGAGTTCCAATTATAAAACTTCTAAAATTTGTTAATCTCAGAAAAGAATCTATCATTTTAAGAAATGCGCTAAAAGGACCAATCATAAGCAAAGAGCTCTGTTATTTAGTAAGTAGAAACTGTGGATAGGGGCTTTTTTTTTCCTTGCCAGCATGAAAAAAGCAAAAGGCAAAACAGGAACAGTGAAACTATTTTACAAATATGGCAGAAAAATGGAAATGTAACATTAATCTGGAGGCTCAGAAAAGGAGTCTACCTGTGAAAATGGTTAAAATAGAAATTAGGAAATATCAGAGAATTATGTGGCATAGCTTAAGGAGATTTAAGAAGATACGACAATTCAGAGAAAAAAATGTGGTTTGAGACCATAAAGCCAAACAAAAGAAATTATAAATGAAAACTGGAGAATGAGATCTCTCTTTAATGTTGAAGCAAGAATTTTAAAAACAAACAAACAAGGAAGCTACAAGTGAACAGAATTCAACAATATGAACAAAATCATATATTATGACTAAGTGTGTTTTATTCCACCAATGCAAAGTTGTTGCAGTTTAATAATTTAAAGAAGAAAAATGTAAGATCATCTCTATAAATGACAAAAAAACAAAAAAACAAAAAAAACCTAAGACCCATTTCAGTTTTAAAAGAAAAAAACTTTTGGTAAAGGAAATTTCCTCAATCTGATGAAGACCATTTACCAAAAAACCTACAGGTAATGTTCTACCTACTGGTCAAATACTAAATACTTTATCCTTAACATCTGAAAGAAGACAAAGATATCCTACATTCGTCACTACTATTCAATTTTGCAGTGGATTCTAGACAGAGAAATAAAACAAATAAAATAAATGAAAGGCATCCAGACTGGAAAGAAAGAAGTAAAACATTTGAAGTTAGCATGTCCTCATGGAAAAACAACTGTTTGAATGTACAAAAGAAATAGGAGAACTAAGTGGGTTTAGCAATGTTAAAATATAGAAAATCAATATAAAAAGATCAAGTGCGTTTCTGCGTACTTGTAACAAAATTATGAAAATTGAAATTCAAATATACCATTTAAAATGTTGAATACCTAAATCTGGTATAAGATATAAAAGACCTGTTCACCAAAAACTGTAGAATAGTTCTACTTGTATAGGGACAACTGATGTTTTATTAAGAAGCCAAGACAATTGAGTGGTGAGATGATAGTATTTTTATAATAGTGCTAGAACCATCAGAATATCTATATGAAAAAAGGATGAAATTTTATCCAAACCTTGTATTCCATAAAATAACTAACTTAAAATGGATCATAGACCTAATAGAAAACCTAAAAATAAAACGTTTCTTAAAATGGTTTAAAAAATATGTGATTTTGTCTTAGGAAAATTGTGTTTTTCTTTAAAAATAATTGAGCACCATTACCTCTATCTAATTCCAAAGTATTTTAATTACCTGAATAGTAAAACCATATCAATTAAGCAGTTGCTCCTCATTTATTTGCTCCTCCCACCAACCACTGGTAACAATTAATCTGTATTTTGTCTTCATAGATTTTTCTATTTTGTATATTTTTTATAAATGGCATCATATAATATGTGACTTTTGGTATAAAGCTTCTTTCACATGCCTTAATATTATCAAGGTTCATCCAGGTTGTATTATGTATCAGTACTTGATTCGTTTATATATTCAACTTATATAAACTTTCAACTATTCAAATATTCAACTTACATAAACTTCAAATACTCAACTTATATAAACTATATAAACAAATATATTTTCAACTATATAAATAAATCATAGTATGTATAATTATAGTTATATAATATAAATAATATATTAACTAATTTAACTAATATGTAATATTAACTATATATTATTACATAGTGATATTAACTATATATTATTATATAATATAATTACAAATAAAATATGTAATAGTTATATTAACTTTATATCATTATATACCATAATTGCAATATATAGTAATAATTAAATATATTACATATATTAGTTATAATAATATTTATTAGTATATATAAAAGTATATATAATTATAATATGTAATATAACTAAATGTACAATATATAATTATATATTGTAGTTGCATATAATATATAATTAAATATATTTTTTATATTCTAAAATTTTATAAATATTATATATGTCATTATATATATATAATTGTGTTTTTTCATCATCTGCATATACCACAGTTTATTTATCTGTTCTCCTACTAAAGACCATCATGGTAGCTTCCAATTTTTGGCAATTATGAATAAAGTTGCTACAAATTTCCCTGTACACGTTTTTGTATCCATTTAAGTTTTCAAACCCTTGGTGTTGGAAGGTGCACAATTGCTAAATTCTATGGTGAGAGTATGTTGCCAAGTTGTCCTCCAGAATGGTTGTATCATTTTTTATTCCCACCAGCAGTAAAGCAGATGGTGCGTTGTTCCACATTTTCACCAGCATTTGACAATATTAGTGTTTAGGTTTTTGTCTATCTAATAGGTATGTGGTGTTATCTTATTGTTGTTTTAATTTGCATTTCCCTTGGAAATGCTATTTTTAGCACATATGAGGCACCATCAAACTCTTTTCCACAGTGGCTGCAGCATTTTCCATTTCCAACAGCAATGCACAAGAGTTTAAATTTCTCCATGATCTCTGTAACACTAATTTTCCAATGTTTTATCATAAGCGTCCTGGTAAGTGTCGAGTCGTACCAGATAAAGGGTTTGTTTTACAGTTCCTGATTGTCTAATGATGTTGAGAATCCTTACATGTACTTGTTGGCCGTTCATACATGTTTTGAAGAAATGTCTAAGTCCTTTGACCATTTTATAAATTTGCTTGTTGTCTTTCTTGTTGTTGAGTTGTGTTTTTTTAATATATTCTGCAGAGTTCAACCTTATCAGACAGATGACTTGCAAATATTGTCTCCAAATTAGTTGACTACATTTTTACCCTCTTGACAATGTCCTTTGATGTACAATGCTCATAATTTAGATGAGATCCAATTAATCTATTGTATCTTTTATCTATAATGACTTAGTTTTCATATCAAAGACTTCATTGTCAAAACCAAGGTCATGGAAACTTAATCCTGTGTGCAAGCATGTGGGCTAGGAACATGGAGACGCATAAAATGGCTGACCGTTAGACCCTGAGTCCTTGACTACAACTCACTTGAAATAGTGCACTGCGTTAGCTGTGCATTGACACTGATGTTGGGAGGGCAGCTTTCTCTCCGAGACCTGTCAGACAAAACCTTTGTAATTGCCTATGGTCAGGCTTGCAAAATCATATATAGAGTTCTGGTCAAGAGTTAAGCTGAACTCCTAAGATCTGAGCAAACCTCTTATCAAACAACATGTTTTGGTGCAAATAAGCACATAAAAAATGCGCAATGTCATTAGTCACTGGGAAAATGCAAATTAAAACCACATTGAGATCCCACTAGACGCCTAATCGAATAGCTAAAATTAGAGTGACTAGAAAGATTGACCATACCAATTACTGGCCGGGATGTGGTGGAAGTATAAATTTCATACACTGTTGGTGCAAATGTAAATGGTATAATTACATTAGAAAAGAGTTTGGAAGCTTGTCAAGAAAGTTAAACAATTATTAATATTTGTCATATGACCCAGTCTTTCCACTTCCAGAGACTTACCCAAGAGAAAATAAATCATATGTCCATACAAAGTTATGTACAAAAATATTCATAGCAGTTTTGTTTGTAATATCAAAATCTAAATATAACTCAATATATATCACTCAGAGAATAAACAAATTGTGGTGTATACAAATAATAGATTACAACTCATAAAACAGGAATTATTGAATCACATAAAAACAGACAAAAATTGGGTATACCATGTGATTCTAGCTTCCAGTAATTAAAGGGAAATTTTTGAAAATGTCACTATTGTATTGTGACAAATATCAGATCAGTAGATGTCTAGGAAGGAAATTTAGGGAGAGATGGAGACAAAAGATTACAAAAGACCACATGAAAACCTTTGGATGTGATGCATATGTTCAGTTTCTTAATCGTGCTTATGAATTTAAACATGTTTGCATGTATACATATATATGTGTATGTATACATAAATATGCATACACAGATGTGTATGTATGCTAATCATACCTCAGTAAAGCTGTTTAAAAACATACATTGAGGCCAGGCCCGGAGGCTTACGTCTGTAATCTTAGCACTTGGAGAGGCCGAGTCGGGTGGATCACCTGAGGTCAGGAGTTCAAGACCAGCCTGGCCAACATGGCGAAACCCCGTCTCTACTAAAAATACAAAAATTAGCCGGGCGTCGTGACGCGCACCTGTAATCCCAGCTACTCAGGAGGCTGAGGCAGGCGAATCACTTGAACCCGGGAGGCAGAGGTTGCAGTGAGCCAAGATCATGCCATTGCACTCCAGCCTGGGCAACAGAATGAGATACTGTCTCAAAAAAAGAAAACACACACACACACACACACACACACACACACAGATATTCACCTCCTCCATACTGTCATTCAGGTAAAGTGGAAAGCCTGACATCACTGTTTCAACTTTTGCTGGTGCATAGAATTTATTTTTATCACTGTCTTTCAGACAGTGAAAACTGGGTGAAATTCTAATTATCTAGCTCTCTGGTTTCATGTGTACCACTTTTATGTCTACAATCATCAGAAAACCACAAAAAATAATACCTTCCTCCATGGTCCACTTGTCATAGTGACCCCTTACGGTGCTATAGATGTGGGTTGAGAGATAGGATTCAATAAAATAGGTATAATTGCTGTAACACTCTAAGCTACCTGTGTATGCTTCTCTTCTTCAGAACTAACTTAAAAATAGCCTGCCTTGTGTTACTATTACCTGTGTTCACAGCATTTTCATGATGGGCAGCTTGGGGGGCATAGTACTTGATAGCCATGACCAGTGTTCAGTCTCTACCAGGGATCAGTATCAAACCAGAGTTATTTTTCAATAAGAGAATATATATTTTCACATGGTTGTGTGCATTTGCAGATATTGGTATGTTTATGTACAGGAAAAGGTACACCATGCCTGGTGGGGTTTGTATGCAGGGCTTTGCCAGTCTATCCAGATTGTTTCTATAAACAATGTGAGAATTTGATTTCCTTCAGAGACTCTAAAATGTCAGTGGGCAGAAGATGTCTACATGCACAGTCCTCAGCAAAACCCTGGACAGTGAATCTTCACAGGACCTCCCTGGGTAGAAACACTGCAGACACGTAAGGATGCATCTTACTACTTGAAAAACAGCATATATTGTGTGACCCTTTCAAACAGGAGCGAAAGTAACAGGAATTGTATGCATGACTTTCTCTAGGCTCCATCTGATTCATCCTTTCTCCTTATTGATCCTGCCACATGTTCTATCTGTGTCTCTGTAGTAAGTTTCAGTTGTGAGTACAACCATATGGTGAGTATTGAGTCCTTTTACTGAAGCGTTAAACATGTGGGTGGTCTTCGGACTCTTGACCTAGCAAGTCAATGTAAAAGAATAATCTAAGAAAATGGGCCAAACCTCCATATGGAATTATATGTGCTGAAGATCCTTCCTTCTTTTAATCACTGTTTTATCTGATGGGTGCCATGACCCAGCTGACACATAAGACCGTATGGAGGGCAGGAACCGCTGTGGAGCCTTCTTGGGCTTTGAACTCCAAATAAACTCTATCAGTAAAGGAAAGGAAACTTTGCATGCAAATGTGATGCATAATTCTAAGAAGACCACCAAAAAAAATGACTTCAGTTTTCAGATGTCTCCCAAACAGCTTCCATCATCTCTGTCATTTGCAGCATCAGTGTGGGTTTTTCCAAGTACACAACAAGAAGGCTCTGTGAATCCCACACCTGCATGAAAGTCTGGTGGTAACGCCATTCACAGAACAATGACCTCTCTTTCTTCATCTTCCAAATCTCACATATGTTCCTTGTGTTAGAAAATTGTAACCTGGAACATGTAGGGAAGGACATTCTGAGAAATTACGTATCTAGCTTATCCTCTGAAATACAGAGAAAATCTTAGAAGGGTGGCAGAGATGATGCTAAGTTGCCATGGATAATCCAGCATAGATAAAATAAAACTATAGTGAAATTCAGTTGTTTGTTTAATATGCGTTTTATATTATTCTCTCTTATAACCATTTTAGTTATTAATTTCTAAGAGTATAAATTTCAATTATGAGTAAGATTTGTAAATTCAATTATGTATGAATAGTATAAAATGTAATAGTCTAATATTTTCTCTTTCCAAAGTAAAAAGCTAAGATAATATCAGCTCTAATTAAGAAATGGGTGGGTATTTCTCCATGCTAATATTTGTATGCAGTATGTTGATTTTACCCTATTAGGAAAATGGTAGACTCCTACATAAGAGAAGAAGAGACTGAATTAGGTAGCTTAGATGAGTGCTCAAACAGAAAATCTCTCAGCATGCTGGTCCAAGAATGTGCATATGAAAGAAAAAGGAATATTTTGGCTCCAACTTACAAGAAAAGTAGATATGTCTGTCTAAAGAGACAGAAAAAAAGGAAGGCGTCTATAATTGTTCTCAGATTTATTATGTCATACTCCCTTAGCTATTGTTCTGACTAGAAATATTTTTCTACAGAGTTTAAAACTAGGAGGTTGAAATTTTTTAAGTTTTCTCTTCAATCAGATTGACAGAACAGTAATCCTGTCATTAGCTAATAGCATCTAGATTGAAGAGAAAGCATTAAAAATAAAGAATGCTGTATACTATTAATACTGCATCATAAATGAATTTCAGAAAAAATAAAATCAAGTAAAAATTATCTAAACACTACATAAGTATTATGAATAAACTTTACTGCAAGAAATCAACACAACATATTATTTAGGATACATATGTTAGTTAAAACATCATACATGGAGGGTATTATAAAAGTGAAGTCAAGGTAGGGTGTGTCAATGTTTGGGGGCAGGAATTGGAATTAGGAAGAGGAACACAGGAGCAAGGATCATGGCAGCAGTGTTATGGTGTGAACATTAATTTCTGGATGAACTGTGTGCACTTTATTATTAATATGTTTAAAGTTACTGAGATATTACAATTATTCTTTGATATGTATAAATCTTACATAACTAAAATAGTTAAAATGTTTACCAACACGATCTTCAACAAATTAACTGATATACAGTATCTACCAAATTTGATGTTTAAATGTGGTATAAATGTAACTAGATACTTTTGAAAAAGGTAAATATGAAGCATAATTATTTTACATTAAATATAAAACAATTTTTAAAACCAGCTAGGAAAATATTTACTGATATTAAACAAAAAAACTCAAATAGATTTTACGTATATTTGTATACACATATTTATACATGTATGTAGGCAGTCATAGGTACATGTTTTTCTCTATGTCTTTAAAGAGGAATGTATCTTTGTAATGAAATAACAACTTAATTTACCTCTTACAAGTTGTAAACTGGTGGTAAAATGAAGTCATAAATCAATGTGAGTGATATGGTTTGGATTTGTCTTCCTGCCCAAATCTCGTGTTGAATTGGAGGAGGAGCCCAGTAATTGGATCATGGGGGTGTTTCCCCCATGTTGTTCTCGTGATAGGGAGTGGGTTCTCATGCGATATGATGGTTTAAAATGTGTGACATTTTCCCCTTTGCTCTTTCTCTCTCGCCTCCATAGGAAGGTGCTTGCTTGCTTCTTCTTCTGCCTTTATGGTAAGTTTTTTTTTTTTTTTTTATACTTTATGTTCTAGGGTACATGTGCACAAGGTGCAGGTTTGTTACATATGTATACATGTGCCATGTTGGTGCGCTGCACCCATTAACTCGTAAGGCTTCCCAGCTTTCCTGTTAAGCCTGAGGAACTGTCAGTTGATTAAACCTCTTTTTTCCCCATAAATTACCCAGTCTCAGAGAGTTATTTATAGCAGTGTGAAAACAGACTAATACAGTGGGTTCGAGATTTTTTTTACTATTTTTTGACTAATTCAAGTATCTATTTTTATGAATAACCTCTTCATAGGCAGTAGTTCTCTGTTATTTTGGTCAGTCAATTTGCTTATAACACTATAGATTTATCGTAAACCCTTAATGTGTTTGGGAAATACCCTCTAATTATTTTTTTATTCCTAAGAAGTGTTGTGACTATTCCTTGCTATTTGTTTATCTGTAGATTTAAAAATAAGCTTTGAAATATTCATCATAATTTTACTAAAATTGTATTAAATATGTAGGTAAATTGGGAAAGATTTATTTTATTTATGATATGGTATTTCTGTTTAGATTTGTGTAAACCTTCTTAAATATTAAGTTTCATTTAATATATTATAAAAAGTACTTATTGTTTTCCAAAAGTTCTGGCAAACTGATCACTACAATATTTCTTGATACCTTATGTTTGTTATTGTCACTTTTTCATACTGTTGATGTTATATCTCTGTTCAAATGTTTTTCTAAATGTCTTTTCCTATTGCATAGAATGGAAATTTATATCAATATATTGAACTCACATCCAATAACTTTTAAAAGTTTTTTTACATTTTGGGTGAAAAAGGTCTGCAATTTGTGACTAAACACAATTTTCGTTTTTCCATCCCAATGAATAAATCACTTAAACCACTTTAATTGTATTATTGCACTGACCAGAAACTTAAGTGCAGTGTGCAATAGAGTTAGTGGTCGTGGGCATCCTTTTCTTTTTCCTGTTTTTAGTATAATTGCTTCTAGCATTTCTCTATGAAGAATGAAAGCATTTCTATTATATTTTTTGCTAAGAGTTTGACCAGAGTTAGATCTTTACTAAATCTCTTCAATTGATTACAAACTTTGGTTAATTTAATATGTTGATGTGATAAATCGTATTTACAGTTCTTCAAATAGGAAGGTACTTTGCATTAGCAAGATAAAGAGAGCTTAGATAACATATACTTTCTTAATTATATAGTGTGAAATTTGTTTTGCTAATGTTGTGATTACAGTTTTTACATTGGTATTTTAGATGAGAATGTTTGTATTTTTTGTTTGTTTGCTTGTTTTTTATGTCAATGTATCAGTATCCTATTAGAATGAATTGGAACATATTTTTTCTCTTTCAATTTTCAGGAAGGTTTTGGTAGCATTCACCTGAATAAACATCTGGGCCTGCTTTTTACAGAATTTTTAAACCTCTAATGACTCAGTTGTAATTATTTTTGCTGGACTTTTTCAGGCTTCTTCTCTCACTCACTCAGTTGTTATAGGTTAACTTTTCTAATGTATGTGTTTACCACCAACTTCCTGATGTAGTAACAAAGTCATTCAGTGTTTCTTTTTCAAGTCTTTTAAAACCTGGCATATGTTGTGATGCTCCCATTTTAGTTTTAGTATTTTCATCTAAAATATTTTTTAATCAACAACTTCAGAATACCAAGGTTTGGTGATGTGAATCGCCTTATTGCACAGTGATTTGTTGTTGTATATTCATTTTAAGATTCATGCTTAGCTAATTTAACTTTTAGCTTTTAAGTATTTTATAAACATTTTAGGCTATAATGTATCCGTGTTCCACATTGTATATAGAGAATCTTTTCTGTTACGTTTCACTTGTAAATGAATGAAAATATGACAATCTACATTTTTGTAACTGTTCAACTTATAATAGATTTAGAATGTTTTAAATGTACCAATTGCATGGGGTTTCCTGTGTTTCAGTTCATATTGATCATTTGCATTAGTGTTCTATTTAGCGATTGTAGGCTTTATGATGCATCTTTGTAAATATATTTTACATATATGAGAACATGTGATTTGAAGGTTCAGATTCACATTATATATGTAAAGGTCTATACAAGTGTAAATCAAGGTTAATTCAAATACTAATATTATTTTTGTGTATCAAAATTAAGAAAAACACTTGTAATATCTCATAGTGTTGGTGGATTTAGTTACACTAGTCTGAAATTTTCCAACACTTTCAATAATTGCTTTAGCTATTTTAGGTTCTACATTTTTAGAATTTTCTTTATGAATGTAAAACTTTACTAAAATGCACTTATCCTCTTTACCCAAAATTCTGCTTTTGTTTCTTAAAATTTATGATTTCTAATATTAATATAAATGTATAAAATCTACTTTTTAAAAATGTTTTTCTTCCTTGTTTCTTTATATTTTAGGTGTGTCTCTTGTAAATAGCACAAATTGGATTTTCGCTGCTTCTTCTTTTTTTTTTTTTTCTCAACAGAGTTTTGCCATGTTACCCAGACTGCAGTGCAGTGGCCGTTCACAGGTACAATCAAAGCACGTACAGTTTGAAACTCCTGGGCTTTAGTGATCCTGCCACCTCAGTCTCCTGTGTACCTGGGACTGCAGGTGCATGCTACTGCGTCCAGCTCTGGATTTTGTTTTTTATTCAGTCTGATTTACTTAGTAATTTTATGTTTATATTTATTAGTTACTACTTTTTCTACCAGCTTACTTTCTGCATCCTATTTTTTCTGTTTTTCCTGGATTTATCTTTTTTCTTTCTTAAGTTATATCTTATATTGGAAGGCGTGAATTTGTTTCTTTGATTTTCTTTCTATTTTTCTTGCAAACTTTTGAGTTGCTGTAATGTATTTCTACCCATTGTTGGTTGCTCTTCAGTTTTTACAAGCATATTTACCTTACCAATTTGTAAAAATTGAACCCATTTTGGGCCCTCCCCCCAGGCTAAGATAGACTTTAGAGCCTTAGCTCACATCACCCTTTTCTGACTTGCCTGGTTTCTTCCCTCATTTGGTTATATTGTTGTCAGTAGCTCCTCATCAGACAGTCTTGGTAGTATTGTAGTTACAAGCACTGTTTCTTTGCAGTTATCTGCTGCTTTCCCAGTTTCTGTTTAACAGTCCTTCTGTAAGCTCAGACATCTCTTCTGAGGTGATTTTTCTTCTTCCATAGATTCCAAGATGCATAGTTTGGGTTAGGTCTTACATTTGCAACTCGGGGCCCTCTCTTCTTGAGAAATTGGGGTTATCCTAGTTAGTCACAGAGGCAGTTCATGGACAGGTGGGTTCAATCCTTACTCCAAGGATGCACTTATGTCCCCTGTGTAGGAAACAGATGCTTTAATAACAGGCTGTAAACTGCAGCTTTTCATTTTTCTATAAGACCCTCATTGAGCATAAGACCCTCATTGTTTCTTTTACTCTTTAAGAAATTCTCATGTTTGTAATTTTCTCCTTTTACATTTCATTTAACTTTGCTAGGTCGTTGGAATGATGCATAGGGATTGTGGCCATAAACAGAAACTTATATCACCTTTATAAGTAGTTCAGTACAGCCTTATAATACACTTTTATTATTTGCAGACACCATAATAAACTAGTGCTTATTATTTTCAACACAGAAGCAATATCATTTTGGTTAAAAAATGAACAGCATACAAGAGAATTAGTAGATCCAGAAAAATCTGAAAAGAAGAGACTTGAGGAATATTTTCATCTCACTCACACAAGAAATGTTTATCTCCATAAATGGCTCATAACACCTATGTTCTGTTTGTTTTCCAAGTTAATGTGGAAAAATTAAAGAAATTATCATACATTATGGAATCTTCGAATAAGACTTCAATTTTATTACGATGAGGTTTCATGCTTAGTGGTTACTTCAGCAAATAAGATGTCTTTTCTAGCTTTTGAAAATCATATATTGGTAAAATTTTAAAGTGTGTATAAGTTTGATATAAAAATAAATTTAGGCTTTATAAATCCAATTATAAAATGTATTTTTACATATGCACTGGAAAAATCAGCCTTAAGACTTTGAAAAACATATTGTGCAGACTTTCTCATTTGAGGCTGTATGTCTATTCTGTGCTATCTAATAGAAAAGTGTTTTCAGTTTAAAACACAAGTGACCGCATGCCTTTCATAAGTTTAGGAAAGTGGGATTCATCCTGTATTATAATTAAAATGATAACCAAACTTCTTGGAAATCACATGGCCCTAAAATAAATTTACCTATTATATAACAAATGTATGTTATGATAATATGCTTTAAACAATAGTTAGTATTTCCAGTACTCTTTTGTTCTTTCAGATGAGATTGTCTGCTGCTGCTTACAGCTGTAGATCCATTCCTTCTCATTTTTCTTATTTTTGCAATGGACAAGCAACCATCAGGTGCCAGCTCTGACTCACGGAGAATTCAGAAAAATCCAATAGGGCAGATTATGCATGTAGCTTATCTTTACTAGTGGTACACATGGGATGGGGTGAGGGAGCTTCCCTGTATTCTATACTCTAAGATATCCTATAAGCCCTTTCTCATGTCTTCAGTCTTGTGTACACTTCCGAGACCAACTGCTATTGTACATAGGTGGACCTATCTGAGGGTAGTAGCTGTGTTGTTTCCACGCAAAGAACTGTACTAATCAGCCCACCCTGTGCTTGTCTTGAGGGAGCTTGTAGTTTTTGAGGACATCTACCATCTGGGCAAGTGGAGATGTAAATGTGAGGGTGGCTGGAGATCTTTCTCCCATGCCAGGCATCTTGCGATGACTGTATTTAATTACTGATTCTTTTTAGATTTGTCTCCAATTATTGGGTTTGTTTCTCCTCTTTCATGTCTCATTTTCTGCGTGTATGTGTGTGTGTGATCATATTCACTGATAAATTGGCACCACCTGCATCATACCAGGTGTCCTCTACAAAACCACTTTACAGCCTCCTCTGAGATCTCAATGCCAGCCTCAAATCAGGCTGCCCTTCTATATTTGGGCTTCAATTGTACCTCCCTGATTACATGCGGAGTCCTTGATTGTTACAGCAGACACCCATACTTCTACGGACGTCTTCTCCTTAAGTACATATCCTCCAGTCATTCCTGTTAAGGAACAATATTAATAGTGACAGAGGCTTTAGATACTTCCTATAATAGATATATTTTTTGGATTAAAAAAGTCCACACGAATGCATTCTATTATAAAATGTATTGCATTTTCTGAAACAAAATCAATTTTATTTTGTTTGTACTTATTTTTGTCCACTATCGGTTACTTTCAATTTATTCATCCAACAGTAATTCTGAAGCACATTCTTTCTAAAAAGTGTCGTGTAGAGACATCTAGTGGTCTTTTTGAAAGTTGCAATTTTACTGTAAATTCATAAGTGCTATACCACTGTATATCAATATTAAGAGAGGAAAAATAAGTCTTTTATTCGCTTAATGAATAAAACAACTGTGTTCATAATGTCAAAGAAAAGAGTCAGTTTCAATCACTAAAACATAAAATATACTAAAAGTTGCTTATTGGAAATACAGTTTTTTAATTATATCTCTACGTATTTCCAAATCATTGTTTAAGCGTCTTTTTATCTGACCTGGAACGTGTCTATGCTAGGAGCATAAAATGTTTTCAAATGGGGGATATTAGATAGCAATTACAGCTATTATTGAAACGGGAAATGTTCCTTGCCCCCCTGGCAGGGCATGCGATAGGGGTGTGGCTCGCTGCTGCAGTGCCCCCCTGCTCAGACCTCTAGGGGAGCACACAGACAGGCAGGCTGTGGGGCTCGGAACTCACCGCAGTATCTAGGGGTGAGAGTTCACATCTGAAGCCTCAGTGGGCGTGTGTTACAGGGTGCTCTTTTAGTTTGCTGTCTCTAGGCTGCTTGTGTTAACCAGCTCAATTAGACCCCCTTCCTTATCACAAGGACAGAGGGATTTCTGTATCCTGGGCTTTCTTTCTTTTTTTTTTTTTTTTTTTTTCCTTGGTGTACCAAAAGAATCAGGTCTCACGTGGGCTTGGAGAGTAACTGCAAAGTTTTATTGAGTGGAAGTAGCTCTCAGCCAATGGGGGAGTCAGAAGAGAAGACGATCTCAGCCAATGGGGGAACCAGAGGGGAGATGGTTTTCCCCTGGAGTTGGGCTACTAGGTGCCTCTGACTCTCCTTCCTCTACCCCAGTCAAACTCCGCCTCGTCCTGCCAGTCAGTGTGACGGCGTCTGTCGGCGTGCTGTTCCATCGGTGTGCTCTTCGGCCTCTGTGCTCCCTCAACGTCCTCTCACAATGCAGTCTCTTGTGTCTTCTTCTGCTGATGTCTTCCTCTTGACATATGGCGGCCTGTGTGCCTGCTCGCTAGGCTCTCGGCTTTTATAGGCCCAGGATAGGGACACGGCGGGTCAGGGTGGTCTTGAAAAATGCAACATTTGGGCACAAAGGCAGGAGTGCCTGTCCTCACATTAGGTTTGTGGAGCTTTAGCCAGGGACCCTCCTTTCTCTTCCAAGCACTTCCCTGCCCCTCTTTGGTATCATGGAAAGGGACCTGACTCTTCCCTTCCCAGCTCTCCTGTATCATTGTAATTATCTGTTGCAACTTGATACATATTCTTAATGCATCCAATAAACATTAAGACATTCATTTAATATTTTGAGTGAATTAATTTATGCCAAATTGAATTTATATAGTAACCAAAAGTGGACATTTTAAATCTTTCAAATAAATATTTTGTGACGCAAAAAAAAAAAAAAAAAAAAAAGAGAGAGAGAATATACTGAGGTAAATTTAAATGCAATTTCTATACTGTTTTAAGGAATGCAGGCAAATCTAAACTTCCGTGAAAAGGCATAAAATAACTTATTTTTTCCCAATTATATAAATCATTCTTTAATATGCCTTTTTACCATTGTGACTTTACAAATTATTGAGAAAAGGATGTGCCAAAAACAGTCTAAATACCAGTTTCAAATGTAATTAATAAAAAAGTAAAACAACCTATTTCATAATAATGTACTAATTAGTAGTAGATTATGTTTAAATATACTATTATTACAACACTACTTTTATCAGTACTCAGTAGCGTTGCAAAGGTAACTTTAATTAGTTATACATTAGTAAATGGCAACTCTATGAGGTGGATTTTAAGTTTACACAAGGCTTAGTAGAGCTCAGTGAGGTTAAATTACTAACTGAAAGTCACAGTAAGTTCCAAAATAAAACTTAAACTTTAATTATTGCCAAGTTTTAGTCATACTAATTTTATTACACATTCTATCATTATTAAAACTGCAATTTATATTTTAAAGTAAAAGTTATACATTGTTGGCATAGTAATAATTTATATGTTGTCATTTTATTTGAAATTAATTTTTGGCTAGCAATTTCAATTTATCAGTGGCTCATTTGGTAAATTTTAAAGCAAATGAAAGAAATTTGAAACTCACATGATTAAAAATGAAGATTGCCAAATGTATGTTTTTCTCTCTAATAGGCTGATGTAACTAAGAGGCAGATTGAGAAAAATCTACCTAACTAAATTTTAGTCTACTGTATTCTTCAGTTTTAAGAAAATAAAAACAGAAAAAAAAAAAAAAAAAAAAGATGTCAAGTGCCTTCTCCATCTTCAATCCCCTAAATTATAGATGTGGGTATGAAAAAGTAGCGAACTGGGACATCATGCCTGCTCTCCCTTTGGAGTCTCATAGTAAGTCACACAGAAAAATATATCCCTGCCCATCTTTTTACCTACAGTTATCTACCTAGATGGAGAATATAAAAGGTAAGGAGCAAAGAGTGGGAGAAAGAGAAAAATCTGCTTGCAGTGACTCTCTATGAAAAACATTTTATGTAGCAGCATAAATAACAACTCTGCTAGAAATGCAGTGAACATTAGTTTTCTCCAGCTGTGCTTGAGTAAGTAAGAGTGAAAAATACACTTTGCTGTATGCATGGAATAAACAGTAAGCTTTACTAAATAAGAAATTTTACATAAAATTGGAGGTGAAAAAAATAGATATGGAAGTCAGACAAAGAATAATTAACATCTAAATAATTGTCTTAGATTGTTCCCCAGAAGAGCTAAGTAAATATATGATAGAAGAAAATATTTGTAGCTAAAGGAAAAAAAATCTATGTATAAAGACAGATGTTCATATGTGCAGAGGCATAGCTTGGTGCATTTAAATGGTCAAATGCTGTTAGGTTCTTTCATTATATCATAAGTGAATTGTTTAGTATATTAATCAACCAGCATTCCTCATTATTTAATATGTGCTAATGGAGCAAATGAAGTTTGTTTTACATTAATATAAATGATATCTTATCCAAAACATAGCAAAAAAATTTGAAATTTGAACAATTATAAAGCACAAATTCACAACACATCTGAGTATATTTTAAAATAGATGTCTCTTCACAGGCACTTGACTGTCATATTTTGGACATGCAGTGTGATATGTGTCAAAAATTAAGTAATGATTACAGGAGTGTTAAATTATAAAAGTCCATTTCTTTTGAAATCAGATTTTGGTTGACTTGCTATTAATAATAAAGTTAAAAAATATTTCTGCCTTAAAAACATTTACAAGAATTTTTCGATGAGTATGTGATATCAAATACTTGAAATAGTTTTAGATTTATTAAATATTACCACATATGACAATTGCATTAATTTCCATGTTTTAAAACATTAAATACAATTATTTGATACTAAAATATTATTTAGAGTTTACATTATGCATAATGTAAAAGTAACAATATTAAAAGGAATTAGAATGGAAAGGACTAGATACACATGATGATATATATATATGGTATCAGAATAAATGAGTACAGTAAGAACATCTTATCAAATGGCTGTAAAATTAAATTTTACTTGCAATTAATTATTTAGAGAATTTTAAATAGCAATAATTTTCCAAACAGCTAGAATTATTTGTTTGTACAAAGATATCTATATGCTTATGGATTCTAAAGAAGAAATAAATACATTCATCAACATTCATTACACCATTATTTATTGAGTTTTTCCACATGTCAATCACTATTCTAGGCACTGGGGATATAGCAATGAACACAATAGACAAAAATCTCCTGGTGTCCTGGAGTTTGGATTCTATCAGAGAGATTCTTCCAGAGTGTTCCAGCCTCTAATCGGAATCTGACACACTGTTGATACTCATTAAAAACTGACTGATTGATGATTGACAACTGCATGAATGAGTAAATGAAAGAGCAAAAGAATATCTCTGAGCTTTTTCCAGCCCTCTTGTTCTGTCAGGGATCATATCTAATTCTGTATTCATTGATATCTAGCCTTTACCTCTTTCTTGCTTTTTGACATCCCTTTTTATTAATATCCTATCACTCCAACCTGTCTAGTGTCCTCTAATGTATTGTTATACATGAAACAAATCAATAATGCCAGTCTAGGAAATCATAACAGCAATAACACTAATGGCCAGCATTTGAGTCATTTCCCTTTGCCATGCAGTACTAAGTTCATCGTGTGCGTAATCACATTTCACCATCATAATGTCCTTACTGATCTCTTCATCTTATAAGTGGGGGTTCTGAGGTCCAGTGAGTTATGAACTTTCCAACATCTACATAATTACTATGTGGCAGAGGAAGCATTCAAACCCAGTTTGGCCTTATATTAAACCCACTGTTCAGGAAATTCAATCCTAAATAGCTTCTTTAACACTTCATATGTCTTATAATTGTGTTATACTCAATGTGGTTACAAAAATTATAATTATGAATTTTTTGACATATAATTCTATATTTGAAATTCATCATTTTACTTAGGATATGTCTCATAAATATAATTTAACATTTACAATTATGTCACATATTTGTCCATAAATTCCCATGAATGTTCAATCCAATAAGCTCAAATATATCTAAAAATTATATTCAATCTAGTTCATATTTTAGTAGACTTTTATCCTTCCATTTTATCCTTTAAAATAGTCCAAATGATGTAGTATTAATCTATTTCTTTCCATTTTAGATGGTTTGAGGTTATATGTTCACGTCAGTCAGAAAATTATTCATAACATGATGACTCTACTAATTATGCTATTAAATATAATAAGGAGGTAAAAAATTTGCTTAAATGGATGTAAGACAATAATTTCATTTTACCAGATTTCATATAAAACACTTCATTTTATTTTTAGGTACATAGAACAGTTCCTAAAACAAAAAGTTAAATTGCTCCAACTGTCCAAAAGGGAAAAGAATTTATTTTTATGTTGTGTAATAGAAGAAAAATAATATCATAAATAACAAGTTATGTCACACATAAATGATAAAAATGAATAAATTGGATAATTATTTTATTAACTCATTTTAATTCTGACTTGGGAAGGTGAAGACAAATACAATTGTATTTATGTGCTGAAATATGTTGTTCTTTATATAATAGGTTATTAATTGTATTTCTGAGAAACATTTTTTGTTTTCCAGTGACATGGTAAACTGTTTCCTTATGCCAGGAAAGTATGACAACAAACCGATGTCACTTGTCTGCAGAACAGTAAATAATTAAGTCCAGAGTGTGGCAATTTAGAATATTTCATGTAAAGGTATCAGAAATATAAATGCTTTATTAAAATGAAATGTTATTTCTTTACAATTTAGGATTTTATGTCTACTAAAAGTTTGCTGAGTTGTCATTTTGTGATGTTTGGCTGCAGATCTAACTTTAACAAATGGACACTCTGGATCCCCATTAACATAAATATTTTTCCCTGGACTTTGTTTATGTATTTATGTTGTGACTATCCAACATATAAGCACTAGATCAAGACTATGAACTTGAATGAATTATTTTATTGCATCTCATTGACAACATGTATTTTCATTTTTAAGGTTAATTTTAAGAATTACTATTCTCTAGTTAGAATAGTAATTAGTAAATAGTAATTAGACAGTAGTCTTATGTGTGGGCAAAGTATTTTATTAGCAACTTAGCAATAAAAATATATAATTATGTCCTGAGATAATTTTTGGTAGGATCAAGAAAGATATTCTGAATACAAGATGGCATATTTGACAAGTATGTCATGCAAGTGAGCAGAAGTGCTGCACGTAGAAACTAGTACTGACTTTGGAATTCTCTGTGGCCTAGTGTTTAAAACCACAAGCTCTAAAGGCAGAAGGTTAGGGCTCCAATCTTGAATAAAACATCCAGTAGCCATTTAATCTTGAGCAACGTATACCAAACTGAGCAAGATAAAGCTTCGTAGTCATTGCATTCAATTTAACTTAATAGAATATTGCACCTATTCAACTAGAACAATTTCTTATAAAAATAAAAGATGACTAGTATAGAAACCACAACTAAAAACAAACAGTGAAAGAGCAGAACAGACACAATGGAAAACTAACCCAGGCTTATCAAGCAGAGTACATCTGGAACGCTGAAGAAGTTGTTAAAAATAGAGAACAGAAATATGACATCTGGCTTTCATAGTACTAGATGAAAAAGTGGAACAAATGCATTAAAAGTATTATTAAATTAACAAAGAACAGGAAAAGAACAAGGTACCAAGTCAGAAGTGGCCCTCCTGCTTTATACCTATTCATCAAGATTGTATTGGTTCTTCTTGGCTTTTGCCTTATCATTAGTATTTTAGAATCAGCTTCTACATTTTCCCCCAAAAAATTGTTTGGATTTCAAGTGAGATTGCGTTATGGTATAAATCAATTTGGAGATAATCGATACATTTACAATGATCCCAATTTACAACATTTGAATCTTGCAATCCATGAAGATGATATATCCTATGTGAATTTAATTCATATTTAAAGGTTTATACTGTCAGTAGACAGCCCTTGCATATTTTTTGTTTTCTTAGACATTTGATACTTTGATGAAATTTTAAAGAATTTAAAATTGCTCTAATTTTCTCTAATAGAGTAAACAACTATGTAATCATTTTATCCAGTGAACTTGATAAAATTGCTTGTGATTTATTAAAAATTAGAGGTTTTAATACATTGTACATACACAATCATATCTGCAAATAGTAAATTTTTCTTTTGAGCTATGATGCATCTATACTTTTATATATTTTTGTATATTTTTCTTTATATTCTCTCAAAATTTTCAAATTACTTGTTTTTTGTTTGCTTGTTTTTTATTTCATCTCTTTGACTTACTTGTTTGGCTGTTTGTTTTATTATTATTTTTTTTAATTTGGTGGAAAAGAATGGAAGTCTAAAATCTCTTTATTTTACTTTTTAACTTGAAAAATAATTTGGTGGGTAAAAAATTTTATGTTGCAAGTTTTTTGTTATTGTTAGCACTTTAAGGAAGTTGTTTCATTGTCTTTTAATAACTTTGTCTTCTTTTAAGTACTCTACTATCAGTCTTGTTTTACTGCCTTTGAAGTTAATATGTCTTTTTTTAATGCTTTTAAGGTTATCATTGGTTTTTAGCAGTTTCACAATGAGGTGCCTCAATTATCTTTGTACTTTTTGTAAGTGGGATTCTCTGAGATTCTTGTTGTCATCAGATTTGAAAAAATATCTGTCAATGTCTTTTCAAGTGTTGCTTCTGAACTCTTTCTCCTTTCCTTTAGAGATGTTGATCAAAATGATGATAGAACTTTCCTTTCACTCCTGCCTTTCTCTTATTCTATCTATATATATCAATAAATAATATGTATGTGTGTGTGTGTGTGTATGTGTATACACACACAAATTCATATATATAAAAGAGAGAGGGCAAGGGAGGGAGAGACATATTAAGAAATAGAAGGTCTAGACTTAGACCTTCTTATGCGTTATCTCATTTAGACTTACATCAAACCTGCAAAATAGGTATTATTAACCATTTTCGACAGACGAAGAAATTTAGAGGTTGTTAAAACCTCCTAGGCTTTTCTAATCATTACTGAGGAAGTCAAAATATACAAAAGCAAGTATCAAATTTTATTGATAGAATGTTTTGTGAGTTATAAAGAGAATATAAACGTACATGTATTCAAACACAAATAAATTGTGTGTGTATATTCAAGTTTTAAAAGGTAGTTTCAGCTTTATGTAATAGTATTACAACTTAATAAATCAGTAAAAATTATTAACACACCAAACTTTTGTTGTAGACTTTCACAAATTTATTAAGCTCTATTGAGGGGAAAGAGGAAAGGTCCTAAAGGTCCTTAATTTCACAGAGAGCATTAGGATTATATCTGTGCCATAGCTGATGTATAGGCTTCACTTTAGTTTGCCTGCCAGATAGGAGGGGAAAGCACAGAGGGGAATGACAACAGTATTGTATTCATACTGATCCTGGCCATTGTATTTCCTAATGCAGCTCTCATTTGCTGAGTTGAAAATTATCTAATAATTTAGATAATTAGCTTGCATTTCAGATGAACCCAGTGTCCCTTGATGAGACTTTTGTTATTTTTGCTGTGACAGTGATTATGACGATGTTTAACATTTGTTTTTCTCCAACTAAGTCACAAATACTCAGCAGCTGACTTTTAAAAGTAATGAGTATTTTATATAGACGATTCAGGCAAGTGCTGGTTCTTGAATCTCAGATTTGGGCCTTAGATATGTCTCCTTCGTGAACCAAAGACCTCGAGACACTAAATAGACTCATGAGATATTCCAACCTGCATCTAGCTGATAGATGTTAGAGAAAGCCTGCAGTCTTCTCTATGGGCTTTGCAGGGATTCACTATCCTAAGCAATTATGATTTTATTTTTAGTATTTAGTGAAGTAACAAGGGCAAAAGATTAATATATATTCAATCTCTACGGTATCTTAACAAACCAATTAAACCAGGTATGCTTATTTTTAAAATACTATGTGTGTACATGTGTGTTTTACAGTAAAACTCTGGAACCAATCTCTCCACTGACTGCCCAATCCTGTGGCTTAAAGAGAAGTTCAACAGTGCAACAAATATACATATGAAATCTACTCTTTGCTTGTCATGCAGTTTTCTATGTTCTTGGGAATTATTCATCAGTAAAACTGATAATGATTTCTAAGAAAAACACAGAGTTGAGAATTACTGCTTCCTTCAACTCCAGAATTGCAGTTGTGGGTGGTCTCACCCCTGCTAGCATCAAGTATGGCTTTATATTTAGCATGCCCTTGGCAGGGCAGCCCCATAGTCTGTGTTTGTCCCATGGTCACCACACCGTGCTGTAAAGTTTAAGCCATTTAACTTTAGGTTTATCCTTTCAACAAGATAGTGATAAATCAATTACAAAAGTATATCGAGAGGAGAAACCACCATAAGAAACCATTTGATCCCTTGATTTTCACATATGATATAATAATAGGACAATTCAACTAACACTGATGACCGTTTTCCATAATGTCTGAAGTCCAAAGAAGTTGGTCTCATGAGTTTTCTATGTTGTCATTACCTCCAATACTGCATATAATTTTTTATGAAATGCTTGAAGATTGTATGTGTTCTAAAGTATATTGATTCAGACAGAATTAACGTGATAATGAGCAGAAAGACAATTGTTTTCTGTATTTCTTGTGACAAGATCCTGCCTGAACTGTAGTAGTTAGGAAACTCTCCTTTAATTTTGAAAAATTAGAAAGAATTAAAAAAATGTCAAATATGCAATGCCTGGCTCTTTAGATGCCAAGAAAAAATAAGATTACAATTAGCATACTCCTTATTTGATATTTTTGTCAACTTTGGAAAGAGTTTATTCTCAGAACTTTTAAATTGATAAAATAACTGTTTACCAATATTTTTGTTATGGCTGCAACAACTGTTGGAAATTTAATTCGCATGGTGCTACATTAATTCCTTTTATGATTTGTAAATGCACTGGCAAGCTTATTATTTATTTTAATGCTATTATTCCCAAAACAACAAGCTGTAATCAAACTCTTTGCTGAGTCTTGGCAACCTTGCCAATACAAGAAATTGGTTATTGGGATGACTTTTTCTTAGCCAAGAGTTAAACACTTTGTTTTCAGTGGGCCATCCTTCCTTGAAACACTTTTGAGTAAAGAATACAATTTTTTAGAAATAGATTGAAAAAAAAATATTGGGGCTGGGCGCGGTGGCTCAGGCCTGTAATCCCAGCACTTTGGGAGGCTGAGGCGGGTGGATCACGAGCAGGAGATCGAGACCATCCTGGCTAACACGGTGAAACCCCGTCTCTACTAAAAATACAGAAAAGTAACCGGACGTGGTGGTGCGCACCTGTAGTCCCAGCTACCCAGGAGGCTGAGGTGGGAGAATGGTGTGAACCTGGGAGGTGGAGCTTGCAGTGAGCAGAGATCGCACCACTACACTCCAGCCTGGGTGACAGAGCGAGACTCCGTCTGAAAAAAAAAAAGGGGGGGTTTGTTCTAGAAAGGAATCAGATGTGACTGACTGGAGTATAAATAGATTTATAAAGTGTCCTTCCCTACATTTCTTAATGCCTTCATATATAGTTACTTGTAGCCAGAGTTGTTTTGTTGTCACATGTATATACATGTATGTGTGTGTCTTATTGCAATAATAATAAAAGTAGTTTAAAATACATTTTTTTTTTTCTGGAACATTTCTGGAATCATTCTGGAACTGGTACAATGAAGCAGAGTATCTATTTTCTTTACTACATTCGTATTATATGGTTACATAAAGTTCAAGACACTGGTCATCAAAAGTCATTGGGGAGTAAGACCACAAATAGCATGCTAGAATAATTAAGAAACTCATAAGGAAAATTTAAAACTACGATTGTGAATCCAGTGTGATTATATGTTTTAGCACATATATATGCAAATATATTTAAATGCGAAGAGTGAACCTGTATGTAAACTGTAGTATTTGGGCGATGGTGATGTGCCAGTTCATTAATTGTAACAAATGTATCACTCTGGTGCGGAGTGTTGGTAATGGGGGAAGCTATGCATGTGTTCAGAAAGAAGGTGTATGGGAAATCTCTGTACCTTCCTCTCAACTTTGCTGTGAACCTAAAACTTCTCTAAAAAAATAACGTCTGTAAATAGGTATGTAGGTATGTGTATATAAATACACACATATATAATATATAGACACATATATGTATACATATATGTTATATATGTATACATATATGTTATATATGTATACATATATATTTTGTAGATATGTGTGTGCACACACACACACATGCATCACATATCCTTATAAAAAGTTAAGAAATGTGTCGCTTGCAATGCTCCTTTTATAAAAGTAAAAATGTACCCCTCTGCAACTCAGCAGAAAAATAATGTCTGTAAACATGTATGTAGGTATATGTATATATACAAACATACATATCTTACATATGTATACATATATAATATATACACATATATTTATACATATATATTTTATGTATACATTATATAATGTGTATAGAAAAATAATGTCTGTAAATATGTAGGTAGGTATGTATATATACACACATATATTTTATATATGTATACATCTATAATATATATGCATATGTATTTATACATATATAATATATGTATACATATCTATTTTTTATATATATATAATGTGTATACACACACACATGCATCACATATCCTTATAAAAAGTTAAGAAATGTGTCATTTGCAATGCTCCTTTTATAAAAGTAAAAATGTACCCCTCTGCAACTCAGCAGAAAACTTTCATGGTCAGGAAACTCAGGATTTTTCAAAATGAGTAACTAAAGCTAGGTAGATATCTAGACTTTAATATTAAAAATTCTACTTCCAGAAATAAACATCCAGGTAATTTCAAAAACCTTCATTTTGAGAACAAATAAAATATACTTAAAATAAAATATCAATTTGAAGGTATCTAAGAGCCAACAAGGCAGGGAGAGTTTGCAGGACTAACATCAAAAGAGAAGAGATGTCAAGAAAGTTGTTCTCAACATTTCTTGGCGTTTTTCCTCTCCAGGGCATTACAGCTAAAGTTACAGCTAAAAAATAATTAACTAAAGAAGTGAGAAAAATTCATAATATTCCGTTTTGTTATGAATAAATCAAACAAGAATGCATAAGATGGATCATCGCTCCTTGAAAAACATTGAAGTGCTGAATGAGCAATGCATTTTTTAAAAATTAACAAACATTTATCAACCACCTACTGTTTGCTAGGGTCTGTTCTGGATATTATAGATATATCAGTTAACTAAGCAGCCAAGAACCTAAGAATTCATGGAATTTAATATTGTGACTTATAGAAAGAACCAAGAAATAAAATAATAAAGCAAAACATAAATGATGGTAGAAAATACATTGGGAGTTAGAAGGCATAGAAGGAGAATATGCATTGCAAGCAGCTGTAATTTTAAGTGGGTGTGTTAGGAAAGATGTGAAAGTAACATGTGAGCAGAGATCTGAAGAATGTGAGAGAGTGAGGCTTGAGGCTATCAAAGGAGAGAACAATCCAGTCAGAGGTAATAGCAATGCACACACCCTCAAACTGAAATGTGTCCTTGGAATTTAGGTTACTGGGAGACCAGTGCAAGTGAGGGAAGTGAGCAAGAAGGGATTATTAGGAAAAAAATACTGGGAATGAATTACAAGGTCTTTTTAGTTATCATAGATCATTGGCTTTGAATTTGAGTGAGATAGGAGCCACTGAGTGTTGTTAGGAGGGGAAATGACTGACTATATGTGACAGGGCAAAGGGGATATGTTGAATACAGACTGAAAGAGGGCACAAGCAGGGACAAGGACTTAATTTTTCAGCTAAGAGATGATGGTGTCTCAGCCCAGGACATAAACATTTTCTCATTAAAAAAAGGATGAGTTTGCGTCCTTTGTAGGGACATGGATGCAGCTGGAAACCATCATTCTTAGCAAACTATCACAAGAACAGAAAACCAAACACCGCATGTTCTCACTCATAGGTGGGAACTGAACAATGAGATCACTTGGACTCGGGAAGGGGAACATCACGCACTGGGGCCTATCATGGGGAGGGGGGAGGGGGGAGGAGGGAGGGATTGCATTGGGGAGTTATACATGATATAAATGATGAATTGATGGGTGCTGCCGAGTTGATGGGTGCAGCACACCAACATGGCATAAGTATACATATGTAACAAACCTGCACGTTATGCACATGTACCCTAGAACTTAAAGTATAATAAAAAAAATAAAAAATAAAAAAAATAAAAATGTTAAACTCAAAAAAAAAAAAAGTGAATAGAGATAGGATACATTTTGAGGGTAGAGCGTATAGAATTTTCTGATTGAGAGAAGTGCAGTTTGAGAAAAACAGGAATATGAAGATGATTTTAACTTTTTGCCCTGATGAACTGAAACAATGATATTGCCAGTATATGTGATGGAGAGAAAGCACAGTTCTCAAGTAGTTCAGACAGGATCTAAACTTCTAACATGTGTAGATGTGATGCCTAGTCAGTATCTCGGTGAATAAGTCAAGTAGGCAGTTGCTTATAGGGGTTAGTAAATCAGAGGAAAGTTTGTAAATATAGATATAAATTTTGGAGTCACTGGCATAGGCATGCTATACAAACATATTACACTGAATGCAATCACCAAAGGAGTCAATATAGGAAAGAAAAAATAAGCCTGAGTCCTCCATCTCAATTTTAAAATGTTGGAGACTGAGAAGAAGCTGCCAAAAATAGAGGAAATATTAAAAAGAAACTATGGTGAGATGGATCTTTATAAAACTCAAAACTATTTAAGTTTAAGAGTACATGTGCAGGTTTGTTATACAGGTAAACTCATGTCACGGGGGTTTGTTGTACAGACAGTTTCATCACTAAGCCACTAAATAACCCAATAGTTATTTTTTCTGATCCACTCCCTCCTCCCACCTTCACCCTCAGGTAGACTCTGGTGTCTGTTGTTTTATCCGTGTCCACGTGTTCTTATCATTTAGCTCCCCCTAATGAGAACATGCAGTATTTGGTTTTCTATTCCTGCATTAGTTTGCTAAGGATAATGGCCTCTGGGTGCACACATATTCCTGCAAAGGACATTATCTCATTTTATAGTTGCAGAGTCTTCCGTGGTGTTGATGTAACACATTTTCTTTATCCAGCCTACCATGGATGAGCATTTAGGTTGACTCCATATCTTTGCTATTGTGAATAGTGCTGCAGTGAACATACGCATGCATGTGTCTTTATGATAGAATGATTTATATTCCTTTGGGTATATACCCAGTAATGAGATGGTGGGGTCAAATGGTAGTTCTATTTTAAGTTTTTTGAGGAATCATCCTGCTGCTTTCCACAATGGTTGAAGTAATTTACACTCCTACCAGCAGTGAATAAACTGAACTGGATTCTCTACTCCAGATAGTCGGAGAAAGTCTGTTCTAGTAGACTGTCTCCTTGTAGGTCTTTAATCATTTTTCCTTTAGGCTTATGAGGATTCACCACCATCCTTTTCTAATCCAGAGATTAGACATCACACTTTGTCTCCCGACATGATCATCTTAGAAATAGCACCTTTGGAAAAAAGAAGCAAGTGAATCATCCATTTCTTCCTTAGGCCTGAACAAACAATTTAATTTTTATTTTAATGTGAAACTTGTTATTGCTTTTAGCTGAACAAATACACAATTCTTGGTTGAAGTTGAAATAAGCTCACATATATTTTATTTTCAAGTGAAATAAGCCCATTTCCATCCTGCCTGGCTCACAGAGCTCATGAGACAAAAAGAAACCCGCTTCCATGTAAGGAGTTGAAAACTGCAGCAAAATGTACACTGTTTTCACTGAAATCCAAAACTTGTCTAGTGGCAGATCAATTTTTCTCATCTGGAGTCCATTCATAATGAGATTTTACCTCACAAAATTTTTTGTCTTCTCACAGTGTCAATTTCTGAGGCCAAGCAGAAGTTTCGCTGAACAGGTCGGTCATCTGGTTTCACACTTGTGTTGAAAAGTGGGAATATATTTTTCAGTTTAGTCCTGAAATTCTTTTAAGTGGTTTGGTTTTCAGCAAGATTTGAGACTTCCTGATACCCTCTTCACTCTGAAGTCCACATGAGAATGAAAATATTTCAAAATTTCCTATTGAAACGTGGTCCTTCCAAAGATTGGATTTCCTTCAACATCCATGGAAGTTAAAACATTTTCTCTTGTGTCATTTAGAGACTACCCATCTGGTTGATTTGATGAGCCATTTTTGCTAAGTAGGCTACATTCAAAAGCTGCCTTCAATCTTCAAAGCAAACAAAATACGTGTTTTATTCTTTTCCTGGAAGTGTTCCAGCAATTCACCTTTCCCTTCAAATATCCTGGTGAGAAATCTTCCTCTGCTAAGCCTCTCATTTATTCAATGTAGCAGAAGAATTATGCATTCTGTGTTATGATTTCCACATAATTGTTTGACAGACTCAATTAAACAGCCCTTGACTGTTTCATAACATCATACCAAACTATTTTTTTTAATTTCATACCCAAGAATTTTTGACAAGAGCATCTTTCTGCAAAGAAAACATTCTGTTTCAAAAAATCAGGACTCTCATTTTACTTTTTCATCCAGAGAGGTGAAACTTGTTACAGAAACAAACATTGATGGGCACCATGAATGCAGATGCCAATGTAGTTTTTCCAAGATACATCGTTTGTGTGTAGATATAAAAATAAAACATAAATCATACCTACCCTTCTCATTGTTTGGGGCAGTTCATTACAATGGAAAATATATGTTGAATTTCACCATTGTTGGCAAATTTTACAAACACTACAATGTGATATTTATTGATAAAATCATTTGGATTTTTAATTTAAGTATATTAATTACTCTTTTTTTAGTTGGTCACACTGAACTCCCTCAGCATTGTCCGTGTACTGAATACATTTATAGTACTGTTTGAGAGTGGGATCTTTTCATGTTCTCACACTGCATTTTGTCCTAATATTTTATCCAGTCTAATTTATATGTGAATTTCTTTACCAGTTGCATTTTGTTTTGTTCCTCTGCTGGGAAAAAAGTCCTGCTAATAAATAAATTACTTGCTCCCTAACTGTTTTCATAGGAGGTAACTTTTTGGTTTAACAAAATCTTTAAGATCCCAACAGTCACTCAGAATAATCAGTGCCTTGATTGTTCAGTAGACTTGGGTTATGAATGAGGATTTCTTGGTTTTGCAGGAGCCCAGGGTGCCTTTGTACACTTTTTCACAGATGGCTCACATTGGGACAGGGCAACGTGAGTTTCTGTCCCATATAAACCCCACTGGTAAGTGGCCCTTTTTGTAAACCTGGCTTTCGTGGTTCTACTCATGAAAGGAAATGCAGCAGATGGATTGAAATTCTGCATCATTAACCCCAGTAGAATTGTTCCTTGGTTGAGGCCTGTAATCCTCCTCTTGTGTGTCACATCTTGCCCCAATGACACACATTTGCACAACACAGCTCCTAAGAAAATATGAGGAGAAATATAACAAGTAAACGAGAAAACGTTAAGAAAATGTTAAACATTGGCAATATGATTCACCTCTGACCTGTATGATCCACGTCTGCAAGTGGCACAGTAACAACAAATCAGCCATGGAGGGGCAGCTGAATTACAGCACAGAAAAGGGCCTTTGTTGGTTTGTAAATTCCCCTCCTATTTTGTTTTACACTGGAAGGCTTTGCCTTGTAAACCAAAGGTGTGTCAAGGGAGCTTGGGAGAATAATTCAGGAAGAGACCAATATTGTCAGCCTATTAATCTGCCTCTTAATCTTTCCTCTGAACAAAGCACCACTCACTACCAATCAACGGGCAACTCTCTTTCTTTCCAAAAAAACTAAGATTGAATTTAAGCAAGCAAACATGTTTGGAATGCACACTGCCATGGAGTAGTGAGAGACCTGTAACAAAATAGCTAACAGTGTATCACCCTGAGCATCATGAAACAAGCAAAGTAAAAGCAAAGAGCGTTTTTAAAAATCATAATGTCTTCCAGAAACCCTTAGAGAATGTGGAACCCTAAGGGTTGAACAGTAACCCAATTGAAACACTTTCGCTTAGAGGGAAAAACAGAGTGCATTCTATCTTATTTTTCTAGGTGATGTGTATGTGTAAGTTTTCTGGGGATGGAAGCTGGGGATGTCAATGACACATTTAGTTGAATTGTTCAGGAGTAAAAAGAGGGGAAGGGTGCACCAAAAAGAATATAAGATATACATGACACATTTTTTTTTTTTTTTTTTGCAAATCACTATGAATTAAGGTTGTTTAAATTATTTCAAAGGCAGTATAAGCAGATTTATTAAGATAGTAGATCTCAAGGTAAACAGCACCGTGTTGTGCAAAAATAATTCTCAATGAGTCTTATAGCACTTCATATTATCTGTTGTCTGAAAATGAAGTCCATTAGGGCTGCTCAGTGTGCATGTGTGTGAAAGTGTGTATGGGTATATGCGTGTATTTAAACAGTAATTTGGATTACTCAACCATAAAATGTAAATAAACATGTGGAAAGCAAATGCACCCAGAAACCCAGAAAGGCACCAGGAAATCCAGATTTTCTGGTTTTTCTAATCAGTTTAAGAACATGTCACAGTTCTTAGTGTATCCACCAGATGGCGAGCTTCCACCATTAAACAGTCCACCGTTTCGGCTACCTAGCATTTGCAGTGGATTAACAAGAATCTGTGAACAGCAGTCATCTTTGGAAGAACATATTATTAATTTAATCACATATTGAAACAAGTAAAATCACTTATAAATGTCTTTGATGTTTTACAAAAATAGCTTTTTGTCTAATTCGTATTTAATTTATCTTGACTTTAGCCAATAAATAAATAAGAACAATTGAAAAGTAAATCTCTCCAAAACGATACCTTAATCTCATCATCATTCTCCATATTTTAGATCACCAATCTACACTATTTTAATTTACAGAAAACAAACTAACAAACAAGCAAAAACTGGCTCAATTGTTTCAATGCTTTTTTAATACTTCAGTTTTAAACAGGGCTTTCAGAATTTCAAAACACTTTCCCCTACATTCGTCCCTTATAATGTTCTCTCAGAAGTAAATATTGTTTGAGATAAAAAGGTACCCAGGGGAGTTTACATCCCTTGCTTGTAGTAATACATTTGATTTCAGATTTAGAATCTAGAGTACCCAATCTTAGAACTATGGTGCTTCCTTTCAGTTATTTTAGATTTTTTTTAATGAAATGTTTATAAGTTAAAAAAAAGTAGATAATAATTCATCACCAGTACTTAGATTTATCGAGGGAAATCATAACAAAATGCCAAATCACAATTTATCAAATCGTAACAGTTGCTGTGTTTTCAGTATTCACATTAATATTACAGAAAGAAATATAATTATTTCTTCTAAAGCCAGGCCTTCTTCCCATCCCATAGGTAATATTATGAAGGAAATCACCATTCTAAACTGAGTACTTAGTTCTCATATGCAACTTTTATAATATTGCTAATATATTTCAGCATTTAATTAATCATGTGGATTGTATCATAGTGCTTGACTATCTGTGAGGTTCTGCAATATGCATTTACAGTCATGAGCCACATAATGTTGCAGTCAATGACTAATTGTTGATGGTCCCTTAAAGTCCTGTGCCCTAGTGAGCTCTCGATGATCCTGACCCTGTGTAGGCCTAGGCCAGTGAGTACATTTGTGTCCTAGTTAAAAAAAAAAAAAAAAAGTTAAAAAAGTAAAAACACAAAAACAAATTAGAAAGAGGAAAATGTATGTAGAATAAAGATGCTCAGAAAGAAAATATTTTTATGTAGCTACACAATGTGTTAATGTGTCTTTACAAAAGAGTCAAAAGCTTAAAAAATTAAAAAGTTTATAAAGTAAATAAGTTACAGTAAGCTAAAGTTAAGGTATTATTGAAGAAAGAAAAACATTTAAATAAATTTGGTGTAACCTTGGTATACACTGTTTCTAAAGCCTGTATGTGTAAAGTGATGTCCTAGATCTTCACATTCTTCACTACTTACACACTGTATGGCCTAGAGCAATTTCCAGTCCTGCAAGCTCCACTCAGGAGTGCTCTAGACAGGTGTATCCTTTCTTTAATCTTTTATGCTGCATTTTTACTTGTTGTTTTCAATGTTCCTTATATGTAGATGCATGAACACCGTCATGTTACAATTGCTTACATTACTCAGCAAAGTAACTTGCTGTGCAGGTTTGTAGCCTAAGTTTGTGTAAGTATACTCTTATATGTTCATGCAGTGATGAAATCACCTAAGAAAACATTTCTAAGAAGGTATCCGTATTTATTAACCAGGCATAACTGTATTTCCACAAGATAGTTTATGATTTTTTTCAAGTTGATACATATACCTCTGTTTCCTTATTTTAGGTAATTATAGAATTTCCTTTCACAACTATTACACCACTATAGATAGTCTTGTTAATGTTTTTTAACTTGATTCCTATTTTATAGAAATGTTATAGTTGATTCTGTTGTGAATATTTGCTTAGGAACAGATGTAAGAGTTTTGTGGGGGTTTTCTTGAGTAAATATATAGAAGTAGAATTGTTGATTACAAGGATAAGTGCATTTTCTACTTTAATGTATATTCCAAATTTACTTCTAAGGCACATGAATTTTATTAGACTTCCTATCTCTTGGTTATAAGAAGCTTCTAAAATTTTGTCCATAAAGTTATTTGTAGCCATTAATCTCTTGTTTCAAACCAAATAAATACAGTCAGAAGTCCAACACATAAAATACTGTTGCTGGTTGAATTCTGCCACTTTGGAAAGGATATGTTTAAATCCTAACCTCCAGTAACACAGAATATGGGTTTATTTGGAAATAGGATCTTTAGAGAGGTAATCAAGTTAAAAGTAGGTCATTAGAATGAAGCCTAGTCCCATATGACTGGTGTCCTCAAAAAAAAGGGAAATCTGGACAATAGAGATAAACATTCCCAGAGGGACGATGATGTAAAGCGACACAGGAGAATGCCATACGGAGATGAAGGAAAGGAACACCGGAAACGCTGGCATCACACCAAAAGCTGGAAGAGATTCCCCTACAGGTTTCCGAGAGAGCATGGCCCACCTGACAGCCAAAATCAACACCTTGATTTAGGACTTTGAGCCTCCAGAACTGTGAGACAATATCTTTGTGTTGTTCAAAGCCAGTATGTTTGTGGCACATTGTTACTACAGGTCCAGAAAACGAAAAGAACACTGCAGGTTTATGGCTCCCTGTGTGCACACACTTCCCACTGGCCATGCTGTGTAACACTAATCTATACACTGATGTGAAGGGATTTGGAAAACATGAAGTCCAAAGTCGACTGAGTTTAAAAACAGGGAGAGTATCTGGGTCTAATTAATGACTTGACCCCACCATGTGAGGATGGAGGGATTGAGCCATGCACCTGCAAGGAACCCCAGAGGTTGTTGGGAAACCAGCAGCCAGGAGCAAAGAGAAGACAGGAACACATTCTCTCTCACAGCCTTCCGAAGGAAATTATCCCTGCCAGCATCTTGACTTCAGATTCCCAGCCTTCAAAACTGTGAGAGATTCAATTTAGCTTATCCTAAAACACCCGATTTGTGGTTCTATTCATGGCAGCCTTAGGAAACTAACAGACCATATAAAAGTGGATCCGTATCCATTGTGATATATGTACAATGGAATACTACTCAGCCATACGAAGAATGAAATCTTGTCTTTTGCAGCAACATGGATGGGACTAGAGGCCATTATCTTAAGTAAAATAACTCAGAAACAGAAAATCAAATACTGCATGATCTTAAGTACAGTTGGGAGCTGTCTAATGTGCACACACGGACTTAAAGAGTGGAAATACAGACATCAGAAACTCAGATGAGTGAGATGGTGGGATGGGGGTGAGGGATGAGAAATTACTTAGTGAGCACAATGTACACTATTCAGGTGATGCTTACACTAGAAGCTCAGGCTTCAACACTACACAATGTATCCAGGTAGCAAAACGGCACTTGTACTCTCTCTATCTGTAAAAATATATATTATATATATATATATAAAGTGGATCTGTTTTCATCTAAGCCAGTTCTGGAGTTCAGCAGACAAAATTATTTTTCCTCCTTCCTACCTCACATACAACCTCTTTTTGTTCCTGAATTTCTCAGACATGTATTTGAGAAACACTCTAGTAAACTGTGTCTTTAAAGAAACCTTCCCTTTTTAAAGTTTCTACCCTCAATAACATCATGTAACAAAGAATAACACAGAAGCTTTCTGGAAGCTGTTGTACAGATTTATGGTGTTATTCTAACTAGCCAAAATATTGTGCAAGAAGTGTGTGTATATTTATAAAAATATGTGTACATTTGCCCATTGAACCATGCTCTATTATGGTGGAAAAAGGGATTATTCAGATGATATCTTTATACAGTTTTAAACTTTATCTATCCTTGGGTGAATCACTCTCCTGAAATCACACAACCTCCTACCCTTCACTGCCCCACAATTACCATTTGTTGTTTGATACAGAATATCTTCTGTCCTGGTCTCCGTTGTATTCATGGTTAAGACTGGATATTTCAGCCTAAAGAACGTCAACCCAAGAACCATACTCTGTGTGATTTGGAGAAGATTTTAACATCTGAAAAGGAAGATAAAAACAGCATCAGGTTAAATGGCTTAATAGATGTTTAACCCCAAAGAAACACATGAAACATAAAGAATGTCAACCCAAGAGCCAGACTCTATGCAATTTAGGGAAAATTACTTTTTCGTTCACAATTGTACCATCTGAAAATGGAGATAAAGACTACTGCTTAAGTTAAATGGCTTAATATATGTTTAACCCCAAAGAAACACACGAGACACATATCGTCTGATGAATATTAGCTATATTTATGCTATGTAAATGTTAAATGTGTGTGGTATTGCTTAGTAGTTTTAAATGCATATATAGGATCAAACTATATGTGTATTTATCTACTAATTTTTATGCATCAGTATATGAGAACTAAATTTAGCATGATTCTCTATTTCCACAAAGTTATTTAGTATTTTTAAATCCTGTAAAAATTTTAATTTACAGTAAATTTGTGACGGAAGTGCAAATTAAGTAAAATATATCATTTGGTATTAAAGATTGTATTTTAGTCCTCTTTTTCTAAACACACTGGTGAAACGGTTAGAAGCTTAGGGAGATAGGATCAATCAAGGGATTCAAGTATATATTTTCCAATGGGAGAAACAGTTTTCATTCATTCAGGCTACTATAAAGCTACAATAGATGGGTAGATCTTTTTCATTCATCAATGTATAGACCAGTCTATAATTTCTCTTAATTCTAGAGCAAATATGAATGTTTAGATTGAGGTTACATGAATAATTTATAAGTATGGGCCAGGTGCAGTGGCTCACATCTGTAATTCCAGCACTTTGGGAGGCCGAGGCGGTGGATCACCTAAGCGCAGGAGTTCAAGATCAGCCTGGCCAATATGGTGAAACCCCAATTCTACTAAAAAAATACAAAGAAAAAAAATTAGTGGACATGGTGGCACACGCCTGTAGTCCCATCTACTTAAGTAGCTTGAACCAAGGAGGTAGAAGCTGCAGAGAACTGAGATTGTGCCACTGCACTCCAGCCTGGGCAACAGAGTAAGACATGGGCTCAAAAAAAAAAAAAAAAAAAAAAGGGAAAAGAAAAAAAAGTATAGTTATGTATTTATTCAATCTTATTTCAAAATACTAAATAATATCAAATCCCTCTTTTCAGAAGTGTTCTTTTTAATGATGGCTAATAAAATATTAAACCTCCATATTTAATACAGTTTTACAAAATAAAATTCAAGCACTAAAATGTTCTATAGCAAAGAGTTACATTGATATAATCAGTTGAATGGTCATTAACCCTGACATCTATTTTAGTTCCAGTGGTAGCAGTTTTATCATGCTAACATAGGGTCACTATTTTCCCTGTTATGGTCCTTAACTGAAAACTAATTTATTTCCTCATATTTCTTGTCATAAGTGGTATCATTTGTATTGCAGCATGACCTAAGCCAGGCAGGTTTTCAGTTTGTTTTACTAATAAGACATATTGCTGACATGTTCTCAGATCTTGTCTGACAAATAAGCTTAGTGGGAGTAGTAGCAAAACAAAGACCTGATACTATTTTTCTTGCTTATTAGCTTCCAAACATCTCAGAACACAGACACAAAGTGAACTGCAAACTGCTCAACATATCTCTAATTGTTTTTGTGATGTTATTCAAGTATGTTAGTAGAAACTGCAGCAATGGCTGTCTTTGGCCACCCTGAGAGCAGTTGTTTAAGGCTGGAAACCACAGAATCAATAACTACTAGACTTTCTATTTAATTAAAGACAAGAGGGAGAAATAGTACCTCCTTTTAAAAAAGTGCCTCATATTTCTCATTGTCTTTCAATAAAAATCAACCTCTTGGACCAGCGGAAGATCAAGACCTGCCCAACATGATCAAAATTAGAAAGTTTTCACTCATCCTTCTAAACTAAAATAAAAGACAAAAAAGATGCCTCATAACTATTTAAGGATTAAAAGTGAAAACTCAGAAGGCTATACATAATCTGAGAAAAGATGGCCCTCTACTGAGAACAGGTTGGAAATATATACTCCGAATATTTGACTTTTGCTCTTTAAGACTGTCTGAAGTAAGAATGAGTGCAGATACCTAAAGTAAGCTTATAGCAATTAAGAAAATTAACTGAATATTAAAATCTGAAATACTTCTGACTTGTTTTAAAAAATAGGACTAATTTAATTTCATTGGAAAGTAGATATTACTCTTTAGGACATTTTAAAAATTGCTTCCACTAAGCTGTTGTGTTGCATGAAAGTAATGCTTGAATTAGCTTAATATTTGAAGAATATTTGAATTTAAAACTACTTATCATTTTACTTGAAAAAATTGTAATATATTCATTTGAAATTGCTTTTATATAGTGAAATGTCATCTTAAAACTAACAAATAGATGTAAATTAAAACTAACACTCATAAGAAAACTAAAATACTATATAAGTATTATTATACCTTTCCACCAAAATATTTATCTACATTTTTTATAGTTTTATTTCTTTAATACTCAAATTCTTTAGAAGGTCATCACAAATATATTTTATTAAAATATGAAATTATTGTTTTATGCCTTTAAAATCATTTGAATCATTTTATTATTTTAATATAAGATTCAGATTTAGTATGTCCTTACTTTTCTTATTTTATACTACATGGACCAACATTTTAAAGTATGATAGTGTATTCTCACATTACATATTCTATAGTTAAAGATTACTCTAAAAAAAAAAATCTCTTGATTGTATTAGCACCATGGCCAATTGTCTCAATATCATTCAAGGATGCTTTAGGAATGTTTAGTTAACTATTCATGCCCACATATTTTGAGAACACAGAACAAGTGTAATTGCTGGGTTCTAAGCATTTCCTTTGCTGAACAACCCTTTACAGCCTAGATCGTGTCAATTTTTTTAAAGCGTTGTGTAAGTGATTGTTTTAGGAATTTTGTTTTTCTTACCAATTACTATAAATATTCAAAGTACAACTTCAGCACTCTATTTTTAGATGTAAACTTGTTTAGTTTTGGAAAGAAGATATAAAAATAAATAAGTCATTAGAGTTATCTGACAACTAAACAGTTTGCCATTTAAGTTGGGTCCTTTTGCATACTTAACAAATCAAGGATGCACTTTCAAAAAATACTCAGTTTGACTGGGCGTGGCGGCTCACGCCTGTAATCCCAGCACTTCGAGAGGCCGAGGTGGGTGGATCACAAGGTCAAGAGATTGAGACCATCCTGGCTAACACGGTGAAACCCCGTCTCTACTAAAAATACAAAAAAATTAGCCGGGCGTGGTGGCGGGCGCCTGTAGTCCCAGCTACTTGGGAGGCTGAGGCGGGAGAATGGCGTGAACCCGGGAGGAGCTTGCAGTGAGCCAAGATCGCGCCACTGCACTTTAGCCTGGGCGACAGAGCGAGACTCCATCTCAAAAAATAAAAATAAAAATAAAATTAAAAAAATAAAAAATACTCAGTTTGACTCTATTTTCTGCTCAGTCAAGGGGCCCAGTTTTCCAGTATTACTGCTTATGCATGATAATGAACTAAGGTTTCTATTTAAATAGAATTATGTATTTCAAAGTCCAAGTAACCAATACAAGTGATATAATAAGTCATTTCAAATTATTATAAATCAGTCTTAAGTATTTCCCAATTAACATACTTATAAATTGATTTAATAAGAGTAGCCCCTGGATGCTTAAATTCCTTTTGTTATTTGTTTAAGATCAGGAAAACTTTCTTTAGTTAGGGTTGTTATATTTTGAGGATATGACGTTTCACAGGTTCTAGGTGGTCAGAATATGGGGAAAACATTTTTCCCTTTATTATTTTTTCTTTTTCTTTTTTTTTTTTTTTCTGAGTTGGAATCTCACTCTTGTCGCCCAGCCTGGAGATCAATGACACAATCTTGGCTAACTGCAACCTCACCTTCCCAGGTTCAAGTGATTCTCTTGCCTCAGCCTCCCGAGTAGCTGGGATTATAGGCATGCACTGCCATGCCCGGCTAATTTTTGTTTTTTTTAGTAGAGACGGGGTTTCACCATGTTGACCAGGCTGGTCTCAAACTCCAGACCTCAAGTGATCCACCCAGCTCGGCCTCCCAAAGAGCTGGGATTACAGGCAGGTGTGAGCCACTGCACTCCACCTTACCATTTTATTTTACTGATGTGTTTGACTCTTAATGTGGAGTGGGTGGTATTAGTATGTTTTAAAGCTAATATATACAACTAAAATATCTTTTAGACAAAATTACTCTTGGAAGTTTATTACATTGCCCAAAATGCACAGTACAAAATACATCAGCTATCAATAATTCCAAATATTGTACAACCAGGTTTTTCATCAGAACCAGTTATTATTTCCTTAGTAGCCCCCACCTGACACGTCAATTTTGGTTTAAATGACATATTGTACTTGTATTTTGCACAGTATATACAGACAGCATATAACACTCACATTATGAGAAACAGAAAGGAAAGAAAATGAAATCCTCTGAGGTACAGGGTATTCATTTATCCATTTCACTCTCATTTTGGATCATGACGAACTAACATAACTCAACTTATTTAAATCTCTCCTTCACGTACACATAAAGTATATTTCTGTTAAGCAAAATGTGCATTTACACACATATACACACAGTCTCAATTTGGGATAATTCAGTTTCAGTTTTCAACTTTTTGACAGTACAAAAGCGATTCACATTCAATACAAACTGTACTTCAAATACCCATTCAACTACTCTTTTTTTACTGTCAGTACAGTAGTCCGTAAGTTACATGAGATTTTTAACACATTATTACAGAGTAGGCTTTTGCCCAACTGTGGGCTAATGTCAGTGTTCTGAGCATGTTTAAGATAGGCTACACTAAGCTATGATAATAAGTAGGTTAGGTTTATTAAATGCATTTTGAACTTAGGATATTTTCAGCTTATGAGGGTAGGTTTATCAGCATATAAATCCACCGAAAGTTGAAAGGCATCTCTGTGTGTGTGTGTGCATGCGTGTGTGTGGTGTCTACACTGTTTGTCTGCTCCACATTTTTTGCTACTGTACACACTTCCAGGACACACCCTCTCAGCCATCTCAGAATCAACCTAGTGTATTTGCTTCTATCAAGTTTATGTTGGATACAATTTCAACAAATTCTATAGGTTACTTCATTGTGATTACTAGCTAATGTTGCAGTTTACATAGAAACTTATGGATGTGTAGGAAATCTCTTTCAGATATATTCCACCTAAACTACTATATTTCCTTTACTGTTTCTGAGGGTGGAAACTAGGATTCTCTTATTGGAGCTATTCTGGAGATCCACAGAGTATAGAGATTTTGCTGCACTTATGTCCAGTGTTCCTTTTCCCTCACATTCTGTTGTTTCTGGAAGCTCTGATAAATTTTCAGTGGAGAAGGTAACTTGATTTTTATTTTATTTTATTTTGTTTTGAGGCAGACTCTCGCTCTGTCGCCCAGGCTGGAGTGCGGTGTCATGATCTAGACTCACTGCAACCTCTGTCTCCCAGGTTCAAGTGATTCTCCTCAACTGAGGAGCTGGGATTACAGGCGCTCACCACCACACCTGGCTGTTTTTTTTGTTTTTTTGTTTTTTTTTTTTTTTGTATTTTTAGTAGAGACTGGGTTTCACCATGTTGGCTAGGCACTGGTCTTGAACTTCTGATCTCAGGTGATCCACCCACCTCAGCCTCCCAAAGTTCTGGGATGGCAGGCATGAGCCACCGTGCCCAGCCTCCTCTCTCTTTCTTAAAAAATATTTTTAATTGACAAATAAAAATCATATATCTTGTGGGAAGTCAGGGACCCCAATTGGAGGGACCATTGGAGCCATGGCAGAGGAACATAAATTGTGACGATTTCATGGACATTTATCAGTTCCCAAAACTAATACTTTTATAATTTCTTACGTCTGTCTTTACTGCAGTCTCTGAACATGAATTGTGAAGATTTCATGGACATTTATCAGTTCCCAAATAATACTCTTATAATTTCTTATGCCTGTCTTTTCTTTAATCTCTTAATCCTGTTATCTTCTTAAACTGAGAATATATGTCACCTCAGGACAACTATTGTACAAATTGATTGTAAAACATGTGTGTTTGAACAATATGAAATCAATTCACCTTGAAAAATAACAGAATAACAGTGATTTTCAGGGAACAAGGGAAGACGACCGTAGGGTCTGACTGCCTGAAGGGTTGGGCAGAATAGAGCCATATTTTTCTTCTTGCAGAGAGCCTATAAATAGACTTGCAAGTAGGGAAGATGCTGCTAAATTCTTTTCCTAGCAAGGAATATTAATAATTAAGACCTTGGGAAAAGAATGCATTCCTGGGGGAGGTTTATAAGCAGCAGCTCTGGGAGTATCTGTCTTTTTTTTTTTTTTTTTTTTTTTTTTTGAGGTGGAGTCTCACTGCTCCCAGGCTGGAGTGCAGTGGTACGATCTTGGCTCACTGCAAGCTCTGCCTCCCGAGTTCATGCCATTCTCCTGCCTCAGCCTCCTGAGTAGCTGGGACTACAGTCTCCCACCACCTTGCCTGGCTAATTTTTTGTATTTTTAGTAGAGACAGCGTTTCATCATGTTAGCCAGGTTGGTCTCGATCTCCTGACTTCATGATCTGCCCGCCTTGGCCTCCCAAAGTGCTGGGATTACAGGCGTGAGCCACCACGCCTGGACTGGGAGTGTCTGTCTTACGCGGTTGAGATAAGGATTGAAATATGCCCTGGTCTCCTGCAGTACCCTCAGGCTTCTTAGGGTGGGGAGGAAACCCCACCCTGGTAAATTTGAGGTCAGATCGATTTTCTGCTCTTAAACCCTGTTTTCTGTTGTTTAAGATGTTTATCAAGACAATACATGCACAGCTTAACATAGACCCTTATCAGGAGTTTTTGCTTTGCCCTTTGCCTTGTGATCTTTATTGGCCTCAGAAGCATGTGATCTTTGTGACTTACTCCCTGTTCGTACATCCCCTCTCCTTTTGAGGTCTTTAATAAAAACCTGCTGGTTTTGCAGCTCAGGTGGGCATCACGGTCCTACCAATATGTGATGTCATCCCTGGAGGCCTAGCTGTAAAATTCTTCTCTTTGTACTCTTTCTCTTGGTACTTTTTCTACAATGTGATGTTTTGAAATATGTTTATAATGTGGAATGACTAAATTGAGCTAACAGATGCATTATATGGCACATTATTGAAGTATATTCTTGAAAACATGTATGTTTTATGAAGCATCTTTAGTGAAAATTATAGTGCAAGAAAAGTGTGTCTGGATGTGCACATGTGTATGTCTTTATGTTGAAGAAGATTCAGTTTTTTGACTAAGAGTCAGAAAATACTTTACTTTTTAAATTCAGGTGGTATTAGTGATTATGTTCTTAGAGATGAAGAGAACCGTATCTTTTGTCACAAAATAATAGCTCTCTCATAATGTATGTCTTGTGATGTATTCGCATTGAAATTTATATATGAGAAGCTTACTACAAATACTTGACTTTTTACCAGTAATGAAAGTATTAATAGAATTCTAAATCTTTCTAATTATCTTTTTTTCTTATTTTCAAGTAAATTAATTCTTGAATGCAAATCATTCTCATAGCTTCCTCACCTGCTTGGATCTCTGTATCTGTACTCACTTTTATTGTCAAACAATAAAGAACATTACCAAAGAGAAAAATAACTTGGGCTTCCCTTAAACCAAGTAATTTACAGTAAGACTTGATGTAATTTCTGTCTTAGAAATTCATATTTCAAATTTCATAACACATTTTGGGTGCAATCTTAATATGGAAATACGATAAACTCAGCCCATGCATTTATTAAAATTAAATCATTCAAAAACTGTACATAATAGGATGATTACTTTCAATAATAGAACAAATTATATTCCAAAATATTAAGATTAACATTATAATGTTTTATTTCTGTTAAAACTTTGTGCCAAAAACATTACAGACAAATTATCTTGATTTTCTAATTTAGTTACCATGAATCCTTTGGAAATGTATTAGTTTCTCTATCTTAAAGATGAGGAAACCAAGTTTCAGAGGTCACACTACTAGTTGCAGCTATTATATGGTTTAATGATACAACCTCTGAGGGTATATTATTTCAATATATGCCATAAGTATATTTAAGTGAACTTGAGATTTTACATATTAAACAGTTTTTTAAGTTATTAAGTACACAAACTGCTGCAACCACTGCCACTATTACTAATCTGTGGATTGATTGACAATGGTGATTCTGATTCCTCACTACACTCCCCAAAGTGTACATTACCTTGAAAGCATTTGGCTCATTGTGGGATGATTTGTGGAATGGAAGGCCTGAAGAGTGCAAGCATTAAGCTTTACAGCCTGGGAGTGATTCAAGAGGTACTCACTCACTAAACACGTTTGCGGATTCTATTTGACAGTGGATTCTGTTTATGTTTGATATTTGTAGATAAATGTTCTTGTTTTAAGGTGGGGAATTACAAACTGTATTGATGCTCTAATGCAGCCTTAATTTTGTCCTAGGAAAATGCACAGAAAATAAATTTACATTTTATTTTGACAGATCTTTTGCCCCCAAAAGACTCTCCAGGGATTGCCTACAGATCTCTGAGTGCCCCAATTGAAGAACTGACTTGCCAGATTATGTCTCACAAATCTTAAGTGTTCTCAATTGAAATTATGAGTTGAGTTTCAAAAGGTGAGAAAGGTTTAGTGTTTGGGGTTGATGCATCAATACATAACAACGTGTCTTAGTCACCCACTAATCCCCAGAAATTGCAAGTAGAGTATCTATATTCAGGAGATGTCTATGTAAAGTAATCTCTCCTTACTTGTTGGTTTATTGCTCCTTAATTTCAATATAAACTTTATTTCTGGTGATCAGAATCACACTACCTGGGAAAATAAGGGACTCTTTGTTCTTCACTAGATTAATTGGCTAGGCTTTCATCCTAGCCTTAACTCCTGAATTTATTTAAAACAAAAAACCCGAAATGTGCATCACTCGACAACTAAGCAAATTTTCCAAACATACTCTTATACTATATTCATGAAAGAGAGAGACTCAAAAGATTGTTTTTCTAAATATATGCACCATTTGTGCAAAGTTTCCCTTCTTAACACAGGTGGCCTTCTTAATGTCCTGACTATCACCAAGTTGTACAAAAAGTCTTCCTACTTGAGAGTGACATTTGGGGGTGTACAAAGTGGAGGGCCATTTGATAAATTTGCCACTTTTTTTTTGATTTTTTGTTGTCTCTTAATTCAGTGAGTTTAAAAGCCAATTTTTTACAGAGATATTGATGTCTCTAAGGAGAAACGTAAGAGATGTATTCCCTCTCTCCCTCTCTCCTTTCCTGCCTGCCTGTCTGTCTGTCTCTCTGCCTTCCAAGATGGAGGCTCTCTCTGTTGCCCAGGCTGGAGTGCAGTGGCATGATTTCAGCTCATTGAAGTCTCTGCCTCCTGGGTTCCAGTGATTCTCCTGCCTCAGCCTCCTGAGTGCTGGCACTACAGGCGCACCCGACCACACCAGGCTAATATTTGTACTGGGGGTAAAGACGGGATTTCACCATGTTGGCCAGGTTGGTCTCGAACTTCTGACCTCAGGTTATCCACCCACCTCAGCCTCCCAAAGTGCTGGGATTACAGGCATGAGCCATCTCACCCCACTCTTAATATCTTTCTTAATGTCATATGAGCCACTGTGTCCCACCCTTAATATCTTTCTTAATATCATACTGATCTTGGCCTATGAAGCTCTTGATTTCTATCTAGACAAACCTTAAGTTTATTTAAAATTATTCTTCAAAGGGTACACCAGGAAAATAAATAGCCACATCATTTTTGTTCTTTTTCTAATCAAATGGAGCTGAGTTACTTCATCAATTGTTTTTATTGAATGTGCAATTTGTGAGAGCATAGCCTAAACGACATGGTTCCTTTCAAATGGCCATAATCTACTGCACTATAAATCTTAGCAAATGTACACCAAGGCATATTTAACTCCGTGATATATAGAGAAATTAAAGTCCTCAAAGTTATGTCTCCCTCCTCTTTTATATAGAGAAATTAAAGTCTCAGTAAACATTATTCTCTAAATAACATATTGCCGTCACATGAGCATTTGTTCCCAAACTGCAAAGCAGTTCATGTACAAGGTCAATTAGACCACATAGACGTGAAGCTTAACTTGTAGTGAGCTGGGACTTATACACAGAGTGAAATAACTTCTTTAATTATCTTATGAGAGCTCACTACTATGTTCCAGGCTGACCACTTTAATGACCGTGAGCGTGATAAGTTGAAGACAGAAGCTAATGATAAGAAAACAGAATAATTTCCACGATAGGTTTATTTGATAGCTCCCATTAAGTCTATGCTCCCAGAAAATTCTGCTTATTATTTAGCAATTCATTTTCCTTTTGAAGGTTGAATGCAGGGAAAAGGAACTGTGTCCCTCTATTCCATGGACATCTGATGTACGAAATGAACCAAATGCACAGCATTGCACGTGCACATAACTGTCTCTGTATAACAGAAAGGGAGAAGAAAGGAAGACAATGGGAGAAATGGTGCTGCACTGAGTCAGGAGTCAGATCTCTTGCCATACAGCTGCAGTTATTTGATCATTTGCAAGTCAACGTTTCTCAATTGTTTAGTCATTTGTAAGATAAAAAGACTGGTTGGATTTTAGAGAATTTTGAATCTTCCTTTCAGGTTTAACAAGCAATAAATGATACTCTTCAGTGTAAAAATAATGCCAAGACATTATTTCACTTTAAATTAAATTCAAACAAGATACCTTGCCACAGTTATAAGCTGAAATAAGTCATTTATAATAAAGTGCATTTCCTCTCCTAAAGAAGAAAATCTCGAAGTCCTGTCTTTGAGATTAAAATTCCTCAGCAATTTTCTAGAATAAATTTGAAAAGATTAAAACTGACGAATTCTGTATGCAATCCAAATGTCACAAAGTACTATATTCACTCAAGGGGAAGGGATTATTACTTTTGAGTGTTATCCCTTGTTTCCATTTCACATTGTATTGAGTTGAATTATAGTGACTGAAATTGGCATAAAAATAACATAAGTAATGTCAACCATTGGCAAAATTACATAAGGAAATTATTAGAAGTCATATCATATTCCCAATTCTCCAAGCATGGATTTGTACAATTATGCAATATTTGCTTCCCAAAACAAGCACATTTTTAAGGCCATTGTGAAATCCAACAGAAAACAGAACTGGTGATGATTTCTTTTCACCTAAAGGGTTTCTTCTAATTTAGTAACTCTCTCTCTCTCTCTCTCTTTCTCTCTTTATCTCTCTCTCTCTGTCTGTCTCTCTCCCCCTCGCTGTCTCATCTGATCTATGTCCATTGGGAAAATTTTCTCTACTTTCCCATTGATGAGCTCCCAGAAGAAGGTCCTAGTCCTAGGAAAAGTGCAGTTTGACAGGTCATTTCAATTTCGTGGCAGTATACTGCAGTACCCAAAGTTGCTGTGCAGCTAAGCCATGTCCTGCAAACAGATTTTTGTAGTCATAAATTAAAAATTAATACCCATAAGGCTAATTGCCTGCTGTTGCCCAATGAAGTCTGAACTTCAGAGAGAAGGATGGATGTTGTTATTAAACCCTAAAGCAACACTCTCTGAAACTATGATTTGAACCAGACCTTCGATTTATTGAATAGTCAATGTCTATTAACTCTTATTAAATATTCTACATAATCTTTTGTAGTCCAAGAGATTTGGGAAAGTATAAATTGTTATGTACATACTATAGGCCAAACACTGCAAATTAAATAGGTTACCTAGTTATTATTTCAAATATGCAAGGAAGATAATATTTTCTCAATTTTAAAAATGAGGTCACTGAAGAGCACAGAAAATAATTAGATGTTTAGAATCTCTAAGCAGTGGAAGAATTACTGTGTACACTTCCACATACCACGTGGAATCAAAATATTAAAAAGAAGCCAGTTGTGGTGGCTCCTGCCTGTAATCCCAGCTATTTGATAGGCTGAGGCAGAAGGATTACTTTAAGCCAGGAGTTTGAGATCAGCCTGTGCAACATAGCAAGACTTCATCCCTAAAAAATTTAAAATAACTAAACCATAAAATAAGTATAAGAAGCACTAATTACATTTGATGTCCCATTAGGAACACATATTTTTATAACACTGAATTTTTTTTTTTAATCCCTCTCATTGCTTTGATTGTCCTGTTACCTGAAGCCTGCCACATGTGCTTAGACTCCCAATTAGTCTGCAGCACAAGGAGGTCATAAAGGTTGAATAGTGAGTGGGTAAGCTTCAAATCCAAGAGTGTAAAGCCAGTGCCCACTCCTCTATGCCCTGACGTATTACGTTTGTTAGCCTGAAAATTCTATCCTGTTGTCTTCCTTATCTTATAATTTCCAATAGTGTGGAAAATAAATTTATTTTAAATCCCTAAAATAGAATGCACTGGTTTTTACATTGACTATTTACCAGTTCTATTAAAAATGGACTTCATTATAATGTCCTATAACTTTAAAATGTTTTAATAAGTAACCTATATTTATTTTTACCCTTTGGCAACTGAGATTTTCCAAATGTTTGCCTTTTGCTTTGCGCCCAAAGAAAAGTTTATAGTCAGATTTATCCTGCCCAATTTAAATTCATTCCAAAATAAGCACTGTTTTCTTAATGCTTGCTATCCCATGACAAATCCATGCACTTCCAAACCCTGTACTCTGTATTTTTCGGGTAGCTTCAAAAACAGAGTATCATTTTTACCTTATTTTAAATTATTTATTTTGTAATGCATGAAGTTTTGAATTAATACAGTTTCAAACCATCTATGCATGATGGCTCACGTCTGTAATCCCAGCACTTTAGGAGGCCGAGGCGGGCAGATCACCTGAGGTCACGAGACCAGCCTGGCCAACATGGTGAAACCCCATCTCTACTAAAAATACAAAAATTAGCTGGGCATGGTGGCACAGGCCTGTAATCCCAGCTACTTAGGAAGCTGAGGCAGGAGAATTGCTTGAGCATGGGAGGTGCAGGTTGCAGTGAGCCAAGATCATGCCACTGCACTCCAGCCTGGCCAACAGAGTGAGACTGTTTTTTTTTTAAATATACACACACACATACACACACACACACACATATATTCGACATTAGCTAAATGTGTTTGTCGAAATGTATTTAGTTGACTTTTTTAGTTAGGGAGAATGGTTTAAATTTTACTACATAACCATTAAAAGAATTATTTACCCCAGTTTAATAACTAACAGACTAAAGAAGCTCAAATGTTTTATGAGAAGATAAGACAATCGGCTTGTAATGCTTAAAGTTTTGTCCCAATTCTCAATTTTACTAAGTATGTTAAAATAAAATTTATGTATTCATATGTCTGTCATTTAAGAAATTAAAAATAAGATATATATTATCTCTTACTCTGGATATCACTGTCTTTTCTACATGAAACTATTAGTTATTAAAATTTATAGGATTACTCTTAAGATAATTTTACCTATTCTGTTAGATTGTTGTAAGGTTCAAAATCAATCAGACATGTAAAGTACAGAGCCTGACACACACACACTTCCTCAATAAGACTGTTTCCTTGACTTGAATGGAAACAAAGTTACATTACATAAACTTAACACAAACATTTTTTAAAGTCCCGTGATATATTGCAAAGCAAACATTACAGTACTTACAATTTAAAAATAGAGTAAGTGAAAGATGTTCCAAGATTTGGAAGTCACAGTAAAGGTCACATAATCCATACTCAAAGCTCGGGTGCCAAAATTACTCCTACAGAAATTTGATGAATGATTACTCAGCCTCTCTACACTTAGAATGACGAGTTGGGAAGAAGAACAGAATATTCTATGTGGTTTGCTAACCTTGAACTGTGACTGGTATTTTCCGGTTGTCTTCACTGGCAGGTGAACTGAATGTTGTGTGAGTTGAACCGGTTTGATATCTCTTTTCGCCGTCACCTTCCAGGCGGCATTGGGATGGACCTTCCCATGTAAATATCTGATGAAACATCCTGGGTGTTTTTGCATTGCACGGTAGATTTGAATGGTCTTTTGGCCATTGTCTCTCATTATTATACAGGCATGTGAATTAGCCAAGGCGATACATTACTCTATTATTATCTCTCTTTTGTATATTGATTCATCATTTGTGTCAAATCGGGTCATTAAAATTAGACATGGGCTGGGCACGGTGGCTCACACCTGTAATCCCAACACCTTGGGAGGTCAAGGTGGGTGGATCACCTGAGGTCAGGAGTTTGAAACCAGCCTGGCCAACATGGTGAAACCCTGTCTCTACTAAAAATACAAAAATTAGCCAGGCTTGGTGGCGGGTGTCTGTAATCCCAGCTACTCGGGATGCTGAGGCAGGAGAATTGCTTGAACCCGGGAGGCAGAGAGCCGGTTGCAGTGAGCCGAGACTGCACCATTGCACTCCAGCCTGGGGAACAAGAGTGAGACTCCACCTCAAAAAATGAAAAGTTAAAAAAAAAATAAAAGAATACAAGTAAAATGAAATTAGACATGTAAAAGATGTATTAGAGGAAAGACTTGTGAAGTTAGAAAGGTGGGCCGCAGCAGGAGTGACAGGAAGAGTTTTCATTCTGCAATGCCGACCTAAGAAGTGTACAAGGAGGGAGAGAACATGAAGTTTTGTCTGCTGAACTCAGCCACATGGATGAGGATCTCAAGCAAAGTTCACGTTAGAGGAATTCTTCAATCTAATAGGACTGCCATGCTTAGCCAATAGCCGGGAGAGGTCCAGGTAGAATGTGGCTTTGGAGTAAATACCATAGCAAGTGCCAAGGCCCAGTGAATGCAGGCTCTCATCTAACTGTGCTCTTTGCCAAGGTGCTCATGGAGACAGATCTGAATAGGGCACTTCTATGGCTGCCACACTAGCATAGGTTATCATGTATAAGGAGGAACAAGTTAGGAACAGAGAACTTGATAATCAGGGGTCATTTTTGGCCAGTTATTGCATGGTGCAATCGGAGATAAAACAAATCTGCATGCATAAGGAAATGCAGGGGCAAAATCCATAGTGGTGATTATCTCCTTAATTTTGCATGTTCTTAAGAAGTTCTCTATTCTTCTCCCACCCTGCCATGGTGGTAGAGTAGTTACTTGTGGAAGGGGATTAAGTCACTATTTGCGGTGGCCAGGCGCGGTGGCTCACCCCTATATTCCCAACACTTTGGGAGGCCAAGGCGGGCAGCTCACAAGGTCAGAAGTTCATGACCAGCCTGACCAACATGGTGAAACCCCGTCTCTACTAAAAATACAAAAATTAGCCAGGCATTGGTGCATGCCTATAATCCCAGCTACTCAGGAGGCCGAGGCAGGAGAATCACTTGAACCCAGGACATGGGGTTTGCAGTGAGCCGCGATAGTGCCACTGCACTCCAACCTGGCAAGAGAGTGAGACTCCGTCTCAAAAAAAGAAAATAAAAAAGGACACTATTTGCAGTTCCAAATGTTCTTTTCTGGTGCCTATTCGTCATCTGTGTATACACATTTTTTTCTTAGTAGTATATAGATCCTCAGGGAACATGAATAACAACTACTAGAGTAGTGGCAGATGTGGAAATCCTAGCTGTTACTCTGTGATACGTTTTATGCAAAAACATATGCACACTGTATATTTTTATAAATCATACAATGATGAATTAGATAAATCCTGTAATTTTGAATGTGGTGTAAACTGGTGTTCCCCTTCTCAGGATCCAGCTGATGGCTTCTGTTTTGCTGTCATTCTGTGAATGGTGAGAGTGGGACTTGGGGCTACAGACAGCAAGACAGACCCAGAATCAGGATGTGATACACAGGCAATAAAGCAGTGAACAAAGACTACAATAATCCTCTTGCTTGTATATTTATTTAAGTGGGTTGGCAAACAATATACCATTGTTATTTATATAATTAATAAAATATGGTAGACAGGGATACAAATAACGATAGCGATAAATGACAATGTTGATGACTTGTTATCTCCCAAGCACAGCTCTAACTGCCTTAAAGGCATTCAATCAGCATACACTTAGGAGGTATGTAATATAATGATTCCCATTTTAAGGATTAAAAACTGAAGGAATGATTAAGTAACAACAAAATTCTCAAAGTAATACTTAATATAGCCATAATTAGGGTCCATAGAGAGTAACAATTTTGAACTTGCTTCCAAAAACTGATCAGTTGAAGCACGAGTTTCTCACTCTCCCAGTCTTTGGGGTACCCCAGAAGAACAAGAATCTAATTGAATGAATACTATCTAGAATATAAAGCACTGTTGATTCCTTTTTGTTGATCTTTGCACTCATCTGTGTTGTTACTATGAGCTCAATTTCTAGATGCTACATCAATAGATTTGCTGCTTCAAAGATTCTCTAAACATGTATGTAATAAAACAAAATTATGATTATTTGGAAAATGTATTATGTGTCAATTGCCTTCTGATTAAAAAATAAAATAATAAATAAGAGTCTCATATGGAAACAATGATTAATTAGGTAAATATCTTTTCATATAGCAACCTCACCCAAAAAAGATAGACAATATTATGAACACATTCTCAAGATATCAAGAAATCCTCAATATTTCTAGAATAAGTGGCCAAACTTATTTTTGTACCTTTTAGTTTTTAAATAAATACCTATGAAACATTTTAGTATTCTAAAAAGTACTCATTTAAAAGTAATGAGAGCCATAGTGTCTGTTATAGCAGTAATGCTTTATTCTTAATTTTGCTGTTTTAAGATGCTTACAGGGAGTCATGAACTGTTAACTACATTTTTTATCATTTTGTCTTAGGAAATTTATTTGTATTTCAGAAATATGATGATCTCAAATATACTTTTATCATGTTTCTCATGTTTTAAAATAAATTGTATTGTAATTTTACAATAAATTGTATTGTAATTTGAGGTTTACAACACGATTTTATGAAATACATATATATGATAAAATCATTACTATAGTGAAGCAGATTAACATATCTGTTATCTCAAAAGACTACTTTGTGTGTGTGTGACAAGAGCAGGTAAAATCTACTTATTTAGCAAAAGTTCCCAATGTAATACAATTTTATTAGATTTGTTATTGTTAAAAGATGATAAAATATTTAGAATCTTTTAAAAGTATATAGTTTAGTGATTGAACAAATACATACATGTAAAGTAGGAAGCAAAATTAGTAAAGTGTTCACAATTATAGAATCAAGGTAGTGGATAAGCAGATGTTCATTTGACTATGCTTTCAATTTTTCTCTCTATATTAAAATTTTAAAATAGTTATAAAAGTATTTTATTTAATGGTATAATGGGATATTGCTTACACATGAGTGCTTGGAAGGCAGGAGCCAGGGTTTTTCTCTCTGTTTTATCTCCCACATCCAGCAGAGTGCTGAGTTCATAGCCCTTCATGTGCAGCCACCCCCCCAAAAAAAAGATACAAGTAAGATTAAACTAAGTATAAACATTTTAAAATAAGAATATAGACACAGTTCTATTTAAAGAGTGTGACTTCATACTGCTTAACCTGAATGATTAAACTTCATTATTCCATAAGTCCTCTGGGAAAGATGTTGTAAATCTGTACATTTTTCATACGCAGAAATTAAGAATTAGTTAAATAACTTCTCAAGCCAATCAAGTAGGACGTTGAATAAGTCAATGAAAATTCTAGAGGGGTAACCTTCTTCTTCTTCTTCTTCTTCTTTTTTTTTTTTTGAGATGGAGTTTCACTCTTGTTGCCCAGGCTGGAGCACAGTGGCGTGATCTTGGCTCACTGCAACTTTTGCCTCCCTCATTCAAGCGATTCTCCCACCTCAGCCTCCTGAGTAGCTGGAATTACAGGCACCTGCCACCATGGCTGGCTAATTTTTATGTTTTTAGTAGAGACAGGGTTTCACTATGTTGGCCAGGATGGTCTCAAACTCATCACCTCAGGCGATCTGTCTGCCTCGGCCTCTCAAAGTGCTGTGATTACAGACGTGAGTTACTATGCTGCATTTTGTATTAGAGAATAAGTAAAAGAACACAATGATGACAGAAACTGATAATGAAACTGATGAAATGATAGCAGCTAAAATAGAGTACATGAGAGAATCAAATCATTCTATCAAAGCTACCATTACTTACCATTCTCAAATAATCTAAATGCAAGTGTAAGATCTTGTCGTTTTAGTGAAAAAAACAAAACAAAACCATGCTTTACTGATGAGGGAGCTGCATTGCAGTTCAAGGAGAGTTTAAATTGCTGCTCCCAGTGGAGGCCAAGCAACTTCTAAATGTAGGGCTCTTTTTGCCTTGTTCTCTACTATCAACTTTATTCTGTGGAACATGGTTACCTCTGAAAATACATATTTTCTTTTTGACACTTTTTTTTTTGCTTCATTTATAGGTAACTTAATTCCAAACAGACTATTAACAGACTTTTTCTATGCAAATGAATAAGCACTAGTGTTTAATGTCAGTTGGCTAATCAATCAAGGTAGTCTCATTATTTCCCATAGTCTGAAGATATACTAAGTGCATCCTCGTGTTTGACAAATACCTGAAAGTAAAGCCTGGAACCAAGTGAATACAGAGGAGATGTAAACCAATAATTAGTTTTGTACTATTACGTGATTTGTCCATTTTTCCATTAACAGAGCTGATGTGTGGGGGGAGGGGACTTATTATAAGGCAGTAGATAAACATTACACAGACTGACATGTCATTACCACACATGAACATTCAAGAGTAACTGTTTGGAAATGCAATTAGACTCCTTGTTGCATTATCAGTATAAAGCTTGTGAATTACTTAAAACTACTGATAAAAATGTAATTTTTCTTAATCATTATTTATATATATTAAAGTTTTGACTTTTATATTCAAATCAGCATTTATAAATATCAACTGAAATTGAGAATATTATTAAAAAGTAGATATATATTGTGTTGTGGATTTCATACATCTAGTCATTTGTTATTTGCTTATTGTTTGCTAATTTTTGCTAGGTGCCAGCATTGTATTGTGAATCGACAGAGAGAGAAGAATTCAATGTAAGATGTTACTGATACACATATTCATGCATCTGTAATTTATTTTAAAGGCCAGAGTCATCAACAAATATCATAAATGCCAAAAAGAGTGCAGCCTGGTGGCAGATTTTATGCTTCATTCTCTAGACTGCATGCAGTCCTTAAGCATCTGTCTAGTATCAAACTTTCCAGAGCTTCTTAGGTAGCCTACACTCCCTAAAGTGATAACACTGCAAAATACAATCTACACTGCCTCCTCCCTATATTTTAGTATAGAATGATCAGAATCTTAACAGAAAAACACCGCTCTGGGGCTCAGTCACGTCTTTGCAAGTGAGGCAGTTGTCTCAGGTGGTCTTCCTTATTCATTTTAGTGCTGCTCACATATCAGCTAGGGTTTTTTCAGAATCAGTTTATCTCTGGTTGCTGTTACCTACAATCAAACAGTTATTTGAAAGCGAAGGAAGTCAGCGTGATGAAATATCTTGCTGGATACACCAATGAGTTGAAGTGAGAAAAAACACATCTGGGTAATACACTCACAGTTTCTCCTGTTACAGAAGACAAGCAGGAAATTAGGAAACATTCTTTTCTTCTTTCCAGTGTCTTACAAGGAGACACATAAGCAAATATTTGTGAAGAATTTTAGAAAACATATTTTATAAATATGGTTATATTTGTATACATGGACATTTTTTAAATGATCCATTCAAGTGTTTTGTGGTTCCAGAAAGTAGTCAATTTGAGAAAATGTGAAGAATAGGGGCATATAGTTAGGAACTTGCAGGAGATAACACTTTCTGACTTAGAAGGGCTGTAAGAGTTGGCTGGCTCTGGATCATCGTCCAGGCACAGTTTTAAAAAGATACAACAACCTTCATTTAGGTCAGTCAACTGAAATGAGATTTACCTGTCATCAAGTACCCCACATAGAGGCTGAACATAATGGTGAAAAAATCCAGGTCAGGTAGTACTGAAATGCCAGATGAATAGTATATTGTGTATTGCATATTCTGTAGAAAAGTATGGGATGGTAGATCAGCATTGAGAATCTTGTTCGTAGGCCTAGGATGAAGAGTGAGTCAACCCTAGAAAGGATGTCAGAGACCAAACCTACGTGCCAGCCTCACACCTGCTACATAGGGATTGGATGATTCAGAATAGGGATGCTAGAGGCTACCAGTCACTCGTCAGTCATCAGATCCTCTTCTTTTCACACTGAGTACTTGTTAATCCAACAAAAATGAATTAAGTTATCATTAAATGCCTTATCTGACTAATATCAATGGGGAATATGGTAACTAATTATAGCCTCCAGTGGACCCACCTGTTTAAACTGCAATAGGTTGGGACAATAGTAGGAAAAATGACTTATTAAAGCAACTTACTATTGGGTTCAGTTCAATAAAATAAGCATTTTCACAAGTCCCCAGAGCCAATTTCATTGATGATTAAATGATCAATGGTTAATTCAGCATTCATTGATCAGGCCCTATTTCACTAGGCCTATCAGCAGAATTTATCATTACTGATGTCTCCCTCTTCATTGGCATACTTTCTTCTCTTGGTGTCTAGAATTCTAAATTCTCTCCCCACTCTGGTACCTCTTCTTTGTTTTTAGTCTCATTTGCTGATGTATCACTTTCTACATGACCTCTTTATTGCCAGCCTGTGCCAGAATTCAATCCTTGGTCCTTTTCTCATTGGTGTCTTTATCCAGCTATTCGATGTTCTCATTCAGCCTCATGGCTTCACACCGACATGTGCATGATTCATACCTGTAAATATCCACTCTACCTTTTAAACTCCATACTGGCATACCCAACTGCACATGCATCCTCTCTACCTTGAAAAAGGTAATGGACGTTAAAAACTCAAAATGTTCAAAACTCAATGGAACCTTTCCCAGCACATCTTTCGATTTCCTCAGTCTAAAATCCTTAGAGTTTATTGGCTTACACTTTTATTTCCTAATCTACACACATGTTACTTCCATAAAATTCTGTTGGCTATAACTATATACAGAATCTGATCTCTTTTTTCCACATGAAGTGCTATAACCTTGGTCCAACCTGATATCAGCTCTCAACACCCAAAAAGTTTATAATATCAGAATATTATTTAGAAATTTATGAATACTATAATTATTTTTTCGTTTACACAGTTACAACATTGGGTCTTTTTTCTGACATAATTGGTACCTCTGAAAGCCCACATATGTATTATTTATATGTATATATACACATACCAATACATATATACCCACTGACATATATATGCACATATATACATACAAATTGAATATATACTTATATTTATTAAATAATTAATAAGTGGGCATTATTAGTCTCATCATAGTAAGTTATAAAATTTAGGTCCAAAAGTTTAATTAGTAGAACTGGGGAGAGAATCATCAGAAATTCAAAAATAAAATTTGAGATTAACTAAGTGTGGATAACAATTGTAATTTTCAGTTTTGAACCCACCGTGGTAAGCAGAATAATGGCCCCCTAAAGATGCCCGTGTTCTAATCCCTAGAACCTACAAATACACCATGTTACATGGTAAAGAGGAATTATGGTTGCAGATGGAATTAGGATGCAACTCTGCTGACATTAAAACAAGGAAATTTTTCTGGATTATCTGGGTGAGTTCAAGTGTAATCTCAAAGGTCATTTAAAGTGGAAGAAATAGGCAGGAAAAAAGATCAGAGACAGACAGAAGTTTGAAGACACTAAACTTCTGACTTTGAAGTTGTAATCAGAGGGCATCAGCCAAAGAATGTAGGTAGCCTCTAAGAGCTAGAAAAGGCAAGAAAAACAGATTCTCTTCTAGAGCCTCAGGGAATAAACATAGTTTGGCTGTCTCCTTCCTTTCTAACCCTAGAAGAACCAGTTCAGACTTTTGACAAAATGACAAGATCAGAGATATTTGTTTTTTGAAACCAGCAACTTTGTGATGCTTTATTATAGCACTAATAGAAAACTAATTGACTCATTCAAATATTAAAACCATATTTTTTCTCTACAGCTCAGTTTTTTTCTACCTGCCTAGAAATATAGAGATATACTTTAAATCAGAATGTTTGCTTCCACTTTAACTTTCATGACTGATCTTGCTTTGTAGCTATTTCCTGACACTTAGGCATTTATTCTTCCTGCTCTGCTATTTTGTTCACTTTACTGTCCAACATGCTGCTTCCTGCCCACTGTGTCTCCAGGGTTTTGGCTTCATCTCTCTTTGATTCCACAGCTTCAGCATTAATCTTTGCTGATGCTGCTGGTACTTTGTCATTGATATCTTTCACTTGATGTACTTCCCACTGGCAAGCTTCTCAAACAACATTTATCAGTGTTGCCTGATACAAAGTGAAAATCAGTATCCAGAGTCATGTAGAAATTTAGCCACCTTTTTACAAGGGAAAATTATTTTAATACCTATAAGAAATATAGCCACTTATTATTACCTTTTGTACTAGAATATATTGTGAAATGTATGAGGATAATTGAAGAAATACAACATTGATTATACTGATTAAATGAAAGGGAGATGTATTTGTGCCTTGGTTTAATATACGATGGCTTTTAGACATTATTTTTTGATGTATCACTTTACTCACTTTTACTTCTAAGTAACTCAATTTTTTGCAGCTTTGCAATTTCTAAGAGATATTTCCCTGTTTCTCTTATCCCAGTTCCTGCTTCCTGGTGCTGCTATAAAATTACATCACCACAAATTAGAGTACATAATCTTAAAACTCAAACATAGATATAATTGTGGATATATTATCACAATTTTAAAAAAAGAATGCATTGCTTCTAGAAATATAGTACATTACATAAAACTCAAGCAATAAAAGCTAAAAAGCTAAAAGTAAATAAATCAAAATCTCAAAATCAATGTTTAATAATAATAAATGTATATTTTTAAAATACATCTTAATCTTATAGAAGATTAAATGATTGAATTATAATATCAAAATTAAATTATTGTATTTATATATACAAAACATATATATGTTTGTAGATAAAGTTTAAAGCATGATATTCAATTTATATTTATATTTAAAATAAATTAAAGTATTTCTTAAAACCTAAAGAAATTTCTGAACTTCCAGATAACTCTTTTATGATACAAGAAATTTTTGTTTCTAAATTTTTCTTCTGATTAAAGGAAAGAGTAGGCAAAAATATTAGGAGGTTAGAGTACTATGGATATTATAAATGCCTACATCGATTTTAAAAGTACTACAAGTAGATCTCTAGCCATATGTGATGATAAATATGCACTCCTACTCAACATTCCCCATCTACTTACCTGCAGGTTGAGTTAGCATTATTCACACCTCATCAAACTTTATAATATTTCTAATCTGTCACAATAATTCCCTTAATTGCTTATTCTTATTTCCCTAAGAAGAGAGTCAATGCTCATTATATTTTATCTATACCACTTCTTTATATTCAATTATTATTTTTTTGTTGATGAGTAAACCTTATCATCAGTAAAGCATTTTTTAAAAGAAAAGATCATTTTACCATATTTCAAAGTGTTCAGGCAAGTGGCAGTAACAATTGCTTGCTTTTACATTCAAGGGAAAAACTGGCTGGCTTTAACATTATTGGGTCATATTCTCTCCCTTTAGAACTTTAATATTCTCCTCTCTCAATTTGCATTGGGATTACTGTGGCTAGTCTGATTCCTGCAAATAATGAGAGGGTAGATGAATTTCTCTCTTTTGTGGATGACTTGTTTTTGCTTTTTGAATTCTTGAAGATTTGCTTTTTTTGCTTTTTAAATCTATGAGGGTAAATAACTTTGAATATATTTCAATGTATCTGCTGTTTCATATCAAATTTTCATGCAATATGGAATGCACATATTATTTCAAATTCAGTTATTTCTGCATTCCAGGAATTTTTATGTGAATTACATATTTGAATTTATTCTATCTTTAATTTTATTCAGAAATGAACCATAAAATGTTTATTTTCAAAATTTAAAATATTTTATATATAAGATCAATTAGCAGTTGTGATATTTGTCATTTTCTCTTGTATTCACTTATTTCAAGCTATTCAATTTTTGGTCATGTGATTTTTATCTGTCTTATTTATTCTTTCTCATTATAATGCATTTCTTAGATCTTCAATTATGTGTTCCTCATTCTCAAATTCTGTCCTCAATTCTAGAGGTTTCTTGTTTATTATCTTAAAAAATCATTTGAAGTTTAACATTAAAAATGAGTTTATCTAGCACCATAACGTCAATATTAAAGAGTTGAATGTGAGGTCTAGTCAGTCTCTCTGCATTCAGAAAAAATGCCAGCCTAAGAATGAAACATACAATCCATGAGGGACTATAAGAGTTCCTGAGTGTTGGACATATTTGGAGGAGTGGGAACAAAGGAAGTAGCAATATGTGTAAGAGAGAAAAAAAACAAGATATATATTTATAGCTTGTAATTATGTTTTTTAATATCTTATTTGAAACACTTAAGATTTTGACATAATTTTTAAGGTAAATATATTTCTCTTCTTACCCACTTGGTGACTTGGTTTACTTTCTTTTATAATCAGTTTATTGACCTCTTTCCCACTATCCAGGAATCAAAAGCTGTCATTCATTTATTCATTCATTTATTAAATTAAAATATATACATATATGATAAATATAAATATACATGACAAATATAAGATAATATAACTTCTTGGATGGTATTAGTGACAAATGCAGGCTAAAACCTTACCTTTTTGGTATAATATTCTAACTGGAGAATCGGTCAAAAAACAATACACAAAACAATAAACTGAATACAATATTAGAATGATATGCACATTAGGGGAATATTACAAGAAAAATAGAAAATGTAGAAAAGACATGAGGGATCTGAAGTACCAGAGTTAAGAATATGGAAAATTTTTAGTCTTAAGTATGATAGTCAAAATAGTCATCATTGGGAAATTGAGATTTGCACATGTATATTAAAGCAAAGAGAACATAATTAAACCAGAGGAAATGCCTTCTAGGAAGGAGGAAAAACTTAAAAAATTGGAGCAAAATTCCTAGGCACAGCAGCTGAATACTATCTTAAGGAAGAAAAAAGCTACCATTATAACCAAATGTAGTAACAAGAGAGAAATGGAGGAGGTAAGGGAAGTAGCTAGAGTGTAGACAGATCATGATGGATCTTATAGGTCAGTGTAAGGATAGGAATTTGTACTGAGTGAACTAAGGGACTGTCCCACGGTTTGAAATGAGGAGTAATATGATCTCATTCCCTTTTTGAGTGGATGAAAATACCAAAGGAGGAGAAGAGTAGAAGCAGATTAGGAGGCTACTGTAAAAGCCAGGAAAGAAAAAGATGTATAACTGAATGTAGTAAAAACACCAAAGGTTATAAGATAGGATGCAGCTGGAGAAATGATCAATGTGTATTGCTAGCAATGAATTAATCAAAAATTACATTTAAAAACTCAAATTTATAATAGTATTAACAAACATCAAATAATAGAAATAAATCTGATGAAAGATGTTCGAGAAGTCTACACTGAGGAATTACAGCACATTATTGCATGAAAGAAAGCAAGGAGAACTACTTGAATAGAGATGTTCTATGTGCATGTACTAGAAGATGCAATAATGTAACTTCATCAATTCTCTTTTAGTAGATTAACAGTTTCAATACAACCCCAAAGAAATTGACAGCTGATTCCAAAGTTTATATGGAAATGCAAAGAAACAATTATAGTCACAGCAATCTTGAAAGAGCAAAAACCCTGGATTACCCACACCACCAGGTAGTAAGACTCATAGTAAATATCGACACATAGACTGATGCAGCAAACAGAATCCAAAAATAGATCCACATTCAGTTGTCTAACTTACTAGAGACAGGAGTTTATCAAAGAGTGGGCAAAATGTAGTCTTTTCAATAAAATATCATATATAAATTTGTTTCCAATAAAATAAAATAAAATAATAGAAAAACATCAGACCCATACTACACTGTAAACAATAAATCCATATGAACTGTCAATCTAATTTAAAATATAAAACAAACATATAGGAGAAAACATAGTCAATTCTTTAAAATAATTTGATCTTGGCAAAGATTTCTAAAACTGTGCACAAATGCACTAACCATGATGAAAACCAATGCTGAATTGAATTATATTAAGAATCCCTGCTCCCTGAATAGCACAGTACGTACATGAAAATGCAAGCTACACAAAGGAGTAAGATAGAGTCAATCCTCACTGTTCACAGATTTTATATTTGTGAATCTGCCTACCTATTAAAATTGATTTGTAACCCCCCAAATCAGTACTAGCTATTGTTTGGACGAACGGAGGCAAGATGGCGCATTTCCGGGTTCTTCATCACCAACTTTTCCCGTGTGCGCGAAAATGCAGCTGGCGCCCGGGAAGGTGCAGACCAACCAGGCATGTGCCAGGTGATGTCAATCCGAAGAGACCAAGATTTACCTGGTGGCACCTGCAGAGCCTTCCCCGCCCCCCCCACCCCACACGCCCGTGCCCTGCCTATTGCCCTTCCACTCCTAGAAAAGCTGCTCCCGGCAGGCATGCCGCGTGGGCTTCCTCAGCCCCCACTCTTGTCCGGACTGCATTAGGAACTCCACCTGGGCGACTCTCTTGGCCTCCTTTGCCGGAGGCTGACAGACCTCACCTTACACACCTTTTTCCCTGGAGCTAGATGACCAAAGAATAAATTTGCAGTTTTGCTTTTAGCCTTGCCTACTCGCTGGTTCTTTTGTGCTCTCTCTGGTGGTTCTTAGAAAAACAAATCAGCTATGCTTCTGTGTTCATTTGGGTATGCTTACAGAACAGCAAGGAATGTACACCTCCCAGTGCAGGCATTCCATGCTGAGTTGCTTTTTTTTTTTTTTTTTTTTTGAGACAGAGTCTTACTCTGTCGCCCAGGCTGGAGTGCAATCTCCACTCACTGCAACCTCTGCCTCCCAGGTTCCTCCCAAGCGATTTTCTCACCTCAGCCTCCCAAGTAGCTGGGATTACAGGCACCCACCACCACGCCCAGCTATTTTTTGTATTTTTAGTAGAGATGTGGATTCACCATGTTGCTCAGGCTAGTCTCGAACTCCTGACCTCAAATGATCTGCCTGCCTTGACCTCCCATAGAGAACTGCCTTCTTGTTCCAGTTCTCATGCAGTAAGGACATGTCCTGTTTGTAGTCTACTTAGCATCATATTTTGAACATTTTTGTGCTTTCTGTTGGTGACTTTGTGTGTAAAATGGCCCCAAATGCAGTGCTCGTGTGTCGTCTAGTGTTCCTAGCTGTGAGAAGGCTGTGATGTGCCTTATAGAAGAAATGCATGTTAGATGAGCTTCATTCAAGCATGAGTTACAGTGCTTTAGGCCATGAGTTTGATGTTCATGGATCAACAATATGTATTATACAAATTATCTTTAAACAGAAACCACATAAAACAAGGCTATGTACTAATTCATTGAGAAAAAATATTGTGAGAAAAGTCTAGAGGAAACTTACTACCATAGTTATTCTAGGAACAATGGCTCCTTATTCACCAAGTTAGTACTAATTAATTTCTCACTAACCCACTAATTCAGTTTCAGTGTCTACTTTATATAACACAACATGCAAAGTCTAATAAGAATTGGCTCTCTCTCTCTCTCTGATCTATATATATGTATCTATATTGATATTGCTATCTGTCCTTTGTCCTTTTTTTTTTTTTTGCAAACATAAGAGCATTTAACTCAGATAAAGAATTACTGGAAACATAGAACTGTATTTAGTAGCTCATACATGCAATGTATTTTGTTCTTATCAGGACAGTACAAATTCTGCACAAAACTTACTGTTTTTATTTCATTTCTTGATATATGCATATTATTTTTTATTATACTTAAGTTTTGGGATACATGTGCAGAACGTGCAGGTTTGTTACGTAGGTATGCATGTGCCAACGTGGTTTGCTGCACCCATCAACCCGTCATCTACATTAGGTATTTCTCCTAATGCTATCCCTCCCCTAGTCCCCCATACCCTGACAGACCCCTGTTGTGTGATGTTCCCCTCCCTGTGCCCATGTGTTCTCATTGTTCAACTCCCATTCATGAGTGAGAATATGCGGTGTTTGGTTTTCTGTTCCTGTGTTAGTTTGCTGAGAATGATGGTCTCCAGCTTCATCCATGTCCCTGCAAAGTGCTTTGTCTTTTTATAAGAGCAGTAATTCCATTCATGAGGGCTCTGCCTTCATGACCAAATCACCCCCCTAAAGGCTGATTTTCATATCATCACATTAGTGAAGAGATCTCAACATACGATTTTTAATGGGACACAAATATTCTGACAGAGATGAATTATTTATGGTAATTATGGTGTTGAAGTAACCAGAGATAAAAGGCATTAAGGTTTTTTTTTTTTTTTTTTTTTTTTTTTTGAGGCGGAGTTTCACTCTTGTCGCCCAGGCTGGAGTGCAGTGGCGCGATCTCAGCTCACTGCAAGCTCCGCCTCCCGGGTTCAAGCGATTCTCCTGCCTCAGCCTCCCCAGTAGCTGGGTCTGACCACTGGGGCGCCTTACCACACGCAGCCAATTTTTGTATTTTTAGTAGAGGCATTAAGTTGATGTGTTATAATGGTCCTAAAGCAGGTGGCGGTGACAAGGCTCTCAGTGTTTGTGGATGGAGAACAGAGGTGGAGATCTTGCCTGGAGCACATAGAATTTCTGGATGATGAGGGTGGATGGAAATAGGGAGGGGCCATATTGTCACATTCTCAAATTACAGTGTTAAAAAGTGTATCTATACTAGTTTAACGGGATCAAACTGTTAAAATGCATACATTAGCAGGGATAATCTCTTGGTGTTCCATTCGGACCATTTATACCCCAGTACAGATAATAATTTTCTCCATGAAAAAATTTAGATTGGTACTTTTCTTAGAAGATCGTCAGGCATGTAGTTGATGATCAAAACATTCGTATTCAGGAAATAATTTGTGTCCCATTAAAAATCGTATGTTGAGATCTCTTCACTAATGTGATGATATGAAAATCAGCCTTTAGGGGGGTGATTTGGTCACGAAGGCAGAGCCCTCATGAATGGAATTACTGCTCTTATAAAAAGACAAAGCCCTTTGCAGGGACATGGATGAAGCTGGAGACCATCATTCTCAGCAAACTAACACAGGAACACAAAACCAAACACCGCATATTCTCACTCATGAGTGGCCTATATAGGAAAAGGTGTGAGTTTATGAAGGAGGAAGAGGAGGAGGAGGAAGAGGAGAGAGAGAGAGAGAGAGAGAGAGAGAGAGAGAGAGAGAGAGAGAGAGAGAGAAAGGAGAGGGAGGAAGACTGAGATTCAGGAAGAATAAAAAACTATTGGGAGGTATAGCAGAAAGGATGCGTTGACAAGAATATGACCTCAGAAAACTAACTTTCTAATGCTTGATCTTGGCATGAGTACTGGAGAGCACTTGCTGATTTTGGCAAGAGGATGAATGAGGGAATGGAGGGATAGCAGAGAGAGGACTCGGGCAGCAAACAACCTCAGGCTACCACTGCACAGGGAATGTGCTTACCTTAAAAAGCATCAGGATAAGAAGTAGGAGTCTCACTTTTCTGTACCTTTTTTCATTGTACTTTCCAGTAAACATCAGTATTCAATGATAAATAGGACATGTTTTGAACTTCCACCTTTCTTTGAAAAATTATGTGACGATGTAATACATCGTACTAAAAAAAGACTTCTCTGATATGGGGCTTCATGTTCTTTTCTGCCTTCAGTTGTATCATTAACTGCTGTTGTCATTACCGTGTCCTTGACTTCCTCTGGTTGATCGTTAGTGAAGATATTAAATATGGCCATCATTAACATAAAGTCTTCTTGCTCAGATACTGCCATTTGTGGTAATTTATTACATACATTGAGCAACTGAAGTTTAGTAACTCCCATGCAAATGTGTAAGTACAACAAAATATTCATAAGTGCAACAAAAAATTGCTATTGCTACATAGACAGTAAAATAATAGAAAACATAGGTAAGGTGGCTTATTCTTTTATACAATTTACATATATTTGAAATCATTTATCATTTTCCTTCTAAATATCATCACTTTGGTCAAAGTAAATTTACGTTAGTTTTTCAATAAAAAGCTTCAAATCAATGATGTCTTCACCCTAAATTTTTGTGTTACCTTTTCTACCACATGTTGTGGTACCTTGTTGTGTTTGTTTTTCTTTCTGTCCTTGTAATATCTTCTAAAACATAATGTGTCAACAGCCAAAATTATTTCAAATTTAATATTCTTTATGTATTATTTATGGAATAATGATGCTAAGCATCATGTTTTAAAATATTTGCATTTCAAATATTAAATAAATGATGATGTTCAACCTCATTCTTTTTATATCCTATTGTCATTTCTACAGAAGCAGCAAAGCATAGTGGTCGTGTCTGTGGACTGTAGGGTCAGACTACTGGGGTTTGTTCAGCTTTTACTATCTGGCGACCATGTGCAAATTAACTAACCTCTCTGTCTCTGCCCCGTCGTTGGCAAAATGAAGAATAATAATCAACTCCAACTCCTAAGATTGTTTTTAGGAGTGAGATAAAATTATAATAGAAAACATGCTAGTTCACAATAAGTGCCTTAAATCAATAAATGTCTATATATAACGTTTGCAGTAGTCTTTAAATGTTCTAATTCTGTAAACTTATTGATTCAATAGTTATTTATCTAAAATTCCAGTCTGTAAAGGTTTCATGATTAATTTCAGGGATCCAATAAATGGTTCAGCTATTTTTAACATTTAATAAAATCCCTGTATACATAAGTCATCAGTTTGCAATGGTTCCCTGAAAACCAACTATCTCTATTAGCACCATAAAGGTGATAACTCTTGTAATGGAGGAACTGTTTTAGAGGTTGGGCCAAAGTCAGATTGCATTGTGATGAGTCCAGGAGGAAAGTGAGTAAGTAATGACAATGTGCACAAATGCTGTAAAGAATTTTAATGTACAGAAGAATAGAAAGAGCAGCATTTGCAGAGGGAATCACTGTTAAACAACAGGTTTGGGGAGGTGTGGAATGAATATGACTATATTTCAGTGTGGAGTGTTAAAGAGTAGAAAGTGAGAAAATTAACAAATAGAGGAAAACAGAAGTAGTTAATGGCTTGAAAGTTAAGAAGAGGTATAAAGAAATGGCATACAAGACAAAGTGGGAAGTTTGATGATTCAAGGAGAGTAAACTTAATGTTGGATTTTTGGAGCATGCTTCCAGTAGTCAAAAAGACTTGTTACCTAATTATTTCCTTTTTCTTCAAGAATTAGGAGATAAGATTGTTTGTGCTTTATTCAACTAAATCTCATTGTAGTATATGATGCCAGCATCTTCTTTTTTAAAATTTTTACCTGTTTTTTTCTCATCATAAAATGTGATATTTGCTTATTACAAAAAAAAGAGGAAAATAAAGAGGCACTTGGGAGCATTCTATGATGAATTAGTTTCCTGTAATATTGCTTCAGAATGTGATGTTGTTAATACATGTTATAAAGCCAAATATACATGTATTTAAAGATTTTTTAAGAATGTAATTTTTAGGCCGGGCGCTGTGGCTCAAGCCTGTAATCCCAGCACTTTGGGAGGCCGAGACGGGTGGATCACGAGGTCAGGAGATCGAGACCATCCTGGCGAACACGGTGAAACCCCGTCTCTACTAAAAAAATACAAAAAACTAGCCGGGCGTGGTGGCGGGCGCCTGTAGTCCCAGCTACTCCGGAGGCTGAGGCAGGAGAATGGGGTAAACCCGGGAGGCGGAGCTTGCAGAGAGCCGAGATCGCGCCACTGCACTCCAGCCTGGGCGACAGAGCGAGACTCTGTCTCAAAAAAAAAAAAGAATATAATTTTTAAATTTCTTCCGATTTCTTCATGTCCTACAGCTCTTAGGTATTATTCTATTGCTGGCAATTTAGGTCTTTTTCTAATTACTCTCTATTTCACTTAATCACACATTGAATATATGTGTCCATAAATCTTTGTATGCATTTTCCATTATTTTCTTAGAATAAACATTTGAGAATAAACAAAGACATACTCTTATTTGAAGTTCTTATACTGTCTTTACAACTTGCCTTCCTGGGAAGTCAATCTGACTTTATATACAATATACAATATGGCTCATTTCCATTTTCAGCAAAATTTGTTATAATCTTGTAAATAAAAATTTGGTTTTTGAATTATTTACAAACACTATTGAATTTATGTTCTACCTGTACATTTTAGTGCTATTAATGAGAATTAAATTGATAGGAATATATCATCCTTTGTTTACTACTTATTCTTTTATACTAGTTTCCTAATTCCTTTTATGTATAGAACTCCATACTCTGTACAGTGATTATTTGAATAAAAATTTGCAGTTATGAAGCTAATTTAAATTTTATATAATTTTTTATGCCTCTAGAATAAATTTCAAGTTGTAAATTAACAAACTATGTACTATATACATTTTTACAAATGGCTAACCTTTTAAAAAATTCACATTAACTATTTCAAAATTTATCTTTTAATTATTCATGTATACTAGAGTCTACTCATCTTTCAATTTTTCATAATTCTGGGGAGAATGTCATTTTTCCCTACTAACACGCTTTGTAATTTCCCCCATTTTAAACAAGCCAGTTTCTAAACTTCAGGAAGCTAAGTCCATCATAATTTGACCCCTCCTATATTGGAGTATGAGGTTTCAGGTTCATTTGCTGCTATTCATACCAATTGTGCAATGTAGTCATTGGACAGACTTCTTGCTCTTCCTATATATTTATCTATGTATGGTGAAATGCACTTTCTTCCCACATATTTATTTATGTATGGTGAAATGCACTTTCTTCCTATATATTTATCTATGTATGGTGAAATGCACTTTCTTCCTATATATCTATCTATGAATAGTGAAATGCACTTTCTTCCCATATATTTATCTATGTATGGTGAAATGCACTTTCTTAACTTACTGGGCTCTTCATAAACTGCCTGTTTCCAAAAACTGACCTCTAATGTTCATCTCAAGTGTCATTGCTGTGCAGCATTTTAATCACATTAGTCTCTAGTCACACTGACTCTTCTCCAGCCATTCAAGAATCCAGAAGAAATATATGTTACTCTTGTCAACCTAAAGAATGTTGTTTATACCACTGGCACACTACATTTCCCATTATATTATGGCTATTTTGTATACAATCTATTAATCTCTTGTAGATTAATAGATTCTACAAAAAATTATCTACTACTATCTAAGAATTGTGATAATTCACTGTTGTGTAAATTTGTATATAGCAGTAGTATTATGCCTAATACATAAATGTATAATCAAACAATATATGTTTAATTGAATTTAATAACATATGAACTACTTCCTTTAAAAAATGTTTGGGGAAAGAAGTTACAATGTAATGTATCTAAATGCTAAAAGATAGTATGTGAAGGTAAAAGGTATGGGCCCTATCTGAAGAATTAACAGATTAACAAAAGCATATATCATGCACCAATAACTATCACTGTGTAAAATATAATTATAGGAGAAGTTCACTTGATAAATGTTCTATCATAATAAGAGTCAGTGGAAATTTTATATGAAAAGTATTTGATATGCCTTTAGTGGGCAAAACATCTTTGCCAATATGAGAGTTGTTGCTTTTGGGCATGAGTTTCAAAATTTATTGATAAAATATACTTTCATTCATTAATCTTAAACACTAAGTGATAGAAAAGGAGGCAAATTCACTTCATAAATGTCGAGCATAGTATTTAGAACTGAATTCAATAAGGCAGCCTTAGTCAGTTCCATCTATTATTAAAAAAAATCACAGTCTTGGTGGCTTAAACAACAAATGTCCATTTTTCCAAACACGTGTTTGTCCAAGATCTGGTGGCTGGTGAGGCCAGTTTTTCTGGAATGCACACTACCATCTTCTCCTTGTATCTTCATGTGGCTGAGAAAAAAAAAAAAAAAAAAAAAGCTCTAGTCTCTTTCTTATAAAGACACTAACAGGAGCTGAACCTTCATAACCTCATCTAAACCTGGCCCCAACTGCTAATTCCATCTCATTGAGGATTGAGGTTTCTAAATATGAATTTTGGGAGGACGCAAACTCCGTAGTCCATAACAGAGGGCATTTATCCATGTTGACATGACGTTCCATGTAGGTAGGTTGAACGTGTATAGCTGAGTTGACCTGTGTTTTGCAGGCTGGGCAGGGTGGCTCATGCCTGTAATCCCAGCACCTAGGGAGACCGAGGCAGGCAGATCACTTCAGGTCAGGAGTTTGAGACCAACCTGGGCCACATGGCGAAACTCTGTCTCTACTAAATATACAAAAATTAGCTGGGTGTGGTGGCACACACCTCTAGTCCCAGCTACTGGGGAGGCTGAGGTGGGAGAATTGCTTGAGCCCTAGAGGCAGAGGTTGCAATGAGCTAAGATCATGCCACTGCACTTCTGCCTGGGTGACAGAGTGAGGCTCTGTTTCAAAAAATAAATAAATAAAAAATAAAGATTTGCCATGTTGATGAGATGAAAGAAAAAATGAATGAAACACAAAATTGATGATTCTAACAATAAAGTGATTAAGATAATTGACCTCATAATCTAAGCGTTCAATAACTGAAAAGACTCATGAGACTCCACACTCATGTCAGGTTTAATAAAAGTTCATGATCAGTGCAGCAGAAGAAATAAAGCATGGGCAACCATTAAGAGACTCAAGACTTCAAGGCTCAACCTCTCATATATTCTCAAACATATAGAACACATGTTTATTCAGCTTATGAAATGCCAAGAAGTATGTAAGATGATATGGTTTGGCTGTGTCCCCACCCACATCTCATCTTGAATTCCCACATGTCATGGGAGGAACCTGGTGGGACGTGACTGAATTAGGGTGGCAGATCTTTCCTGGGCTGTTCTTGTGAAAGTGAGTAAGTCTCACAAGATCTTATGGTTTTAAAAAGGGGAGTACCCCTGAACAAGTTCATTCTCTCTTCGCCTGCTGCCATCCGTCTCAGACAGGACTTGCTCCTCCTTGCCTTCTGCCATGATTATGAGGCTTCCCCAGCCACGTGGAACTGTAAGCCCAATTAAACCTCTTTCTTTTGTAAATTACCCAGTCCTGGGTGTGTCTTTATTAGCAGCATGAAAATGGACTAATAAATAAGTTATCTTGGTTTCAGGGACACTAAGGCAGAGGTTTACTGGGGGGTCTTTAATGCCCCGCCAGTCACCTAGATAAAATTAGGCAGTCTAACAAATTAAATGAAGTCCAAACCATCAGTTTATACCTTTTCTCTAAACAGCATAGACATACTAGCACAAGGTGCGTCCAGAGAAGTTTTGAACATTAAATAGCACAGTATGAATCTCTAGCTAGCACATTTCATCTTTATCTTGACCAAAGGCAATACCATACTTGCAGGGGTCCCTGGAGGTAAGCATACTGCTCCCTCAGGTCAGCTGTAAGTTAGCCTCATTCCTTACATTTCTAGATAAGGAAATAATTAAAAGCAGGAGGAGATTATTGAAAAGGGAGAAAGTTTAAGTATCTAAAGAGTGTAAAAGAGCAAGAAGATGCCAAAAACTGTAAAGAGTCTGAGATTTTCATTTGTTTACAAGCTAAAATTTAGTCTCTTCAATCTCATGGCTGTAGGCAGAAGATACAAGTCCCGACGCAGAGATAAAAACAAAAGACTTATTATTAATACTTGTTGGACAGAAGGCAGCAGGAGCGTCATGTTTCTCCTTCCCCCTACATGTGCTGGGGAATGTGGAACATCCCAGGGGAATGTTGTACCCACAGAAGACCCGTATTACAGCTAGGAAGCCCAAATTTTCGCTTCAATATGGAGACTTCAGTCTCTACATTAAAAAATGTAAAAGAGGGCTACAAAGAAAGCCAGAAAGACATAATTTTTATTATCCTAATGTCCAAAATATCTGCCATCTGTCCCAGGAGAGACAATATCTCTATTCCTCAAGGGTTTTACATAAACATGCTCGAAAAGATAATATGGAATATAAATTGTCACAACACAGGCAGAAACACGAGAGACCCATGAATAACTGTTTTCCTAAGAGAAATATATGAAAATATGGCTAGAGGGGGGATTGTTACATTATGTAATTCAAAAGTAAAGCAGTTGTCTGTAAGGCTGAATACAAGGCACGGCAATACAGTGAGTGGCTAAAGGAGAGTTGATGTGATAGTAGCCGGATATAAGGAGAAAAATAACTTGAAAGGCCAGTATATTATATATGTCATGCATTTGGTCTTTGAGAGCTTTTATGCTATGGGCAGAATGATGGTGTGGAGGGGTAATGGATACCAAAATAATAGTGAAATGGGTTACTCAGTTTGTTTCAGTTGTATCTTGTTATTCTTAGATGTATCTCATATTAAATAAAGAATTTCACGATAGGAATATCTTTAAGATAAAACTAGCTTTTAAAAATTTAATTAAAAAGAGTATACATATTAAGAGTGTGGAGATTTCTCATACCTAACAAAGAGTAATTGTAGAGAAGTGAGAAAAGGACAGCAAGACAAAAAGTAAGTTTGGCATTCCTCGATTTTCCTGGAATGATCTTAAAATATCAATATAGGGCCGGGCGCGGTGGCTCACGCCTGTAATTCTAGCACTTTGGGAGGCGTAAGCGGGAGGCTCACAAGGTCAGGAGATCCAGACCATCCTGACTAACATGGTGACACCTCGTCTCTACTAAAAATACGAAAAAATTAGCTGGACGTGGTGGCGGGTATCCGTAGTCTCAGCTACTCGGGAGGCTGAGGCAGGAGAATGGCGTAAACCCGGGAGGCGGAGCTTGCAGTGAGCTGAGATCGCACCACTGCACTCCAGCCTGGGCGACAGAGCGAGACTCTGTCTCAAAACAAAACAAAGCAAAGGCAAAAACAAAAACAAAACAAGCAAAAAACATCAATATAATATGAGCATATCCATTCCCATTCTAGATTCATAGGTAAACAGGGTACGTTCAGTTTCCATTTCTTCCATAAGGAATTGCCACCAACATGGAGTTTGAAAATCTCAACCGTTTATTATTCTGAGTCAAACTTTTCTGACTCAGAAATCTGGGTACAGCATAGAACAATAAGGTCGTCTGTGGTGATTCTCCCATTGCTGAAACCAAGGTTTTGCCAGGGCTGTGCTCCTGGAGGCTTTGGGGATGAACATGCTGATTCAGGATGCTGACCAAATTTGTGTCTCTCTGGTTGTAGACTTGAGGTCCTTATAGACTTGAGATCTCCACTTTTATGCTGGTTGTCAGGGGGTCAGCCTTTCCTCCTAGAAACTGCTCACATTTCTTCTTATGCTTTCCATGTAGCTCTCTCTATAAACAGTAGGTGACATAAATACATGCTTCAAACCTCTTGGCTTCTTCCCTTTCTGCTGCATCTAACTCCAGCAGGAAAAAGAGTTTTTGTTTTGTTTTGTTTTGTTTGCTTGTAAGAGCTCATGTGATTGGGCCCACTGAGTAATCTCTAATTTAAGACCCCTAACATTAAATCTAACTGCAAAGTTCCTCTTTTCCCCAGATTCTATGATGTACTCACTAGTTCTGACTAACAAAATGTGACGCTTTGGAGAGGCCAGTACTCTGACTAGCACATAAATACCTGACGAACAACTCTTGATTATGGAGACTACAGTGAAAGTACTATTTTCAAGTGGATGAAGGTGTATGAATAGATTTTTAACCATCCTGGTAGTTTTTGATAATTTGTAGAATAAGGATGTGCATGGGAAGAGGAGAAAATGATTTGGGGGTTGATGAACAGAAATTCAGAATCACATGGGTAGATGAAACGTGGATAGACTATGTGGGTGGAGCTAGATAACTTTCTGCACACCAATGAATTAAATATTTCACAATATTTCTCACAATGTGAAAAACGTTACCAATATCACAAAGTAATTAAGTTTTAAGGGCTCAAGAAAAAAAAAGATCAAAGGAACTTGATATGCTGAAGATAGAGCAAGGCCAGCATTAGGAAAAGAGAGAAGTTGTTCTGTAGTTCTGGGGTTGTCTTATTCAAGCTTGTGTTCCAGCTTAACAAAGCACTTGATTCAGCAGGTTAAACCATCTTTTTGGTGCTGCTAATCCGATTTGCTCCTGTGATTTCATTGTTTTTTACAAGTTGCAGCATGCTTCACTTTGCATTTTTATTTCATAAGATGACTGCTCTGTGACTTTCATTCTCTTTGCCTTCATTACTTGGTATATTTGCTTGCATAGGAATGATTCCTCCCTTTTGTGTAGGCATATACTATTGAATTATTTGACTCATGTTAGAGTGCTCTTCTTATTTATAAGTCCCACAACATAATGTCCTATCTAGAAGCTGTGAATATGTCACCTAAGGGTGATGGAGATCTCCAAATAGTCACTTTCCAGAGCTGTAACTGGCACTTGTTTTAAATTGGTATGATTATGTCTAAGCCATGCGATTTGAAAGAATGGTACTGACATACACAGACACTTTCCATTGCTTTTATCCTTTTTTTCCTACCATAGATCTACACATCATTTTTTATGTCTTGAGTGAATATGACAGCTGTGTGATTTCTTTTTCTCTGTGAAGCCAATTAATCTGTCTACACTTCTGGGTTTTTATTTATTTATTTTTTTACATATACCTTTTCTTTCTTTTCTTTTCCTTTTTCTTGTCCTGAACAAGTTGTTTACATACTCAGAATATTTGTCTTAGATCTTCATTTTTGTCTGCTTTTCAAATTAGTTAGGCTTTTATCCCAGCTTCCTGTTTAGGATTTACTAATAATCACCTCAGCTCTCTAGACTCAGTCTGTGATTTAGTCTGTTCTCTTCACACATGCATTGAAATTATTTGAGGTGCATTCAACAGCACACTTAAAAGAAGCAGACAAAATAATCCCGACAAAGTCTCAACATTGATTTTGGACTCTGTAAAGGTTTACAAGAGCTTAATGTGAATGTTTGGAAACCTAAGGACATCAGACGACTAATTGTTTCATGTGATACTTTTAAGGAACAGATAAAAACAGACACAAAGAAGGGGATCAGAAGTCATTTGTAAGGATATATGAAATCGACTGATGTACCATACTGATGTAGATTTCATAGCAACTTGGCTGCAAGACCTCATACTTCATCTCCATTATGAAATTCAGTTACAAAAACTGTTAAGTGAGACGATTTATATTAGCTCACGGGTAGTGGGGCTCAGTAAAAGTAAATGTTGATGCACCTACCTTTGCCTTAGTAATTGGAAAAATCAATTAAATAAAACAACACGTATTCATTTAGTAAAAATTTATTGAGTATATTTGCTACAAAATACATTTAGGTCAGTTTTCAAAGTTGCAGGTAGTGTGATTGAAGTTTAACCGTGAGAAAAACATATAGTTTACATAGATCAGAATATCAAGGTACTTTTTAAAGATATCATTTTAAGAATAAGGAGTTATGGTATATACAAGGAAAACCATGCTTTACTTCCTATAAAATTATTGTGAACTATACCATCAAAAAAGTTGTCTAACATGCAGCACCTAAAATAAAACAAAATCATAGTAAAATAGATTACTCAATTAATTTCAGTTGTATCTTATTATTCTTAGATATATCTCATATTTAATATAGAATTTCATAATGCAATATCTTTAAGATAATATTAATTTTTAAAAAATTGATAGATAATTTGACCCAGCAATCCCACTTCTGAATACCTACTCAAAGGAAAATAAATCATTATATAAAAAAAGACACATATGACCTATTCTCATATACTTGTAGTGTCACTATACACAACAGTGAAGTCATAGATTCAATGTAAGTGTCCATCAATGGATAACTGGATAAATCAAATGTGAAATATATACATCATAGAATGCTTCACAGTCACACAAAAGGAGATTATGTCCTTTGCTGCAACCTGGATGGAGCTGAAGGTCAATATTCTAAGTGAAATAACTCAGAAACAGAAAATCAAATACTGCATGTTCTCACCCGTAAGTGGGAGTTAAACAATAGGTACAAATGGACATACAGATGAAGGTAATGAGGGTTGAAAATTTACCCATTGGGAAAAATGCTGATTATTCAGATGATGGGTACAACAGAACCCAAACCTCACCATTATGCAATATATCCGTGTAACAACCCTGCACATGTGCCCTGAATCTCTATATTAATCTGAATCTATATATTAATAATATTTTAAAGAAAAGTAAATGTAATTAAAAATGAAAGAGAATATGCATTTCAGAGGATCATTTACTTCATCATCACACAACAAATTTCTATATAAATTACTGGGCAAACTGAAAACTAAATGGGCCTCAGAAAACTGTGAAAGTTAAAGAGAATAAGAAAGGCTGGCTACAGACCTTCAGACCTGGTGGGGGCAGGTGGTAATTATGCTGTCTCATATCTCCCAAAGCTAGAGGAGTCAGCAACCCACAAATGCCAACAGGCACAAACAGAAATGGGGAGGAGGGAGGGAAAGGAAGGGAAGAGAAGGGAAGGGAAGGGAAGGGAAGGGAAGGGAAGGGAAGGAGAGAGGAGGGGAGGGGAGGGGAGGAGAGGGGAGGGAAAAGGGGAGAGGAGGGGAAAGGGACAGGAAGGGGAGGGGAGCAGAGGGGAAAGGGAGGGTAGGGGAAAAGGGAGGGAAGGGGAAAGAGAGGGGAAGAGAGCAGAGGGGAGGTAACGGGGAAGGGAGAGCAGGGGAGGGGAGGGGAGAGGAAAGGCAGGGGAGGGGAGGAGAAAAGGAGGGGAGGAGAAAGGGAGGGGAGGGGAGGGGAAACAGAGGGTAGGGTAGGGGAAGGGAAACAGAGGGTAGGGGAGGGGAGGGGAAAGGGAGGGGAGGGGAAGAGAGGGGAGGGGAGGCAAAGAGAGAGGAGGGAAGGGGAAGGGAAGGGAAGAGGAGAAGAGGAAGAGGGGAAGGGAAGGGGAAGGGGAAGGGAAGGGAAGAGGAAGAGAGGGGAGGGGAGGGGAAGGGGAAGGGAGGGGAGGGGAAGGAAGGGGAAGGGAAGAGAAGGGAAGAGGTGGAGAGGTGAGGGGAAGGGGAAGGGTAAGGGGAGGGGAGGGAAGGGAAGGGGAAGAAAGGAGAGACAGAGAGAAAGAGAGAAAGAAAAAGACAGGAGAGGAGAGGAAGAAAAGGAAGGAAGGAAGAAAGAAAGAACTGATGAGACTAGTAAGACTACGAAAGGATCTAACATTCTTTTCATTGGAGTCTAAGAAGAGGGAAAAACTGAAGAAATACTCTAATAAATAATGACTGAAAACCTCCTACATTTTAAAGACGTAAAATATCAACTCAAGAAGTTGCGTAATCCTCAAACAGAATAAAACTAAAGAAATACACAACAAAACACATCATAATTAAACTTCTGAAAAAAAAGGTACAAAAATAAATACTGTTGAAAGCAAGCAGAGAAAAATCATACATATAAAGAAAAAAAAAAAAGAAATGGCAGAAAATGTGTTATTAGAAACTATGGAGGCCAGGAGGAAGGGCACAGTGTTTTCCAAGTGCTAAAACAGGGATTTGAATCTTGACTCCTATACCTAGCAAACATATTCTTCAGTAAAGAAAAGAGAAATAAAGACTTTCTCAGATGAAGGGAAACTAAGGCAGTTTTTCACCCAGAAATGCACTTTAATAATGGCTAAAAAAATATTGTCTAAACAGGAAAGAAAGATCAGAGGCATCTTGGAATATCGGGAAGAAAAAATAACATATTAAGCAGAAATATAAGTAAATGTTATAGTTTTTTTTTTTTTTTAGTTTTCTAAATTATATGCGATGATTGAAGCAAAATTATGACACTGTCTGACACAGTTCTAAATACACGTAGTTAAAATATTGAATAAAATTGTATTGTTAGCAGGGGATGGTAAAGAGATGTGAAGGAAATTAAGGTTTCTCTCCTTTGCTCCAACAGACTAAATTATAGACTAATAGACTGCAATTATACAAAAGCATGAGCCATAAGTGTAGGAATTGAAAATATTGGATTCTATATAAGAAATTTAAGTTTTTTGCTCTTAACTTATTGTGGATGGGAAAGAAATCTTTTCATCTTGTGTCCTGGGTGCAGTCTGACTCACTTTAACATAGTCAGTCCAGGGTCTGCAAAAGCCCCAGTTAATACAAATATAATGTATATAGGGAATAAAATATTTGCAAGTCACGGATCCAACAGAGAACTAATATCTAGAATATATAAATAGCTTTCTAAAGTCAACAGTAAAAATTTTAAAACTTCTGATTAAAAATGGAAAAACGACATGAACAGACATTTCACCCATTTGTATAAACCCATGCCAAGCAACCACATAAAGTAATGTTCTGCATCATTAAGCCATTACTCATCAGGATAATGCAAATTAAAAATAAATTTGGATAGCTCTGCATACTTACTAGAATGGCTAAAATACAAAATTGTGGCAACAGCAAAGTCTGGCAATGATAAGAAAAACTAGATCTCTCACATACTATTGGTGGTAATATTAAATCGTATAGTCACTCTGGAAAGCAATTTGTCAATTTCTTAAATAACTAAGCATGTCACCATTATACAACCCATTAATTAGATCTCTGAGCATTTATCCCAGAGAAATGAAGGTTTATGTTCATCAAACCCCGAGAAGGAATGTTTATAGCCATTTTTGTCATAGTAACTAAACATTTCAAAAGCTGAGATGTCCGTCATTAGGTGAATGGTTAAACAAACTCTAGTATATCCATTTTATGAAATACTTCTCAGCAGTGAAAGCCAGTGGGCTATTTTTACACACAACAAGTTGGATACATTCTACAGAACTGTGCTGACTTAAAAAGATAATCCAAAAATGTTGTATACACTGTGGTTCCACTTATTTAACATTCTTGATATAATAAAATTATAGAAATGTAGAAGAGATAAGTGGCTACAAGTGATTAGTAATAGTGTGAGGTGGAAGGGAAGAGAAGTGGTTATAGAAGGGAAGTTTGAGGGCTCCTTGTGATGATGAAAGTCTGCTGTATCATGACTGTATTGATGTCTATATCCGAGTCGTGATATTGTACCCTAATTTGACAAGATGCTGCTACTCAGTGAAACAGGATAAAGGGCATAAGGCATCTCCCTATATTATTCCTTACAACTACCTGAGCATCTACAAATATCATCAAATAAAATTCAAATTAAAAGCTGTTATTAAACTAAAAAATGATAGCAATTCATGTTTATGTCAATTTTAATTTCTAGAGTGACATTTTTATTCATTATATCCACACACCTTAGATTTAGAGAACACTTAAAACTTTGAAAGACTGTATAGGAGAAAAAATAAAGTAAAGTAAACCAATTTGAGAGCTATTTGATAAAATGAGGAGTGAATGTAAGATCACAACAGAAAAAAAAATAGCAGTGATAACTCAAACTTATTTACTATTGTTTTACTCTTTATGTAATAACCTATTTCATCTTCGTTATAACCCTAGAAAAACTTAAGTATGGAAAGGGTGAGTTGTCCAAAGCTGCAAATGTGTTTTTGTCTCTAAGCTAAATAATTGAAAACAACAGTCAATTTAAAGTGAATCATTGTCGCTTTGACTAATCTATCCTTACCAAAATTTCATAAACTTCTTTGCCTAGGAAATATTTAGATTCATGAAATGAGGAGCTTTTATTGTGAAAAGTTCACTTATGGTACACAATTTGCAAAGAAATAACAATTTCAAAAACACATTTTCATTGGATACTCTAGAACATTACACTGTAGAACCTTCTATAATGAACGAAAGGATTAATCACTCTGCACTCTCTAGTATATGACCCCTGGCTACGCATGGCTATTGAGCACTTGAAATGTGATATGACTGAGGAATTGAATGTGTAACTTGACTTGGTTCTAATTAACTTAAATGTAAATATCTACATGTGACTACTGAACAAAGTGGCTCTAACATGTGGCGTCCATGACAACAGAGCTCTTGTCCATTCTATTTACTGCTTCAACTCTGACTCCAACTCACCAGAAGAGAATAGAGCCTGGAAGTGGACAAGGTCTCAGTTCTCATTACATGGATCCAGAAAATTAGTCATTATGTGTCAAACCCCAAAATATGGGAAAAGAAATCTAACTAACCAGATTTAGAAATTAAAAGCAATTGGTCTCAAAAATATGTAATTAGCATAGATGCATTTTATTAAGAATTTCATATTTAAAGCATGATTGGTTATTATATAAAAGTATTGTATTATATAAAAGTATTATAGAATTTGTATCCTTTCTCTCCTCTACTCAAAGCTCTTCCAGGATATCCTTCTGGTTGGCAAAGTACAACCCCCAAGCCAAAAGTGGCCTATGGCCTGTATTTGTATATCTCATGAACTAAGAATGTTTTTTACAGACTAAAAGAAGAAAAAGGAGGAGAAGAAGGAAGAGGAGGAGAACTTATGACTTGAATTTACAAATGGAAAGACCATATGTAGCTTCAAATCCTAAAATGTTTACTAGTCAGCTCTTTACAGAGCTGCTGACCTGCAGCGATAAAACCTTGCAGGTTTGCAGCCCTGTGGCAAGAAAAAAAATTGTTTAATTGTCACGGGAGAGCTTTCATGATTCAAGTTCGTGTTTAAGGACTAAGACTCTGGCATCTGGGAATTTGGACTCAATCTACTATTCTAGTATAAGGGATGATGTGAAGAATTTAAGCCTGTTTCCCTTGCTGCAAATGGAGGCAATGTGGTTCTATTTTACAGAATCACTGTTAGAATTAAAGGGCATATTAAATGTAAAATATTTAGCAAAGTATCTGTGCCAACCCCTCATCTTCTACCACCTGCCCTTCTCACCACACACCACCCAGCACTGTACATCTTCACATGTCTCTCTTTCTGTGCAGAAAGCACTCTTATGCTTCATGTTGCTGGAAAGGGCTGCGCAGCTCTCCAATTTTGGCTTAAATTACTTTTCCACAGTGTTTATCTTACCTGGCACAGTAATCCTTTCCTTGCAACCGTACCATAATGTGCCAGTTGGCCACAGAGATGGTTCTATTTTACTGCGGTTGCTTCAGCAAATCTAACCACTTTGATCTTAACTTCCTGTGGATGGGAAATAACTCTTTACATCTCAGACCTCGTGCTAATCTGACCCACTGTAAACCTAGCAAGCTGCCAATATGTATTCATATTTTTAATGTATTGAGGGAAAGCAATGGCCAATTTTAAATCTCCATTTTTGAAAATTATCCTCTCTTTTTACCAGTTGTCACCTTTATTCCACCTTCAATGCTAGCTAAAAGCCACAGACTTAGGATATAAGGAGCCCTGGAATTCATTCATTCTCTGTTTTCAGAACATTTTCTTCTCATTTAGTCACTAAGTTGGTCTTTGTCCCTATGAGAACTTTTTCTTTCGGAAAATAGAATAAAAATTTCCTAAGCTTGGAAATGTTCATCTTCAGAGCTTCACTGCCTGAGACCTATGAAGCTGTCCAATTGCGTTATGCACTGATTTTTTACTTCACTACTTAGGTAATAAAACACAACGGTGTGAACATTAGAGTCTAATAAGGAAACACCTTAGCGGTTGTTAAGAATATGAGTGTTAGCTGCCCTAACAACACTGATTCATCATTATCAGACCATAAAAAATTCCCAGAGTGAATTATTAAGGTTGTGAAAAATAACTATAAATGACAAAGAGCATAAAAGTAATATATTTAAATGAAAATTTTTATAAATGAGGAATATTATCATGCATGGATTACAGTTTAAAGCCCATTAAAGGTTTTGAGAAGAATATTTTATTTAGAAAGTTGGAATGACAGCCACTGGGTTCAAAAGAACAATAAAAAATATGCAGAGGCCAGAACAGCACAGAATCTTGGGGACTTACCGAGATTTATAGAAAACCAAGATTGTACTATCTGTTAGTGTTCAGAAAACCTTGGGTGATAACTCTCAAGGTTCACTGGGAAAATCCTAGAGGGATTTTGGTGAGTATTCTTTCCCTATTGTGCCTCTTTTCTTCTTCAAGGGCTGTCCATGCCTTTCCAGCAAGGTCCCAGACTCCAGAACCCCTAAGTACAGGTCCTTCAAGGGTGATAATGAATTCTTGAGAATCTGCTGAAAAAAGAGCACAAAAGGCACTGATTAAAGAGACATGCTGCTCTGTTTATTGACAGTTAGTATGCAAAGTATTTTGTTAACATTTTAATGCGATGCTGAGTAAGCAAGGTCATTTTCTCCTAATGTCCCACCAAGGAAACCATAGAAACTGAGTTACATTAAGGTCTTTTTTTTTTTTTTTTTTTTTTTGGTGGTCAATTTGCATAACAATGAATCAGCATGTATTTTAAAAGTCAAATGGATTGCAAAATGACAGTTTCACTTACCAACCACATAGCTGATCTATGTTTTCCTGCAGTCTTCCTTTGGAATTAGTGGATAACAGTTACTAATATAGCCAACCATTATTTGACTCACAACAATGACAATTGTATATGGTTCAACCTACATTTTTATTGTAGGTAGCAATGGATATTATAATAATGTCAGATAATCAAATTATAAATTCAGCACTGCATAAGTATATTAATCTTTCTCTTAGGTCCCATTTCTAAATGTGCTGATATTACTATAGGAGCTGATTTTTTCCCTCATGAACAGTGAAGAAGAAAAATTATAACTCAAAGCACAAAATATGAAACAACATATCTAAAACCCCTGATTTATAAAGGATGTAGATATTCTTCGCTAGTTAACAGTAAACCATCTTTCCATACTATTTATAATCTGACTCTTATTGGTCACTTATTTTATGTATGAAATCCCAGTTTTTAATCCAGAGAAAGTCAACAGATCATAGCTTCTATTGTATTCTCCAATCCTGGTAAAAATAAGAGGTACTATCATTATGAAGTATAAGGTGTCACATCAATACAGACTTAAGAATATTAGAGGAAACAATGCTTCTTTTTTTCTGAGATAACCACTCTTGTTAATTTTGTATTAATACATTTTTTGTACATATCTATGGGGTATAAGTGATATTTTGTTACATTCATAGAAGGCATAATGACCAAGTCAGTGTATTTAAGGTATCCATCACCTACAGCAGTGATTATTTCTATGTGTTGGGAATATTTCAAATCCTCTCTTCCAGGTATTTTGAAATGTACATAGTTAGCCATTGTCACCCTACTCTTCTATCAAACATTAGAACTTATTCCTTCTATCTATGTACCCATTAATCAACCTATCGTCATCTCACCCCCACACATCCTTTCTAGCCTTGGATAACTAACTATTCATTCTGCTGTCATCATGACATCAACTGTTTAAAACTCCCACATATGAGTGAGAATATGCAATATTTGTCTTTCTGTGCCTGGCTTATTTCTCTTAACATAATGATGTCTAGTTTCATCCATGCTGTTGCAAATGAGAGGATTTCATTTTTTATAGCTAAATAATATTCTATAGTCTATAGCACAAATATAACACATTTTCTTTATCTGTTCCTCCACTGATGGGCACCAAGAAAGTAAATATGGAAACAGGACATTGTGCTTTCCATGATCCTTTTCTAAACACATAGTGTTTCTAAACATAACAACCAGTTTCTTTCATATTTGATACATAGATTTCCAAGCAATTAAATAAGTGGCTCTATTCTGTAAAAATGTGTTTGTAAATTTTTCAAAGACCTGAATCATAACTCAGAAAGATAAGCAGCAGGGTTCAACTCTCTCTCCATGAAAAGACGATCTTGGAGTTCCTTCTCCCAGCACTGCTTCCTTGGAAAGGTTGTCTAAGGTGAAGATGTAATGTTGAAAGTATCACCAGGCAATACTGATTACTGCCACAACCAGTGCACTGAAGATGTGTTGAGTAGACAGGTGAAGCCCAAAACTGTCTTAGCTGGATACTAGTAAGAGATTGTCACAACTCAACAGGTCCTTTGTGGTAGCCTCAAAGACCCAAATCCCACCTAAGCCCCAGATCCGAGAAAGAACAATGGTTTTGGTGAATAAGTGCTGATGGCATCCACCCAAGGTGTGTCCTCACCTCCGTTCCTCTTCCTGAGGCTATTTTTGAGTGTCCCTCCCACCTTCTCCTCTATTCTTTGCAATCCTTTACCTCAGCTCAATGAGGAGAGAGGGATCGATTCTCCAGAACAACCCAAACCATAGCCCAATAAGGAGAGTGGCATTGACTTGTAGAGAAACACTCTGTCCTCTGTACTGAATATTAGCAACACCAATACCTTAAGGCCCAGATAATCTCTAGGTATTGCTCAACTGATCTGCCCCCATTTTTCTCCTCTGATGCCCAAGCTGAAGGTTTAGACCCCAGCCTGCAGGCTCAGCCCATGACTCAGCTCCATGCTCCAACTATTTAGTTTTAATTTAATTTAAAAACACCTACATTTATTTCTTCAGCCCTCAACTTGATCTTTGGAGACTCTGGCCACACTGTAGCCCAAAACAACCCAAAAGCGCATCTACCTAAAGATTCTATTTCTACTGGCACATCTTGCCCTCAATGCCCAAATTCATTTAGGCTCGAAAGCAGGGGAGCTCCAGAGTAAGGGTGAGACCTCAGTGCTCCCTTCAAACTAATACTCAGTATTTCCACCAAAAGATGGAACAGCTGACTGATGAGGGACTGGAGGAGAATTGCAACACAGTCATCATGAGTGATGTGTTCCATGCCACCTGTGCCTGGCACATGCCTCACCTACCGTTCCTGTGCTAAGGATGCTCTTCCATATGTCACATTCTTCAATGGTTCATGCACAACCTGGAAGATAAACTCCATTCTGACACTCTAGAAAAATCAAATAGGGATTCAGGGCCCTTCTAAGAGTGAATGCTGAGTCACTGACCTGTCCTTTGTGTCTGGCTCCTGAAAACATGTCTGTCATTGTGAACGAGACTAATCAGCTTCACTTCTTCATCAGCAGCCATTGGCAGTGTACTTCAGGGTATCAGATTGTGCAAAATACATTACGTTCTAAAGCCTGATCATAATGAGACTATGATATTGGAGATACTATGCAATTATTATACAGAAAAATGTGAAGAGTCTTGATTGAGGATTCTTTCCGGGACGTATGGATATCTACTTCATTGAACGTGGGTCACTACTGGAACATAGACCTGGATGTGGTTTGTAACTCCAACACATGTCTTTGGGCTGATTGTACTGGAATATTTTTTTCTCCCAAAGTGTGATCCACAATCCAGTAACACTGGCATCTCTTGGGATGCTGTTCAAAACACAGAATTCAGCCTCTGTTTCATCACCACTGAGTCAGTATTTGCATTGCAATGAGCTTCTTGGGTGATTACTATTTACATTAAAGTTGGAAAAAACCTGCTGTATCCCATACATCAGGCTAACCTTCCAGGAACCATGAGCCACAGCCCATGCTGTCATAGAAACTCAGTCTACACTGCTTCTTTTCCACAGAAGAGCCACAGCAATTACATAAGCTCCATATTTGTGTGTCTGAAAAAGTTGTAAATCAACAAAAATGACGGAGGCAAGTCTCAATCATTTTTAGAACTTTATTTTGGCAGAGTGACGAACACACCTTGGAAAAAAGGACACACGAACACAGGGAACATTTCTGGTCCATGCTTTTTCCAAAGAGGACCTGGGGCCCTCAATATTTAAAGGGAAAAGAATGAACAGTAAGGGAAAGAGGAAAAGGAAAAAAGGAAGAGCAGATAAAAGAGGCGAGCGGTTGCATTCTTTTGAGTCTTTAGATTAGCTTCACTGAATCCGCATTTTTCACGTGAAATGAGCTGACAGGCATAATCAATTATGCACTCCAGTGGCGCTCAGTGAATCTGCACTTTTTACATAAGATAAAATAATCATAGAGTATAAGAAGCAGTCAGATATGCATGTGTCTCAACTGGACAGACGATGACTTTTAGTTATGTCCTTTGTCCCGTACCTGTGAAGATATGCTGTTAATGTACATTGTCATGGTAAAATTCAACAGAGGCACTTTAGTGTAAAGATCTGGGAGCCCACAAAGAATTTCCTTGGAAGCAAAACGTAAGGGAGGTATTTATGAAAAAAAATTACGGAAAAAATGAGAGGCAGGTTTCTGTCACCTATTTTCCAGCTTTACTTTTCCCTTTTGCTTAGTGAGTTTTGGGGTTCCTTTCACAGAGTGGATGGTAAACGGATTTTGTTCTATCATGTGAACAGCAACAATACTTCTGGGAAGCCCCCGAGAATTTTCCCTGTTCTCTTTAGAAAGACATTCAATCTGAGATGTGAAAATGGGTTGACCTCTTCATTCTAACACACCCCACCTTTCCTTATGCTAAAGGTAGAGCTGAAATAATTATTAAAACATTGCCAGAAGCCCTTATGTTCCAGGAGTGAAGATGGGGAAATGATAAAGAGATAATACAATAAACTTAATAGAAAGGAGATTGTCCTTAATTACAATTTGTGGAATTATCTCAAGTGGTTGGCTGGTATATTTTTTCCACCTTCTAACTGGCATAGCTCTTTACATTTTTTAATGCATTTTTTTAAATTTTCTAAACTAATTTTATTTCAATTAGTGTATTTGTATGTACATGTATGTGTTTGTGTGTATGTAAAGTTTGTGTTGTTTGCTTTATATATGTGACATTTTTATTACCTATTTAAATGTCTCTGGTCTTACTAAAAAAGTGAAAACTTAGGCGAGATTATTCTTAATCCTGGCTGCGTATTACAAATATATTTTAATTTTTTTAAATATAGTAATGTCTGTGCCACAAGCAAAGCCAGTCAAATTTGAATGTCTATGGGCGGGAAACTGGATAAGAGTCTTATTATTTGTTTTAACTTTTATTTTAGGCTTAGGGGTGCATGCGAAGCTTTGTTGCATAAGTAAACACGTGTCACGGGGGTTTGTCATACATATTATGTTATCACCCAGGTATTCAGCCCAGAACCCAATAGTTATCTTTTCTGCTCCTCTCACTCCTACCACCCTCGCCCCCAAGTAGACCTCAGTGTCTCATATCCTTCTTTGTCTTCGTAAAGTTCTTATCGTTTAGCTCCCACGTATAAGTGAGAATTTCCTGGATGATTCCAATGCACAGCCAGATCGAGAACTACTGAGTCTGATCTATGCAAGTTTTCAAGCTTTGTTTGCTTCTTCAGGGTTTTTTTTTTTTTTTTTTGATATTTGCTATGATAATACCTTAATTAGAAAGAGGCATTTCTTTGGTTAAAACCAGGCAAAATTCTATCTTGTTTTCTTTACCATACCCACACTTTACCCTCTACAGGACTTAATCCCCCGGATTCTACAGAGCTTGTTCAGAAATCCTGCTAGACTACCATGGATATTTTCTAAATTTAAAACTTCCATGATTTCAATCTACATTAAAATGAAATAAATGATTAGAGAACATGTGAAAGACATATAATATTCTAATCTTAAACTTAAAATGAATTAAGGCAAACTCTATCTCTTACACTTATTTCAATTTGTTTGACACAAATATTTTTCCGAATAATTTAAAGATCACAAGGAGTGGCCATTGGTTTTTTTTATGTGCGTATGCAAGTTAGGTAGATTTCACTTGTTATTTAAGGGCACTCTAAGAAATATGTTAATACTCTAATGATGATAAATGTTTGGCAATGCCACTAATCTTCTGTTTTCTAATTCAGGTAAAACATCAGACATAGGTACAACTTTGAGGAAGTCAGGCTGTTTATCACACACATTCCAAAGTACCAAGGCACACATTTTTCAACAAGATGTAGTTCTCTGACTGCATAATTGTTAAATGACCATATTTTCCACTTATCCTCCTTACAGGAGAATATTTTTAAAATCTTTAAAAGTAAATCTGCTAATCTGATTCATTTGCAGAGTTTTCAAACTCGAAGTTGATTAAAGACATGAAAGGTTCTCCAACTAATAAGCTGTGTGATTTATGCACCTAAAAGATGAAAATAAAACCCAAATCCAACAGAAGTGTGATGACTAATTTGCCAGGAAATATTAAACATGATTCATCTTTCAAACATAGGGAAAATAATTATGAAATCAGACTTTTGAAAAAGACATAGGAGCTGATTCAAATGTTATTACTTTTACTTAGTTAATTAATTCAGGTCTCTATCTTCAAAAAAAAAAAAAACATTTTAAGAGTGACACAAGTCAAAATTTTTTTATTGTTACCTAAGTTACAATTCCTCAAAGATTTCAAATGCTTATTTCTAAAAGTTTGCTTTTTGAGGTGGAGTGAGTTTATCAAAGTTTATCTCTAATTCAAATGTATTCCTTTTTTGAAAATTATAACCTCCTACTTAATAAATTGCCTGAATTAATTTAATCTTTTACATTCTAATAAACAGATATACTATATTAAATCATTTATTGTTCAATTTAGTATAAGACTACAAGAAGCAAACAGATTGCTCTACATTGCCAACAGGTCATATTTGTTCAGAAAAAGAAATATGTTAAGGTGAGATGATCATTTGAGGTCAGGAGTTCAAGACCAGCCTAGGCAACATAACAAGACCTTATCTCTATGTTTTGTTTTGTTTTTTTTTTAATTAGGCAGGTGTGGCAGCCTGTTCTTATAGTCCCAGCTACTCTGGAGGGTGAGACTGGAGGATGACTTGAGCCCAGGAGTTCAAGGCTGCAGTGAGTTCTCATCAGACCACTGCATTCCAGTCTGGGCAACACAGTAAGACCACATCCCTAAAAAATGTGAAAAAAAAAAAGAAAGAAAAAAAGAAAGATGGATATTATAGCTCTATTGAATGCACAGTTTACAAATATTTTATTCAATTCTGTTGTCTGTTTAGTTTACTGACAGTTTATTTTGCTGTGCAGATGATCTTTAGTTTAATTAGGTCACACTTGTCAATTTTTGTTTTTGTTGCAATTGCGTTTTGTATTTTCATCATGAAGTCTTTGCCCAAGCTGATGTTCATAATAGTATGTCCTAGATTTTCTTCTAGGGACTTTAGTTTAAGGTTTTACATTTAAGTCTTTAACACATCTTGAGTTGATTTTTGTATATCGTGAGAGGTACGGGTCCAGTTTCAACCTACTGCATACGGCTAGCCAGTTATCCCAGCATCACTGATTGAATAGGGAGCCTTTTCCTTATTGCTTGTTTTTCTCAGCTTTGTTAAAGATCAGATGGTCGTAGGTGTGTAGCTTTATTTCTGAGTTCTCGGACGTGTTCCATTGGTCTATGTATCTGGTTTTATATCAGTACCATAATGTTTTGGTTACTGTAGCATTGTAGTATAGTGTGAATCAGATAATATGATGCCTCCAGCTTTGTTCACTTTGTTTACGATTGTTTTGGCTGCTCAGGCTCTTTTGTGGTTCTAAATTAATTTTAGAACTTTTGTTTTTCTAATTCTGTGAAGAATGTTATTGGTAGTTTGATAAGAATAGCCTTACATCTGTAAATTGCTTTGGGCAGTATGGCTATTTTAGGTCTAATATCAAGAAATCCAAACAAATCAACAAGGGAAAAACAAACAGACCCATTAAAAAAAAATGGGCAAAAGACTTAAATAGACACTTCTCAAAAGGAGACATACAAACACCTAACAAGCATGTGAGAAAACATTCAATACCACTAATCATTAGGGAAATACAAATCAAGACCACAATGAGATACCATCTCACACCAGTCAGAATGACTAGTACGAAAAAGTAAAAAAATAACAGATGCTGGCGAGGTTGCAGAGAAAAGGGAATGCTTATACACTGCTGGTGGGAATGTAAATTAGTTCAACAACTGTGGAAAGCAATTTGGAGATTTCTCAAAAGACTTAAAATAGAACTACCATTAGACCCAGCAATCCCATTACTAAGTATGTACTCAAAAGAATATAAATTGTTTACCACAAAGGCTCTTGCATTCATATGTTCATTGCAGCACTATTCATAATAGCAAAGACATGAAATCAACCTAGAGGCCCATCAGTGGTGGACTGGATAATGAAAATGTGGTACATCCACACCGTGAAAGACTACACAGATATAAGTGAGATCATGACCTTTGCAGCAACATGGAAAGAGCTGGACCATAATTCTAGGCAAATCAATTCAGGAACATAAACCCAAATACCACATATTCTCAATAGTGAAAGCTAATTATTGAGTACACATGAATACAAAGATGGGAATTGTAGACACTGGGCCTCTTTGTGGGTGAAGGGTAGGAGGAGGATGAGGCCTGAAAAACTGCCTATGGGGCATTATGCTGGTTACTTGGGTGACAAAATTTTCTGTACACCAAACCCCCACTACGTACAATTTACCCATGTAATTGTAAATTACACTTGACATGTACCACTTGAACCTAAAACAAAAGTTGGAGAGAAAAAAATAAAAATAAAAATTTATCACTGGCCTAAAATGTATAAATAAGAATAAGGAAATATGGGAACAAGGGTAATGCACATGGGGTCTGAATTTCCTGATTTGATTGACTTTCCTGCCCCATTTCGTGAGCTATGCCTGTAATTCTGTTTTATTAGTATTGCACATGTTGCCATGGATGTTAACTTCTTAGGGAATAAAATAATTTTCTGGACTTATTATTTGGATGGTGTTTAGTTTTTAAACAAACTAAAGCTAAAATTATTTTCTTCTTTGGTAGTAAATCATTTCATCAAGACTATAAATGTGCAATAGCATCTTTCTGAGTTCAATTTCCTATTAAAACTTGGCATAAGTAGAATACCAAATAATACCATAGCTCTATATCAAATAGTAAACATAGATCACTTTCTGCTCCTCACACAATTAACTATTACAAATTTGAAAGGTTACAGATTCATTTAAATATATTCACAAACAAAAGAATGCACACATTCAGTTAATTTACATAATATGATGTGTCCATCTCCTATTCCCTAGAAATGTTAGACCACTATGAGTGATCATAATCCACAGATAACATTTATAACTGTTAATACTAACAAGAGCCTGGTGAAATAACCTTCTAGGTTAAGACTGAATAAAAAGGCTTTTTTATTCTAGCGAAGTTCTTTGTTCTAGTAAAAGTTATTTGTTCTAATATTACCTCTTTAAAGTATTAGTATCAAAAAATAAATGTGATATGAGTAAAGTTATCAAATATTACACATTTCCCTTTATCTCACTTATGCATGCTATAAATTTCTTCTTCAAATTAGTTGTACACATCTTTTACTTCACCACTTAGAAATTTCCCAATGATTTAAGAAAAAAATATAAACAAATGTGTGACTTTGTAATTGAGGTAACATTGCTGAAATTTGGGGGTCACTTAAAAATAGTTGAATTGAAAAACTCACTTACAGAAATTTTGTTATAATTTGAATGCAATCGTTTCATACAACTTGTTATTTTTCTGAAAGTTTAGCACTTTGATAATAAACATTTATTTTATACATAATTGCAAAACATAATCATTATTTATTAGAGGAATTACAAGGTATCAAACTGCTCTCAGAATTGGTAAAATATCATATTGTGTATGTCCAGTGTATTTCTGCTAAAATACCTCCTTCACAATGTCTTTCTGAATCTTCATATTTTCCCCATTCCATCCTGCGTTATGTGTCTCTTCTATACAGTCTCATTAAAGTCCATCAAGCATCCACCCAATAGCTGTGTGTTAATTTTTGGCTTAATTCTGTTGTTCCTCAGAAAACTGACATCTCTTTGAAGTTAATGTCCATGCCTTTTTCATTCTTTATTTGCAGTGTACAGAAATGTGTCTGTTACATAAAAAGGTATTTGTTGTATGAATGAATGAATAAAATATTCTAATTATTTTAAAATATATGTTCAGTTAGAATATCTGATTTTATACTTATCATGTTACTGTTAAGTACTGAAATATAAACCACAGTGTATTTTTTAATGGAAAGGAACTATGTAAAACTTTACTTGACAAACCACAGATTCCCTTAAGGATTAATATCCATGATAGTCTCAGTAACAAAAAGCAAAAAATAACTACTATAAAATGAGCAAAGAAATTAGTAATCTAGCCACAAAAAAAGTTGTTCAGACGACAATGAAAATGCTCAAGAAAAATGGAAATTAAAATGTAATTTAGAGATTTCAATCTCCCTGCAAAAATAACAAAATTAACAATGTTGTCAATATTACGTCAGCCTAAGTTGGGTAGAAAATGTATGGGAACACTCTTCTTACTCTTTTAGTGGCTATAAGATTTGATTAGGATCACTATAAAGGGCAACTTGCTGTTTTCTATCAAATTTTAGAATACACATATGCTTCAATTAATAACTACAATTCAGAGCATCTCTCTGACCAAATGTAAGTCTATCTGTAAGAATAAATATTAGTATAAATATAAATAGTAAAACATTGTTTAAAATGAGTTAAATAAATTGTCGTCAACGTCATGTCTATTGATAGGTGATACTTAACATAAATCACAATATATTTCTTTATATATATAGAAAATTACATGTTTAAATAAAATATTAGTAATAAAATAGAAAGTTCTTCATGATATATTTTAACTCAAGATTTCAAATCACATATATTACATATACTATAACTCAATTTATGTAAAAAAAATACATTCCCAAATTACTTGTGCGTGTGCGTGTATATGTCTATGGAGATGTACTGAAAATGTTGGTAGAACACATTGCAAACTATTAAGTGTAATTATTTCAAACAGCGAGGTTGAATTGAGGTGAGTATTAAATATCATTTTGTTTAAAAAAATTCCTTAAAAGTCTAAAAAGTAAGTGGAAAAAAATAAAAATTCCCAAATTATTACTAAGAAAGAGATCATGTCTTTCAATTTTCAGCAAAAAACATTTAAAAATTTTACCCTATACCTAGACAGAATATATCATTACTTTTTAAAGCCATTGTGGTTTCACAATTCTACACATGACAGCCCGGAAATAAGATAGGAAAATGCAATTAAAGCAACCATAAATATCCCTGCTATATTTCAACCCTAGTCTTTGCCATTTTTCATATGTAAAGGCATGCATGAGTGACCATGGTTATTTCCAAACAGGATGTTTATTGCTGACACAGTTTAAGTCAGTATGCCTTATACCTCCTACAGCAATATATTCTGGCATCATTAAGTCAAATGTATTTTATTCCATTCTAACAACTGCTAAGAAATATTACATATTACCTTTACATGTGCAAATTTTATTTCTCATAATTTCCTTAGTGTTAGTGTTTTCCTTTATTTATGTGATTCATTTAAACACCTTAAATGCAAAACTTCAGGGTGCTAGAAAAATAAGATACCAGTGAAGAATATACATATATATATATTCTATATATACATTAGACATTCTGCAGCAATATTATTTAAATATAAGGCCGGGCGCGGTGGCTCAAGCCTGTAATCCCAGCACTTTGGGAGGCCGAGACGGGCGCATCACGAGGTCAGGAGATCGAGACCATCCTGGCTAACACGGTGAAACCCCGTCTCTAATAAAAAATACAAAAAACTAGCCAGGCGAGGTGGCGGGTGCCTGTGGTCCCAGCTACTCGGGAGGCTGAGACAGGAGAATGGCGGGAACCGGGGAGGCGGAGCTTGCAGTGAGCTGAGATCCGGCCACTGCACTCCAGCCTGGGCGACAGAGCCAGACTCCGTCTCAAAAAAAAAAAAAAAAAAAAAAAAAAATACCTGAGACAAATAGTAGCAAAATTGTACTCAGTGTGACTCCTCTGTATGTGATGTCCTGAGGTGATACATCTCATTCCCCACATATAAAAATATGTTAAAATGCCTAGATCATTGCCATCATAAGACTGTAGCTCAATATAAAATAATTCAATTCTGATTCTCATTTGACTCATGAAAATCTCAGCCAGTGAGTAGATAATAAGGTTTTCTTAAATCCTTGTGTCAATATCAGACGATAACATCTCTCACAGGTTATATGAAAGTGAAAGACCTTCTGGGAGATAAAAAGATGAAGATATGATATGGGTCCAAGAGCTTGCAATCTAGGTGGAAATGGAAATAATATACAAATACATCTGTAAAATGTAAATGCAGCAATGAAGCAAAAGGATCATTCAATTTAGTTTAGGAAAAGTCAAGAACAATAAATAGTATAGTTTGAGTAAAGGATACGTTTAAACCAGAAGCACAGTTTGATGCAAAATCAAAGTAATATTTGGATACAAGTTTAAAAGTTAGACTTTATTTGAACATCAATAAAGATATAAGTGTACCTGAGTTCAGAAAATTTTATGTCAGAATGCAGGCAATAGAATGTAAAGAAATTGACAGATGAAATATGGTTTTTTGAATGAGAATTGGCAAAAGTTGAAAACCACTTTCGCATTTACTGAAATTTCTCATCAATAATCTCTTTGCTATTTATTGTAGAAACTCTGAGGAAAAAGGGGACACAAAAGAAGTGATACAATGAAAAAAATATATAAACAAAAGAGGACTAAGCAGAAGAGGTCTACTTTCTTTATGTTGGGGTTTTTGGAACAGTTTTTGGTTCTTTTCTAATGATGGAATCTCAAATAATAAAGCTATCAATCAAGATACAAGATTTTCATCTCTCATCATGCTATTCAGATAAAGACACATGGAATGTAAAATAGAACATTTGATTGTTTTTACTTTGATCCAAGTTACAAAAGAGCTGATAAACTAGTAGCTAAAATCAATGGAAATGAAAAGGAGTTTTATTTTGGAAGGGATAACAGAAAGTTTATTTCTAGCTGGGCAGCAGCAGTCTGGGTGTCAACATTGCTGAACAGATGTAGAGAATTTGTGAGTAGAGATGCTGTGGAAGGGTTGGTAGTTTGATTGTTTTATTTAAAATTTGTCAAAGAATTATGAGTGTCGCAAGGCTGTGAGATGTTTCTGACAAAGTATAAAATATTTCACTCTGCTTGAGAATCACGTAATGTGAACTGATCGAGTGCTGAATATATATAAAAAAGATTGGACAGAAAACATAGTATATTCAAGTTCAAGCAGAGTATAGCTGCTCAACATCCTTATCTTGTTATTATTTCCATTTTAATTGAATTGGTTGATTATGCTTCATATTGAATTGCATAGCAGAAATGAGGCAATTTTTGCATGTACGTGGGGAAGCAAACATACTCACTAATGTTACCTGATCAAGAGACATATATAATAATTTGACCTGTTTTATCATTTTGGTCACATGTTTTTATTTCTTTTTATTTCCCAAGAATCAGAGCTTTGAACAGAAGTATTCACATATGTAACATGTCTTCTACCTTTATATAGTAGAAAAACTGTGTGCTTCAGCAGCATACAGAAAACCGTTATCTACAGAACACCTGTCTAAGTAATAAAGGAAAGTCAGATTAGAAAAAAAGGGATATTAAGAAGACTGCATAGCCTGAGTCTTAAAACCACCTAACAAACACCGGCTATACTGAAACGTTTGAGGCATGGTTGTTATTCTTATTGGAAGCTTTTTAAAATTCATAAAGATCTGTGCAACCTCAAGTTACTCATGAGGCAAAGAAGCGTCGTAACACCAATGTTACATGGTTCAGTGAGAATAAAATGAAGTACTGTGTGTATATGGTGTACATTCATTTCTTTCTTCTAATAAGAATATGCTATTGCAATAAAATTCATAATTTTTAAAATTAGTATATCTGACTAACATTTGCTTTGCCCTTCCTGTGGCTCTATTATAGTAGCTATTGATATGGATATATTTTTTAAAATCCTTGTGTTCATTAAAACGTTTGGGGTATTTTTGCTTGTTTGTTTTCATTCATTCTATATTTCAAATATGTTACAAGGTAGGCATTCACAACACAATGGAAAAAGAGAAAGATTTGGCAACTCAGAAATATAAACTAGCTCAACTAGTTATGTAAGTACCAACTCAGAAATATAAACTAGCTCAACTCCAGGGAGGTAGAAATGGTAAAAATAAATAAATAAATAAAAAAGAAAGAAAGAAAGAAAGAAAAAAAAAATAGAACAGCCTACAAGGAACAACAACCACCTCTCTAGAAATTTGTCATTTAATGAATGAAATCAGAACACAACAGAGCACTACCTCCTCTGGTTAGGAGCTAAATCAAGGAGGCTGACATTTGTCATGTTCTAGTCTTGGAAACTCTCTTTGACTCAGTTTCTTCATCTGTGAAATATGGATACTATTAACTACTTCAAAGAACTGTTTTGTTGAGCTGATATTTGTTGATGTCGAATCAGACCTAAGAAACAGGCACAGTAATGTGTGGGTTGCGACTGCCCTGGACTCTCCTTGACAGCAGAAGACACTGTTTTCTTGTTAATAAACTAGCCATTGCCTCCGGGACTGAAATCACGCCTAGCCCATAATAGGAATTCTATAAGCATTTGTTACATGAATGAAGAGATAAAGAGGAGTGTCTGGTAATCTTTTCTCCCTAGGAAGCCATTAAAACACCCAAGCAGAGTGAAGGAGCTTTAAAGAAAAAATAAAACTTTCAATATATTCTTGTGGTTATCTCTAGATTCCACAGCCTTAGGAGAAAGAAAACAACAACAAAAAAGGCCATCACTTTTTCCATTTATCATTTGTCAGGTTCTCCAACTTAGGTTATCATGGTGAGTAGAGAAGCAAAGATGCATTCTGTTTTTTAATAAAGACGTACTACTGACTGGCTCTTCTCTCCATTGCAAACAAAAGTGTGACAGATTAAATGCACAGTAAAAACTTAAATATCTAGTATAAAGCTTAAAATCTAAATGAATAATGTATTCAAGAAGAACAAAACATCAAATTTATATAAGCAATGTGCTATTGTGTGGACTAGAGATATATATAAACATAAACAGATATGTGCGTATATTTTATATGTGAGTAGAGAGATAAAGATAGAGAGAGAGAAAGGAAGAGAGAGAAAGAAGAAGGATATGAAGAAAGGGAAGAGGAGGAGAAAAATGAAAGAAAGAAGAAAGACACAGTCTCATTCATGTCTTCAAGAAATGCATTGCCCATCAGGGAAAGCAGACATGAATAGGCAAGCACAATAAAATATGATTAAAAGCAGAGTTTGCCTAGGGCCTGAGGAAAGGGGAAATTAACACTGCCGTAAGCATTTCATTTGTTAACCCACTTTTAAAGTTTATTTCCTGGCGAGTGATATTAAAAACACCATGCATCCTGGGTACAATTACATCCAATTTAAAATGTATTAAGTGATACTTTCTGAAAAATCCTTTACAAATAGCTCAGCTCTAGGGTACGTAATGATCTTTAAGAAACAGCATTTATTCCGGAATTCTTGGCATATCATTAGCATAGACATCTTACACCTATAAGTATAGCACCAGGTATTAAAGAATGTTACCAGCAGTAACCTTTTTAGAAATTTAGAGTGGGGATACGATAATGTAATCTGGAGGAATTCCAGGACCTGCATGTTGATCTGGGTGGTGAAGTGTGACATATGAACAGTATTTGTGTGGCCAATATGTTAACGGACATGCAAGGGATGACCAGATAATATGAGCTGCCCTCACCAGCACCAGGGAAAATATCTAATATTGATATCCAGGGGACATCATTGAGATGTGGTTTTTGTGTGATGGTGAATGTTTTTCAAGCTGTTCCCGATTTGAAAACTGCTTTCTGGCCAAAAGAGAGAGTGGGATGTAATTACTTCCAACTATCATCATTTAACACTGATGATCAGACAGAAAGAACAATAGAGCACAGAACTGAGCAATGCGTAAGTAGAAGCCAGCTTGTTTGTTTCTTGTACTCTGAAAAATAAATGAAGAAGTGAGAAAGAACACACAGAATGATGACAAATGTAATTGATATTTGCATGGATCTGTGCATAGCTGCTAGAAACATGGGAAGATAGTATTTTCTAATAGCTTATGTGGTTTACATCTTTTGTGGTTTGGAAAAGAAGATAGAATAAGGAACCATCTCTGAAATTAATAATCATGACCCTGAACCATGGCCATGGCACTAAGAGTACAAGCAAGGCTACCTTTTTGCTATCAGAATTCCCTTTATTCCAAAAGTCGTGAAGACTAGACTTGGAATGGATTGCAGAAGATTGAAATGGACTGAAATGAGAGAGCAATTACAGAATGTCCTAATTTTCAGTATTTCAAAGGCACTTGAAATAAGTCCAGAAGCCAGTCACAGTTTTTATTGAAACAAGATGGACAAGAGTTGAAAAGAGCCAGGCTGACAGAGCACAGCTAGTTGGCTGACTTTCTAAAGAGATGCTACTGGGAGGTTCCAAGATTTTCACTCCAGTAGGTAGCTTTGTAATGTTCTCACTGTGCCTTCTCCGTTTAATACATTAGTCTTTAGCAGATTCCAATTATTGTTTTTTCAGCCTTTAATTTGAACTTCTATGGTACGCTAAAATTTGATTATTTTAGATTTTTAATTCAAATTCAAATTCATTTTACTTTCAAATACTGTTTGTATAATAACATACCAATATTACTCAAAATAAAGGGATAAGGGAACAACATTTAAAATATATGTCAATTTCTGAATCATATAAATCTGGATAGTCATGTATCAATCTTAGGAGTATCATATAAGCACCTACTGGAGTATATCCTCAGGATAATCACAAAGTTCTGTATCGAGAGTGCAAACTTCAGACTCTTCCTTTCAAATAAAGACGAAATAAAGATCAAAGAAAATATTTGTCTAATGGAAAATTAGACGATGATGGAAAATATGCTTTTTTAATGTTGACAATCATACTTTCCGTAAGTATAATATAGAGTGTTCTTCCATAAAAGATTTTGATTATACAACACATTCAATAACAATATAGCAGACATATGGAAATTTAACATTTTGTAGTGAAAATAAATCTCAACATGTTATAAAACATCAGCTCAATGCTCAGTGCTCAAGTAACCACTGCACTAAAAACAAATCTCATCTTCCCTAGAGACAATGCAGTTTTGTCAGTATGTGACACTAACAACATAGTGTGGTTAATGAGATAATTAATAGCTTTGAAAACTTTTATACAAGTTTAACAATAACAGCAGAAACAAATATTTGCTTTACCATGTAATAAATTACACCTCAGACACTCAGTATTTGGAAGATGAGAGTGAGCACTGGGAAGACATTACAAACTTCACAGAATCTGCGGCTTTACTACCTGCTCCCCACTGCAGAATCCTCTGTATACGTGGTGGACTTGCAGCAACACCAGCCCCCAGTTTACTCATAGATCATAACAATGAAATCTCCTTCCTGAGGCCCATGCCAAACTCTACGGGCAAAGCCTCAGCTCCCTCAGGAGAGTCCACAACCGATTCCCAGGTTTTATTAGGACAAGAACAACTACACATTCTCAGCATTCTTTGCTTTTTTTCCCTCTCAGAGTCAGTTAGAAGATGAAGAATAAAACTGAAATGAAATCCCAAACAACTGAAGTAATGAAATCCAAGAGAATGTCTTTGTAACCTAAGGTTAGGCAACAACTTTTCAGACAAATTTCCAGAAACATAACTATTAGTCCCACAATGAATAAATTAAATTACATCAAAATTTATGATTTTTTCTGCAAAAAATTCACATGGAATAAGAAAACAGATAGGGAGAGGATATTTGCTCTATCAAATACAACATATATCCTATAAAACACAATATGTAAAAATTCAAGGAGATTACTATCTACATTTTGGAATATATAAGAACTTTTGCAAAAAGCACACACATTCTGACTATGGCATTTCTATCAGAGAAAACTTGAAAGGCCAAAAAATACATGAGAACATGCTCAAATTAATATTGTATTGAAAGATAAAGTAATATTTACCCCCTTCTTTCTCCATTCTTCCCTTCCTGTCTTCTTGCCCGCCTTTCTTTCCCTCTTATTTCCTTTCTTTTTCTATTATTGACTTCCTTTCTGTCTTTCTAAAATATTCCATTCAGAAAATATTCCTTGAGATTGAGCAAAGCAGACATCTACATAGTAGCATTGGTCGGGGGAGAAGGGAGAGCAATGGCAGCTCTTTACGGGGTGCAGATCCTGGAAGAGGTAAGAAGGTCATTCATGCAAGTCAGATGTAATGACCACAAGCAGGAGTATCAAGCCAGAAAAAGGTAAGAAGCACATCTATGTAGAGGGGCCAGAGGCATTGGCCCAGAATGAGGTGTCTGAGGTGGAAATCTATGTGACAGTGATAAAAAGGGAAACATGGTGAGAATAAGGGGAGCAGTTCCTTCACTGTGGGAGAAGAAAGTTACAACAGAAGAAAAGAGGGAAACTAGAATAAACACTTGTGCTTTGATTTGGAATTGGAAATATTCTTGTGGACTTGTGATATTTAGATAGACAGGCTGGCAAGTAAAGAGATATAAATAGATGTAAATGTCACACTCTCTGGTTCTGTCCATGTAGAGGTCCCAAAGAAACAACACCCCAATACCTATGAGCATATCTACTACTCACGCATTAAATTTAAAAGCCATTCTCCCCTTCAGGGGACCAGGGATCCCCAGAGAAATGGCTGATTCCAGAGCTGAAGCAGAGAAAGTTTAAGATAAGCCTAGACCACCTGTTTTTCCAGGAAGACACGTAGTGACAAACAATGCTGGGGAAGAATACATAAAACATATAAATAATACATAATGTATAAAAGGAACACAAAGGCTCGCTTGAAAGGATTCCTACTGTCCAAAAAAGGGGAACTTTGATAGATAATCAATATAGATAATGACAGTGAGAATTGACACCAATATAATTTACTTTACCTGTATTCAACAATATAAGGATTGCACGTACTTTTCTGTTAAACTATACTGAGACAATAAAATGCATACATCTATACATACATAAAATAAGTAAAAAACGAGCAAAATGTTGCCTAATTTTTGAGACTAACAATTTGATATCAATACTCATTTCAAGATCTTCATGTCATTGTGTTTATCAATCCAAAGCTATTTTTTCATAAACTTCCCCTAACCTTAACTATTTCTAGAAATTATAAAATATGTCTTCAAATTGCTGGATTTTGGTCATAAAAGGATATCAGTATCTTCTCCTGACTTTCTCTGTATAATACTAAGACTTTGCCAATATGTCTTTCTCCCTTTTGTTGAAAGTTTACTAATTTTGGTATTGTTGGGTAAATGGTTTTCCTCAGTGGTCTGTTGGGTAATTATCAGCTCACAACATTAAATAATTAAAAGCCCTCAAATAAAATAGGAATCGCTGAATCCATAATGATCTAAATAAATTACAGTGGAAAATTTTTCTCTACAATACAATTTCAACTAATAAATGCAGATGAAGTAATGGAGAGTAGGCCTAGGTAATACAGTAAGAAGATAAAATAAAATAAAAGGTATACATAATGAAAAAATCACATTTTTTTCTGAATGATAAGATTGAAGATTTTATTTTTTTCTTTTACTTTTTATTCTTTTGATTTTTATTTGAGGAACAGTTGAACATATGTAGGCTTGTTACATAGGTAAATGGCATGTCATTGAAGTTTGGTATACAAATGATCCCATCACCCAGGTAGTGAGCATTATATCCAATAGGTTTTCAACCCTCTCCCCCTCTTATACTCTGCAGTGTCTATGTTCTCATCTTTCTGGCCATGCATGTACAATGTTTAGCTCCCACTTATATGTTAGAATATGCCATATTTTGTTTTCTGTTCCTATATTAAGTTAATTCACCTAGGAGAATGGCCTCCAGCTGCATTCATGCTGTTGTAAAGGACATAATTTGGTTCATTTTTATGGCTGGGTAGTATAGTGTATATGTACCATACACCCATGGTAAGGTACATACACAAAACCATGGAATACATTTTTCCAAGTGGTTTACTCTGTCTTCTTCTCTTTTAGGAATGCAAAGTCATAAGTTTGATCTCTTAGTATAATATCATATTTCTCAGAAGTTTTGTTAATTTTTCAAGTTATTTTGTATTTGTTTTGTCTGTCTGCATCGATTCAAAGGAGTGGTTTTCAAGCTCTGGTATTCTTTCCTCAACTTGGCCTCATCTTCTGTTAAAACTTCTGATTGAATTATGAAATTTTTGTAGTGAATTTTTCAGCTCTAGAATTTCGATTTTGTTCTTTCTTTAAATGGCTATGTCATCTTTCAACTCTTGGATGGTTTTGCTGGTTTTCTTCTGTTGGAAATCCTGTATCTCATTAGCTTCCTTGCCATTGGAATTCTAACTTTTGCGGCTGTCATTTCAATTATTTCAATCTGGTTAAGAATCATTGCTGGGAAGCTAGTATGATCATTTGGACATAAAAAGAATCTCTGGCTTTTAGAGTTGCCAGAATTCTTGTGTTGGTTTCTTCTCATCTGTGACGGCTGATGTCCCTTTATCCTTTGAAGTTCCTGTCCTTTAGAAGGGGCTTGTTATTTTTTATGTTCCTTTTTTCTCTTAAGGGTTTGAGTATGGTGTGTAAGTTGGGTTTAGTCGATTGACTGTTTCTTGATGCTTCAGAGGGACAAGCCTCAGCTTAGCACTCCTGGGATGCATGCTCTAATCCTGGGTTGGTAGCTTTGTCTCTGGCTCCCGGAGGCCAGGCACCAGCTGCACTGGGGACAAAGTGTTCCCAGGCTACAGGCAAAAGTTCTGTGCTAAGGACACCAGAAAAGCACTCCAGCAGGGCAGCAGAGGCTGCTGCTAAAAGCTCTATTGCAATGATCGCTGTCAAAAGCACTCCAGAAGAGCAGTGAAAGCTGTGCTGTGTGCTGGCTCCCAAGGGTGTGGCCAAGCAGGGACTCTAGAATAGGCTGGTAGACAAGGGGGTGTGCAAATCAGACTCACTTTGGTCCTACTGGAAAGACAGCCCTGCTCTCTCTGAGTCTGACAGTTAACAAAGGTTAGAGTCTCTTAGAGGAGTATGGAGAGCCTCTGCGGGGTAAGTACCTTGGTCCTTTGCAGCTGTCCCTGTGTCAAATGTCCGTGGGTTCCACGCAGACTCAGGCTCCATCTCTTCTGACTGTTTGGGCAATTACCCGTGTCAACTCAAATGTTAATGGGGGCTGTGGGATCTTCTGCAACTAGGATCCCAGAGGTTCATGGCAAGAGTGTGCCACTCCACAGTTATTTCACTCACCCCTTCCTTAGGGGTTGTTCAGGGCAAGGAACAAGTCCCAGAGCTCAGCAGCTCAGGCAGGGTTCCCAGGTTCCTTCTCTTTCATCCCTGGTGTCTGCATCATTTCTCCATCCACTCTCAGGACATTCTCTTAGACGATCTGTTCAGAGTATGCTGGTCTACTCAATATTCTGGTCTCTTATCCCATATTCAAAATTATTTTTATTCACAAATGATGTGGTTGTTGATGTAGAAAATGGCAAAGCAGCAATAAAAGAAAACTTCCAGAACTAATAAGCAGTTATAGAAAATGACAAGATACAAGGTTAATATATGAGTCAAATGCTTTCTTATATTCCAGCAATAAACAATTTGAATTCAAAATAAAAAACAGTATCTCCAACCTCTACAATATCATAAAAAGGAGAAATACTTAGGTATACACACATCTGACAAAATACATAAGAAAATTTACAAAACTCTGGAAAAATATGAGATCTAAATAAATGAAGGCATATTTTGTCTTCATTGATTAAAAATTTCAAAATTATTAAAATGTAAGTTCTCCTCAATGTTTTATATATATTGAATCCCAATCAAGATCCAAGCAAACAATTTGTAGACATTGACAAACTTTTTCTAAGGTATAAGTGGGATTGCAAAACACCCGGAATAGCCAATACAATACTGAAGAACAAAGTTAAAGACAGATATCACCTGACTTTAAGACTCATGAAAAGCTACTGAAACAAAGATAGCATATTGCTAGTGAAAGAACAGGCATATAGATTAATGGAATAGGATATAGAGCCCAGAAATAGCCCAAAACAAATATAGTCAACTTTTTTAAATAAAGGAACAAAGAAAGATCAATGAAGAAAGGAGTCTTTTCAGCAAATGGTGTTGGAACAACTGTATATCCAGATGCAAAACAATGAATCTAGACACAGACCTTATCCTTTTATAAAAATTAATTTAAAATGTATCATAGACCTAAGTATAAAACTCAAAACTAAAAAGCTTTTAGAAGAAAGAGGAAAAGAACATCTAGGTAACTTTGTATTTGGCAATTCGATTTTATACCTAACATCAAAAGCAGAAACCATTTTTCAAAATTTCGATAATTTGGACACTATTAAAATGATACACTTCTGCTGTATGAAAAACACATTAAGAGAATCAAATAACAAGACAGAAACTGGGAGAACATATTTGTAAAATAAATATAATGAAAGACTAAGATTCACAATTATAAAATACTCTGAAAATTACACAGAAAAATGAACAACTCATTTTTTAAAAAAATTAAACTAACAATCTGAAAAAAACACATCACCATAGAATATATGCAGACAGAATATAAGCATATGAAAAGACTCTCAATTGCATTTTCATTAGAGAATTACGGACTAAAACAACAATGAGATATCATTATGCACCTGTTACAATGGTTAACATTCAAAAATCCTGGCAATATCAACTTCTGGCAAAGGTGCTGTAGCAAAAGGAACTCTCATTCGTTGCTGTTGAGTATGAAAAATTGTACAGCTCCTTTGGAAGAAATTTTGACATCTTATCACAAAGATAAACATAATTTTACAACACTTTACAACAATTGAGCTTCTAGGTATTTATCCAAATGACTTGAAAACATATGTCCGCACATCAGTTCAAAAGATTACACAGAAAACGGTGTCTTGAAAAAACACAAATGAACATCTTCTAACCTAAAGAATATTTTTTATTTTACATTTCCCATGATCTTTATATTGTTAGGTTTTGACTTAAAATGGGTGATAGGCAGATATGCCAGCAGGGCCCTTTGAATTTAGTTTAGATTTTTATTTGTTCACTTGTTGAAATATTCTGCATGCTGTTTTCAGAATCTAGAAGGCTATAGCTTTTTGAACAGAAAGGGTGCATAAAGTCAGTTTGTACATTTTAAGCAGATGTGAGGAAACTGCCTAAAGATAACAAGGAAGGGAGGCATGTACCTCTTATTTCTTTTGTTGGCTTTCCTTAGCGTCAGAATCATATTTTATTATAGCAAGTGCACAGATAATTTTCTAAATTGCTTTTATAAGGCTTGAGTCGGAGATGGAGACCTTGTTTATGGAATAAAACTTTGGTTATAAAAGTACTCAAGAAAAGGGACACAGAAAGGTATAAAAATATTAAATTTGAAGGTCTATTCCAGAAACTGAGGGAGAAAGAAAAAGAAAAAGTTGTTACCCTGGGGTCATAACAAGAAAGCATCTCAATAAGCCTGTTCCCAAACTTTGAGGACAAGGATTTCAGAGAGCATCAGATATTCTTGTTGCAAAGCGGGCATATGGTCCGGGCACGGTGACGCATGCCTGTAATCTCAGCGCTTTGGGAGGCCAAGGCAGGCAGATCACTTGAGGTCAGGAGTTTGAGAATAGCCTGGCCAACATGGTAAAACCCCATCTCTACTAAAAATACAAAAATTAGCCAGTTGTGGTGGCACGGGCCTGTAATCCCAGCTACTCAGGAGGCTGAGGCAGGACAGTCCCTTGAACTTGGGAGATGGAGGTTGCAGTGAGCCAAGATCGCACCACTGCACTCCAGCCTGGGGGACAGTCAGACTGACTCAAAAACCAAAACAAAATAAAACAAAACACAAAGAGAGCATATGAAAACTATTTATTTAAAAAATACAAATAAATATGCTTTTAACATATGAAATTAAAATATTTAAAAGATGTGGTGCTGACTGTTCATTAAAGGGGAACATCGGAGAGTCCATTTCTCAATTGTGAGTAGATGTTCCAAGCAAAGCACGTTTGTGATCACCCTCTCAACTCCCTCTCTTCCAACCTCGATGATAACCCAGGTGCTTTGTACTGCAGAAAACTCAGCAATTAAGTTAATTTATGTTCTTTTATTGCCTTTGCAGTTTATGTTATATAGCTTAATTATCTAGAAATTTAGAATATAATGAAATAAAAATTTTCAATAAAGTGCATAGATACATTATGTTTCAACTCCATTCTATAATACCTCATCAGAATTAATTTTGTCTATTCTTTTTCAAACTTAGTATCCAGTTTTCTTCTGTATTGGAAATATGCACACAACCATTGTTTTAAAATGCAGTCAATATATGAGTATTTTTCTTGTATTTCCAAGAATAATAGCAAGTTTCACATAACCTTCAACAAAACACTGTTTATGTAACTGTAAAGTTTAGAATTCTATTCAAAGCAAAAAAAGTAAACTGAAAAATAATTCTCAATACCCATTATAATGTTTTTATTATAATTTGTTATTTTTATTATTGTCAGCCATGTAATTACGTAGTTTTAAAGTGACATTAATTCCAAGTCTAATGCCATATTAATCAGAAGTTACTAAATTGCTGAAGCACACAAAAAAATCTATTTGTCTCCAGATTTTATTGAAGTATATATTTTTTCCTTATATAAAAATGTCTTAATGGATAGAACATATTCTAATCAAAGTTTTGGGCATTAACTTCTGTTCTTAAAATAAATCTCTGCTATATGAGTCATTAGTATGTTTCCTTTGAGGAAAAACGACAGATTTAAAAACAAAAAACAATTTCTAAATAGATCATGAAAAAATATAGTTACATAATCTATGACTAAGATTTTTAAGACTAACCATTGTCTTATTTCTGTACAATTAGTGCTTTACCTGTGTCTTGATATATAAATCTTTTTTTTTTTTTTTTCTAAAATGGAATCTTGCTCTGTTGCCCAGGCTGGAGTGCAGTTGTGCCATCTCCGCTCACTGCAACCTGCAACCTTTGCTACCCAGGTTCAAGCAATTCCTCTGCCTCAGCCTCCCAAGTAGTGGGAACTACAGGCACCCACCACCACACACAGCTAATTTGTGTATTTTTATTGGAGACAGGGTTTCACATTGTTGGCCAGGCTGGTCTCGAACTTCTGACCTTAAGTGATCTGCCTGCTTTGTCCTCACAGTGTGTTGGGATTACAGGCATGAGCCACCGTGCGCGGCTTTGACATATAAATCTTATTCTGCAGATTTGGAATAATAATGCAATATGACTAGTCCTTTTTATTTATTAAAAATATTTAGTACGATAAATGGTAGTCACTTGTAAAGGGCCTAGTGGATATAACTAATTGCCTTAGAAACTCAAAAAAATTGATTCTATGAAGAAGAAAGAAGAGAGAATGAAGGGGAGGGAATTGGAAGGGAGTGCAGGGATAAGATGGGTAAATTAACCAACTCAAAGTTGCATAGATATTAAGCAGCCAGCTGAAAGGTATGTAGACTGATGGTGGTTTGGTTATGATCTTGATACAGGGTGATCGAATCAGGAATGCCTAGCCTGTACCACTATACTGTGGCATCATCTGTCATATATTCTTCATCGAATGCCATGTTCTTCACAGCATAATGGGTTTCGGTAACCTAAATTAAACCCTACTCTGTTACTTGGGACATTGGTTGATTTCACGTCTAATTCTATTCTACTTCTACTTTAAGCATGGTCATTTGCAAAAGTATTAGGAAAGGAAAAAATAAAGCAATGGATTAAGAATGAAAAAAATAGAGCAGTTAGCAAGGGAAAAGTATATAGCATAGATCTTCGCACTTTATGCTTTTCAATAAAATTAAAAACAGGTAAATCATATAAATCTAATATAATTAGAATTTAATTCCTCCAACTTAGTTATATACTGTCTATGTATAGAATATATGTGGGAATACTTTTTTAGTATGAAATATGATAATGATTCTGCTCTATTTATTTAATGTAATCCCACTGATACTCATTTTGGTGTTTTCAGTTCCAATGATTTGTGTTCTTTATAAATCCAATTTAAGCAAGGCTTCTTTCTTTATTATCTAACATCAAATTAATTTTACCAAACTTTCACAAACTTTTGAATAACATGCATTGCATTAAAAAAAATTAACATTTACATGTAGCAAATATCTGATATAGTTATTGTACCAGGCAGAGTTGTATGCATTTACATACACATTTATATTCAATTTTCCCAACCTGGGAGAGAGACTTTATTATTTTGCCCATTTTGCAAATAAAGAAACTGAGACATAGAACAGCAAATACCATCTTAAGGGTAACACAGAAAGAAATATTTGAAGATTCCCTTGTTCACCAGGAATATTCACTCTTTGTTAGAAAAACGTTTCATAATCAATTCACCCTTTGTAAGAAAAACATTTCATAATCATGCCAAGAGCAATGCTAAATTTTGTTACTGTATTAGGCGTATAACTATTATGCATGAGAAAAGTTTTTTATCCCAAGTTAAAGCAGCATAAACTTATGTATTAAAATAAATTATAGACATTTATACATGTTTACAAATAAAAGATGAATATGTGCATATATAATGCATATTAACATAAATTGAATACAAATTTTTATTTCAAGTTAGAAATAAAAAATTAGAAGCTGAAAACATTAATATGTGCTTTCTTTTCATTTATGAAAAAATCAATAACTATTAAAGTGGATACATCAGAAAATAAAGGATATTACTTAGGAAGATTGTTAAAGCCACATTTTTTCTTTGGCTATTATTACCTTCAAATATTCCTTTAAAAAATTTAAATTCTAGTATAGTCTATCAATAGGTAATTTACTGAGTACATCCTGTAATGTGTAGTAGAAAAAATAAAGACAATGTAAATTTTACCTCTTTTCAGCAGGCAAGATTTAAGCTCATTGTGTGGATGGGGGAAGGAGGATTATAAGGGACTCATAACCAGATACATGAGAAAACCAGTGAGACAGAACAAGGGTCACAGGATTGGGAGAGATGTCAGGTGTTCCTGGAATGGTCTTCAGAGGGGAGGCTTTGTTTTTATTGTTGCTGTTTTAACTGAGTAAGGAATGTGATGAGGAATTGCTGGGAGCATGAAAACACAAATATTTGTGCCACTTGTGTTAACAAGAATTTAGCTCAGTGGACGAGGAGATACAAAGTTAGTATCTAGAATAATAACCCAAATGAATTCCAAGATGATGATGATGATGATGATTTTGAGACAGGATCTCCCTCGGTTGCCCAGGCTGGTGGTAGTGGTGTATTCATGGTTCACTGTAGCCTCAGCATCCTGGGCTCAAGCAATCTTCCCGCCTCAGACTCCCAAGTTGCTGGGACTGCATGCACCGGCCACTACACCCAGCCACATTTTGTATTTTTTTGGTTGATGTAGGGTCTCGTTATGTTGCCCAAGCTGGTCTTGAACTCCCAAACTCAAGCAATCCTCCCATCTCAGCTTCCCGAAGTGCTGAGATTACAGGCATGAGACACCGTGCCTGGCCTCCAAGATTAATTTTGAAACATTAAAATAAATTTTAAAAATTCAGTGAATCAAGTCAGTGGAAAGTCAGTGGATCCAGGAAATATGTTTAAGATGAAATAATAAACAGCTTCCACAAGAAGTATTGTTTCAACATTTAATATGTTTTCTACTCTACTGTGAAGAAAGATAAAGATTAGCAAAATACGATAAATTTGCCATAAAATACAGAGACAAAAAATCAAAATCATCAAAAAGTCAACATTAAATAATCAATGACATCTATAGATAATACGAATGGCTTGGGGAGATGACATATAAAATACAAACAACACTTTTTTTTTGGCTTAGTAAGATAACTGTGATCATAGGAATATAACCAACCTGTTCTAAAACACCTCTGGTTACTCAGCAGCACCCCCCCAGGTCTTAAGTGAGAACTCTGGTCATAATCAGTTATTTCTGTCTATTCCTGAACTTCCATATCTGAACCACTGTCCAGTCCTTCCTTTTTACTTCCCATGGACATATATCTCACATGTTTATTCAGTACCCTGAGACTATACTAGTCTAAGTTATCATTTTATCTTTTCATGCCTATCTCACGGCTTCCTTACTGTTTTCTCACTTCTAATCTTCTCCAGGTCTAACCTTGTATACGTACAAGGACCAAAGTAGTTTTTTGAAAGGACAATTTCCTCCTTCCTTCCTTCCTTCCTTCCTTCCTTCCTTCCTTCCTTCCTTCCTTCCTTCCTTCCTTCCTTCCTTCCTCCCTCCCTCTCTCTCTTTCTTTCTTTCTCTCTCTCCTTCCTTCCTTCTTCCCTTCCTTCCTTCCTTCCTGCCTTCTTCCTTCCTTCCTCTCTCCCTCCTCCCTTCTTTCTTTTTCTTTTTCTTTCTCTTTCTTTCTTTTTTCTTTCTTTCTTTTCCTTTTTTCCTTCTTTTTCTTTCTTTTCTTCCTTTCTTTCTCTTTCTTTCCTTCTTTTTCTCTTTCTTTCTTTCCTTCCTTCCTTCCTTGCTTCCTTCCTTCCTTCCTTCATTCCTTCTTTTCTTTCTTTCTGCCTTCCTGCCTTCCTTCTCTCTCTCTCTCTTTCTCTCTCTCTCTCTCTCTCAATAAAATACAAGAAACAAATGGCACGTGAGACCTGCTGTATCACTTCACGAAGAATACAATTCTAAGAAATTATTCAAGTCTCATTTCTAAAATTTGTTCCCTCATTAATTATGAAGTTCTTGATGTATTAGTTCAGGTCTTTCATATGCAAAAAAAAAAAAAAAAAAGAAAATAGCTGACCTGAGAAAACACTTTTCAGCAGAAAGGATAAACTAGTATTTTAATAAATATTAGTTTACTTACTATTCAGTTGTAAAGATTTAGTTTAACTTGGCAAGATTACCTTTTCATTGTATTTTGACAATAAAAATGGTGCAACTGAGAATCGAAGTTTTATTTCAACACTACAGACAAATTCAATTTGGCAATTTTCACTAGATGTTTGAGTAGATGCTATAACATACAAGACAGTGTAAGCATTCATAAAATAATATTTATCATGCAAATTAGTATAAAAAATCCTCTTTTGCTAGCTAATGTTTGTTATTAAAGTAAATACATTTGGAATAATTTATTGAAATAATCAACAAAATTTATTGTTGAAGAAAATATTCTAATTATCAAGACAATTTATAAATATGTATTCAAGATGTTTGAGATGTTTTAACTTATGTTTCGATACTAAAGAAACTAATTTCATCAAATCTGTCACGACTGTATAAAGGCATTGAGTGCATGTTTTCATATAGGTATTCTCCCTGATGTTATGGTCTGTTTATTCTAATCTATTGAAATATTCTTTCTAATTATGATACTAAGTTTTACATTGTTAGAGAATTTTCCTTGGTATCCTGTATTTAAAAAAAACCACCTTGCTAGTCTTAAAAGTCCAGCTGACTATTTCAGAGTGTAATGGACCCAGTAATAATTATTTTTAGACAAAATTAGTATTATTGTTGTTGTGCAAAACCCATATCTCAGGTACCACATCTGTTTCAGGCCACATTCTAACGTTTGTATTTTTTTATCTCGTTTTGGAAACTGGATGTTAGTTCCTGACTTATTTTTTGGCTGGAAATTTTGAGTGTGTTTCATGGTTTTGGTCTGTCCATGTATGAATCCAGAGTCAATGAATCCATTTCTATTTTCTTAAACCCCTTCTGAAAAATTGTAAAATATAACAAAATAAATAAGCAAGGTGCTATTTGTAAAAGTGTTAAGGGTATTTACATGATGCACATCATCTAACAGGCACTGTAAAAATCATATTTAGCAACAGACTGACAATTTGCTGGGCTGTATTGGTAAGAAATCCCTATGTGAGTGAAAACAAAATTTCCTAAAATTCAGCCTTTTATTTATTATCAAACTAAATAATAAAAATTGTGAAAAACTGCAGATTCTGTACTATTTATTTTCCAACTGATATAACCAAAACATTGCATCTACTAGGGGAGAGAGTGGTATTAATCTTTATTTGTATCAATAATTGATTTTGTTTGCATCAGTAGTTAATCATAGCAATCAGGTAGGCCAAGTCATTTGTTAAGTAACATTTTTCATATCTCAGCAGCATCACTGTATATTAATTATTTATATTTGATTACATTAATTTTGTTTGTCTAATAGCCATATAATGATAACTCAACAATAATAATATGATCTTTGTATACAACAAAAGACTATTCAGTTCTATTTAGGGAAAACAGGGTAGGGCATTCAGTTTACTGTAAAATCATAACTTTATTATCAAAACGAAGAAAATTTAAAAAATTGATGACATAAAAATGACCACAATATGCATATTTTGTTATGAAATTCTGTTCTTTCTTCTACATAATACTATTTCAAAATTTATTTGGCATAATTTTGGAAATAACAAATTTAGAAAAAGGATCAAGTTTATCTTGAGTTTTGAAGAGAGTGGAGTGTTTAATATATATTTGTGCATCTGTAAATAGAAATATTCTAAATTTAAATGTTAAACTGATAGTCAAAACATACTAGAAACATTCCAAGAAAGATTATAAAAAGGATATTAGCATACCTCATATTTTTGAAAGTTGTTATTATGACTCTGACCAATAAAATAAATATGAAATGAATGCTTTAATTTGGGAAAATAAAATTAATTTTTTACTTGAAAACATTTTAAATACAGACTCAAAAATTTTAACGGACTTAATTGAGAAATTACGTATAGAAAGTTCAGTAAATCTTCTAAGTACAAGATAAATGCTAAAGAGGCCTACTTATAAACCTAGATAGAAAGGCTGAATCTTGTAAAGATGTAGTTTTCTAGATTAATTTTAATGTATCACAAGTGGCCAAGTATATGCCATAAACATAAGGGAAAAAAGCTAATATTAGTAATGAAACCCAGAAAGGTTTCTGGGATATATCAGAGATGAATTATTAAGTTAAGAAGACATTTTTAATAAACTAGAAATGCTCTGTCCTTGACAAATAATAAGACAATAAAATTTTACCACTAACATTATTAAGATAATTATCTTTATTATATCAATTATTACAATATATGAGAATTGGCAAATGAGATTGATCATGGGAATATACTTTAAATAAAATTACTTAGAAGAACCATGTGTAAATACTCAGTGAGTAGCAGACAGTATAAGAGCAGCAATTACAAATATACATGTCTACTCTACAGACACACTTGTTCATATATGCACAAGAAGGTATTATAGGACTGTTTATAATATTTAAAAGAGTTAACAGCATGTAAGAAACCATTATCCAGTATTACTAGGGACTATATAAACAAACTGTGGTTTATTATTTAGTAAAAAATAAACTATGCAACATTAAAAATAAATGAAATTGTTCTATATGTAATATTGTGTGTGAATCCAATATTAAATGATGAAAACTGATATACAACATGATATTTTAATGCAAATGTTTAATCCCACAAAACAATAATGTATGTTACATGGATATATATGTTGGTAATAAAAGTTTTTTAAAAAATCATATACATGAAATATACCAATTTCAGAAGAGAATTACATATAAGATTTAAAAAGGAGGCATGTTATATCTGTAATAATTTATTTCTTAAAAATAAACTCTGAAACAGAAGTGAAGCTTAATAAGTATGCTTAATTTGGTCATACATGCTTAGATTGTTACCTTTTAAAATGTCTTCAGGAGTGAAAACTTTTACAAATAAACACATTTTTATTTAAAAATTTTCTCACATTGGTTCCAAAAGTAACATTAAAGAAACAAGTTCAGTTTAAATTCAGTTTAACCGAAGCATAAAGTTTAGTAGAAGGCTATTTAGTGACTCTTAAAATCAACAAGAAGACCAGAAGTGTGTTCACAGAATTGCAGGAAGCAAGACCAAGAGGTACTCACAGAATGCACTGGATATAACCAGCCTAGAATAGACCCTGCTGTTTCCAGCTCCTCTACCCATGGGTGTTCCTATTCCTTGCCCATGTCATACCGATCGGGGGCAGAGCAAGGAATTGTTGCCCATTTCTCACTTCCATAGTGACAGATGAGAGTTTCTCCTACATATCTTTGGAAAGTTTTCTCACGCATTGAAAAGGCAAAATAAGAAATGTCCTCAACAATAGACTTGCTCAAGTTAAATAACAAGAGAAGATTTAAAAGATTAAGACATAGGGTCACGCCTGTAATCCCAGCACTTTGGGAGGCCGAGGCGGGCGGATCACCTGAGGTCAGGAGTTCGAGACCAGCCTGGCTAATTGCTGAAACCCTATTTCTACTAAAAATACAAAAAATGAGCCAGGCGTGGTGGCGCGCGCCTGTAATCCCAGCTACTCGGGATTTTGAGGCAGGACCGGGAGGCGGAGACTGCAGTGAGCCAAGATCGCGCCATTGCACTCCAGCTTGGGCAACAAGAGCAAAACTCCATCTAAATAAATAAATAAAGACATGCTCGGTAGATCTGAACAAAGATTCGGCAGAAATGGCAATGCTAAGATCAATCAGGACATGGCGTGAATACATTGTATGTGTTACTTTGCAGGAGAAGCAACTTAGCACAATAGTTGAAAGGAGCTGCAATTCCCGCATTGAACCCTGACTGCCACTTCTCAGATTATTACCACGGGTGAGTTGCTTACCCTAATTTTGCTTCAGCACTTTTATCTACAAAATGGCATTAAAGGTAGTGCCTATCTCAGCGTTATTGTAAAGTTTATTTAATAGTAAGAAAACATTTTGAACAGTCCTTGGCATCTAATATATACTCCAAAATAAGTAATTATTAGATATGTTTTTAAAAGTCAAAACTATATTACTGATTAGAATCTTAGGGTATAAAGAAAATGATATGAACGTATTTCTGGTAGAAGTGCATCTTTACGCCTATTACCTAGAGCACAATTTCTCAATAAATATCGAAATCCTTTTAAATTCACCTATGCTTTGTTCAACTTCATAACTAAACTTTTTGGAATTGATTCTTGGAATTTGCTATGAAAACTAAACAATACGTATGTTCAAGAACACCTGTTTTTATTATTTATACTTTCAGATTTAAAATAATAGTATGATTTAAAAGGCACAAACCCCAAAAGATATATACAAGGAGACAAATTATAATTTGAAAACTGAAAAGCAGATGGACAAGTTGTAATTTTTCTCAATAAGCCAGGAAAAGCTGAAACCTATGCTTTCAGGAAAGTAACTCAACAAGAAGAAACTTGATTTCCGTCCGCTCTGGTTTGGATCTGTGTCCCCCACCACATGTCATGTCATTTTGTCATCCCCGGTGTTGGAAGCAGGGCCTGGTGGGAGGTGATTGTCCGCGTTAGTTGCTCGTGACTGGTGTAGCAACACCCCCTTAGTGTTACTCCCGTGATGGCGTTTTCATGAAATCTGGTTGTTTAAAAGTGTGTGGAATCTCTCCCCACTCTCTCTTCCTCCTGCTCTGGTCATGTAAGATGTGCCTGCTTCCCCTTTACCTTCCTTAGGAAATTGAAAGTTTCCTAAGACCTCCAAAAGCCAAGCAGATGCCAGCACCGTGCTTCCTGAACAGCCGGCAGAACCAGGAGCCAATTAAAACTCTTTTCTTTGTAAATCATCCACTCTCACGTATTTCTTTATAGCAATGTGAGAACAGACTATACACCACCTGTGTTCCCATGAAAACCTCCAGAATTGAAGATACCTACAAGGGGAGGGAGAGGGAAAGGACTGAAATTGGAAGGATTAGGAAAAAAAAAAATCCAAAAAAAAAGATAAATTTGCAGATTCATTCCCTCCTTTTGGTTCCTCTTACTGCCTGGAACAAGCTATGCTCTAGAGAAGTTTTTTATTATGTTCTCTGGCCTTAGAGAGAGTAAACACCATTGAAGATATGTGTGTAAGAGTGTGTGTGTGAGTGTCTGTGTGTGTGAGAGAGAGATAGTGAAAATACAGGAACTAGGTAAAATTTATATGGAAAAGTTATATTCCCATTTCCTGCACATGATTTTTAGAACACTAATGGCCAAATTATGTGTTCTGTAGGAGATAGGAGACTTCTTGGGGCTGAAGGGTGCAGGTGCAGGAAGACCATAACCTGCACAAGAGAAAATCCCACCAATCACCCTAATGCATTGCTCACAAGTGAATAGGCACCACACATATAGACCAAGTTCCGAGTTAGTTTTAAGATGTCCTCATCTTACATGTGAATAAATAGCCAAAACTCAGGGAATGCTTGACAGAAGTACCTAATGTGAAAGACAACCAAAGTGAAGAAAGACCATAGAAGAAACAAAATTGGGAAGACCAGAGCTGGCGCGGATGTGTGTGTGCTCATTAACACAAAGATCAGATAATCAAACCAGACGCAGATGAATCCGAGAATTTATTCAATCCTATTTACTAATAATTTCCGACTAACAAGGAGTCTCACAAGCAAGCTAGGAGGCCTAGGACATTGAGTGTGGCTCTATAGGTGCTTTCTCCTCACATCCCACCTGTGCTTTCGGTCTGAGGTTCAAAGATGAGGTCTCTAATCATGTATCCAATCACCTTGGGTGAAAGGGAGCATTCTATTTTATGAAATCTTCATTTCCATCTACATAAGCATATAGCTTACATGTCATTTTCCAAGGAGCCTTGTCCTATAAAACCATAAACTCTACATTTGTTTACCATAACCAGTCCAATAAAGGGGCCATCCTGCTAAAACAATTCTATAGATAAAAACTACACCTCTGCTATTATCAATAGCTTGCTGTTTATTAGAAAGTTTGCAAGAAGATTAGACAAGGCCACTTTTGTTTCCATCCTCTTCCCTCACGTTGTAACGGGAGAAAAATTGATTGCAGGCAAATGATGGCATGATAGACATATATGTGTACAACTAAAAACAAATGACTGTGTCATTATGTGATAAACTAATGTTTCTGAGATTGAAAAAATTTAGTATTTTTTGAAAAGTGGTTTATTTAGGTGGATTATTATACATAAAATAATGAATATGTCATAAAGCTCATAATGAAATTTTTTTCTTAACTTTAAAAAGTTGAATATTATTTCTGTCATCTGTATGTCTTTCTTTTTGTTCTTTGATACATATATCTCATAAATTAAATGTTTTATATTATGCATAAGGGAATAATAGGTAAAAAGCACAAATCTTTACATAATCTAAGAACTGAATGCAGAATATTAATAAAGATATTCAATGCTGTACAATCTTAATATTATGATTACTTAGTCTGATTTTTTAAAAATTTCTAGTTTATATCTTCTCGAAAAGTAATCCATATATGTGTTTTGAGATGTAATGTGTCATCCCTAGCAATAAAATCACTTTTATCCCACATTGCACATACTAAATGAAACTTTCCTTATATTAGCCAATTGTTTTAATATGTTATTTAAAAAAATATATTGATTTTAAGTAGGATTGAGAGAGAGAATTATTTAATTATATTCTACACAAAGCCTGATTTCTGCTGTGTCCTTTATTAGATTTCAGTTGAAGAAAAGCTAAACTGATGGCAGATGATCTTTATTCAAGTAAACTTGATAACACTTTTCATCATCATAGCATGCATTCTCCTCCTTTCTGTTGGGATAAGACAATATACATTTTCCTTCATCTTCATTGTCCTCTTCTTTCAATAAAAGTAATTTATGCTATTCCCTTCAACAATACCTCAGGAATAATGACAAAAAAAACTCAACCATGTAAAGAAGAGGAAAATAGAGCTCTATCTTATCATTATACGGTAACGTTAGCCTCATTCATTGCATTTCATCTCATGGATTTGGTTATTCAGTTACGGGCTGAGTGGTCAAAACATTTAGCACTTGCTTGACACACACAGCTTGGCACGTCACTTGGCACAACATATTAGCTGTTATTAGAAAGTGGTTTTTAAAAAGGACAGCAATATTAACTACTGATATAGTTAGCAGAGCAAACAAGATTTTAAGAGAAAATTATTTTGAAATCTTTTTGTTTACAATCTGACAGAGATTTCTTGTGGTGATTGCAACTCGTTATGTTCAGAAAGGCTGGTTTGCAGGGGGTGTGTGTTGAGAAGATAATGCCCTTGTATTTTAACCCTGGTTAATTTTATTAAGACCTAGAAAAGCATAGCTAAGTCAAAGGTTATCCTAAACAAATTCCAAATATTTTGACCACTTATTTTTTATTTAAGCAACCCAGAAATTTCCTTCAAAGTGTTAAGATATGAGCCAAGGGAGAAAAATGCACGCAACTGGCTAAAATGTATTTCCTGTAGTTTTGTGACCAGGGTAGCCAGATGTCAGCCTTTTATAAATTAGTCAGTGAGACATCCAACAGGGGAAAGAATGCCAGACCATGTGGGAGAAAGCATGACTTCAGCCATCTTTCTCCATGTTCTATGTGTTGCTAACCTTCCAAGAATAGTGCAAGTAAGGGGTTGGGGAATATATAATACTATTTTATATAGTTCAATGGCAAATGCCAGATATCCTGGCTTATAACTTTTTAGATATCTGCCTGTCAGAAACAACTAAAGGTTTCAGGCTTTCTTCGAAAATTTTTAAAAGACAAGAAATCTACATCAGATCTCAATATTCCCACTTGAGTCCAGGAATTCAAGACCATCCTGGGCACCATGGCAAAATCCCATCTCTACAAAGTAAATAAATAAATAAATAAACAAATAAAAAGCCATCAGGCATGGTGGCATGTGCTGGTAGCCCCAGCTACTCAGAAGGCTGAGATGGAAAATAACCTCAGTGTGGAAGGTTGAGGCTGCAGTGAGCCAAGTGGTGATTGCATCACTGCACTCCAGCCTGAGTGACAGAATGAGACCCTGTCTCAAATTAAACAAACAAACAAACAAATAAATAAATAAATATTTCCAACCAGTTTTAAAATGCTTTTTAAAAATGCTTCAGCATAAAACGATTAAATGGACAAGAAAGTAACAGAATAGTCCTAATGGTTTTTGTTCATTTTGAAACAAACATTGAAAATTTGTGGTATGTTTTACAATGTTGAGAAAATAGACCAATGTTGATAATTGGCCAGTCAGATGGATGATTCCTTCTAGTCAAAATTGTTTTAGTTTTGTTTTGTTTTGATTTATTATTTTAATGCACATTAAAATTTAAGATTCTATATTTAGAAAATTCTTATATTTGAGTTGCTTTGTGTATTTGAAATAATGTGTCAATTGTAATTTTTTAAATATTAGATTTGGTTTTTTTCCCACTTGGCAGATTCGCTAAACATCCACAGGATATCAACATGGCGCTATGGGGCTGTTGTATGGTGACCAATACCGATATCTATTCTAGCCTCCTCACTGGAGCTTTTATTCCTGTTTAGGAAACAGTAATCAAAACACAGATACAAAATTCAAAACTGTAGTAAATTTTACAGAAGAAAATAGAAGTGTTCTAAGAAAGTATAAAAGGGAAGCCCATTTACTTCATAGAACTTGAAGAATTCTTAGGATGTAGGCTTTTCTGAGAAAGGGACATTTTAGTTGACATTTGACAAATGATTCAGACAGACTAAAATGGGACAAAAAGCATTCCATGAAATGACAAAAAAAAAAAAAAATGTGCCTGCTATAGAAAAAAAAAAAAAGGCTTGCTTTGCTGGAGAACTGGAAGAGGAACATGAGGCTGTAATTTGAGTAAGATCAACAGAATAGTTTACAATGTCAGACAAGCTTCCTATTATTCAGGGCTTGTACAGTAATCAAGGATGTCTTACTTTATCCTTAGTGAAATGGGAAATCTTTCTATTGTCCAAAGAAAGATAATGACATGCTCACTTCTAGTTCCTAAATGATTTCTTGAGTTTCTGGATGGAAATTTCATTGGAAGCAGACAAAGGGAGGATGGAGAGTCTGTTTTGATTCATTATAATAATTTGAGAAAGAGATATTGTTAAGTTAAACTCAGGGAGTGGCAATGAAAGAATAATTCATGCACATTTCAGATATATCCCTCCTACTCAGGCTTTCTTTAATCATTAAAATATTATAAAATTTACATTTTAAGAATTCATATGTATTTTTTCAAAATTTTATTTTATTTTAAGTTCAGGGATACATGTGCAGGACATGCAGATTTGTTACTTAAGTAAACGTGTGCCCTAGTGGTTTGCTGAATCTATCAAACCATCACCTAGGTATTAAGCTTCACATGCATTAGCTATTTATCGTGATGCTCTCCATCTCTCTGCACACAAGACAGGCCCCGGTTTGTGCTGTTCCTTTCCCTGTGTCCATGCATTCTCATTGTTCAGCTCTCACTTATAAGTGTGGACATGCGGTGTTTGGTTATCTGTTCCTGTGTTAGTTTGCTGAGGATAATGGCTTCCAGCTCCTCCGATGTCCCTGCAAAGGACATGATTTTGTTCCTTTTTATGGCTGCATACTATTCCATGGTGTATATGTACCACATTTTCTTTATCCAGTCTATCATTGATGGGCATTTGGGTTGATTCCACATCTTTGCTGTTGTGAATAGTGCTGCAATGAACATACACGTGCATGTATCTTTATAATAGAATGATTTACATTCTTTCGAGTGTATACACAGTAATGGGATTGCTGTGTCAAATGGTATTCCTGGTTCTAGGTCTTTGAGGGATCACCACACTGTCTTTCACAATGTTTGAACTAATTTGCATTCCCACCAAAAGTGTAAAAGCATTCCTATTTCTCCACAACCTCACCAGCATCTGTTGTTTCTTGACTTTTTAATAATCACCATTCAAATTGGCGTGAGACGGTATCTCATTGTGGTTTTGATTTGCATTTCTCTAATGATCAGTGATGTTCAGCTTTTTTCACATGTTTGTTGGCCCCATAAATGTCTTCTTTTGAGAAGTGTCTGTCCATGTCTTTTGCTCGCTTTTTAATGGGGTTTTGTTTTTTTCTTGTATATTGGTTAAGTTCCTTGTAGATTATACATATTAGACCTTTGTCAGATGGATAGATTGCAAAATTTTTCTCCCATTCTGTAGGTTGCCTATTCACTCTGATGATAGTTTATTTTGCCTTGCACAAGCACTTTAGTTTAATTAGATCCTATTTGTCAATTTTTGATTTTTTTTTTTTGCAATTGCTTTTGACATTTTCATCATGAAATCTTTACCCGTGCCTATGTCCTGAATAGTATTGCCTAGATTTTCTTCTAGGGTTTTTGTAGTTTTGGGTTTTACATTTAAGTCTTTAGTCCATCTTGTGTTAATTTTTGTATGAGGTGTAAGGAAGCGGTCCAGTTTCAATTTTCTGCATATGGCAACCTTTTTTTCCCAACACCATTTATTAAATAGGGAATCCTTTCCCCATTGCTTGTTTTTGTCAGATTTGTCAAAGATCAGATGGCTGTAGATGTGCAGTCTTATTTCTGTGATCCCTATTCTGCTCCATTGTTCTATGTGTCTGTTTTTGTACCAGTATCATGCTGTTTTAGTTATTGTAGCCTTGTAACACAGTTTGAAGTTGGATAGTATAGTGCCTTCCAGGAAAAGGAGACGGTGTGTTAAAAGCAAGAAATCCGTCTGACAAAGGTCCTTCACCCACTTTTTAATGGGGTGGTTGTTTTTGCTTGTTGAATTGTTTAAGGTTCTTACAGATTCTTGATATTACACCTTTATCAGATGCATAGTTTGCAGACATTTTCTGCCATTCTGAGGTTCTCTGTTTATTTTGTTGCTAGTTTCTTTTGCTGTGACAGTGCTCATTGCTTTATTTAAGTCTAATTTGTAAATTTTTGTTTTTGTTGCAATTGATTTTGTGGACTGTGTCATAAATTCTTTGCCAAGGCCTATGTCCACAATGGTATTTCCTAGGTTTACTTCTAGGATTTTTAAGTTTTGAGGCTTACATTTAAACCATTAATACATCTTTAGCTAATTTTTGTATATGGTGAAATGTTGGGGTCCAGTTTCATTCTTCTGTCTATCCCAGCATCAATTATTGAATAGAGAGTCTTTTGCCCTTTGCTTGTTTTTGTTGCCTTTGTTGAAGTTCAGATGATTGTAAGTGTGTGACTTCATTTCTGGGTTCTCTGTTCTGTTCCATTGTTCTATGTTTCTGTTTGTGTGCCAGTGCCATGCTGTTTTGGTTATGGTAGCCTTATTTACTTGCCGTATTGTGTTGGTGAGAAGCTTCAGTTCAACGTTGCATAAACGTATTGAGAGTGGGTACACTCGTCTTATTCCTGAGCTTAGGCAGAAGGAATTGAATCTTTCAATATAAGATATATAATTAACCATAGACTTTTCACAGATGGCTTTAAACAGAATGAGTGAATTACTTTCTATACCTATGCTTTATCATGAATGTTTACTCTTTTTCACGTCTGTTCTACATGTATTGAAATGTTATATGGTTTTTCTCCTTTATTATTTTAATTTAATGAGTAATGATGGTTGATTTGCCAATTTTATATTAAGTTTGCATTCCTGGATAAATGGCACTTGGTGATAGTGTATAATCCTTTTTATATATTGTTGGATTTGGATGCTAAAACTTTGCTAAGGATTTTTGTATCTGTATTGATGAGGTATATTTTCCCCCTTATGATGTAGTTTTCCATTTTATTGTCAGAACAATGCTGGCATTATAATATTTAGTTTCTGGAAGTTTGTATATTATACATCCAGTTATCTTTTAAATTCCAAAATATTATTTATTTATTATTTTTTCTGGAAAAATTTTATTCATTTATTTATTTTAGAGACAGAGTCTGGCTTTGTCACTGAGGCTGGAGTGCAGCAACATGATCACAGTTCACTGCAGTTTGGAGCTCCTGGACTCAAGTGATCTTCCTGCCTTAGCAGCCAAGTAGCTGGGACAACAGGTACTTGCCACTACGCCTGGCTATTTTTTTTTAATTGTTTTTTGTAGAGACAGGCTCTCTGTCACCCAGGTTGGTCTCAAACACCTGGCCTCAAGTAATCCTCCTGCCTTCGCCTCCCAAATTGCTAGGATTACAGCTGTGAGCCACCATACCTGGCCTTATTTATTTATTAAACATATGATAGAGTTTCCCAGTGAAGTGATGTGGGTGGTGATGTTTCTTTTGGAATATTTGAAATCATGGACTAATTTTATTTAATTAATATGGGTATATTAAAGCTTTCTATTTCTTCTTGAGTAAATTTTAGTAGCTTATATTTTTTTTAAGCTTTATCCATTTCATGGTAAGTTACAAGTTTTCTTGAGAGGAAAAATTGAATGTTAAGTGTTGTGAATTTTAAAATATTACAATCAAATAATACATATTTGAAAGTGACAGCATAAAATTATATTAATTACAGCTTTAGCCAATCGTTACTACAACCACCTTATAGACAAGATTTATTAAGATATGCAAACACAGAATGCCTCCATATTCTGATGGCATCCAATATTGAGCAAAGCCCTGGTTCCTTGAACTCTCCCCAAAATTATCTAGCACAAGCCCAAATTATATAATTAACCTTTTCTAACAGTCTCTTATTGTGATGCATTCTCCTTCACGGCAATGAGTTATCTACCTCACTTCTTCACCTACAGGTATGTTCCTGGAAGTCTTTGAGTGCTGAGCACTGACTAATCCAATTAAACTTTAAACAGAAATGATATTTCTGTTAGCTATGCAAATTATATACTGAAGTGTTTTGGTAATCCCTCTAACCCCATTTCTAATGGCAGTTGGGATGACAGCACTACATCATGTTTGGCAATGAAAAGTAAAATAGGCTAACAATAGCTGTGAAGAGTTCTTTGAGCTCACACAGTGATAAATCTACTTTTAAGTTCTCCCTTAATGTATTTTAGTAAAATTAATTAGTACTGTAGAACATATAAAAGTTTATCTGTGTTCATTTTGTTTACTTCTAAATATTAATAGTCACACTAACATTGATTTATTGTGACTTAGTTTTATAGTACATAATACTTATTATAAATTAATGAGTTTTTGGTATATAAATATGTTTAGCAGGCTATTAGTAGCAAGATGGAATATATCAGATAAATTATTTGCATTAATTTAGAGTTATTAAAAAATGATCTGGCTAACTAGAGTACAGCCTACAGGAATCAGATTTTAAAAAATAATATTAACATTCCAAATGTTTTTTATATATTCTCAAAATTCCACTAGCTTATGGAGGTCAAAGTGGATCATATGTAGATTAAAAGCCTGATAATGCAAGAAATATATTACATACAAGAAATCATGAAATTGGCTTCATTAGTAAATGTTTACTCAAGTATAGATTTGTGTAATTTTTATATTATGATCAAATGTGGATACTTTGAATGCCATTGTAATTTTCAGTAAATGTTGAATTTTTTTTCCTAAATATTTGAGTCATACTTTAATTTCAGCCTATTTAAGTTTGGAATTTCTTAACATTCTAATAAACTGTTGAATTTTAAACCATTATATTATTTTGCTTCTATTGAACAGAATGTCTTTACCATTTGAGATCTATTTTAACCTTCACTAATGAAAATAATAATAATCGGTATTTCCTCCTATCTTAGTCAGCTAAGGCCTACCACAATGCAAAGTAGTTGTTCTTTTCATCTATATTTATTTTTTAACCTAATTTATAATTTTATCTAATTATTATATTTTCTGTAATCAAGACAATCATCAAGTCTATAGACTTTATAGTTCTACCATTATTTTCTCATCATTCAAAGATGAACATTTTCAAAGCACATGTCTGCAAATCAGACAGACATGCATGGTGGCTTAACCTGAAATATAGCACATACTTTTCGACTTAAATATATTGCAGTCATTACTTCTTTCATCATTTTACTTTTTTACTTTCTTCCATATTTTTAACTAATTTAAAATATGTTCAATTATTTTGTTAGTAATAATCTTTCTATTTTGAGTACTTTAAATCCCCATTTCTTGAGCCAAAAATTTGTTTTGCCTGTATGACGAGAAATTTTATAGAAAACTGTATCATATGCTTTTATAAAAAGAAGTCTATTTAAATATGTTTACAAATTTCATTCAGTATAAACTATATTTTTCCAACTGTATTGGAAAAAATTGCTATTTTAAAAGATAGCAATCTCCAAAAACTGTTGACTTTATATCTGCTGCTAGTTCAGTGAGAGATGGTAGGTAAACAATTGAAATAAATTAAACAATAAATATTTAAAGCCTAACATAAATTTGGAATTATTAAGAAAGCAACTAATACTGATTCTGAAAACAAAACATTAAACAAAAGCAAGATGATGTTATTAATGATTTGTCCTAATTCTTTCTTTACTCGTGTCTAACTATGAAAGTTTTCTTTAGTAAAGAACACTACCTTCGAAGAATGCTAGCATGCCAAGCAATAGACTCTCTTTCATTGAATTATAGTAATAAAACATCTCTTGTTGATGGAGTGAAGAAAAGTTATATTTACTTTTCGGAAGAGTGTGTGTGTGTGTGTGTGTGTGTGTGTGTGTGTGTGTGTAATTTTTCACTAAGCAAAAAGAGGATGAGATAATGACGTGAACAGGCATATTTTATTTCCCAGTTATGTTTAGGAATGAATACAGCTAAGCTGTTCTCACAAAGACATACAAAAATGGAGATGCACAACAAAAGTAGAAGTATATTTCTGTCTCATGTCATTGCAGTCAAGTAAATAATAGTCCAGAATAGATAGGCAGTTACTCTCCACTGGGTTATCATGGGAGGCACTGTAGTAGCTACTTGCTTTTCTTTAAATATATCTCCAAACACTATGGTCTCTCAAACATAATACTGGGTAAAAGGAAGTTTATACTAAACAGCTATACCAAGTATCTAAATCTGTGTGACACATAGAAACCCTTTTTGTTTCTCTGAATTTAACTCCTAATGGTATGTTTTATCAGAGCATTCTTATTTAACATTTTAAAAATCTTGTCCATAAAAATTCCATATTTATTTTTACAATCATAATTTAGTGAAGATAAGCAAACGTCTTTCTACTAAACTTTGGGAAGTCTAGCTAAATGGTTCAACTTGAAAATCGTTTACTTAAATTTCACACACAGTGTTTGGAATGGAATAAGTAACAACTTGTCAACTGAACAATGACAGTGTAAACCTGAGAATCAGTTATAAAGACCTGGTAACATATAAGAATCAAACTTGTTCTAATGTTATTCTTAGAAGCTATTCAACTGACATTTGCCTAATTTTCACTTGTCCTCTAAAGGGAAAGATCTTATTGGTTACAACAACACATACATCCAATTCAACTGAATGTAATGTGTCCTTGTAAATTACTATATTAGCAGTGTAGGTTATGTAACTTCCTCCTCTCAGATTATATACTTTGAGTTTACCTCCAAGAACCTACTCTTGGTGTACATACAAATGTATTTTTTGATACTGCACAACTCAGGAACAAATTTGGGATCATAGTGATCTTATTGACAAAAATTATCTCATTAACATTTATTAAATACCATCTATGTGCCAAACATTATATGAGGGACAGAGTGAGGCAGAACTGAAGAAAATATATAGTTCCTCCTCTCAGGGAATTGAAATTTTTAGATGTGAAAATTCAATTACAACAAATCTGTATAGTATTCTCATTTCCAAGTCTCACTTATAAGATGACACATGAGAAAATACGTGGGAGAGATGAGGACTTGAGATATACTAATATCCTGGGAAGGGGTACGACAGAGAGGAGCAGTTAGAGCTGACATGCTGAGGTTGGCACAGGCTAAGAACACTTGAGGAGAGGCAGAGAGACTGGGATGGCCACAGAAAGCGATGAGAAGAGAAGGTGACGTCAGAAAGGTGACAGAAACTAAACATATGCCACTGGAAGGTATTTTGCTTTCATTCTAAATAAAATGGGATGCTGTTGGAGAGTTTGGGGAAAATGGAATCTAAAAACGTCACTCTGTTCCTTTGTAACATACAATCACTCCTCAGTGTCAGGTGCGTGATGGGTTCCAGGATCCCCCTGAATACTAAAATCTGCAGATGCTCAAGTCCTAGGTATAAAATGGTGTAATATTTTCATACAACCTATGCACATCCTCCTCTATATATTAAATCATCTCTAGACTACCTGAAATACCTAATACAATGTAAATGCTCTGTAAATAGTTGTTATACTGTGTTGTTCAGGGAATAGTGACAAGAAAAAAAAGTCTGTGCATGTTCATTAAAGACTCAACCATCATAGACTTAACTATCGTCTTGATCCACAGTTGGTTCCGTCTGTGAATTCAGAACCGACAGAGATGGAGGGTCATCTGTATATTGTAACAGAACACGTGGGCAGGCAGGGCAACCAGTTCATAGGTATTATAATAACGTAGACAAGAAGTGATGATAGACACATGACAAAAGATAGACAGATAGTTTAAAAAGATAACGGAGAGAGAGAAAGATACAAATATAGATAAGCTAATGTCATTAGAAAGACCTCTAAGGAAGTGCCAAAATGATTTTCAAATATGGCCAAATATTTTTTAAAACATATGCTAATCAAATTTCTTTAGTTTTAATCATAACTGGTCAATTTTCTTTTATTTCTTTCATTAGGCATGCAATAATGAAGTTTTAGTTTTAGATTTTCTGTTCTAGAGTTGTTTAATTATGAGAATAGCACTACCCAGTAGAACTTTCTCTGGTGACAGAAATGTCTCCTGCACTTTCCAACATGTGAGCCATTAGGCATGCATGAACACCAGGAATGAGGCTGTTCTCTTCACTTTCCAACATGTGAGCCACTAGCCATGCATGAGCACCAGGAATGAGGCTGTTCTCTGCACCAACCAACATGTGAGCCACTAGGCATGCATCAGTACCAGGAATGAGGCTGTTCTCTTCATTTTCCAATATGTGAGCCACTAGACATGCATGCGCACCAGGAATGAGGCTGTGCTCTGCACCAACCAACATGTTAGCCACTAGACATGCATGATCACCAGGAATGAGGCTTGGTGTGAGTGAAAACTAAATTTTTAATTTACTTTAATTTAATCTGTGGTAACTTAAATCTAAATACACACATGAGGCTACTTATTGAACAGCATAGTTCTAGAACATAGTGGCAGGTACGGAAAGAGACTGTTATTGGAAGAGTCAGACATTGGAGGAGGAATTCTGAAGTCCTATTCACTTTCTGTTTTTAATTTGAGTAATGATTACAAGAATGATCATGTTATAATTATTAGTCAAACTACATATGTATGCTTTATAACTTTTTCTGTGTTTTGGTATTACACACACAAACATACAAACAGCCCAAATTAACAGAAAGAGAGAATAGGAGGTAAGGGTGTGAAGACAAGTAATGCACATGACTTTTTGAAGAAACTGAGCTGTAAAGCCCAAAGTAATTAGAGTCTGAAATTGAAAGGGATATATCAGTCCATCTGATAAATAGTTACTATTTAATTAGGTTGAAAAATCTAATGCTAATTAATGGATATTAATTAGGAAAGATGATTTAGAACTACAGAAATTCAGAGTAAGCTATAGAGCAAGATGCATGAGTAGGGGGAAATTATGTGGCGTGTTCAGTGGTAGATAGGTTTAGAGTTGAGTGAACACAACAGAAAGTGAATCTCTTATTGCTCGTGACTAGTTTCTCTATATTTTCTCTAGGTCCAGTGAGCTACATTCTATTAATCTCTATTTTCTTTTTCAGACGGGAAACCATGATATCTTGATAAGAGGGAAATTAATGAAGTAGAGTAAAACTACAAGCATCATAAAATCTTTCAAAACTGTGAGGAATGCTGGAAAAAGTTTAGGATGACAGAAATGGATTAGGAATTGGCCCATTTAGTTTTAGGAGAAAGTGTGAGCAAAGAAAATGATTTAGAATTTGTGTGAAACTAGATGAACAGAACACTTGCACACAACAGTAACATTAGGCTGCATCTGTCCTGTGTATTAGAAATTTCAAGGAATTTCATGTGTATTATTATTTGATTCTTATAGTACATACTTCTTTGAGTAAGGCAATAATTTTATTCCTAATTAATTCAATGATGGTTAAATTGGAAATGATTTAACTTGCTAAGATCAAATACCTGGTGTTAAAGCAAATTACTCATGCCACTCTGCTGATAGAACTGCTCATACCACATTAATTATATAACATCCACTAACTAAAGAAAAATCAAAAGCACCAAAATTGAATTCTTCCTTTATTCTCTTTCTCCTTCTCCTTCTCTTATTCGTCTTCTTCCTGCTTTGGGAAACACATAACATGATTTTCACATCAATGTAATCAGAAAGTACTCAGAGAAGTGTATTTCTAGAGAGAGTTTGGGTATGGCTTTTTTTCCCACCCATTATAGTAATCAAAACTGCCTGCAACTATCTCGCTGATATCTAATTACAAACTGTTATATTGGACTGTAGACCCAGAGAACAAGCAATGGAGGAAAGACAAAGAATTAATGCTAACCAGAAATAGAAAAGTATATCAATTTGGTGAAAATGCCACTAAGTAGTAGAAAAGAATAGTAACCTCTGCTATTCAAAGGTTTTCTGCTTATAATTTCATAGAAAATCTTCAGAAAATTACTTTATATTGTGCCTCCATTTTCTTCCAACTGTTAATTTATTACTTGAATACTGTTCCTTTTTTAGTGACACTTAATGTGTCCCAGATTTGAAGATACCTGTGTAGACATTCAAACATATATTAAGTTCATATTCACTTTGAGAATAATATCAACTCTTTCTTCCCTGCACACAAAACCAGTTTTTCAATTTTTAGAATATGAAAAGTTGTTTAGAAACTCCTAGAGATAATTTAATTCAATATGCACATTATTGATCAGAGGATCTAAAAGTGATTAATCAGAAAATTTTATATTAAAACTGTAAATAGTCAAGACAAAATTTTATTTTTTAATTGGATAATAAACTAATAGACTTAGACATTAATTTATTCAGACTCAAGTAAAACCAAAGAAATGAACAATGCCAGCAACTGCACAATCCTGCTCATAGCACACTCTTGGTTTAGAGTTTATTTCATTTAGTAAAATAATTTTTTAAAAAGTTTCAGCACTTTGGGAGCCCGAAGCAGGCAGATCATCTGAGGTCAGGAGTTTGAGACCAACCTGACCAACATGAAGGAACCCCGTCTCTACTAAAAATACAGAATTAGCTGAGTGCCACATGCCTGGAATCCCAGCTACTTGGGAGGCTGAGGCAGGAGAATCACTTGAACCCAGGAGGCGGAGGTTGCAGTGAGCTGAGATTGCACCATTGCACTCCAGCCTGGGCAACAAGAGCGAACCTCTGTCCCAAAATAAATAAATTAAATTAAATTAAAAAGTTTTATTGACATTATACAGTTTCCTTATATTTAAATTCTAAAAATTTATTACTTATGATGGTTGAAAAATTTTCATTTTACCAGCTAAAAATCACATTTCTATGCACTGATGCCCAATTCGCTTTGCAACAATAGCAAGTGTCTCCATACATTACGCTTAGTGTTGCTGCCAACTCATTGTTTAGTGGAATTAGCTGTAGATCTGAGAATCCATAATGGGATAACACTTATAAGCAACTTGCATTCAAATGTGATATTATTTGAAGTGAAGCAATCAAGTCCCAAATTTGTTTTTCTTTTTCTTCTTGTTTCTATTGTTTGTCTTCCCTTTGGCAAGTAAGAAATAATTTTAATTATAGAAGCAATTACCTTACTAAGTCTAATAATAGTATTATATTAAAAAAATAGTTTCATAAGAGCTGTTATGGCTTACACTGTAAGTTGCCGCTATGCAAGTAAATGACCTAAATGAAAACAGGGAACACTCCTGGATAATAGGCTTTATGAAAATGATTATATGGGTGTGTTTAATCTCTAGATCATATTGGTTGTAATTCTCACTAGAAATGTAAGAAGGTGAGTTTAATTTTTTAAAAAAAAGAACAAGAAAGAATGCCTCACCATGTAAACAACTTATGCCATCTGTCATATCCCTGTGATTAATACCTTAATTATTGTATGACATAAGAACTCAATGATGTGTGAAGGCAATGTTAACTTTAATCAATGAGATGCAAAAGTTAATTTAATTGTCACAAGGTATTTGCTGTTACCATCGTGTTGATGTGGTTTATTTCCATAATGACTCTTTTAAGCAAAAAAATGCCTTTCTGTTTTAATCGAACAGAGTGACTTCATTGTGTGAAAATCATGTTATGTGTTTTCAACCTCTACTGGCTTTTAAAGAATATACATTTAGTTTGCACAGGAACGAGTGAGCAATATTTTTGCCCGTGGTTGCTTGAAGCAGTCCTGCAGTAGCCAAGATAGTTAAATATTCTTTTCATTCTTATATTTACTCATTCAACAAGTATGCCTCATTGTGCCAAGTGGAGAGGAAAGAGAAGTGAGAAAGGAAATATGATTGCTGAATTAATAAAACTCATAGTCTATTGGGGGATAGAGATAATTGAAAAAGCCCCATATACATTTTCTAGTTAAAATTGCATTGAGTGCTATGAAGGACAGCAACTAGGGACTGTTAATGCAAAATCAAACTCTGTGAAATACTTATAAAGAGGTTTATTCTGAGCCAGTATGAGTGACCCTGGTGAGGAACAATCTCAAGAGGTCCTGAGAAAATGTGCCCAAGTCAGTTGGGTTATAGTTTGGTTTTCTCTATTTTAGGGAGATAGAAATTATGGACAAAGATATAAATGAATACATGTAAGTTATATATAGGCTTGGTGGCAAGACATCTCAAAATGGGGTTAGGGTGGAGTGGGGGAATGTTGGAGGTATTACAGATGGTCATAAGTGAATTCAAAGATTTTCTTATGGCAATTGGTTGAAAAAGTTAAACTTTGTCTAAGGACTTGAAGTCAGTAGAAAGAAATATTTGAGTTGAGATGGGGCGGAATGTGGAAGCCAAGTTCTTTTTGTTGTTGTTGTTGTGTAGATGAATCCTTCAGGTGGCAATCTACCAAAATAATAGATAGTTACTATCTTTTTTTAGACCTTAAAAGATGTCAGACTCTTAGGAGTCAGTCTCTCTTAGATCCTAGAAAGCCTTGGCTGTATTAATGGAGATTCTCTGCAGATGTGAGTTTCCTCCACAAAAGACAACTTTACAGAACCATTTCAAAATATGTCAAAGAAATATATTTTGGGGTGGTCTGCTATTCGTCTTGTAATGCTACACCAGAGTCAGGTTAGAATTGGTATTTTATTGCCACAAAAAGTCTGTTTTGTCCACGTTTTGACCTCTATTTTAATATTAATGCTGGTCAGTTGTGCCTAAACTTTAAAAATGGAGGATGTTTGACGCAATGTGCCCAACCTCCATTCCCACGATGGCTACAAATTTTATACTTTTGAGGTTTCTCTGAAGTCCCCTTGGCCCAGAGGCCACAAACACTGTTAAGTTCTCTTACTTAAGGACTAGTTATTGTTTACCTTGAAAACTTGTGTGGTCCATTCAGATGGTTGTGGGGCTTAGTGTAACCAAGTATTTAAACTCTAAAATAAATTTTAGAACTTATTTTTCCCCATTTCTCTCTAGTTTTATAAAAAGAACACTAACTGAGACCCTAACCATAGGGATGTAGCCTGACTAGAGCATTACAGGACATGCATCCTAGCAGATTTTAAAAAGGGAGGACCCAAAACAAAAAAGCTTAAATGAAGTTCAAACAATTATCCAAAGATTGGCTCTTCTAAATATTTGGAATGTGTTTATCAGATGTACCATAAGTATACAGTTATAGGCCAGGCATGGTGGTTTTCACCTGTAATTCCAGCAATTTGAGAGGCTGAGGTGGGAAAATCACTTGAGTTCAGGAGTTTGAGACACTCTGGGCAACATGGTGAAAACCTGTCTCTAAAAAAATATAAAAAAATTAGCCTGGCATGGTGGTCCACACTTATAGTCCCAGCTACCTGGGAGGCTGAGGTGGGATTGCTGCTTGAGCTCAAGAGGTCAAGGCTTCAGTGAGCCATGATTGTGCCACTGCACTGCAGCCTGGGTGACAGAATGAGATCCTATCTCAACAACAACAACAATAATAATAATAATAATAATAATAATAATAATAATAATTACTGATATAGACCAAGAGGCTCCTTGAAATTTGAGAATGATGTATTACATAACCACCTTCATCCAGCAGAGTGCTTCTGACATAAAGAAGAAATTAGAAAAACAAGAAGAGACACTGGGGATGAATCCCTCCCAGATAGTAGATATTGCCTTCAGTGTATACTGTTCTTCGGAAGCTAAGAAGTTAAGGCCAGGCACCAGACATTTAGGAATGGTAGGAAAAATCCTACACCAAAGAAAGGATGGAAATCCAGGTAAGGCTTTGGGTTACAGTGTGCGTACTGTAACGAGAAAAATCACTGAAAGTTCATTTGCCCCAAAAAGAAAGGACTCAAGGGCCAGAAGAAGAAGAAGATGCCAGGGAGAAGGCCCACTGGCAGACGGTGGAAGAGGATTGTGATCTCAATAAAGAATGAGAATTCCCAGGGGCTCCCCTAAATCTTTCAAAGCCTATTAAAATGTTCCCACAGGAGCCCTGGGTGCAACTGACCTTACTAACTGCTTAAAGGATGCCCTCTTTTGCATTCAAATTGAGGAAAAGGCCTGCATGTTCTTTGCCATTGAATGGCAAGACCCAGACAAAAAGATGACTTTCCAATATTGTTGGACAGTGTTGCCTCAAGGATTTAAAAATTTACCCATCCTTTATGGTGAAATACTGGAAAAGGACTTAAGCTTATAAGGAGATAGAGGAGTACTATTACAATACACAGATGACTTGTTCATAGCAAGCTCAAACTAAGACCAATGTCTGTCCAACACTATTTTGGTTTTGAATCATTTAACACAACGTGGATAAAAGGTATCCCTCTTGCACAAGGCTCAAGTCTGTAAGCAGGAAGTGACCTATTTTGGATTACAATTAAAGCAGGGAAAGAGGGGCATATTGTCCTACAGGAACTAGCCAATAGCCACTATGAAAGCCTCCAAGAACAGGAGGCAGCTACAGGGATTTGGGGCATGGTAGGCTTCTGCCATATTTGAATCCCCAACTTTGGACTTATAGCTAAACCCCTCTTATGAGGCCTTAAAAGGGCTGGACTCAGAGGCCCTGCAGTGAACAGCAGAATGCCAACAAGTGTTTGACACTATCAAAGAAATGTTAATGTCAGCCCCAGCTCTGGGACTGCCAAATCCTCAGAAGCCATTCAAGTTTATATCTATGAGAAAGAGAACATAGGACTGGAAGTGTTGGTCCAGATGTTGGGAACACCCTATAACCAATGGACCTTTTTTCTAAACAGCTGGATCAAACCACTAAAAGATGGCCTCCCTGCCTCTGGGCAGTGGCTGCCACCTGTGAGATGCTAAGAGGGGCAGAGATGTTTACCCTGAGGCAGGCTGTCACCTTTTTTTTTTTCCTCATCAGGTGCTAACCTTGCTGGAGTAGAAGGGAGGCTATTGGCTTACTGCAGGGCAAATGGACAAATACAAGGCCATCCTACTGAATGACTCAAATATCACCTTGCAAACCATCATTGCTCTAAATCCAGTCACCTTGCTCCTGGCCACTATAACCAACCAAGAACTGAAACAATTGCCTGGAAATTCATGATGCATTTTAATCTGGCAGACCAGACCTGTCAGACCAAACATTGGCCACTCCAGACTAGGAGCTTTACACCAACAGATGCAGCTTCATGGAAGAATAATGATGCCAAGCTCAGTCCGCTGTGGTGACTACAGATAAGGCAGTAAAGGCCATGCCCTTTCTCCTGCCATTTCAGCACAGAAAGCTGAACTGAATGCTGTCACCAGAGCTTTGGAACTATCCCAGTAAATGTTTTCACTGACTCTAGGTATTCGGTTTTGGTAGTGCATGCTCATGGGACTGTGTGGAAGAAAAGAGGCCTCCTGATCTCAGGAAACAAGAACACTGACCATCTGATGGAGATACTCACCTTATGAGATGCAGTCACATTACCAGCCCAGGCTGTTATTATGCACTGTTCAGGGCATCATGAAGTTGCCTCACAAACATCCAAAGGGAACCAGGTTGAAGCCTTCCCCACCAAGTCTGAAAGAGCCACAGAGGTAGCTAAAACTTTACTAAAGGAAATAATTACATGGCCTGGGCTTCCTTCTTCTTCGATACAATGCGGCAGTGGCCCTTCTTTTATTTCTGAAATCACACAAAAGGTAAGTCAAGCTTTGCAGATCAAATGGAAGTTAAACTTGTGAAGACCACAGGTGACAGTGAGACGGAGAAAACGAACCACACCTTAAAGAAGACAGTGGCAAAACTCTGTCAGGAAACTGATTTCAGCTGGAATAAAGTTTTGCAAATTGTCTTATTCCATGTCAGAGTAGTGCCCTGAAGTGTGCTTGGGTTGATCCTTTTGAAATCATGAAAAATCCTTCCAGACCCCCTTCCTGAAAATTCCACCTGTAGACTGAATACACAAATCTAGAGCAAAACTGTATGTACAACTGGGGCAGATGTTACTAACGACACAGCAGTTTTCTTTATCTGGGTCTACACATTCCATGGATGAGTCTCTTCACTCTTTCACTTAGGAGATAAGGTGCTGCTGAAGTCTTATAAAAACCTGGCACCAGATCAGCAGCTAGCCAAAAATTGTACAGGACTTCTTGGGGTCCACTGCACTTTTTCCAGGTAACACTCATTCCTCTGTCAAGCTACCTGGGATCAAGCCATTGCTACATCAACTTCAGGCAAAGGCAGGTCCTTCACCACCTGACACCTCAGACAACAAGCCTACTTAGTTTTGCGAGCCAAAGAAAGATATGAAGTTATTGGCAAGGAAAAATCACACAGATAAATAATATCCTTCTGTTTGCATAAAGTCCTTAACAAACATTATATTGATCAGTACATTCTTTATCCTTGCTAAAACTAACCTTTTTGGCTAAATGAGTGTATGTGGTAGCTTCTCTCCAAAGTCAAAAAGACTGCTGGTTCTGTGGGGAGCCACCCTTTCTTCCACTTCAGCCTTGCCATGGTGCATGCAAGCTCTTGCTGTTTCCCTTCTGTGATGATAGTACCACTCACCATGAGTCCTCCAACTCTGAGGAAACCTGGAAAAATATTTTTCCTCTGGTTTACAGACAGGTTAATGTTACCCCCATTATAGGATAGTATTTGCTGGCCTAGGATGGCTGACAGCAGTCAGCGTGGCATGTCAAGCACCTCTGTGCATTGAAAAACAATAGTAGCACACCCCATGCTATTGCCCATGATATGGGATGGTCAAACCCTTCAACTGACTGATAATATGTGACTAGGATGTCAGAGTAATATCTATCTACCTAGAAGGGCCCATTGTTCTCCCTGGAGTGGCTATGAGCCTACAGCACTCATGATTAGCCCTACTTATCTTACAGCTGGACTGGAATGTGTATCTTGGGGCACCATGACCTGCCAATAAGTATTCTGTCCTATCTGGACTCTCTTCCTGCCAACTGGGAAAGTGTTAAGGCCAGATGCCATCATAAAACATGAGCATCCTGGTGGATCCACTCACAAGCTGCCTTTTCCCCCCAGATGGTGATCATAGGTGCACAATTACAAGTAGAGGCCATGGCTAAGCATACAGCCACTGCCTTTAATAGCACAGGAGACTCAAGGCCTGCAATGGCCTAAGGATGCTTCTTTTGATTTGGATAAATTAATATATATGTGAAAGTAAGAACTTCATCTCAAGCAAAGGAATTACTGGTATTTACGGAATAAATATCATTCTTGGGGAAATGTTCAAAATGATTTGGATATTCAGAAGAAAAAAATTAAAAATGTAAGAGGCAATGCAATAATTAAAGGTACTTTTCCTTTCACAGAAACCGCCTTCTCCCTTCTCTGCTCTCCCAGCTCTCTCCACTTCCCCTGCATGTTGTAATTCCTCCCTGCCTCAAAGTGACTCCTGAATGAATTCCTAGCTCCTGTTTAAAGATGCAGGATTGTGTGCCTGGTAGGCTCTCACAGGGTCCACTTCATGTCTTAGATCAGGTTCCACCTCTAGGAGTCCCTTGTTATTCACATACCACAGAGCAAGAAAGGCAGAAATATTAAAGAAACAGGGTCATGGAATGCTTGAGAGCTTGGATGAAAGACTGTGTCTCCATATGAAGGCAGCAGGATGGAGAGTAGTTTCACTAGTCACTTGGAGAGAAACAAACAAACAAGGCATACAGCTGATGAATGTCAACAGAGGTAGTGAGGAAAAAGTGACATACATTTTTTTTTTCTTTCCTTAATGTGACAAAAACCAGCCCTTCTCACTTGAATTTTCAGCAAAGCTGGTGCCGTTGAGAATCTACTCCAGACACTTGGCTAATTTGGACGGATTTCTTACCAGTTGATGTTACTCATTTAAAGGACACCTTTCCCTGTGCCCCCATAAATTTTCAGAAGATACTCTGCAGTGTGTTTTCAGTTTACAAACATATGTATGGGGATGTGCACTGGCTACTGCATTGTTGTCAGCTAACTTTTGATGGGATCCAGAAGAACACTTCCATCAAGATGTTTGGTGTCAGTGAAGCCACCTATCTATCATCCTCCACAACTATGAATGATTTAAGGCCATTAGAGACCTATTGAGAAGAGTGGATAGCACCAGTACTTTTAGTCTTTCTGGTGGAGTTGAGTTGCGAGATGTTGCAGTGATGTACAGAAGAATGGTGAGTCTTCTGCTGATTACATCAGTGGTTTGATGAGGCTTTCTTAATAAATTACTGCCATAGGTCCAAGAGCAGATCAAAATTTCCTCTTATCCTGATTACCTTTGTCTTGGCTTTCTTGACAATTATCTAAACTCAAGTAAAGGAAAAGATGGTAGGATGGCAAACATAAACTATCCTCAAATCTTGATGGTATTTATTCATTTGGAGACAATTTAGAAAAGATAAAGAAGAAGAGAAGAGATTAAAGACTGCTGTGTTGGCTGCTGTGTTACAGTTCTTTACTAAAGTGATTATTCCTTACTCTGGCCAACTTAAGAAGGTAGCAAAGTGCTTATAGAAAGAGACTGTATGCTGTTCTTGCAAGTGGCCAGGATGTTGGAAGAAGGGTTGTAGGAAGAGACTCAATAATGCAAGGATTGCCAGGACAAGAGAATTAAGAGAACCTAAAAGGACAAAACACTCAGCTAACAAATACTTGGCAGTGGCTCAACATTAACAATTTGAGAGACTATTAGAGATGGAAAATGATGGACAAATGTAACAACATATTTTCCTCAGGCTACTTTATCTTTGCCTTTTTCTGGCAGACACTGGTGCTACCTGTTCTGCAAATTCCTTGGAAATATCTTGCTTTACAACTAGTAACAGATCAATACAGAGGATGTTGGTATTTTGGGCCAGACTTTTACTTACCCCTTTCCTCCACAATTCCCACACAGATAGGTCCCCTTATTGAGGAATGTGTGTTCTTACTTTCCACTGAATCTACTGTAAACCTCCTGGGGAGAGATCTGCCGTGCAACTTAAAATCAGCCATGCTTTACACTCTGGATGGAGGGTTTGTGGAGCAGCTTGAGGAAAAGAACGTGATTTGTTTAGTATTTGTCATCTGAAATAAATGGGGTATGGCAGAATGGCAGTCTCAAAGTATGCTAAAAAGCACCTTAGGCATCATTTTGGGACTTAGGAAATGATTGTACTGGCTAAATTTGAGATATAGAAACAATAAAAATAGCCAAAAGAACAAGCCATGGTCACATATATTTTATTAATAAAACTATTTTCTTTGTTGGGAGCTCAGTTATAAAGAATAAAATCAGATATAAAAGAATTAGAAAAATAAGAAATATTTTGGCTTCTATCGTATCTCTAATTTAAACCTATACAGGATCTTTACCTCTTTCTTTTCTCTCTGCCTGAAAAACAAAGGCAAACCAAACAAAAATTGTATATTTAATTTCATGACTTTCTCTCTTCCCTGAGAACACTTATGAGGTGTCACCTCCTCTTAAAGCTCATCTCTGAAATAAGCTAAATTGCATCTGTGACTTTTTTCTTCTTTTATTTGAATAGATGGAGAAAGAAATCAGAGTTTTCATAAAACATATCTATTTTAAGTTATTTTCAATAAAATATTATGAGTCATCAACTATTGGAGTTGGAAACATGTGGTGCCAATCTTACTCCAGATTCCTGGCAGGAGTAGCAAACCAAATTACTTTGTTACGAAATGTTAAAATGAGATGTCTGGAAATTAATAGTGTTTAGGATGACAGGAACATCATGTGTATAGTTTTAACATATTCACCCAGATATTGAAATATCAAATAAATATCTGAGGATACGAATACAGAGATAAAAATTTGGTATCTGAGTCCATCATAAAATGGAGTTTAGTTTAAGATTAAATAGAGTACAGTTTAAGATTAAAAAAAAAAAATCAACCAAGACCAAACTTGAGAAACTCAAACTACCGAAAGTCCTAAAAAGAGGGTGACACCAAACTTACTGAGATATAGAAACTGAAAAGTCAGAAGGAGAAAGAATAAAACAAGTGACATCACAGAAAGAAGGTTTTCCAGGAGGATGTGGTCAATCCTGGGATATATCAGAGAGGTTAAATTGTAAAGAAGACGAGTCTGAAAAGAAAGTCCTGAGCATGGGCAGGGATGGCTTGAAATTCTTATTCACATTTTAAATCTGTAAGCCTGAGGTGGCAAGGTGGCATGTGTTTTCCTCCAGTTCCTTTTTTTTTTTTTTTTTTTTTTTTTTTTTTTTTTTTTTTTGGAGTGTTCATTCAGTCTTTTCTTCCTAAGAAATTTTGAGTCACTTTCTCCTATCCACACCTATTGGTCTCAGGATATTTAAGAAAATGATTTTGGGTGTGTACACTATTTCTCAGCCAATCTCTCCTCAGGCCAGGTTTTCATAAGTGCTAATCCTGGGAAAGGAAATAAGGCGAATTGTGGTCACTTCTAATTTGTGGCTTTCAGTATGACTTTACCATCAATAGAAACTACTTAGAATTCTATTATTATTTTATTCGGCATCTTTTGTCTCAATTTTTTAGAACTTGGATTGTATGCTGAGGCAGGAGAGTTTAATCAACCTAAAACCACACATCGTGTTGTCTCTTTTTTATATGTGTTTATTTTCCTACCATATTTAAAAGTTATTGCCTGGCAAATCATGAGTAAGATGACCCTTACATTACTTCCAGCTCTAATATTACTTGATTATTAATTTCATCCATAGAATGTTTATGCATTTCATCTGTAATGGGTTTTTAAAGATGCCTTGATATAGTCTTTCTTAGTCTACTTGTGTTGCAATAAAGGAATACCTGAGACTGGACAGTTTAGAAAGAGAAAAGGTGTATTTGGCTCCTGGCTTTGCAGACTTTGCAAGAAGCACGGCACCAGCATCTGCTTCTAGTGAGGACTTTAGACTGTGTCCACTATGGTGGAAGTCAAAATGCAGCAAGTATGCAGAATCATATAACAAGAGAGGAAGCGAGAGAGAGAGGGATGGAACAGAGGAAGCTGTCAGGCTGTCTTTAGCAGCCAGCTCTTTTGGGAACTAAAGAGCAAGAATTCACTCATTACTTCCAGGACAGCACCAAGCTATTCATGAGAGATCTGATTCCATGACTCAAACACCTTCCACTAGGCCCCGTTTTCAACACAGGGGACAAGACTTCAACATGAGATTTGGAGAGGTCAAATGAATCAATATTCCAAATATAGAATAATTATATCTACAAATGAAACTAATGATTAGAGTGTTTATGTTCAAATTAAACTCTAATCAGCTGTTATTGACTAATTTATTTTACAATATAATGACCACTAATATAAGTGGAGCCATTTATTAATGAGATGGCTAGATAACTGATTTGCCCTCCCATATTCTTTCCCCAATCTTCTGTACTGTGTGCTCCTCTTCCCAGAAGCCTAATGGGTAGAGACTACATTAATGGGCTCCTTGCTTTCTACTGGTTATTTGGGTTGAGCCAATGGTCAACATAACTGGGGACTGGAGGAGGGAGGGCAATGCCATTGGAGTAATTATTCCTTTTGTTCGTTTTTGTAGGATGGCTATACAATGGCTGAATCCCTAAAATGAAGTCACAGTTCCTATATGACTTTCCCCATATAGCCTCTTTCTTGGTTCTAGTAATTTCTTTCCTTCTTCATCTTTTCAGGTTTACTATTCTGTTACCTTTACTAGTTACCTGGCATACTGCACTGGTCACTGTGGATTTTTTTTTGCTCTGTAGTTACCTTCTCCATACCTTACATGAAATGTTGCTTTTAAATACTCTCCTCAAATTCACCAATTTGAGTTTTACCATATTGGAAAATTGCAGGATGTAGTTAAGGGATAAATTTTAAGAGTAAAATTTCAGAAAAGTAATAGATCAACTTACTAAATTGTGACTTTTGCTTTGTTATTTAGTACATATATATAATAAATTACTATGTATAAAGAATCCATCAGATGAATGTAAAGACTGTGGAATGTCTGCTCTTACAGAAATTCAGCTCCAACTGTACTAACACTTAGCCAAAAGCCCAGTAACATCAACAAGTTTAAATGTTACTCCCTTTATATAGAAAATTAGTAAAAACACAGAATTATTCCTATTTTATGAATAATAAGTTCTAAATATTTTATCAGCCTGTAGTATTAAAATGTTTTTATTTTCTAGTAGCTGTATTTAATCATAAACTTCTCTTTTTAGGCTTACTATGCAATGGCATGGCAAGTTAGGATATATTGACTACAATAGAGAATAGATTCGAATCTATTTAAAATATTATAGAAGTTCATTTTTCTTCACATAGCAGTACTGTAAGGTAAACAAGCTAACAAGGTAGCCTTGTGTCATGTAGTCTATTTTTAACTCATGGCTTCAAAGTTTGTTCTGGAAGTTGTCTCCAATTCAGTCATCCAGAAAAGCAAAGGAGCTTGGAAATTCCGTGGGCCATTCATGGAAGTGGCACATAACACTTTTGCTCCTACAAAGATAGGCAAGCAGTTGGTCATGTGGGTTCTCCTAACCTCTAAGGGAACTAGAAAGTGTAGTCTAGCTGTGTGTCTAGGAAGGAGAAGAGAATTTGGATTTCAGTGACCTAGTAGCCTCTACAGCATTGCATACTGCAGAAATCCATACATATATTTGTATGATATTTAAAGATGTATATATATGCAAGTCAAAAGATACATATACACAACATATACATTTATGTTTCCATGGGCTAATTTTCATTATGTATACTATGACTGATGTAACGAATCAGAATAGGTGGGGAAATATTTCATTTTTCTGTAATCATTTATTTAAGATCATGCACTGTGTTATTATTAATCCAACTACTAGTGAAAATAGAAGTAATAGGCATGGTACATCTAGATCTCAGCATATTTGGAAGGTTTACTGAACCTTTTTTTTTCTTTCTTTCTTTTTTTTTTTTTGAGACGGAGTCTTGCTCTGTCACCAGGCTGGAGTGCAGCTGTGCAATCTCGGCTCACTGCAACCTCCGCCCCCTGGGTTCAAGCGATTCTTCTGCCTCAACCTCCCGAGTAACTGGGATTACAGGCACCCACCACGATGCCCGCTAATTTTTGTATTTTTAGTAGAGATGGGGTTTCACCATGTTGCCCAGGCTGGTCTCAAACTCCTGACCTCAGGTGATCTTCCAGCCTCAGCCCCCCAAAGTGCTGGGATTATAGGCGTGAGCCACCACGCCTGGCCTGCTGAACTTTTCTATACCTACTTCGAGTAGAGCTAAGAACATAAAATCAGTTAAACGGTATTTCTTAGTCTTCCGTATTTAAATAGGTCTGTTTGACTCTAAAATCAGATTCATGTTCTGAATGACCTGTATTATGGTCATGCTCTGTCTCACTGGAAAGAACAAACAGTTCCTTAAATACAGAAATGTATTGTGATAATACATCAGAGAAGTAAACCAGTACATAAGATGACCTTGTAATCAAGTCTCCTGGAAGCCCTGTAATGTCACTTAGAGCAGGAGTCCCTAACCCCTGGGTCATGGACTGATACTGGCCGCTGGCCTGCTAGGAAATGGGCCGCACAGCAGGAGGCAAGTGGTGAATGAGGGAGCATTACTGCCTGAGCTCCACCTCCCGTCAGATGAGCAGCAGCATTAGATTCTTACAGGAGCGTGGACACTAATGTGAACCCTAATACCTTTACCCCAACGCTATCTCCCAACTCCGCTGTCCATGGAACAAACGTTTTCCATGAAACCAGTCCCCAGTCCCTAGTGCCAAAATGGTTGGGGGCCCCTGACTTAGAGTATGGAAGTGTGGTGCAAAGACCACTAGGAGAGCTTTGTTGGTGACTGGTTGAAAAGTGCAAGGAGACAGTCTCCAGCATGTATGGAAGTTGCTCTCTTTTCTAAGAGGGAAAATGTTGGGTTTTATGCCTCACAGAGTCTGTGTTACACAATAGAGACACACATATTCAATAGATTTGGGGAGAAATCTGTACATATTTATGAAGGGAACTGAGCACAGGTGCAGTGGGCAAATATATGTAACACCATCCCATGTTAAATTTGGGGTGGGGTTTTAGCATTACAATGAGGTAGAATTTGACTTTGTATATCAAAAAGTGACCAAAAAATGAACTACAGGTCACAAAGGCACTTTATGCACAGCCTAGAAACTGTTGAAACCAATTTAAGGTCTGAAGTCCTTCATCAGAAAAGAACATTTGCAAGGTCCGTTCTCTGTTTGATCAGAGTTGTAGTGGTCTGTGTTGTAAATCTGATAATTTTGCCTAATAACTCCTCTTCTTAGGGAGTTTCTCAAGAGCGTGTTTGTCCTTGTAGCCATAAGAACTTAGGAAGGTACCATGCTGGCCGAGTCCCGAACCCTTGACCTTTAGGTAATATATCCTTAACCTTGAGGCTTGTCCTTGTTGATTAAGGGCCATCTCTTTTGATCTTTCAGATCACATCAGCAGAATCCTATTTCTTCAGGGGCAGGCTTTCACAGTCTGTTTTTACACGGGAAAACGTTGAAATATTTGGCTGCCAGGAAGGCTCAGAGCTTAATTAACCAGAAGGAAAGGCTCTGGTTTAACACATTGATTTCTGGATATAGGAGAGCAGCCAGGGTAGCTAGTGGTGACAGACAGATGCACAGGTGCCTCACAAAAGCAGCTCTTTCGCAACCGTCTTGAACTTACTGCAATATGTGAATAGCAGTCTGGCCATATGAGGTGGCACCTGCTGAATGGCAGTCCTGCATTACTGACCTGAGGGTTCTTGAGATGCAGTTTTTCTCTCTTTCTCTTCTTTCTATGTCTACATCTGACAACACTTACTGCAGCTTCTCCTTACTTCCTTTTTCCTACTTCGGGGGTATTTTGGACACACAACTTCCATCTCAGGTCTCCTTTGCCTTTTATATGTATTTCTGCATTCTTTTTGCCCGAGATCCCTGAAGAGGAGGACCATATTGATCTAATTAGTCACAATCAATATAGGGTGTGTATTTTGGCAAGAGTTTCATGTCATCTTATTTAAGTTAAAAAAATCGCCCTTTATTTGAAGGACCAGTCCCCTAGTTGTCCACTGTGATCCGGGCAGCCAGGTTGCATCACTTAAAGCAAAGCATCCTGTGTGTAAATAATCTCTAGTGACCACTCTTTCAGAAGGGGAATGAACACATCAGGCATGGTGAATATCAGAGGTTTCTCTCCAGATCAAACATGCTCCTGTGCTCTCTACAGCTAAAACATCTCTCATTGTTACAATATTATTTACTATTTTCCTATGAGATGTCAGCCAGCAAAATAAACAATATTCAGGGATTTCAGCAAAAAGAATTATATTAAATGTTCTCTATTTTTTTTCTCAAATTATTCCTGCAACCACATCTGGGCAGAAATGACTTTGGAGAGAAAAAAAAAAATCAAGAATGTCACCTTCATAATACTGAGCATGAAATTCTGTGAACCACTTTTATATTAACTACTCACTTGGGAATCAACTGAAAAAAAATAATTTACTGTGAATATGACCCGTCATCTTTGCTTTTCGTTCAATAAAGCCAGATTTATCTTTGTCTACAGTATGCAACATTATTGAAAAGCTAACAGACAAGAAGGCATTAAAACAAAGCCCAAAGGGTCAGTGAAATGGATTTATAGTTTATGGCTTCATGCCTACATTTTCAGACTGTCACTAATGGGACAATTACACTCTAATGACCTTTCACAAAGTGGAAGCCAAAAATATAATTCAGTTTTGTATAAATTAAATGTTTTGTATAAATAAATAAATGGCTTTCAATTTAGCACTGTTGACATCTTTTTCAGAGAACCATTTTTGTAGTAAAAATATTGAGGTTATTTAGGGGAAAAGTTTAACAATGTATCATCTGTCAGATTGCAAGAGCCATACATTTCAGGTCGAGAGATCCATGTCAGGCTGACTTTAAAAAATGTAACTGTATCTTAAAGATCAGAGTGATGAGATTTATCTTCTGTTTCTAATTAATATTTTATCTCTAAAGGCAAATGTCTTTTAATTAATTTACTCATATATGTATGTGTGTATTCCTCTTATTAAAAAAACTTTATATCCTTATCTTAAACTTACCAAATATTATTCGTATTAGGTTTTTATAAACAAGATACCTAGAATTTATTCATGATCTTCCTAGGAAAAAATAGTTTGAAGTTTTCCAGAAAGAGATTATCATCTGGGTAGTGTTTCTTGGAACCCAGAAACCTCTGAGTAATACGGAAGTTACATGACAAATACCTGTCAATTTTTTATCAAAATTTGATTAAACATATAAAATCATAAGGCTTTCATTCTTTACCTTGTGCTGACCCTATTAAGTATGCATTACATAATTCTTCTTCAGAGATTTGCTACCAGAATCGTTTTCACTTTCCTTAGAAAGTTCTCACTTGGTTTCTTAAATTCCAAGGTGATTGCTTTTCTGATGGTTCCATGAACAGCTCTCTTTTCTTCTAAATTTGGATTCTCCTTGAGTGCAGGTTCATGGCTCCCATTCCTCTAGTGCCTCAGGTATCTGTTTCTTATTCTTGTGTAACGATAATTATATATAAAATACAATTTAACCAACAATTTGCCTCTGTGATTTTCCTCTTTAAAACATTTTTTATAGGATGGACACATATTCTTCCTTTTCTCTAATTTTCTGAGTATCTGTTTCATATAATATTATCCTATACTATACTAAATAATACAATCTTTGTTAAGCTTAATTATGGAAAACACACACATACAGAAAAAACAAAACGAAACCCTGTTCACTTAACAATCAAAGTTATTTACTGCTTTCTTAATGTAGTTTGAACTGGTAAAAAAAAAAAAAAAAAAAGAATTAAATGAATGTAAGCGGCCCAGTAAAAATGTCACCAATGTTTAAAATAATTAATAAATGTTATATGATTCAGTTCATATATGTACACTACCAAAGCCAAGTAATGATCATCTTTAGCTGGAATGCAGAAGCTGTGGTTAAATTTTTATAATAAACTCAGTAGAAAATATTTTGGTGAAGTATAACAACAGTCAAAAAGACGAGAGCAAAGTGAAGTTGCTATACAATTGGACATAATTATAACAACAAGAAAGGCACGAGAGAAAACTATATTAAGTGTCCTGCTTAACCCTGGGCCATTTACCATATATCAAGAATTTCGGCCGGGTGCGGTGGCTCAAGCCTGTAATCCCAGCACTTTGGGAGCCGAGACGGGCAGATCACGAGGTCAGGAGATCGAGACCATCCTGGCTAACACGGTGAAACCCCGTCTCTAATAAAAAATACAAAAAACTAGCCGGGCGAGGGGGCGGGCGCCTGTAGTCCCAGCTACTCCGGAGGCTGAGACAGGAGAATGGCGTGAACCCGGGAGGCGGAGCTTGCAGTGAGCTGAGATCCGGCCACTGCACTCCAGCCTGGGCGACAGAGCGAGACTCCGTCTCAAAAAAAAAAAAAAAAAAAAGAATGTCATCATCTGTGGGCACTTGGAATTGGTCCATCGCAGCAAGGAAAACACAGTGCATTAAGACCAACTGTTGCAGAACTTTCAACTTAGTTCAGCTAAGACTGAACTCCTGTCATATGCCCAAGAAAGATCAGGCTCAGGGACACCTAGAAGGGCGAGGAAAATGGAATGTATTGGGCAAAAAGGAAAAACAACTCTCAGCAAAGCGAGAGCGAATCCTGCTAGCAGGTTTCCCACCTCACAGATTGAATCCCAGGTCACCACCCAGGAACGGGAGAGGCCCGGCTCTTCCGTCCTGCAAATGTCGCAAAATTCCTGAGGCTCCACCACATCCTCCCAGTGCACAGGTGGGCATTATTCAGAAAGAATCAGTCGGGAAAGGGCAGGCTTCATCGGGACCAACAGTCCGGTTTTTCAGCCTTCAGGCTGTTTTAGGCTTGAAGGTGGGATTTCGCTGGGGACCCTTGCCTGTCTCCTGTCTCTATCACAATGATATCCTAATTTCTTGAGAAATTTTCCATTATAATAATGGAAAAAAAGCAAACTCTGCCGTTTTCTCTCATGAAAGTTCTTTTGTTTTGAATACCTCTGTAAGATGATAATAAAGAAATTTTTCTCAATGCCCCAAATAAGAAAGAAGAGATTATAAGAGTTCTACTCTTCTACTAAGAAGTAACTTCTACTCTTCTTAGAAGTAAAAGAGAGAAGCAAGTTAATTACAGGAAGAGAAAAAGGTACTGCTCTTTGTCCAAGAGACTAGTCAACTAATCTTTCTTTGTATATTAAACAACAGTTGGGAGCAGGAGTAGCTCTGAGAGGAGTGAGAATGTCTCAGATCTTTTAAACAGTTCCAGGAAAGACATCTAATCAGTAGAGAATGATTACTTCTATGGGATTGTTTGTATACAATATTATCTAATTGTTACTTTTGTTACCAAGGGTAGAAAAAACATGGATGCTATTGAAAATTCCCCCAGTTGGTATCTGTAAGTTGAATTTCTCAACCTTCCTTTTATTCCCTTGGAAACATGACCTAATAATTAATTTCAGATTTGTCAAGGAAAATGTTGAGTATTCCTAAAACTTTTGAAAAAAAAAAAAAAAGTGGCAGTTTTGACTGAGTTATATCTCCTCCTCTTTGCTGTTGGAAACTATGTATTATTGTTATCTATAGTCATCCTACAGTGCTGTGGAACAGCACAACTTGTTCTTGCTGTCTAGCTGTAATTTTTATCCTTTAACAAATTTAGTTCCGATTCCTAGAGACCCGCTGAAACTGCTCTTGCTTTCTTTAGCCATTGCAACCATATTATAAAATTCAATAAGCAAGGTTTTGGCTTCATATTATCTGAATTCTTGACATCATACTGGTATGGTTTGCCTGTGCCACCACCCAAATTTCATCCTGACTTCCCATGTGTTATTGGAGCCACCCAGTGGGAGATAATTGAATCATGGGGGCAGGAATTTCCTGTGCTGTTTTGGTGATAGTGAATAAGTCTCACAAGATCTTATCTTTTATAAAGGGAAGTTTCCCTGTCCAAGTGCTGTTATTCTCTCTTGTCTGCCACCATGTGAGACATGCCTTTCACTTTCCACCATGATTGTGAGGCCTCCCCAGCCACGTGGAACCGAAGCCCACTAAACCTCTTTCTTTGTAAATTGCCAAGTATCGGGTATTTATCAGCAGTGTGAAAATGGACTAATACACATGCCATAAAATTAATAATGTATTTATTGAAGCGCTGTTTATTGGCCTCTATGTCACTATATTCAAACTCTATCCATGCATCCAGTTTTTGCTGCCTTATTTATTTCTAACTCTATCGATGCATCTGGTTTTTGCCGAGTTCTTCTCTACCTGATGGTAAATAATAGAGTTTTCCAAAACTAGATTTTTGCCTTTCTTCTTATGCTTTTCCTCATTATTAGCTTAAATGGCGTCCATATTCCAACTGATATCTCTCTATGTAACCACAAAATTGATACTACTATTTGTATATGTTAAGGGAGAACGGAACTCCTGCTTTTGATTGTGAAACCTTTAGTTTTCTTCAGTAGAGTAAATTTCAACTTCATCTTCCAAGGCATACGTGTTCCCAAACTGACCGTCTTCCTTCACACTTACCTCATTCTCACCCACCATTACTGGCCTTCCCCACCTTGGCAACATCTAATCTGTAATCTAGCACAAAAATGAATATAACCAAGATATATCATGACATTCATTTTCCTATTTCTCTACTGCAGTCTGTCTCTATTGAATTAGTTGAAGCCAACTTTATCTGCCTTGGCCTCTATAATAGCAATTTTACTGGTGTTTCCAGTTTCATTCTTATCTCCCTTTTGCTCCTTTGTCTTAAGTCATACTCCCAGAGAAGCTAAAGTCTGGGAGAATGGATTAAGGCAAAACTGTTTTTGTCTAAAAATAGGTTTGGTGTAAAAATTTAATCATATACTCTTCCTTTTAAGACCCCTCAATGGTTTCTCGTTTTCCTTACTATAAAATGCAAAATTGTTGATATGGTGAACAGGATTCTCCATCCTCTGGTCCTGCCCAGGCTCCTCTAATATCCTAACCTACTCATTAGCCACTCTGATGTCCTTTCAGTTTCTTAATTAACAAAACCTTTCCATCCTGATGGTTTTTGAGTATGCTATTTCTTCTTGAACATTATTTTTTTTTATATTCAGCCAAGGTGGACAGAAAAAAAGGAAATTCGTTTTTGTAGGTATTCTCTGTCTTCATTCTCCTCAATTCCACATCTCATCATCCATTTCACTCAATAGGACCTCCGCTAGTTTTCATCTAATTAAGTTTGTCCTGTTAGAATGTCTATTATATTCTGTAATTTCTTTTGCAGTACTCATTATCACTTTTTCTTCTTTTCCTATCTAATTTTATGGATATTTGACAAAATCTATACCCTCTTTTAGGTTATTAGTTTCAAACGTCAGAGGCTGTGTCTTTTTTATTCATCATGATGTAGTTTTAGCAAGTGATTCAGAACCTTGACTGTGGATGACATTTAGTAACCAAAAATAAGTAAATAGATGGATATGTTTATTGGATCTGTTCTCACCTGACTCAATAGTTACTTAAGACTAGATATGTAAGATTATTTTAAAAATGAGTTAAGTAGGGTAGGTGTTCATGGCAAAGATGGGACTAGAACATATTGGACATGCAATATCACAGCACATGTTTTTCATATGAATGTGAGAAATACTTTTCCCCCAAATGTCTCTCAGTGTACTGTAAAAGATGTCAGCAAGAAAGAACAAGTGAAGTATTATAATATTTGATATATATTATATATAATATAATCATACTCAACATTGTTTCTTTTTCTGCAAAGTTGCTATCATTAGCAAGATATTCTATCAACATTTATCATAATCTTAATAATTATTATTACCCATAGCCACAATACAGAGTGTATATGGTCCTTCAAAACATAAAAGTGTCAAACCAAACTGTTTTCTTTCCTATTAAAATTTCTATTTTTATATGCTTATGTGTTATATTTAATACTAATTATCCAATACATTTAAAAACTGTGCTTCCTAATTTATATACATAAAAATAAATTGTGAAAAAATTGTGATTCAGGAAAACACATGTATTATATAGTATACATATGCACATACATATATACAAAAAAGTAGTTGTGTCTTGTTAATAAACATAAACAGTATTTTAAATAATTAATAATCAAATGGGTTAAAATTAAAAGACAGAATGTTTTCCTCTATTGTCACAGATGATATCTTTTTTGTATCTGGTAATGTCAAGGATATTATAATATTAACATTACACATTCCATTACTTCATTCTTTCATTTATATATTTCCTGTATATTTAATGAGTTATTTCTATATATTACAGTCTGGGAACACAGTGAGACAAGCTCCTGTTCTCAGATATTGATGTTCTAGAAGAAGGATTCTAGATTTTCACATTGGGGTAAGAAATTTATTAATATATAAAATGAATCCTAACGGGGTCGCTAGTAGTTCCTTGCAGCAACAGAGCCAACAAAATGATGTAGAAAATGATTTAAAGATGCTTATTGCAACATCATATGTGAGAAGAATTTTAAACAAAGAAAAATCAAAATAGTTTGAAAAGAGAATAGATGAAGGACATTTGGTCAACTATTCTTCTAAAATAGCTACATCAATTAATGGGGCATCCGATCAAATAACAAACACAATGAAGACTACTATGTAGACACTGTGATGTTTATGTACAATGTTGATGTCAATACAAAATGCTTTTGAAATAAAACATAGATGTTTTTAATGCAGAATTAACACAAAAAAATAAAAACCAGGATAAGACTGAAAGGAAATGGGAAGATATCTCTGGATGTTAGAAATTAGTATTTATTTATGGTATTTTATGTATTAACATAGGGCAAGGTAATACTTCAAAAATTCCTCACCTATGAAAACAATGTTTCTTGCTTTCGTGTTCTATTATAGGAATATAAAACAGCCTTTTTCTGAATACCCAGTATTTTATTTTCATTTATTAAAATCTCATTTGAGATTACAAGGTTTTTATAAGGGCAAGACAAAAAGTCAGTTCATAAATAACAATATCAGTGTCTACATATATAGTGTAAAAATTAAAGAATGATATTATCTGATTTTATAAACAAACAAACAAAAATCCAGACACCTTCAAAGCATTGGTTTAGCAAGCTACTTGAATAAAGGTCTTTGTTGTGAATATAATTGCTTATTGCAAAACTGAAGTTAGTTACCAGTAATATCAAAGACTTTCACAAAGACAGCATGAAATGTGATATTCTTGAATGACTTTTTCTTTTCTGGAAAAAAAGGCTGATAGACAAGTTACGGTGTTTTCTGTCAGTCATGGTAATTTTATTTTTCTTGACTTATTTATTTATTTGTTATTGGTCATTACACAATTTATTCTTAAGCAGTGAAATATGTTTTCATCCTTAAGCACAGAAAACTAAGGGAAGTGTATTAGAATTTGCCACCTATTTTGTGTTTACCCTTTTTTTTTTTTTTACTGAAAAACACAATACTCTTTATAAATCATCAGAATTGCATAAAGTATCATTTTTATGTATTCTCCTCACGATATACCCTAAAGCTTGTTTAAATACTTATTTACCCATTTTCCCATTTTAAAAAGTTTCTAGACTGAGACAACCTGCATCCCTCCTTGTCCCTGTAACTTTCTGATCTTCACAGTTTGAAATATTAAATTAACTCCAACGCTCCACAGCTCAGCTCAGCCCCAGCATCTGGGCTCTGGCTAGTGCCTGTCCAATACAGCAATCTGGCAGCTCACCATCAAGCGAGTCTGAATCGGTACTATGCTAACCCTGGGCCATGTTTGTACCTGCTGATTTCTTAGATAATTCCTTGTCTTTTTATCTTATCCTCACTCTTTCCTAAACTTGCAATAACTACAATCTCCTTTGGGTTGTCTTTTGTTTTTGCTGGAAGAAAAATGTAGATGGCTAGATCCCTACCTGTTAAACTCTGATGAATGGCAAAGTATGAAAGTCATTGCCTTTACCCCACTCCATTAATCAAAAAATGCAATAGCCAAAACGATTGCATTTTTTTTTTTTTTTTTTTTTTTTTGGTAAAGGAAAGTAAATTTTTTATGGGATTATATTCCTATGATCTCTGATTTCAGAGCCTACATGGCAGGCAATGAGCTGAACAAAAAATGACTTTTTAAAAAGAGATTTTGTTTTTTAAAAATGTTTGTTTGCAAGAACAGATATTCAGTTATTGAAGCAATCATTAAAGTCCTCAGTTTGTCCAGGAGCCAACATGAAGAAATAATGATTTAGAATTGTAACAGAGGTTCTATTTTTTGACAATCTTTATAGTCAGCAAATTTTTTGACAATCTTTATAGTCAGCAAAATGTAATATTCCATAAACCAATATTTTGAATGTTCTGCATTTTAACTAAATGAACAGAAACCTATGCAAATGCAATAAATGCAATAAAGTTTCAGAACTAAGTATTGACCAATGTTTTCTTACTATGTGTAGATAAACATGGTTTTTGCACAACAGAACCTGAATGATTCCTGTATGATTTTTTAATGAGGATCATATTAACCAGTTATGAGACTACGTAGCAGTTGTCTACTTGATGTTATCAGTTAAAATGATGACTCTGAAAGAGTGCAATAATAAATCAATATTTTATATGATTTATATGTAATTAATGTGATCGATAAGTACTCATTGTCTTTAATATAGTTATATTACATTGCCTTTCTTGCAATGATTTTAAAGTTAGTAGTGCAGATCGTAATTAAGTTTTTTTTTTTTTCTTTTATTTCTTTTTTGTTTTTTTGACAGAGTTTCACTCTTGTTGCCCAGGCTGGAGTGCAATGGTGTGATCTCAAGTCACTGCAACCTCCGTCTCCTGGGTTCAAGCGATTCTCCTGCCTCAGTCTCCTGAGTAGCTGGGATTACAGGCACTCGCCACCACGCCTGGCTAATTTTTGTATTTTTGGTAGAGACAGGTTTTCACCATTTGGCCAGGCTGGTCTCGAGCTCCTGATGTCAGGCAATCTGCCTGCCTCAGCCTCCCAAAGTGTTGGGATTACAGGCGTGAGCCACCGTGCCAGGCCCGTAATGAAGTTCTAAAATAAAATGCTTTAGATTTAAAGTTGTAAACTTTAAAAGATGTACAAAAAAGAGCCACAAAAGAAAAACAAATCTACAAGGGCATGTCTATCATGTTATTTTCTCACAATGGATTATCAAAGAAAGCATCTTCATCATGTTAAGTATACATGTTAATATAACAATATTTTGCACAAATAATGTTTGTAACACTATGCAAATATTTACTATTCCTTAAATAGTACCATTTTTATAAGAACTCATTTTTATTTCTTGCTAAACTTCAACTACATTTTTCCTTTTATTTCTACTGGTTCTAGAGTATTGATTTGTTATTTACCAGCTAGCATGTAAATAAGTATAACTTCATATTTTAATTTTCATTTTGCTAATGAAATGTATAACTGACACTATAAAGAAAGCATTTGAAATAGTAAGGTGCATTAGTTCATTCTCACACTGCTCTAAAGAAATACCAGATGCTGGGCAAGTTATAAGGAAAAGAGGTTTAACTGACTCACAGTTCCACAGGTTATACAGGAGGCATGGCTGGGAAGTCCTCAGAAAACTTTCAATCATGGCAGAAGGCAAAGGGGAAACCGGCACATCTTACATGGCTCAAGCAGGAGGAAGAGAGAGAAGGAGGTGGTGCTATGCAGTTTTAACCAACCAAATCTTGGGAGAACTCACTATCATCAGAACAGCAAGGGAGAAATGAACATTTTGTCCTATGTTTATTGGCTGTTTGTGTGTCTAGAATTGGTTCCTTCTGGTGGGTTCCTGGTCTGGCTGACTTCAAGAATGAAGCCGCGGACCCTTGTGGTGAGTGTTACAGTTCCTAAAGATGGTGTGTCTGGAGTTTGTTCCTTCAGATGTTCAGATGTGTCTGGCGTTTCTTCCTTCTGGTGGGCTCCTGGTCTCGTTTGACTTCAGGAGTGAAGCAATGAGTGATATACCTGATAAACGTAGTACTACCCAAAGAGTGAGTAGCGGTAAGATTTATTGTGAAGAGCAAAAGACAAACCTTCCACAGCATGGAAACAGACCCTATCTATTGCCCCTGCTGGCTGGGGTGGCCAGCTTTTATTCTCTTACTTGGCCCTGCCCACATCCAGCTGATTGATCCATTTTACAGAGCGCTGATTGGTCGGTTTTACAGAGTGCTTATTGGTCCGTTTTCACGGAGTGCTGATTGGTGCATTTACAAACCTTTAGCCAGACACAGAGTGCTGATTGGTGTGTTTACAATCCTTTAGCCGGACAGACAGGTTCTTCAAGTCCCCACCTGACCCAGAAACCCAGCCAGCTTCACCTCTCTCGTATGTCTTCTTTTGAGAAGCGTTTGTTCATGTATCTTGCCAATTTTTTTAACTGGGTTATTTTTTGCTTGTTTATGTGTTTATGTTTCTTATTGATTCTGGATGTTAGATCTTTGTTGGATGCATAGTTTGAGAATATTTTTTCCCGTTTTGTGGGTTGTTTACTCTGTTTATGTTTTCTTTTGCTATGCTGAGGCTCTTTAGTTTAATGAAGTCCCAATTGTCCATTTTTGTTCTTGTTGCCAATTGCTTTTGGGGACTTAGTAAAAAAAATTTTGCAAAGATCAATGTCAAGAAGGACATTTTCTAGGTTTTCTTCTAGTATTTTTATAACTTGAGGTCTTATATTTAAATCTTCAATTCATCATGAGTGGATTTTTGTGTATGGTGAAAAATAAATTTTATTCTTCTGCATAGGGCTAGCTGGTTATCCCAACACCTTTTATTGAACAGTGAGCCCCTTCCCCATTGCTTTTGTCAGACTTGTTGAAGAGCAGATGGATGTGTTTGACTTTATTTCTGAGTTTTCCATTCTGTTCCATTGGTCTATGTGTCTGTTTTTGTATTAGTACCATGCTGTTTTGTGTAACATACTATAACCTTAAAATATAGTTTGAAATCGGGTAGTGTGATTCCTCTGGCATTGTTCTTTTTGCTTAGAATTGCTTTGGGTTCTTTTTTTAGTTCTCTATGAATTTTGGAATAGTTTTTCTAATTCTATGAAGAATGAAAGTGGTAGTGTGATAGGAATAGTGTTGAATATGTAGCTTGCTTAGGGCAGTATGGCCATTTTAGCAATATTGATGTTTCCAATCCATGAGCATGAAATGTTTTTTCTATTTATATATTTATTTATTTATTTATTTAGACAGAGTTTCATTCTTGTTGCCCAGGGCCATCGTGCGATCTTGGCTCACTGCAGCATCTGCCTCCCGGGTTCAAGCAATTCTCCCTCCTCAGTCTCCTGAGTAGCTGGGATTACAGGCATGTGCCACCTCACTCAGCTAATTTTTTATATTTTTAGTAGTGAAGGGGGTTTCTCCATGTACGTCAGGCTGGTCTCAGACTCCCGACCTCAGGTAATCCACCTGCCTCAGCCTTCCAAAATGCTGAGATTACAGGTGTGAACCACTATGCCTGACCTGTTTTTGCTATTTGTTTGTGTCATCCCAGATCTCTCTCAGCAGTGCTTTTAGTTCTCCTTGTAGAAATATTTTGTCTCCTTGATTAGCTGTATTCCTAAGTATATCATTTTTATGACTATTGTAAATGGGATTGTGTTCTTGATTCAGCTCTCAGCCTGGACATTATTGGTGTATAGAAATGCTACCGATTTTGTACATTGATTCTGTAACATGAAACCTTATTAAAATTATTCACCAGTTCTAGTAGCCTTTTGGCAGAGTCTTCAGGGGTCATAGGTATAAAATTATATTACAAAAACATGACTTTTTAAAATTCCCATGTCCATAAATTTGCCTGCTGTTATTGAAATTAATGTTCCTGCTTTAGCGTAACCATATAATCTTTGGTATATTATTTACATTTATTAATTATAGCATTGATATTTTACTACTTGCAAATTTTGCAGTCATGGGAAATTTCAAACATTAAATCAGGAAGTCGTCTTTTTTCATTTTATAACATGTGAATATGACTAGTTATATCTATAGAAAAAAAACTAATAGCTTCTTCAAAGTAGAAATAAGTTTATCTATAGCTTTAATCATATTTCTCTTCACTCAAAACATTGACAAACACCTTTCTTCTTTTCATAATGTGTATGCTCTAAATACACCATACACACACACACATTTATACACATATTCACACAAATGCTTAGAGTGATGGATGAATAGGTAAGTAGATACATACATACATAGATACAAAGATAGCTAGATAGATGTCAATAGATTTTTCTGTTGTGGGATCTCATTGAGGAATTTTCATAATTTCCCATCAATCATATCATTTCATTACATTTTTTAAGCCATGTGTGCATGTACTATTTCAAATAAATGTAAAACTAGAGTTGTATGTGGTTTCACCTTATAAAATTGTTCTACAGGATGGCTAAGGGCAGATATTTTTACAACTCCTCATTGACAAAATTATTAACCATTTTAACATCAGTTAACATGCTATTCTATTATATTATGTAGCAACTCATTCATTTTTTATTTCCCATCATAGATAAGTTTATTATCTTATGGTTTAGCTATCATAGCAATTATTTTTTCGGGGATGTACTTCATCTATAATTGATTTTTTAAAGTATATGGAAGTTTCAAACTAATATCAGAGAGAAAAGGTCCATGCATTTTACTAAGTTAAAGAACACGTGGAATGTTAAAACTCGAAGAGAGAATTTTTTAAAAGTAATTGCTTAAATAAGTTATTAACAACATCCAAAAAGAGAAGAATTAACCAAAAAAAAAGTCATTGACAGCAGTGTTTAAAGTTCAGAATGGAATTATTTTATTTTGTGAATTTTACTTATATATGCCATAGTTTTGTCATTCAATGAATTGATATTAATCTTCCAGGGGTTTTCAACGTATCATTTTATACCTTCTTTAAGAAAGAACACTCCTCTAGTACTTTATTAAATAATATACAACATACTCTCTTTACCTAGAGATAAAAGTTTATACTATCTCTGCAATTATTCTTGCTTCTAATTTCCAAATAATTTTCAAAATTACCTATAAGTCCTTGATTGCAAACGATTTTTCCACTTTCTATCCTCCTATTAAAATGTTATTTGTGTATGTATGTGTGTGAACACACACATAAATTTTCCTAAGGTAAGCATAGAGGATACTAAATTTGTTATATTTGAGAAATCAGTAAAATGTTTTAATAAAGAATTTCAATGTTCAAGAGTTTTAGATATAGAAATTTCATGATAAATTTATGTCATGTGAAATTTAAGTATATATGACATTTAATTTATTGTACTCAGAGTTTGAGGTCACAGTTAATTTGGGTAGGAAATGAAAGTGTAGGAGACAGCTTAGGAAGTCATTTAATTAAAAACTATTTTTTTTTACATTAAGAGAAACTTTTTTCTTTTACTAAATAACATAACTGAGACTTACCTTATACTTTAATTTTTATCCATTTAAAGTTTACCTAATCAAAATAAAAGACACAAATCATGTGTTACAGAATAGGTGATACTGTAGATGTGTTATTAATTTCAGTTAGGCGGGATTCTAAACTTGAGGTAATTGCACTGATCAAATTTTGTTGGAGGACATTATTTCCATCTTGTGTTGATTCTTGTAAGACTTAGGTGGAAGGATAGTTTAATGCACTCTGTACTAAATGGAAACAGTTTAACCAAAAGCTAATAAAATTTACAATGATGTTAATTGCAAATTCACCTAAGCTTTAATGAATACTAACTCATTAGACCATTGAAAATGCTAACAGAAACTAAGATTTTTTTTACACCCTGCTCCCAGAAAGTAAGATTTTTAAATAAATATTTATTTAGCCTAGTAAGTATTTAAAATGCATGTAAATATATTTACAATAATCCTTAAAATGGAGATGAGCTTCTGAAGGGCTATTTTATTATTGAGAGCATACTTAATAACTGCTATTAGGAAATCCTGCTGCCTGTGAAATATTATTCACTATGTCTCATTTAGTACGATCTATTTTAATTATAATTTGGAGAAGCCTAATCAAGCGTTTTCCCTAAATAAACAGAGCACTTAGATTAGACTCCATTTCTCCTTCTGAACAATTTATTATCCTCCCAAAAGCTGCAAATGGATCTTTAACTTTCAAATAGAGTTTATGCAAGAAGGTCGATCTGTATTGATGTAGCCTGCTCTTCCAGACAGTCTACTTATTTAACAAATAGGCTTCCTAAATTAGTGAAAATAGGGTTTAAACATTCTGTGAACTATCTGTAATATCTGTATTATTTATGTGAAATACAGACTATGTAACATATTACAGGAACAAATCAATTATAGCCAACTGCATTTTAGTTTTCTGGCACTAATTGGATCGAATCAGGGATTTTTGCTTTTCAGACACCTTCCAGACTACAGTCAACAAGACTCTCCCTACTCTGGCCTTATTTCTGTATGATATTTTTTCCATGCAGAGTTTGTGGTAACGACAATCTAAAGATTTTAGTATTCTTAACACATTTGCTTCTTGAAATGCAGTTTCCTCCCCCAAAGCCTCTTCTTCATCTCCAATATCAGCTAATATTCAGTGTAGGTAATATGGCTTGGCTCTGTGTCTCCACCCAAATCTCATCTTGAATTGCAATACTCATTATCCCCACGTGTCAAGGGTAGGACAAGGTGGAGGTAATTAGGTCAAGGGGCCGGGTTCTCCCATGCTGTTCTTGTGATAATGAGTGAGTCTTATGAGGTCTGATGGTTTACACGCATCTGGCATTTCCCCTGCTTGCACTCACTCCATCCTGCCATGGTGGAAGGAAGAGATGCCTTCCGCCATGATTGTAAGTTTCCTGAGGCTTCCCCAGCAATATGGAACTGTGAATCAATTAAACCTCTCTCCTGTATAAATTACCCACTCTTGGGTATTTTTTTCATAGCAGTGTGAAAACAAACTAATACAGTAAGTTGGTACCACAGAGAGTGAGGGCTGCTGTAAAGATACCCAAAAAAGTGAAAGTGACTTTGGAACTGGGTAACAGGCAGAGGCTGGAAGAGTTTGGAGGACTTAGAACAGACAGGAATATGTGGACGAGTTTGGAACTCTCTAGAAACTTGTCAAATGGCTTTGACCAAAAGGCTGATGGTGATATGAACAGCAAAGTCCAGGCCGAGTTGGTTTCAGATGGCGATGAAGAACTTGTTAGAAGCTGGAATAAAGGTCACTCTTGCTATGCTTTAGCAAAGAGATTAGCAGCATTTGGACTATGTCCTAGAGATCTGTGGAACTTTGAACTTGAGAGAGATGATTTAGGATATCAGATGGAAAAAGAAATTTAAGCAGCAAAACTTCAAGAGGAAGTAGAGCAAAAAAGTTTGGAAAATTTGCAGCTTGATGATGTGATAGAAAAGAAAAACCTGGCTGGGTGCGGTGACTCACGCCTGTAATCCCAGGACATTGGGAGGCTGAGGCAGGTTGATCACAAGGTCAGGAGACCCAGACCATCCAGGCCAACATGGTGAAACCCTGTCTCTACTTAAAATACAAAAATTAGCCAGGTGTAGTTGCAAACGCCTGTAGTCCCAGCTACTCAGGAGGCTGAGGCAGGAGAATCTCTTGAACCTGGGAGGCAGAGGTTGCAGTGAGCTCAGATTGCACCACTACACAACAGCCTGGGTGACAGACAGAGATTCTGTCTCAAAAAAAAAAAAAAAAAAAAAAAAAAAAAAAAAAAAAACAGAAAAAGAAAAGAAAAACCCATTTTCTGGGAAGACATTGAAACCTGCTGTAGAAATTTGCATAAATAACAAGGAACTGAATGTTAATCACCAAGACAATGGAAAAAATGTAACCAGGGCATGTCAGAGACCTTGAAAGCAGCCTCTCCTGTCACAGGCCTGGGGGCCTAGGGGGGAAAAATGGTTTACTGGGCCAGGCCCAGGCCCCACCTGTTCTGTGCAGCCTTGGGACATGGTGCCCTGCATCCCAGCTGCTTCAGCTCCAGTCTTGGCTAAAAGGGGCCAAGGTATAGCTCTAGCCATTGTTTCAGAGGGCACAAGCCCAAAACCTTGGTGGCTTACATGTGACCTTGGGCCTGTGGTGCACAAAAGTCAAGAATTGGACTTTGGGAATCTCTGCCTAGGTTTCAGAGGATTTGTAGGCAGAAGTTTGCTGCACGGGTGGTGTCCTCATGGAGAATGCCTGCTAGGACAGTGCAGAGGGGAAATGTGGGGTGAAGCCCCCACACAGAGTCTCCACTGGGGCACTACCTACCAGAGCTGTGAGAAGAGGGCCACTGTTCTCCAGACCCCAGAATGGTAGATCTACCAACGTCTTGCAGCATGCACCTGCAAAAGCCATGGACACTTAATGCCAACCCTTGAAAGCAGCCAGGAGGGGGGCTGTACCCTGCACAGCCACGGACTGGAGCTGCTCAAGACCATGGGAGCCCACCTCTTGCATCAGCGTTACCTAGATGTGAGGCATGGAGTCAAAGGAGATCATTTTGGAACTTTAATGTTAAATGACTGCCTTATTGAATTTTGGACTTGTATAGGGCCTGTAGCCCCTTTATTTTGGCCAATTTGTCCCATTTGGAATGGATGTATTTACCCAATTCCTGTACCCTCATTGTATCTAGGAAGTAACAAACTTGCTTCTGATTTTACAGGATCATAGACAGAAGGGAGTTGCCTTGTCTCAGATGAGAATTTAGACTGGACTTTTGAGGTAATGCTGGAATGAGTTCAGATTTTGGGGGATTACTGGAAATGCATAACTGTGTTTTGAAATGTGAGGTCATGAGATTTTGGAGGGGTCAGGGGCAGAACGATATGGTTTGGGTCTTTGTCCCCACCCAAATCTCACCTTGATTTGTAATCCCCATAATCCCCAGGTGTCAAGGGCAGGACCTGGTGGAGGTAATTGGATCATGGGGGCAGCTTCCCTCATGCTGTTCTTGTGATAGAGAAATGCCAGCATCAAAGATCTGATGGTTTTATAAGCATCTGACATTTCCCCTGCTTGCATTCATTCTCTCTCCTGCTGCCCTGTGAAGAGGTACCTTCCACTGTAATTGTAATTTTCCTGAGGCTTCCCCAGCAATGTGGAATTGTGAGTCAATTAAACCTCCTTCCTTTATAAATTACCCAGTCTTGGGTATTCCTTTATAGCAATGTGAGAATGGACTAATACAGTGGGACTTGCCTTTTCCTACATATCTAGTTTAGTTTGCTATAATAAATGTGGGAATAATGGTTTAGGAATAGCATCTAATTTTCGTTGTTACATTAAAATGTATTCATGAGGACCCTTTGTAGAGTTCCTAATTTACCCCTCAGCCTTTGCTGCTGGAACTCACTGCTGTCCTTAGATTATGTGTACATTCGCTGCTTCCTCTTGTTATCACTCATCAGTTTACTTAAGGTAATAATATTTTTTACTTCAAAATCTGTGTCTTAAAGAGAAAGCTGTTAGCCTGTCCTAAATACTGAGACTTGATCGGGCTCTAAAATTACTGTCTGATTCAGGGCCATACCTCTGTGTGTCTGTTCAGAAAATGACTCATGGAATCAGTCTGGAAGCTGGCGAGGTCACTTGGTTTTGAAAATGAGAAAATATTCCACGCTGACTCATTTAGGTCATCATAGAATTTCCTTTCTCCATGTGATTGAAGAGCTACTGAACAGCTGTGGAAGAATACAGCCAATGTCCTGATTAGTACACGGCACCCACAGAGGGAAAAAATAGTTTATACCTGAAAACCCTGTCCTGAAAATTGGAGTGGTCTTTGGGAATTCCCAAGGCATAGAAATCACTAGAAACAAGTTGTTCAATGAGTAAACCTTTCACAGTGTTTATGAAAGTGTGGTCAGGGTTTTATTCTCCCGAGGGAGGAAATGTATCTTCCATCTTGCAGAAACAGCACTTTCAGATAATTTATATGGCCACCACTTAGAGGAAGCAGACAATAAATTTAGAGGCTGAGAATTCAGGAGATGAGAATATTTAGAAGTACTTCAAGCAGAAAACAAAAATTGGAAAAGGAATGATGAGTCTTTTGAAGATGATTTGCAATGTATCTGTTTATTTTCTTTTTCACCCTTAAGAATAAGAATTTGTTGCAAAAAGCCTACTAATAAATGTGAAACTGAAGAAATAGAGCATACTTCTGAAAACTCACAGATCATGGTTTGAAGAAAACTCTGTGGAAAGTGAAATAAAAAACCAAGATCAATCCTCAGATCAAGAACAATACAGGACAATTCCTTGTCCCCACATTCACCATAAGGGATACAAATAAAAATTTTAGTGTTAGAAATTCAATTTCCAAGTTCAATTTGTTATTCAAAGTATTATATATATTGAAATAAAATCCTTGTGTATGCAATATAACAACAGTTCATTCAACGCTGGAGCATTCATTACATTTCAGGGTTCAGTATGAATAGTGCGTGTGATGTGAAAATTCTTGTGTTTAAATTCTGGTGACTACGAGGGTAACTTTAGAGCTGGAAAACCGGAAACGACATTTAAAAATAGGTCTTCAATAAAACTTTTTCATAAGTTTTACAAATTCCATTTCAATGTTAACTGAACAGGAGACTATTTGTTTATTACTTTTTAATGTTCCTTTATTGGCAAATGTCATTTACAATGAGAAAATTCAATATTTGCCATATGAGAGAGATTTTCCATTGATAGTAGCATTCTTTGAAAAGGTCAAGACTGCACTCTTAGTACACTTTTCTTCCCAATGATGTTACACATTTCACCAGTCACTTGAAGGTTAATCCTTGTGATTATCTTTCAATTCCTTGTTACCACAACTTTTCCTTTATATAATATTCCATTTTTATTTCTTGGTGATTTTAATATTATCTCTCTTTCATGAGTATATCTTTCTATATATTAAAGGAAAGACATGGCTTTCAAATTTCTCAAAATTTTATGTCTAAATTATTTATACCACGTGGGTCAAAACTCCAATACTAATTATGTCTATAATGTGACAGCGTACACAGTAGATTTTATTTATATGCCATCATATATTTATAAGACAAAGTCAGAAGTCATATTTGATAATGGTTTTAAATACTTTGATAAAATTAAATAGGTATAAATAAATTACTCTGCATACTCTAAATTCCAGGGTAATTGTTTACTCGTTTGTTTTTACTAGATCTGTTCTATTCAGGAAACAGAAGACAATTTTAAAAATAAGTCCACACTTGTAATGACTGAAGAGTCAAAAATAGTTGTTTAAATAATTGTCTTAAGAGCCGTCATATTTTCTTTTAATCACTCTAAACTACCTATGTCATAATTTGTTTTTAAAAACTTTTTTGCTTTTTTCTTAAAAATACTGAGAAGTGGAACACAGCATTATTCAAGTCTGGGAAAATTTGTAATCACTGTTGAATTCTTATATATAAACTATGGTGAAAATAACAGAATATTAATAAAGTTTAGGATTTTAAAATAATTAACTACAAAAATTATCATCCATGTTGCTATGAAATTCCTTTTGTCAGACCTACCCTGAAAAATTGAAAAAAAAATTCATAGACACAAAAAGCCAGTTTATAGTTAAATATAGCCTATCTAATATACTAATATAGATAATCTAACTGCTTTTAAAATATAAGAATTATTTTATATGTCTCTTGGAAAGAAGGTATTTATTTAGAGCCTCTGCCTCCCTTTAATTAATCTAAAATTGAAGAATCCTCTTTTGATACGAAGTATGGTAAATACAAAAATATTTATTTATATAAGCTAATTTTTAAAATTCTGTTCTTACATTTAGCATGTTTTTTGGCTGTTGAGTAAGACAATAGCCAAAATCCATAATTTGTAAGTTTTCTTCATAAAAATGTTTTGAAATAGGTTTAGTAATTTTCTTTCTTAATTTATCTTTGTGAAACTACTAAAGAAAAGGTGATGAATTCAAGTCAGAATAATTTTATCAATTGGAGATCTACTAAAAATTGCAAGAAGTCATTATAATCAATGTCTACTATAGGAAATTTGAGACATATCTTTCATTATCACTTAGGGTTTCTCCAAAAGCAAATTCCAGACATGGACATGGGTACAATTAAGATATTTGGGATGTGATTCCTGAATGTAGCAAGCGGAGAGGTGGGAGAGTGTGACAGAGCAGGAGGGACCCATACATACACAGTAGTTATTTAGCTGGTTATCACCGAACCACTACTGCTCGCTGTAATAAATGTTCCTCCAAATGAACCTCAGAATTGTTTTCCACAGCACAGAAGGCTGCAGATTTATCCACGTCATCTCGTCCCTTGCTGGTTGAGGTTAACCTCAAGGATACTAACTTTCTCTATTTAATAACTGTTGAAAATGCTACTTGTACCTCAGAGAAAACTGTGTGGCAGAAAACCTAAGTGATCCAGAAAGTAGCAATGTGGGAGGTAGCCTGTGTGTGCAAAGAAGGTCCCCTCCAGCTGTCCTGAAGTCCAAGCTGACCCACAGGATGTAGAACTGGCACAAAAGGAACCTGTTACAGTTAAAATTGGGCTTACCATAATGAAACGATTACTCAGAGAAAAAAAAAAGGTAGGTTTTTATACGTACTTCCTTGGGAATATTTTTAAAATAATTCCTTATTAAAAATGCATACTTTCTACATAAGTTGTATACTTATATTTTACTTTTAAAGTTGTGCAATATATATTGTGAGCTTTAGAGTGTTTTTTTATTTTTATTTTGATGATTACCCTTAATTTCTTAGCATTAATTCTTCATTGAGGATTTTTTCTTCCAAATCCAAAACTTATCTTCTGATGGTAACAAGAATTTTATCATGTGATTGCCCATTACATACTGCTTCTTCATTTGTTATAACTGGAAATTTAATTTTATATTTTCAATAGTTACTATGATCAGACTAGTCATTTCTTATTGTGTGTAAAAAATGCCCTAAAACATAGCAGCTTCAAACATTTGTTATATCAGTTTCTGTGAGTCAAGAATGCGCATTTGGCTTAGCTGGGTGTCTCTGGCTCAAGAACTTGCAAACTGCTGTTCATGGCTCTGGCTTCATCTGAAGTCTCAATTGAGACTCATCTGCTTCCAAGCTCACTCACATGTCTCTTGGCAGGACCTGGTCCCTTGACACATGGGCTGTCCATAGGGTGCCTTAGAACATAGCAGCTGGCTTTTTCAGGATGAGATCCAATGGAGAACGAGAGAGAAGATGTGTATGTCAGCAGCCACAGCTGTTTTTGCGAGCTAATCTCTGAAGTGGCATTCCATCGCTTCTGTCATATTCTCTTAGAAGCAAAAGGTCGGCCCACACTCAAGGGAATAACAATAATGTAAAAATACTAAGAGGAGGGGATTACTGTGGGCCACGATAGAGGCTGGCTACTGATAATTGTAACTTAATATCAGTCAAATTTTAATTTAATTGCTTACAAATTTATCAATTTTTCTTGAATTTTTACCTTTTATCTGATCATACTTTCTTAATCTGTTTGGCCTGCTACAACAAAATACTATAAGTTGGATAATTTACAAACAAAAGAAATGTATTTCTGCTCAGTGCTGAAGGTGGGAAATTCTAAGACTCAAGACACCTGTGGACTGAGTGGCTGGTGAGAGCCTGGTTCAGAGAATGCTATCTTATCCTTGTGTCCTCACACAGGAGAAGGGACAAGGAAGGGCTCTATGGTTTCTTTTGTAAAGGCGCTGATTCCATTCATGAGGGAAAAGCCCCATTTGCAAATACCATCACATAGGAAGTTAGGTCTCAACATAAAAGTTTTTAGGGACACAAATATTCTGTCATAGGTATTCTACGCTATTTATAGCATATATTTATGACTTCTTGAATATCCTTCTTTAATAGCTTAATATCTACAAGTGCCAAAACATTTCATCTTTATATGCCTGCAAATAGCTTTCTTAAATCTGTGCTGTTAGTAACAGTTTAGCTAAATTAAAATTATTTTCTCTTGCAAATAGTATTCTATCTATTCCTATGGATAAAACATTTTGATGTCAATCTTTTTATCGCGGATTTTGCTTTTCTCTGATCATTACAAAGCGTCTTCATTATCCCTGAGAATCTCCACTTCTGGTGTGATGTGTTTAGCTTTTCACTTATCAATTAGCTTGCTCTGTACCAGAGAGTATAGTTTCAACAAGAAGATTCATAATTGTACATCTTTTTGCAGAATATTTCAGAAATTATTCCTCTTTTTTGTAGAATACTGTTTTTCCTCCACAATCTCTTGCTTTTCAAACTCCACACATTGGCACAAAAAATATTTATTGAGTGTTTATTATGCTACATGTATAGTTTTATGTATCAGGAGTACTGAAATGACCCCATCACTACACATAAAGATTCTTCCCTTCTCTGTGTTTACATTTTAGTTTAACTTAATTTAGTTTTAATTGAAATGATTCTTTCGATAATATCTTCAAACATCTTAAACACACATATAATTATTTTAGATTTTGTTCTATAAAGTTAATCTTTTCTGAATTCACTTCATGTGGATTAAAATGCAGTTTCCACTGGGAGGCCGATGTGGGTGGATCATGAGGTCAGGAGACCTAGGCCACCTTGGCCAACATGGAAAAACCCTGTCTCTACTAAAAATACAAAAAATTAGCTGGGCCTGGTGGTGCGTGTCTGTAATTCCAGCTACTGGGGAGGCTGAGGCAGGAGTATCGCTTGAACCAGGGACTCAGAAGTTGCAGTAAGCCGAGATCGCACCACTGCACTCCAGCCTGGCTACAGAGTGAGACTCTGTCTCAAAAAAAAAAAAAAAAAAAAAAAAAAAAAAAAAAAAAAAAGAAAAGAAAAGAAAAGAAAAAAGAAAAAGAAAAAGAAAGAAAGAAAAGAAACAAAAATGCACTTTCCAGAAAGGCTGATTATTTTTCTGCTGCATTATCTCTGGTCTGTATTTGTAGTTTCTGGGGCAATATCGGGCATATTTAAACTCACTACAAATCATTGTTAATAGATGATTGTTGGTTTGTTGGTTCTCTTCCATATTAAACTCTCTTTTTGTTTGGAAATTTTGGTTGGCAGAATTTTTTTTGACAAACTGAAGATTTTGTTTGTTATTTTTATCTTCATGATGTGCCACTTTCAAATATCCTTTCCTGACTAGTCCTTTTGTACCTCCTTCGTTTAGCATCCTGAGCTCCCTTAATATAACATCATCTCCGAGCTTTTGTGCTAAATGATGTCGGCTGTGACAGATCCAGATGCCAGCCACAGGGGGCCTGATTGGATTTCTGATGGAGAAGACTGAGCTTTTGATTTCTTTACTCGTCACGATCTTGTCTTGTTATAAAACCAGATCTTAGGGGAATGGGTTAGTAGTAGTTTTCCCAGCCCCATTCCAGCCCTTGCTTTCAAGGTTTGAACTAGGTTCTATTTGTGCTTCCTGAGAGAAGCACAGTTTACTCCATAGGATGTGAACCTCCTCCTGCTGCTGTCTGCATCTTAGCCCAGATGCCAAGGGTTTCAGCATCCGTCACAGCTCTGTATTTCTTCTCTCTATATGACACATTCGTATCTCAATTTCTTTCTCCTGAATTTACACATTTTTGGTTTTCTCCTATTTACCTATTTCATTTGTTATTGGAATCCATGTCATAGAAATGGTTTACCAAATTATGACTCACTATATCATCATGATGCATTGTGAATGTTCAAGAAATATATATCATGCATAGTGTGTTACAAACTTTAATAAACTTAGACAAGTTACTTCTTTAAAAATGATCCTGCACTGTGCATATATATATATATATATATATATAATTAATTAATATTACTATTTATTTTTGAGACAGAGTATCTCTCTGTCACCCAGGCTGGCGTGCTGTGGTGTGATCTCAGCTCACTGCAACCTCTGCCTCCCGGGCTCAAGCGATTTTCATGCCTCAGCATCCTGAGTAGCTGGGATTACAGGCGTGCGCTACCACATCAGGTTAATTTTTGTATTTTTAGTAGAGACAGGATTTCACAACGTTGGCCAGGCTGATCTTAAACTCCTGGTCTCAAGTGATCTGTCCACCTCAGCCTTCCAAAATGCTGAGACTATAGGCATGAGTCACCGTGCCTGGGTCACTGTTTATACTTTTAAATGGCTGCTGATGACACCAAGAAGCTGCTGTGGGTTATGAGCAGATAACTGCTATGACATAAATGTTCTATTGCAAGCAGGAGAATGATTTCAAAGACGAAAAAGAGGTGTAAAGAAAATTTAGACCGTCAACATAGGAAATAGCACAGCAGATGATGAAGCTTTCAAGTAAAGTAATGGTCAGGGGGATTGATAGAATGTGGATTCAAGAGGTCCAAGAAAACTTAGTGAGGAATCTCAAGAGAGTATTCAAGTTAATGAGAATGAAAAGAAGCTTGTTATGTTTGCTTTAGGTTGTGACTAATTGCCTTATGTCAGGCAATTGGTGATATAGGACTGTATATCTGGAAACTGAATAGAAAGAGAAAACTCATGTAAAAACGGGGAAAAGTTCAGGAACATTATTTTTAATAATAGAAACCCCTATAGTAGACTCTTCTTAGTGTATTCATACACAGAAATAGTTATTCAGCTTGCATGTATTAAACTTGCATGATCCACCATCAGCCAGATACCTTATAGGTGTAGGGTCTATAGCAGTGAATAAACCTGGCCGGAGTGTCTGTCCTCTTAAGGTTTTCATTTTAGTGGGTAAGGCAGAATATAACTTATTAACGCATTCTTCAAATGCTGAAAAAAAAACTGCAATTGAGAAAATTAAAACAAGGAGGATGGATGCCATCTGAGGACTTGAAGTTTTAAACAGAGTGGTCCAGGAAAGGCTCGTTGATGAAGTACCATTTGAGACTTCATGAAAATAAGATTCACAGTGATGAAGAATGTCCTGATAGAACTGGGCTTCTGGCAATAACTAACTAACAGGGATAAAATAAATAATGACATTAGGCAAGCAGTGGTGTAAAGGAATGAGAAGAATCAAGGGAAAGAAAGAAATTAGTTTAAAAGGCATCCAATGCTCTACTAAATATAGGAGGGTTTTTTTTATAATTAAGATTTAGTTTATTATATTTTAGAGCCCAATTTCATCGAATTAAGATATTTGGAGGCTAAATTGTAGTGTGTATGTAATATGATTTTCTAGAAGCAGTGAATAAAACTTGTTTTGAGGTTAGCCAGATATTAAAGTATATTAATAAGCTATAGTATTATAAAAGGTATAACACTGAAACAAGAAAAAGCACAAATAAATAGATAAACAGAAATTAACTATATGATAAATAACGTATTTAAAATGACTTATGAAAAGATAGTCGATAAATGATATTAACATAATCATTCATTCACTGGAAAAACATAACAGATCCTATACCACACCATTCACAGAAACTCACAAATGTAATTTCAAATGGTTAAAGAAAACCATACTGAGATAATTTCACAGTAAAAATAATATGAACAATTATTACAATAAATTAATAATCTCCAGAAATTTTAGAAATTAAAGGGAGACGAATAAATGATTGCTGATTCAGCTCACTGGTGAAAGTTGAGCAGTCTTATAAAGAACAGAACAGGTAAGAGACACGGGAAGCTGGTTCAAGTCGCCAATTCTCAGAATAAACCAGAAATGGTGACATACACCTCTATGGCAGGATATGATGAAGCTGAAATTGAAGAATTGTTTGAAAGCCCATATAAGAAACATGTAGAAACATAAAATACATATAAAATCACTAGTACTCTGCCAGGAAAAGTAAACTCTGCTAAGTCATACAGTTACAGCTGCTTTAACCCTGCTGGAGATTGCAGGATTATTTTATTCAGAAATGTGAACCCTGAGGCTCAAACTTCAGGATCACGAGTCATAACAAAGGACTAGATAGAGATAAAATACTGAAAACAGACCTATAAGCTGTGAAGTCCAAATTGACTCCTTGAGGGATGAAGACCCTCAGTCTCAAGGTTACCCTCAGCTCCAAGAACGCCGACAGAAGGTGGCTGAATTCCCTGTGGAAAGTCACCAGCCAGAGGGAAAAGCCTCACCAGCGACTGGTATTTGGGGGCCTCCATGAACTCTTCAAGCCCATACATTAAACAAGAATTGAAAAAAGATCCATGAGAAAGTACAGTGTCTTGAAATTTCAGGAGACTTGAGTTAAAGACTAAATCTTAAAAGCTACCAGATTAAAATACAGCCTGTGCACAAATCATAATTATGGATCAGATAACTTGCTGCTACTCAAGAACACCAATGAAAGCATGAAGCCATTAGAGGAATTCCTTTATAATGTGAGGGGAGATTATTTCACTTCCATACTATATTCCCAAATGATTATTGATATATCAAAATAGAATAAAAACACTTTAAAATTGAGAAGTTCTCAAAAAATTATCTTTTATGACCACATTATCAGAAAGTCAGTGGAAGTTGTGTGTGGCAAAATGGAATGAAAGAATACATCAATAAAGAAGAAAGACATAATGTGGTGGATTATCTTGCCCTTAGGAGGATTATTCTACCCTTTACCTTAGAAGGCTGCCTCATAAAACTTGCCCAGGTGAATGGCATCTTAGCAGAAGTGAACAGTGTCACTTTCGGAGGAAGATTATAAGCCACCTTTAGTGCGGTTAATTAGTGCTGAAGTTTATTTGGAACGAAAGATGCAAATTATGCTCTTAAGTAATTCTCATTATTATAAAAATGACATTTTAAAAAGTCAGAACAAAACATTTTTAAACTATATAATTTCATAACAAAAGTGTTTATTATAGAGGGCACTGAAGATATGGCAGGTAATTAGCCTAATTAGAGATTCTCATATTATTATGGGTTGGTCTTTCTTCACTAAGTCACTTTTTAAAATGTGGAATTAGCATAGAGGTGTTTTTTTTTTTTTTTACTTCAGCTTCACAAAAAAGGTTTTTTTTTTTTTTTGAGACGGAGTCTCGCTCTGTCGCCCAGGCTGGAGTGCAGTGGCTGGGTCTCAGCTCACTGCAAGCTCCGCCTCCCGAGTTTACGCCATTCTCCTGCCTCAGCCTCCTGCTTGTAGCTGGGACTACAGACGCCAGCCACCTCGCCCGGCTAGTGTTTTGTAGTTTTTAGTAGAGTCGGGGTTTCACCATGTTAGCCAGGATGGTCTCGATCTCTTGACCTCGTGATCCACCCGTCTCGGCCTCCCAAAGTGCTGGGATTACAGGCTTGAGCCACCGCGCCCGGCCTCACAAAAAATGTTTAGCTACAGATTCTTATTATACAGCAGAGGTAATTTTGAAATAAGATTCTTGATTCACACAAGGAAAAATTGTATTTTTGGCTACTTTGGATATGTTTGTGAACTCCAGAAATATATACCTTTTCATTTTTTATTCTGCACATCATTATTTTTTACTTCAAAACTAGTTATTTTATAAGTCAGCCTTAGATACTGCTTTAAGCCAGTGGAAATTAAGCTTTATTCATTCTCCTTACTTATAGAACATTTACTGGACATCAGAAATGGTTTATTATATGTATATTTTATTTCTGGATGTGAGACATGTAGAATTACTTTTGAATTTTCTTTCCTTAAAAGTAAAACTGAGACACTTATTCAACTTAAAAAATATTTAAACTGTTATAGAATAATTAAAAGGGAGAAGAAAATTCACATTGTTTTATTGTGAAGAATGTTGGAAGTCAGATGAAAAGTTTTCTGATGTTATAAGGCTTTTCTATGTAGTTTATATTTCCCTTCAATTACATATGTCATTTCAATTGTATATGTCCCATTTCCTTTTATTAAGTTTTGTTTTGCAAAACTTCATTGCCTTTTTATCCCTGCTCTCTCCCACTTGAAGCCATCACCATTTTCCTGTCCTCAAGTGCAAATCACTTGAATGCCAATAATTTAAGAATATTTTTATCTAAACAATTCTATTTCAGGTTAAAAAACATCCTGTATTATATTTAGGCATTTGTCTTTAGTTAGATATCTTATATTTTCAAAAGATATTTTATAAATATATTTTGAAATTTGCTAAATGGTTTTAGAAACAAGTTGAAAAATGGCATTCAAAATAACTTGATTTTTTTTTTTTTTTTTAGAATTGACTTTTTATAACCTGTTACCCATAATGGTTAAGTAGGAAGTGTGAAGTAACTTTGTTAAAGATTATTCTTCCTACATGAAAATGAGGGTGAATTTTAACATGTTTGCTATCCTTGAAAGTGGTAAAATTTTGTGAATAGAAATGTTTCTCTTTGCTGATAAACATGTTTTCTGAAAGTGCAGCTATAAACATATTTATATTACACCAATCACGCGGTTTCATTGCCAAATAGAGTTAAATAGTGCTACATACTAAAGTTGTAAATATGTTTTGGACAACATCAAAAAATTCTACAATGTTTTGAAAAAAAAAGTGTGAATTAGCAGCCATTTTAAAAACCTATAAACATATGTAGATAGGTATTACATGTATACATGCACACACACGGACACACACACACATGTGTATGACTCCAGATTGCGGTTGATGCAGCTGTGAACCCAGAGAATAAGAGGCAGCCCAAGAATGTACCATTTCCTCAATTAGTATACATGCCTAACCTGCTAGAAAACAACAAGCACTGACGCTGTGCATCATTTAGTACTATGGTGAATAATAGTGGTAAAAGTAGGCATCCTTCTCACGTTCCAGATCATTTGGTGATTAATTGGAGGACTTTTGATCATACGACTTCATGAAATTTTCTAATTTGGGTTTCTTTATATTTTTTCTAACATCTAACAGGAAAAATATTCTAAAAATGAAATGGAGGTGTAATTGTGTGAGCAGAGTGGACACTAAGCTACATAATAAACAAAACAACAAAGCCGAATATTTGACGACTATGAAACATTCTAGTCAAGTTCTTTATTCATTTAACTACTTTCCTAGAGGCTATATTCTTTACCACAGTTTAGTTTCCGAAGTTATAAAACAACACAAAACAAATACAATAATGCACAATTCAAGGATGAGATACAGTTTGAGAAATACGTCATCAAGCAATTTCATTATTGTATGGACATCATAGAGCACACTTACACAAACCTAGATGATGTAGCCTGCTACCCAACTGGTCTATTCCTTGTAGGCTGAAAACCTGTATGGAATATTACTCCACCCAATGCTGTAGGTTATTGCAACACAATAGTAAGTATTTGCATATCTAAACATATATAAACCTACCAAAAGTACAGTAAAAGTATGGAATAAAAAATTGAAAAATGATACACCTGGATAGGGCCCTTACCATGAAATAAAGACTACAGGACTGGAAGCTGCTTTGGGTGTCAGTAAATAAGTGGTGAGTGACTGTGAAGGCCTAGGACATTATAGTACACTACTGTAGACTTTATAAACATTTGATAAGGTTTGGCTGTGTGTCCCATCCAAATTTTATCTCGAATTGTAATCACCACATGTCGAGGGAGGGACCTGGTGGGAAGCGATTGGATTATGACAGTGGTTTCCTTTATGCTGTTCTCTTGATAGTGAGTGAGTTCTCACCAGATCTGATGGTTTTTAAAAGTGTCTGGCAGTTCCCTAGTGCTCCCTCTCTCTCTCCTGCTGCCTTGTGAAGAAGGTGTCTGCTTTCCCTTTGTCTTCTGCCATAATTATAAGTTTCCTAAGGCTTCCCCAGCCATCAGAACTGTTAGTCAATTGTATCTCTTTTGTTTATAAACTATCCAGTCTCAAGTAGTATCTTTATAGCAATCTGAGAATGGACTAATACAATCCTGTACACTTAGGCTATACTACATTTATAATAAAATATTTGTATTTCTCCAATAATAAATTAAGCTTAGCTTACTGGAATGTTTGTATTTTAAAGCTTTTTCTAACTTTTCTACTCTTTTCTAGTAAGAGGACTTAAAACACAAACACTTTGTAGAGCTGTAGAAAAATACTACCTTATGAACAAATGAATATTAAAAAATATTTTTTGAGTTGAATAAAACTTTGAAGGACAAAGAAAGTGGCAAGTCACAAATAATGTCAGGAGGTAATGGACTGAAAAACAAGAGGCCACGAACCAAGGCTAACGCTCAGATAAGATAGTGCACCAAGGGAGTTCATGAAAAATGTCTTCAGGCAGAGGGTGATTGGTGTATGGAACAACAAGCAATTAGAAACAAGGAGTATCATTAAACAATTTGATTACTGCTCCTCAAATGGATGGATATCACTGGACAGCCAAGGTTTTATTCCTCAGACTCTCATGTATAAGGAGAAAGGCAAAAATAAGAGATACATTTAAGTTAAAATAATATAGCACACTCTTCAAGTGAGTGATGAATTTATCTTGCAAGAGGGCATGTGAGTTATGGTTCAACATGTAGATAACAGCAATTATGGAATAATAAAGTATGATTGTGATCAATAATCATTTTAAGATAAAAGCACCAACAAAATGAAGTATGCGTAGAGTAGAGCTTGAACAGGATGCCATGAGAAGTACTGTAAGACTTTGGCATCTTGGACAAACCCATTATCTCCCTACAAGACCCAACATTTCACTATTAATCCTTTTTTTCTCTTTTTAAAAAATTGGCAAATAAAGTTATATATATTTACTGTGTATAACCTTATTTTGCCATTCTACAATGTGTGTATATATGTGTGTGTGTATATATATATGTGTGTGTATATATATATATCTCATTAATTTTAAATTTAAATTTAAGATGATTTTACCATAGTCAAAAAGTACTTGACACATGATTTCATAGGAACATTACCTTTAAATAATGCTATAAATTCCAGGAAAAGGGTAGAGTTATGAGGAAAAAAAATATGAGGAACAAGTTATAAAGGGGTGTTTCTAATTTAAAGCATTAACTATGTGTCAGATATAGAACTTCAGTGGGGGGTCTTGGGTGGCCAGGGAGAATAGAATAAATACCTGAAACATGATTGAAAGACCTACAAGAGGCTCAGGATTTCTAGTGACAGCAATTTCACAATTCTGCATAAGGTTGTCTTTGAAAGGAAATTTTTAAGTTTAAAACCTTGTAAGGTTCTCACCAAAATACTGTATTTGTAAAGTGACTCTCTTTCTCCTGATCCTTGTAATCTCAGAATGAGGTGATGAAAAAATGTGTTTGGTAAGTCAGAAGACAGTGCTTTCTGTAGTTCCTAAGAATCTTGTAATTCACTTTCTTGTGAATCCTGTAATATCATGGAACACATAGATGCATTCAGAACACCGAAGTGTGGAATTTTAACAGATTAGACTCACTCTTCCAGATAACTGGAATCGCACAGGCATGACTAGGCTTGAGCAACCAAATGCCCAGGATAACTTCAGGTGTTGGGTAAGAGTAACTCCAAAGCTTTGATGTATTTATTAGGTAAGATTTGATAGATAGTTCTCCAGAGGTATGAGGAAAAAAGGTTGAGAATTATGAAAATCCATTGTGAGATAAGTGAGCAGAAGCCACATATAAAATACAAGAGATAGAGTGGTTGAAATGGAGGAAGGGTAATCATGCCTAGGGCTATACTCTGAGCTAATTAAAAGACAATATGATATCATTTTGATTAAGAGAGTACTACTTTAGTTATAACAATCCCAAACCAAGACATGAGGAACATACAGGAAAGACTTCCAAACTATGGGAAATGAAATTCTATTGGATGCCGCTCTTCTAATGAAAAGTTTCTTCAAATATGTTTTTTTCTTAATGTATACTCAGTTATTAAACAATAATTAGTGCATACCCACTGTGGACCAGGTTCTCATGTGGGCACTGGGGAAATCATGCCTCACCGGTGATCACAAGTGAGTAATGCCAATGGTATCTCCAAGCAGGTTCATGCAGTTTAAAACAATGCCAAAGAAGCAGTTTAAAGCAGTGGCAATTTCGGTGCCAAAGAACAAATGGTGGACATTACATTATTGTTTCTGTTTATTGCTACTTTTGCTACTAATTTGCTTGGAAGCTTAATTAATTTATTTTCATATTTGGGCATTCTATTTCTAAAAAGAGTAATGGCAATCTACAGCTAGGAGGGTGGCCATCTGAAAATGAACATCTGAGGCAAGTAAAAATAATTATTTTTAAAAGAGAAACAAAAGTGGAACCCACAGCTTTAGGAATGTCCACATGTGGGTAAGAAGACAGTTGATTCTGTGTCATTTCAGAGAGCAGTCGAAGGAATTCAGGATGAAATTACAGGAAAGCATATTTTATGTGAAAGTATTTTCTAACAATTGCTGTTGACTAACAAAGAACATGACCAAAATTATTTGAGTCAAAAGAATTGTATACTGGTGTGCGGGTCGAAGTCTATTTATATGGAGGCTTTACACTGAAGAGGTTAACAGTGTGTGTTAGAGTCAGACCTTGGTTCAAATATGAAACTTACTACCTACTAGCTTTCTCATCTTGGGCAATTTACTAGTCTCTCTAAGCCTAAGTTCAATCATCTGTATAGCAAGGACAACAATGTCTGCTTGAGGAATTATGTGGATGGCTAAATAAGATAAGATAGAGAAAGAGAGTTTAGATCAGTTTCTGGTTGTGAAAAGATTTGTTATTCTACCGTCTTTAGCATAGATACACTAATGAGTATACATAAATGAAGGAATTATCTTGATTTCAATAACTATAGCTCTCATTATTATTCATAATCTGTAGCTACATATTTCTTATTTATTAAGTATAATATTAAAGAAATAATCTTTAGATTATCCACTTTAAAATCCTGGAAAGAGATTGATTCCAAATAATGAAATTCATAAAAAACTAAAATATTCAGGTTTATATCTTTCCAAGAATTCCTATACAGAATCTGATTGTTAGGTAATGATGAATTAAGTAATACTTTATATCACAAAAATATCATTTGAAAAATACTGGAAAGATAGATATTAGGTATAATTCAGGTATAAACCCATAAGACTTAGACAAAATGTAAATTGGATAAATAAATAAATAAAGTGATGTGGAAAAAAGTCACAAGCATCTATACCATAAGAGGCATACAGTTTAAGTTGACAAATTCACAAGGAAAATATGGCTATCACGGAAGGTTCCAATGTGTCCTGTAGTCATTGGCATACCTTGGAAATATTGTAAACAATGTTAATCTCAAATCATTTAATGAACAGGAGCTCTTTCCTTGTTCTCTGACTGTGGCTGTGTCAGTCACGGTTGATCAGAAGAGCAGAATCACTAAGTCTGATATATAAAGGATTTGTCACATGATTGCACTTAATACAATGGTGAAAGCTGATTAAACAGTCAGTGTTAGAAGACAGTGCTTCTGTATTTATGCTGGGGACTGAGGTCAGCAAGGCAGGCAGTCAAAAAAGAGAGAATACTGGGAAATGGAGGGAAAAAAAGCAAGCAGGAACCTACAGCAATGAGTTCAGACCCATAAGCGCAGACATCAAATCTCTCCCTGACTCGTTCTCCTAGTGAACCTGGTGGGTATGGATTATTGGGATTATATTAAGTATGATAAACTAACATGGGGAAAATAACCTAGTAATCATGTGAAACTTTACTGTTCAAGAACCAGGCATGTTTTCTGTTCAACACTACTTTTTGTCTATTAGGAGTGTTTAAATGTTTTCCTCCTATAGATTATGTACATTTCTCATTAATTTTACTACTAGGTATTTAATAATCTTTGTTGCTGTTATAAACGGAGTCATTATCATTATTTTCTCCAACTGGTTATTGTTTATATATATGAAGACTATTGGTTTCCATACATTAATTTATATCCTGCTATCTCAATATTTTTTCAAGTAAAATATCATATCCATAAGTAGAAATAGATGTACTTTCTCTTTTCAATTTACTATATCTCTAATTGGTCTGTCTTGTACAATTTCATTGGGTAGTACTTCCGGGGAAAGAAATAGTTCAATTGTACTTTAGAAAATGTAAATAAAATAATGGTTACTTATCTGTGTAGACAGGTACCTACTGAATCTCTGTTAACAAAAACTCTGGCTTTAGGACATTATTGAGCATCAATGAAAGAAATAATATCTTTTATCTTCTTTGGTTACTTATGTAATATGGCATATTATATAAGTAGATTTCCTAAAATTGAATTAACTTTGCACTTCTGGAATTCATTTGATCTTTTTATTTAGAGGACACGGGAATTTTCTTTTTCTTATTTTTGAAGACCAGTTGCTTGTAATTATTGTGTTGAGAACTCTAACGTTTCTGAGACATTACTCTATTTGCATGCTTGCTAATACATTTGCCTGCCACAGTTTCAAGGATGCCAGTAGAAGACACAAGATTCCAGGGTCAGACAAGGAAGAAAATTTATTACAGGAATAGCAGTAGGTAAGCATTCTTACATGGGTTCCTCCAGCCAGATTTCGATGGAGTAATGCAAAGAGGCCTGGTGGCACCTGCACATTCTATGGATTCTGTTACAAAAGATAAACCCTGAGGAAAAAATGTATAATGAGCAGTGAGCATGCCTGGCCTGCCCTGAACAGAGACACTGTATCTTACAAGGTCAAATGCCTTACAAACATCTTTGAAAAAACTGTCTGGATAGTCTGGAGAATTATTTCTTTTCAATAGAGTTTTCGATATATAGATTTCGGTTCTCTTCATTTGTGAATGTTTTATTTAATTTGAATTCTGAATAATAGTAGAGTTTGCTTCATTTTTTGAGTACCCCCTAGAATTTGGTGTATTCTTTTACTTGTCTTCCACTTTAACAATTTTCTTCTCAAATATATTGATCCTTTGTTTTTCTTATTTTCACATTCTTGCTTTGTGTTTTTCCTTTCTGGCTTTCTTCATTCTCCTTTATTTAATATATAGTTAATTTTCTTCTCCCTTGAGCACCTTGTAAATTGTCTTCATTTTTGAAATTATATTTTTTCTTTTGTGCCTGTTAGTTGCCTAATTCATTTCATTCTTATTTCATTTTTCTCTCTTATTTTACATTTGTATTCTCAATTTGAAAATGTCTCATTTCAGGTTTCTTTCATATCTTCAACTGATTGTTAAGGATACTTAATTAAGGTATTTAAGTTGTGTTATGGTTCTTATCTCTTGTAGTTTTCATGATGTTTGGGAGGAAAGGGTACTTTTAGGAGGTGAAACGCTTTGTCCTCTTTTTATGTTCTCTTCTCATGGTAGATAGAGACTGTTTATGTGTGTCTGTTTTGTGAATTGACGGCACAGGATCCCTTACTCAAGAATACTCTTTTTAAGTTCTGTGCAGTGGCTCATGTCTATAATCCCAATACTTTGGGAGGCTGGACTGGGAGGATGATTTAAGGCCAGAAGTTTGAGACCCTGTCTCAAACTTAACATAACAAGACCCTGTCTTTACAAAATATATACATATGTATTACAAAATTAGCCAGGGGTGGTGGAGGTGCATGCCTGTAGTTCCAGCTACTCAGGAGGCTGAGGCAGGAGGATTATTTGAGTCGAGGAGTCCAGGCTGCAGTGAACCATGATTGCACTGCTATAGTCCAGCTGGGCAACAGAGAGAGACTCTGATACCTTATCTCAAAAGAAGAAAAAAAATACTCTTTTGTTGGTATGCAATATTCAGTTTTCTTAATTATTTGCATTTTATAGAGATTGGGAGGGTGCTCTGTCCTCTTCATTTGTGTGTGTGTGTGTGTGTGTGTGTGTGTGTGTGTGTGTGTGTGTGTCTTTTGCGTATTCCTGTTTATCCTCTATTTCCCAAGAACTGGTGGCTTCATCAGTGTTATGTCTGGCTGTGGGTGTTGGTCACGTGAAGATGACAGACAATGAGCTTGTGTATAACGTTCACTTGGCTGTCAACTTCTTGGTGTCATTGCTCAAGAAAAACTGGCAGAATGTCTGGGCCTTATGTATCAAGAGCACCATGGGGAAGCCCCAGTGCCTATATTAAGGCACATTTGAATAAATTATATTACCAGTAAAAAAAAAAAAAATTCAATTCACATAGAATCATTGAGTTCTGACCAAACTCTCTGAGAAATTGTGAGATGTGAATAAAGCTCATATTTATGTTAAGTTTTAATAAAGGTAAGCAATATGAGAAATATAAATGTATTGTTGTGATATCAGTAAGATTTTACCATCCCTCTTAAACTTTTGCTTTGAATTTTTTAAAAGTAGTGTATTCATTTTGGGGAGTATATTGAGACTGAGAAATTTTGAAACATGTTTTAAGCTCATTTTCGAAATCTTTGCATTGTTTTACCAGAACTAAATTTGTCTTAGAAGATCTTAGAAGATAACAGTACTAAATCTGTGTTAGAAGATACTAAATTCGTGTTAGGAGGTTGTTTTACTAGTGCTACATTTGTGTTAGGACACTAAGATTCTGTTAGATTTGTGTTTGTAAAATTTGCCAACTATAACCACTAAGGAAAATACATCAGAATGATTATTGGTTATATTGCCATTTAATTGTTCCTGATAATTGTTTTCACTGAATTTAAATAAATATAAAATTCTTAAGTTTTAAAGGAGGATAAATTGCTATCTGACTTTTCTTAGTAATGTCACAATGAGTAATCTTGACAAGGCATGTTTTAAAATAGTAATTATTCATTAGCACAATTACATAAAGAACTAATATAATAATGTTTAAAGAACTTTTATAGTTTTTCAACAATTTTTCCAAGTTGAAATTCTTAATTCTACATTTCTATTCCCACAGTAGTTTTTCATAATAGTTAATATCTTTAAGTAATATATAATTTTTAAAATCAATGTTATTTCCTGGCAATAAAGTTCCTTTCTATGTAATATCTACTGAAAGATTTTCCTTCTTGGTTGACCACTAATTTTACATGAAATAACTGTCATCAGCTATCTAAACCAGCAAATATTTCCAAATATGTTATAAATTTTGAAACATTATTTATTGTAAAAATAACTTCAGATATTATATTTAGATTCCAGAGGTTTAAAAGCCGAAAAGTACATCTTATTTTAATTTGACAATTACTTTCTCTGTTTGGTTGTGGTTTTTTAAAGACTCAGTCCTAATAATCTTCCTTTCAAAATGTCTTCCAAATATAATATTTTATTCATAAGGAACAATTAACATTTTTCAAATTTTATAAACAAATCCCAAATCCCAAATTTTTACTCCCTTTGGAAGTATTTTCCACTGAAAACATGTCGAGCAATTCTCAGTACATCCAAACACCTCAGTTGCTAAGCAACTGCTAATGAATTTTCCACCAAAAAGGTTTCAGACCAGGTCTTCGAGATATCAAATATTCACACAGCCCTCGATGCCTTTGCAAAATGTCTCTCTATTGTAGCATGAAAAAGTTACTGCAAATAATAAGTAGAAGCTACTGGTTATAGCTATAATGTTGGGGGAGAAGGCAAGCAAAAATCATTTTAATTTGCTGTTTCTGAAGCTTGGCTTCTTTTATTACATTTTTACCTAAGAAAATGTAGATAATTTAATATCTATAAGTAAAGACTTTATTGTCTTAATTAATGTAAGGTAATTTAAATGGAAATAGTTTAAATGGAAACATATTATAAGGCTATTTGAAAATAAGTACAGCATATCTTTTTATAGAAAGTGAATTTTTCAATAGAAGTGATTTTTCTTTTCTAATGTTAGTATTTCATACCACAGATATGTATTTTAAATAGATATCTGTTCATTATATGTTATCATTACATGCTAATATTACATACTTGCTATTAGCTACTTTTAAATCAGACATATAAACTTACATTTAGCATAATAGTTTTTTAATATGTTAAGTTTTAAATGTTTTGTTTCAATAAATTTTGAACTTTAAGAAAAATGCAGTTAATAATATTCTTACTGACTTGCAAGAAGTACTTCTATTGTTTTAGAAATTATTTTCATCAATAAAAATGCATCACTGTGTAATGGAAAGAGAAGAAAATTAGTTTTGAAGCTATCATGTAATAGCTGATTGAGTTTTGGACAAACAATATTGCTTATCATCAGTATCCGTATCTGTAATATTTTTTAAATTGGAGTAAGGATTGTATCTCCAAAGGATTTAGCATTATTAAATAAAGTTATAATCATAAGAATACTTTAAAAATTATACACTAATATATGCACTATAGTTATTTTAAATTGTATAACATGTTGGTTTTTATTGAATTAATTACTAAAATACATTATAACTTTGTAGTATTACATTATAAAAGTGATGGACATTGATCAGAAAATATATTAAGCTTCCACATATACTTAAGAAAATGTCAAATAATTTTGCAACTCTATATTCTGGAAAACAGGATCCCTTCAATGCCTAGCCAGCTGAGGGTTTTTAACATAAAGTTATGTTGAATTTTCAAAAGCCTTTTCTGCATCTATTGAGATAAACATGCAGTTTTTGCTTTTAATTCTGTCTATGTAATGAATCACATTTATTGATTTGTGTATATTGAACCAACCTTGCATCCTAGGGATAAAGCCTACTTGATCATGTTAGGTTAGCTATTTGATGTGCTGCTGGATTTGGTTTGCTAGTATCTTGTTGAGAATTTCTACATCTATTTTCATCAAGGATATTGGCCTGAAAGTTTCCTTTTGTATTGTGTCTCTGCCAGGTTTTGGTATCAGAATGATGCTGGCCTCACAGAATGAATTAAGGAAGAATTCATCCTCTTCAATTTTTTGGAAGAGTTTCAGTAGGAATGGTATCAGCTCTTCTTCATACATCTCATCGAATTTGACTGTGATTCCATTTGGTCCTGGGCTTCTTTTGGCCGGTAAGCTTTTTACTACTGATTCAATTTTGGAACTTATTATTGGTCTGCTCAGGAATTCAATTACTTCCTGATTCAGTCTTGGCAGGCTCTTTGTGCCCAGAAATTTATCCATTTCTTCTAGTTTTATAGTTTTTGTGCATAGAGGTGTTTGTGGTAGTCTCTGAGGGGTTTTTTTTTTCCTCTGGGGTCCATGATAATGTTCCCTTTGTCACTTCTAGTTGGGTTTATTTGGATCTTCTCTCTCTCTTTTTTTGAATTAGTCTAGCTAGTGGTCTATTTTATTAATGTTTTAAAAAACTAACTCCTGGATTTATTGATCTTTGTATTTTTTGTTTGTTTCTCAATGTCCTTCAGTTCAGCTCTGATTTCAGTTATTTCTTGTCTTATGCTAGCTTTGGGGTTAGTTTGCTCTTGTTTCTCTCATTCCTCTAGTTGTGCTGTTAGGCTGTTAATTTGAGGCCTTTCCAACATTTTGAAGTAGGTGATTAGTACTATAAACTTCCCTCTTAACGCTGACTTGGTTTGCTCCCAGAGATTCTGGTGTGTTGTATCTTTGTTCTCATTAGTTTCAAAGAATTTCTTGATTTCTGCCTTAATTTAATTATTTTCCCAAAAGCCATTTAGGAACAGGTAGTTCAATTTCCATGTAATTTATGGCTTTGAGAATTTTTTTTAGTATTGACTTCTATTTTTATTGCACTGTGGTCCAAGAGTGGGGTTGATATGATTTCAGTTGTTTTGAATCTGCTGAGGATTATTTTATGTCCAATTGTGTTGCCAATTTTAGAGTATGTGCCATGTGGTGAAGTACTAAACACCTACTTCAAAATGTGTATTCTGTTGTCTTGGAGTGGAGAGTTCTGTAGATCTCTATTAGGTCCATTTGGTCAAGTGTTGATTCAGATCCTGAATACCTTTATTAATGTTCTGCCTCAATGGTCTGTTTAATACTGTCAATGGGTTGTTGAAGACTCCCACTACTAATGTGTAGCAATCTAAGTCTCTTTGTAGGCCTCTAAGAACTTATTTTATGAATCTGGGTTCTCATATGCTGCGTGCATAAGAGAAGCTAGTTATCATGCAGATTCATTTGTGTGGTTGCTTTATAGTGTCAATTTTTGTGTACTTAAGTATGTTTTTGTAGTGGCTGGTAATGGTCTTTCTTTCTGTTTATAGTGCTCCTACTGGGACCTCTTGTTAGGCAGGTTCGATGATTGCAAATTCCCTCAGCATTTGCTTGTCTGAAAAGGATTCTATTTCTCCTTCACATATGAAGCTTAGTTTGGCTAGAGATTAAATTATTGGCTGGAAATTCATTTGTTTATGAATACTGAATATAGGCCTCCAATCTCTTCTGGCTTGTAGGGTTTCTGCTGAATGGTTTGCTGTTAGCCTGATGGGGTTCCTTTTATAGGTGTGGTCCTGCCTCTTTTATCTAGCATGCTTCAACATTTTTTTCATTGATTTTGACACTGGAAAAATCTTACCATTATATGTAATATAATTGGGGATGGTCTTCTCTTCTAGTATCTCTCAGGGGTTTTCTGTATTTCCTGAATTTGAATGTGGGTCCCTCTAGTGAGGTTGAGGAAGACTGTTTTATGGCAATATCCTGAAATATGTTTTCCAAGCTGCCTACATTCCTCCCATCTCTTTCAGGGGTGGCAATGAGTCACAGATTTCGTCTCTTTGCATGATCCCATATTTCACAAAAGTTTTGTTTGTTCTTTTTTTTTCTGACTTAGGAAAAACAGTCTTCAGGCTCTGGGATTCTTTCCTCGGCTTGGTCTATTCTGTTGTTAATACTTGCAATTGCATTACAAAATTCTCGTAGTATGTTTTTTAGTTCTTTAAGATCAGTTTGGGTCTTTCTTATAATGGCCATTTTATCTATCAGCTCCTATAGTATTTTACTGTAGCCCTTAGATTTCTTGAATTAGCTTTCAACTTTCTTCTGAATCTTATTTTCTTCATCCCTATCCATACTCTGAATTCTATTTCTGCCCTTTCAGCCATTTCAGCCTGGTGAAGAACCCTTGCTGGGCAACTAGTGCAGTTGTTTGGAGGAAAGAAGACACTGCCTTTTTGAGTTTCCAGAGTTCTTGTGCTGGTTCTTTCTCAACCCTGTGAGCTGGTGTTTCCTTTAACTGCAGTGTAGATTGAGTACAGTCAGTAGACTTTCTTTTCTAGGTGTGTTCACAGGACTGAGGCTTTGTGAAAGGTCTTTATTTGTAGCTTAATTCTTGTCCTTCGTTTCACAGGAGGTTATGTTAGCAAAGCGTTTTTGATGTGGAAGTTTTGTGCTGTGATCTGGTAGACGGTGCGCATAAAGGCCAGTGGGTAGGCTCTTGCTCAGCCACATGGCTGCACTGTGGGCCCAAACAGGTGAAAAGCAGGAGGCAGCAGGTGCCCATGGTGGAGACGGACTGGCTTTTTTTTGTTACAACTTGCTGGAAGTGTGGTTAAGGTACTCTGGGTCTTGTCTCCTTCCCCAGTCTGAGGGCAGCAAGGGCAGTACCACAGCAGTGACAATGGCAGAGGGCTTTTGGCTGCTTCTAGGAGCTCCACCTCAGAGATGCAGAACTGATGCTAATGGGCGTGTTAAGCCCATTAGCCAGGGGGTGGGGCTGCTGCACTGCTGGCCTGAGCTGGGGGCTCCACTTGTTGGGCAGTGGGGAGTCAAGGCCTCACAGAGAAAAGGGACTGGGCTCCTCTCTTCCACACGGTGACTGTGGTGTGCTGCAAGGGCGAGTGATGCCCTCGGGTTCTTTGCTTCTTCCCCAGACAAGGGGCAGCAGGGCAGAACAGCTGCCGTGGCCATGGCACAGGGGCTGTTTGTTGCCTCTGGTAGTCCTTGCCCAGAGAGACACAGAGCTACTACCAGTAGGTGTGCTCAGCTGGGGTTAGGGTCGCTGTTCTGCAGTCTGGAGCCAGGGGCTCTGCCTAGTGAAGGGTGAGGGGTGGGGGTTCACAGGGAAGCAGGACTGGACTCCTCTCCATATGGTGGCTGCGGTGTGCTGGAGGTCCTAGTGTTGCAGCCAGGCCCTCTGTTCCTTCCCAAGCCTGAGGGCTTTTAAGGGTGTTAGCACTGCAGCTACAATGGTGGAGAGATGGTGGGTCGTCTCTGGGATTTCCTCCCCAGAGAAAGGCACAGCCCCCTCCAGCAGAAGTTCAGGTGGGGCAGGGTCATCGTGATGCAGTCCCAGGCCAGGAGACCCTGCCCAGTGAGGAGAAGTGGGGATGGGGACCCACATGAGAAACAGTCTGATGATTTTCTGAGGAACAGCTGTGCTGTGCTGGGGGTCGGTACCAGTCCCGAATCACCAATCACCGTGCATCCTCCAGAGCCTGAGGGCAACAGCAGCGAGGGCTGCTGGACAGCAAAAATGGTGGCCTGACCATCCCTCTGGGAGCTCCTTCCCAGGGAAGTGCAGAGCCGTTGCCAGCCTCAGGCAGGGCTGGGCTACACAAGGGCCACAGACCAGAGGCCTTATCCTGTGAAGTGCATGGAGGTGAGGCTTGTGCTCCACTGCTATTCAGCCCTATGTATTCGGCCCCTTTCCTGGAGGCGCGCAATGCCGCTAATGCTGGGACACCCGGCGCTCCTCTGTGACTCCATGTTGTCTGAGCAGTGGCTCTGCCCATACTCCACGCAGCTCTCCCTGTCAGTCTGGAGGCCCTGGTGGGATGGGCTAACGGGGGAGCTCCTGAGCCCACTGTTGCAAAAGTCCCTGGCAAAAGTGTGGGTCCCCGGGGACTGTCACTCACTCACTCACTGGTTCCCCACAGTTTGGGGGGGAACTCCCCTGGCTCCATGCCATTTCCAGGTGGACAGTCCTCCTGTCTCACTCCTCTCTGTTCTCCGTGGGTCGAGTTGTTTTCTTGATGAATCCCATTGTGTCCACCGGAATGTTTCAGTTAAGCTAGTATTTACTCGCCCTCTCGGTGAGAGTCACGCACACTAGCTGCTTCTAGTCAGCAATCTTGGCCCTGCCCACTCTTTGTTAATTTTCTAATGGCACTATCGATAACTGAACAAGGAGTATTGAATCTCCAACTATAACTGAGTTTGTTTTTAAATTCATTTCTTTCAGTTTTACTTTTATGCATTTTGCAATTCTGTTATTTGCTCTAGACATATTTGGAGTTTTACATCTTTACATTAAATTTACCCTTTTACAATTTTAAAATGTGTCAAAATCGATTAAAAAATCTTAAGAATAGCAATATAGAAAATGACACGTTAAGTACAGAAGAGCAATAAAGTGAATACATGTTGATTTGCCATAGAAAATAACTGAAACCAGAAAACAATGGAAAGTCATATTTAAAGTTCTTAAAGACAAAAACTTGTCAATGTATATGAAAATACTCTTAAATCCTTCAGAAATCAGGACTACATAAAGATATTTTCACATAAACATGAGGTGAAAGCATAAATCATCAGCAGAAGTTTATTTCAAATCATGCTAAATATCCACATAGTTTCAGAAATGATAAATTTGTGGATAAACATAAAATATTAGATTTTATTTATTTTTCTTTTTTAGGTAATTGACCTTTTAAAGTAAAAATAAATATTTTTGAGGTAAATAGAATATACTGTAGTAAGATTCTTACATACTAAATCTTCATTTAATTCTGTTGACAGATTTTTGGAAACTGCAGTTTCAAGCAAAACAATGTAAAGTGAAACTAATTTTACTATAGATTAACAGATAAAAAACAAGAGTTAAGTTCTTACAGCATTATTTCTGGTCCCATAAACATTACGAAACTTCTAAATAAAGATAAAACACTTCTAATACTAAGCACTAAAATAAATGTAAGCTATGAATACATTTAGCAAAGATTAATAAAAAGCCAAACGAGGTCATTATTTTCCCAGTTAATTACAGTTCAGGGTTGCAGGTGGTTGGAATCTACTCAGATAGCTTAGGATGCAAGGCGGGAACCAATGCTGGACAGAACACCATTCCATGGCAGGTCACGATTCCCACACACACCCACAGTCACTCCTACTGGGTCAGTAAAGACACATCAGGTCACCTACATTTGCATAACTGTGGGATCTAGGAAGAAACTGTATTTTCTGGACGACACATGGGGAGAACATTTAACTCCAACAGATAGTGGCCCCTGGAGAAAGTTGATTTCTTTACTCATCCACATCATAACAAAACAATGTTGAACAAAATGACGTTATTTGAGTACCTCCTATATATGTAAAATGGTCTAATATTAATTCAAAACATATTGTGATAGATGAAGAATATGTACTATAATCCCTAGGGCAACCATTATAAAATAAAAAAGAAGAATTGTACATAATAAACCAAGAGAGATGCTCAAGTCAAAAACTAAAAAGAATTTTTTAAAACAGCAAAATGATAGATTTAAATACAACCATATATCAGTAATTACCTTATATAAAATTGACTTAAGAAAAATACATGAAAGTATTAGAACACATTAACAGATTAGAGAAAATAAACCTTTGATTATTTCAATGGCTGCATATTAAAATAATCACTAAATATCAACATTTATTAATGTTACAGACTCTTAACAAACTAAGAATGGAAGAAATTTTTTAACCTGATAGAGTATTGATATGGTTTGATTTTGTCCCCACCCAAATCTCATCTTGAATTCCCACATGCTGTGGGAGGGACTGATGGGAGGTAATTGAATCATGGGGGTGGGTTTTTCTCATGCTGTTCTCGTGATAGTGAATAAGTCTCATGAGATCTGATGGTTTTACAAAGGGGAAGTTTCCCAGTACAAACTCCCGTTTTGCATGCTGTCATCCATGTAAGAGGTTACTAGGTCCTTCTTACTTTCCACCATGATTGTGAGGCCTCCCCAGCTGTGTGGAACTGTAAGTGCACTAAACTTTTTCTTCCCAGTTTCAGGTATGTCTTTATCAGCAGCATGAAAATGGACTAATACAAGTATGTTGGGGGAAAAAACTACATATAACATTTCACTTACTAGAAACCCATTTAGAGCATTCTCCTTAAAGTTAGTCATACTAGAAAATGACAGCCATATTCAAAATTTTATAGTGGTCCTTGGAAAAACAAACACTAAACAAGAAAAAAGAAACTCTGAGATGTATATAGAAATATCCAACATTTTGATTCTTAGATTATTGATCATGTACATTGTAAAAATGAAAGAAATGCAAAAGGCTTCTAGAACTATTTAAATAATATGGTAACAAACAACAGACAAATTTATACTGATACATCAGTAGAATATACCAGTCTTATACTGGTGCTTATAATAATAACAATTAGTAAGCAATTGGTAAAAACAACTGGCAAAAAATAAAAATTTTAGCAAAATAACAAAAAACTCTAATAGCCTTTAGAATAAATCTAATAAAACACATAACAATATTTGTAGAGAGAATTCCAAAATTCTTAAAACAGGACCCAAATAAATAAAGAAATATGTTATGGTTATTGACTGGATGATACTGTCAATTCTCTTTAAATCAAACAACAAACTTAAAGGATTTTATGTTAAAATAGGGTTTCTTGTAAAACTTGACAAGTTGTTGCAAAGGAATATATCAAGAAGTTTAGAAAACTCTAGTAATGAAGACACCAATTTAAGCACAGGAAGTGCTAAGATAAATCAAACTAATGAAGGGTCAAGGAATGAATGATTCAATGAATTAAGTAACATACAGACAAATTAGAGGAGTAAGGGGTAAGCACAGGACCTAAGAAAATCATCCTTCCTTTTTTCTTCATGACATGTGGAGTAAAAGAATGAGATTATTGGGTGTGCAGGTATATTGCCCCTTTCCTTTGCCTTAGCTCTTGTTTCGCTTATTCTTCTATTTTGCAGGAAGTTCCAGCACCAAATATTTTACTGGAATTGTTTCTTATCTTCTTTTTAACATGACTTTTATTGTGATAAGGGTGACTAGCTTTCTTCTAGGTGGACAACTAGCATGTGGATTGGTGTATTGTGTGGTTATTTAGTTTTAAGTTGTTTTATGAAAAGACAATTTGTGACAGACACCACAAGTGCATTCATGTTCAGTGCTCTGCTGTTTCTTGATGCACTGCTTGACCACATTTCCAGGCTCCCTTACATTTAGTCGGGTCATGTAAACAGTTATCACCAAGGTGTTATGAGTGGAAGTAAAGTGTGTCCTCTCCAGTCCAAGGCAGTTAAAAAACAACAACAACAACTGTGCCCTCTTCATTCTGTCTCTTATCTCCCTCTCTGGCCATATACAGGAAAAACGATGGCGTACTCTGATGCCCTAGAAAGCAAAACCATGAGATGAAAGGAGCTTGGATCTCTGAAGACACATTAGGAGCCGTCTCCTACCAATTGACATGACACTTAGCTTTTATCAAACTGAGCTCTAAAGGTGTTTGGTGTAACCCAACATCAGCTAGGAGACTGTACTCTCTTACAGAAAAAATCATCCTGAAATAAAATATATGTTCACATTGTTAATAGGGTCTTAGTAAATGAAATGGAATATTCTGAAGTAGAAGTAACATGACTATTTGGTACTACATATAATCATCAAATGAGAATGTTTTACTAAGTCAGAAAGGAGGTAAAAGGAAAAAAATAAACAGGTATGATCAGATTGAGGTTTGTTTTGTGCACATCTTCCTGAGTGAGTGTGTGGAGCATATGAATGCGAAAGGTAATGCAAGAGTATTGATTCTCTGCCCCTTTTTGGTGCAGGGAATAAAGGAAAGATGAGTCATCTGGTCACTTTTCAGCAGCAAAATCCCAGGTCACTTTGCTCCAGGCAGAAAAATATTTGGATACAAGGGCTGTAGAAATGGACTAAGAGAGAGATTGATAACATTTAACTTGTTGACTCATTCCTTCAAGTAATTCTGTTTCCTTACCCACCTTCAAAACTTTATTTTTTAAAAAATAGACTTTATTTTTAGAGAAGTTTTAGGTTGACAGAAAAATTGAAAGTTAGGCATAGACATTTTCCATATAATTTTTGCCCCACAAGTGCATAACGTCTCCCATTATCAACTTCCCCCCACCAGAGTATTACATTAGTTACAGTTGGCAAACCTACATTGACATGTTACCACTGAAAGAAAAGCTTAATTGTTCCTTTCTTCCCTCACAAATCAGGGTTTTGTGCAGTGTTCCTGACATATTATTGTTCTCCCTGATCTTTTTTTTTAAAGCATCAATGATTTTTTCTTAGTTTTCGTAAGTTTTTACTTATTCTTTTATTTTGCAAGAAGTTCCAGCACCAAATATTTCACTGATACTGTTTGTTATATTCTTCTTAATATTATTTGCATTGTAATGACAGTGACTAGCTTTCTTCTCAGTGGAGAACTAACGTGGATATTTCTGGTTTAAAATTTTTTACCATGATTTCTTCCCCTTGTGAAAGAAGCAGAATGCATTCTGTCAACAAGAAATATTCTAAAAAGTATATACTCTCCCCCGTCTCTACTAAAAATACAGAAAAAAAAAAAAGTAGCCGGGCACGGTGGCGGGCACCTGTAGTCCCAGCTACTAGGGAAGCTGAGGCAGGAGAATTGCGTGAACCCGGGAGGCAGGGCTTGCAGTGAGCGGAGATCGCGCCGCCGCACTCCAGCCCGGGCGACAGAGCGAGACTCCGTCTCAAAAAACAAAACAAAACAAAACAAAACAAAACAATATACTCTCTATGCTTACTATACATGTCTGTGTAAACACTCCCCCAAATGTTACTGCATAATACTGCATAAACTAATACAATTATTGCGCATGTGTCTGTGATCATAGCTAAAATATGAGTAGTGGGATCATTTTTGGTCATGTTTATAACTTTTCTATAAAACGTATGTTTTGGGGGGTCTTTATTGTATATAATTAAATAAAAGAAATGGCAGTTCATAATCACTGCTTCGCCTTTTCTGAAATAACTGGCACAAACATATGTGCATAAGCACTGTCCTCAGAAGACAGTTATGCATATTAGAGGGTTCAGAAATAAAGATAAAATGAATATTAATAGGAAACGGAGAAAAAAATCATCAAAAGTTGACCGCTGGTTGTAGTTATCTGTCTATGGTTAACAAATATCAATAGTAGTTTTAGAAATTTTACATTGTCATACTAGCTTTGCAATAATATTTATTTTCTACCCTATAAATGATACATGTCAAAAATATTTTTTAGAAATAAGTAACCAATAATTCACCGAATCTAATAAATTCTTGTAAAATACTCATATATCCTCGCTACTAGTCAGCTCCATACATATGGAGACATCCAGTGGCCTTTCCCTGCTCTTTTAGATCTATGTTACATTTTGTACTAAATTGTATTTCATGTTCCTTAGAAGTCAAACTCCAGCTGGAAATTTCTGCAGGTAACTGAAAAGCTTACATTCTCATCATTGTCTCTGGTTCTGTGCTCCTGCCACCTCCTAGCCACACTGCCTATGATCTCTGCCAAGTTGACTCAAACTTTCTGTTCAGCCTCCTGATTAAACTAATTTCCCTCCTTCTTTCTCCTTGTCCCCCTCACTCATCCCCAACTATTCATATTTTTGTACATATTTAAAATTATCCATTTCTCTCTACTGTTTCAGTTGCATCACATGTGTATCTTCCAATTATACATATATTCTGATTCCTAACTTAGTTTCTTCTTTGATCAATACAGTGTTTTGAAATGTGTCTCAATTTCAAAACGCAGGAAACTTTGGGTCATCTGTTTGCTATTTTCTTTTCTTTTCTTTCTTTCTTTTTTCTTTCTTTCTTTTCTTTTCTTTCTTTCTTTCTTCTTCCTTTTTCTTTCTTTCTCTTTCTTTCTTCTTTCTCCTTCCTTCCTTCCTTCCTTCCTCCCTCCCTCCCTTCTTTCTTTCCTTCTTTCTTTCTTTCTTTCTTTCTTTCTTTCTTTCTTTTATTTCTCTCTTTCTCTCTTTCTTTCTTTCTCTCTTTCTTTCTTTCTCTTTCTTTTTCCTTCCTTCCTTCCTTCCTTCTTTCCTTCCTTCCTGCCTGCCTTCCTTCTCTCTCTCTTTCTTTCTCTTTCCTTTCTTTCTTTCCTTTCTTTCTTTCCTTTCTTTCTTTCTTTCTTTTCTTCGTCTTTCTTTCTTTCCGTTTCTTTTTCGTTCTTTCTTTCTTTCTTTCTTTCTTTCTTTCTTTATTTCTTTCTTTCTTGCTTTCTGTCTCTTTCTTTCTTGCTCTTTCTTTTCCTTCCCGTCCTTCCTTCTTTCCTTCCCTTTCCTGCCTGCCTTCCTTCTCTACTCTCGCTTTCGTTCTGTCTTATTCTTTCTTATTTCTTTCTTTCTTTCTTTCTTTCTTCTCTTTCTTTCTTTCTTTCTTTCTTTCTGTCTGTCTGTCTCTTTCTTTCTCTTTCTTTTTCCTTCCTTCCTTCCTGCCTGCCTTCCTTCTCCCTCTCTCTCTCTCTCTCTCTCTCTCTCTGTTTCTTTCTTTCCTTAGCAGAGGCTGGAGTGCAGTGGCGTGATCTTGGCTCACTGCCACCTCTACCTTCCAGGTACAAGTGATTCTTGTGTCTCAGCCTCCTGAGTAGCTGGGATTACAGGTGCCTGCCACCACACCTGACTAATTTTCTTTCTCTTTTTTTTGTATTGTTAGTAGAGATGGCGTTTCACCATGTTGGCCAGCCTGGGCTGGTCTCAAACTCCTGACCTCGAGTGATACTCTTTTTGCTCTTTCTTTCTATATGAATTTCATTGTGATCTGCTAACGTGCTTACATGTTTTCAATCCAGTCATGTGTCAAGGTTTGCTTTCTATATAAGTGTGTAGTTTTACATGGTTCATATATAGTTGAAAACAATATAGGTTCTTACGTGATGAGGAAAGGTCAGGCAGTGCTATGGCTTGAGCACAGTGGGTGAGAGGATGAGATAATGGGAGCTAGAATGTATCTCCCCTTATGGGACATGAGCTTTCATTCTCCACAGATAAGAAACCATTAGAAGACTTTGAGCATGGGAGTGATATGATCTGACTTATATTTGCATGAGATAATTGTATTTAGTGTTTTGGGAAGAGACTAAAAGAAGGAAAAGAAGTGGCAGTGCAAACACTAACAGGAGGGCTTTGCATGCTGCAGGTGAGAAACAGTGTTTTATTGAGCTAAGCTGATTAGACTAAGGAAATTACAAGTGGTTGAATTCTGAATACATGTTTATGCGTACATTATGAGATTTGCTTAAGATTTGGTTGTGCTGTGTGAAGAAAATTAAGGAGTTAAAGTTTTGTTGTTACTGGTGTTTTTGTCTTGAAGTTAAAGTTTCTGTGAATCAGTGAGAGATAAAAGGGTTAGTTTAGAAAGAAAGATGAGTATTCTTCTTTAGGACATCTTAAGCTTCAGTTGTCCATTAGCTAGTCAAGTTTACATTTGGAAATAAAAGTCTTTTATTACAGGGAAGGTCTTGGTGATTATGTAAATTTTTGAGAATACAAATAATGTTACAAGGTTATATGGGATATCTAAGTTGTGAAAGTAGAAAAGAAGAGAAAAAGCTCCGTGGCAGAGTACAATGAGGGGTGAGTGCATGGATGAGGAGAGTGAGAGGTTCTAGTAGCCAAGTGGGTAAAGAGCTTCAGTGAAGAGGGAGTAAGAACAGGTTTGCTACGTAAATACCAACTAATTATGTTTTAGCTCATCTTTATCCAAATGCCTAAGACATAGACTGCCAAAAGTGAGAGTTCAAGAAATATTTATTGAATGAGTAATAGAAATTCTATCAATACATAAGATAATGTTACATAGATATTACACACATATTATTTTAAAATATTTCAGATTTCTAACATAGAGCACTAAACTATTGTATATTTCACACATGGAGGAAATAAATAAATCACTCTCAGAAAACATAAATGAAAAATTTTAAAGTAATACAAAACTGTTATTTTATTTTAAAATTGCTTTCGAGCACATGGTTGATAGAATAAAAAGAGGGCGAAACCCCAGAGCTACTATAACTTTCTGTTATCCACCATGTAAATCATAACTGGTGATATTTTTAATCTGAAAGAAAAGAAAAGCACAGTAATACAATAAATCGAACAGTTTCTTCTTTTTCTCCAGACATGTGACCATATAAATTGAATACTAGCAAGGTAACACATTTGATTAAAAAAAAAATTGCACCTTAAATTAGAAATAGGAAAAATTGAATTATGAAATAATAGCACTCTTAGAGTAGCTGATGGCTCAGGGGGACAGGTCTCTATGGAATAGAAAGGAGAGATATTGGCAATTTAAATGAAAACACCCTTGGCTGAAATTAATTCTGAAGGAATTTAGACATTTGTTCTTGCAGGTGACAGTATAATTGTGCATGAATTTGAGCCAATCAACTATTTCTGTAGTAGAACAGATGCCTCTATCCAAGTATGGAGAATAAGCTTTTCTGGCAATTACTCATAATCAGAAATAGTGACATCAATAGCATTCATATGCTAATTAGAATTTTTCCTTACTATTTGGTATGGATATTGACTGGTTTTCTGTTTAACCTATGTAACCCCAGGGTATTTGCACATTTTAGTTACAGAATCACACAAGGCAAAAAGTAGGCATTCTGCTTGCTTACGTAGTGTACTAATTTTCAAGCCAGTGTGATACAGTTTAGAAAAATAATTGAAATTTGATTTGATTGTGTTCAAGAATAAAAAGCAATACAAGTAGGAAATAGCAGTTTATAACACACAAATCATTCTCGGTGGCACAAAAAAACTGACTGCATTGTGACTACCATCTTACAAAGTTACGTATTTCGTCTATTTGCTTATGCTTCGGAGATGAAAAAATATCAAAGGAAGAATGGGATTAGCTGCAAAGCTTAGCCCTACTTACCATATATTTATATTAACAATGAAGAAAATGATAAGAACCCCAACAATAGTGTTAAGCATTCAAACTGAAAACTTGTTGGAAAAATATAACTGTCCATTCTAGAAATAGTATTAAAATAAGAAAAATTGCTATTCTATTGTCAAATGCATAATATGCACGTTTTCATTTTTGGCAAAAAATGTCTAGTGCTGAGAGAATCATCCAAGAAATGTTATGAACATGATATGGTAATTAAAAAAAAATTTACCAATACATAAGAACAATGTGGCATATCATTTACAAAGAAGATAAACTCTGGCAACAACAACAAAAATATGCAATATATTATGGGAAGAAACATAAAAGAAATAATTAGTGAAGAAGTGATTAATAAAATTATTTTGAATGTTATTAAATGCTAAATATTAATCAACTATTTTAAACAAATTTTTGTAAACCTTGAAACATGTATAATAGCTTTTGTCTGATTAGGGGTTTTACAGATGCTAAAATGTTTATAACTGAAAATATTTTGAGGCTTTATCCAGAGACAATAACTGCAGAGGATTATCATATTTTAAAATACTTCTTACAAACCTGAACACAGGCAATACTAATTTGAGAGTGCATGAAAATGACAATGACATAGCTATTCATCCCAATCCTAACAAATTGCAATGGAAGATATTTTTAAAATTATGTCATCCTATATTCCTTTTATTAGGCATTCTTTAAGTTTGAGCCTAAATGAAGTAGCATATATCTGCCTTGAAAATGTATAAATTTTACCTTATTCAACAATTATACAAGTACTTTCAGTTTCAATGAAATGTCCCCATATATCACAAATAGGTTTCAAAAAGAAAAATTTGAAACCAATGTCAAATCACAAAGGATCATTAAAGTTAGTGTCACTGTGCTCCTCTCTTTCCCTAACATGCACGTGTATATATGTATGAACAATTATTTAGAGACTGCATGCTAGGTTTGCTTAAAAGTATTGATGATATTTTAAAATATATAAATTCTATACAACATATATTTTTAAAATATTTACTTTTAAATTTTAAGGAAAACCATTGCTTTCACCACATAATATTGGAAGCAAAATGCAGTGCACATTATGTCCTTGAAAGCATCAAGAGACTTAAAATATTCTTTGAAGAAAGGAGAAATGGATTTTGCCCATAGAAAACTATTGGCATTAATCAAATTGCATATTCTTTTTACTTTTCTATTGTAGCAAAGAGCACATAACATGAAGAATAACCTCTTCCGTTTTTAACTATACAGTATAGTATTGTTAATTATACGCACAATGGTATACAGGAGATTTTTGGAACTTTTTTCATTTTATGTGACCCAAATTCTATACCTAACGAACAGCAACTCCTCATTTTCCCCCAACCACCCCAAGCAAAAATCATTCTCTCTTATGTTTCTATGAGTTTGACTATTTGCATACCTCATGTAAGCAGAATCATGCCGTATTTGTCCTTCTGTAACTGGCGTTATTTTATTTTGCGTATCCTGAAGGTTCATCTGTGTCATCATATTTGATAGAAATTCCTTCTTTTGATGGCTGAGTAATAGTTTATTGTATGTATATGCCACATTTTTTTAATCCATTGAGCCATCGATGGGGCATTTATGTTGTTCCTCCCTCTTGGCTGTCATGAATTATGGTATCATAAAAATGAAGTGCAAATATATCTTCAAAATCCTGATTTCAATTTTATGAGCTATATACCCAGATGTTGGATTCCTAGATCAAGTGGTTCTATCTTTAAAATTTTGAGAGGTTTCTGTACTGTTTTCTGTAGTAGTTGCAACATTTTACGTTTCCACCATGAGTGCACAAGGGTTCCACTTTCCCCACATGCTTTCCAGCGTGTTGTTGTTGTTGTTGTTGCTGTTGTTGTTAATGACCATCTTAATATATTTCACTGTGACTTTCATTTTCACTTCCCTAATGATTAGTGGTGTGAAACAGCTCTTGATATACTTGTCGGACATCTGTATGTCATCTTTGGAAAAAGCTCTGTTCAAGTCCTTTGCCCATTTTTTCATCAGATTGTTTATTTGTTTTGTATCAAGTTGTAGGAGTCCCTTTTTTGATATTAATTCTTTGTGAGATATATGGTTGGTAAATATGTTCTCACATTCCATAGGTTGCCTTTTCACTTTTCAAATTGTTTCCTTTGCTGTGCAGAAGTTTTGTAGTTTGATGTAAATCCCACTTGCCTGTTTTTACTTTTGTTGCCTGTGGGTTTTTTTGTTTCATATCATTTCTTATTCAAAAAAGCACTGACAAAATCAGTGTTGTTAAGGTTTTTTTTACTATGTTTTCTTCTAGAGTTGTATAGCTTTAAGTCTTATTTTTAAGTCTTTCATAGTTGTCTCTTACAATCCTTTTAATTTCTGTGATTTCAATGTTTCCTCATTCACTTCTAATTTTATTCATTTGGGTCTTTCATTTCTTAGTTAATCTAGCTAAAGTTTTAACAAATTTATTGATCTTCGCAAAAAAAAACTATGTTTTTTTTTATTTTTTAAGTTGTTTTTCTGTTCTATAGTTTATCTATTTCTGCTGGAATTTTAATTATTTTCCTTCCTCTGCTAGCTTCAGGCAGTTTGTTTTTCTTTTTCTAGTTCTTTGAGGTGTAAAGCCAAGTTGTTTGTGATCTTTCTTCCATTTTAATGAAGGTTTCTCTCACTATAAACTTTTCTCTTAATCGTGCTATTGGTCTTTCCCATTAATTTTGGCATATGATGTTTTAAATGTTTGTTTGTCTCAGATATTTTCTAATGAATTACATTATCCAATCAAATAATATAGAACACCTGAATTAAAATAAAAGCAAAGTCCAACTAGATGCTGTCTACAAGAGATTCATTTTTGACTTAAGTTCACACATATGCTAAGAGTTAAAGAATACAAAAATGCATTTTATGCAAATGGTAACCAAAAGACAGCATGGGTGGCTATACTTGTATCAAGCAAAATATACTTTTAGTCAAAAGCTATCACAAACGAAGAAAAAAGACATTATACAATGATGATCTATCATTCCTGGGTCAGTTAACCAAGATGTAACAATTATAAATATATGTGCATCCAACATTAGACCATCGAAATACAAGAAGAAAACTGGAAGGTAAAATAGATAACAGCACAATAATAGTATATCATGTCCATATCCCACTTTAAATAGACAAAACATCCAGAAAGAAGATTAATAAGGAAGCAGAGGACTTGAACAGCACTACAGACTACATAGACCTATCAGGCATAAATAGAATTTTCCACCCAACAGCAACAGAATACACATTCTTCTCACACACACATGTAACATCCTCCAGCACAGATCACATGTGAAGTAACAAAAAAGTTTTATACAATTTTTAAAGTTGATAATTATACTAAGTGTGTTTTTCAACCACAATTATGTAAGGTAGGTCAAGTGGGAATGAAACCCTTTAGGTTTTATCTTGGAAAGTCTTTATTTCTCCTTTATTTTTGAAGAATGCATGATTGGCAGTTCGTTTTTCTCCATCAAGTCTTTGAATATACCTTGACGTTCTCTTTCTGCCACAAGGTTTCTGTTGAGAAGTCTAATGGTCTTATGGGGGTTCCCTTGTGTAATAATGAGTCACTTTTCTCTTACTGCTTCCTAAATTCTCTTTGTCTTTGATTTCTGACAATTTTATTGTACTGTTTCTCATTATGTACCTTCTTAGATTTATCCTATGACAGAAAAGGGCTTCCAGAATCTGGATGTCCATTTATTTACTTAGATTTGGGAAGTTTTCAGCTATTACTTATTTAAATAACCTTTATGCCCCTTTGTCCCTTTCCTCTCTTTTTAAACCACCATAATGTGTATGTTGGTCTATTTTTCATTATCTTGTAAGTCTTAGACTTCATCCACTCTTTTTATTATTTTTCTTTTTTCTTTTTTTTGGGGGGGGTGTAATTTCAAAGGACCTGTCTTTGAGGTTTTTTCAGTCTTTCTTTGGTTTGATTAAATCTGCTCTTGAACCTTTCTAATAAATTTGTCAGTTCAGTTATTACGTTCTTCGGTTTCAAAATTTCTATTTGGTTATTCTTATACATTCTCTCTCTCTTTCTCTTTCTCTCTCTCTCTCTTTTTATTTTTATTTTTTATTTTTTTGAGACAGTGTCTTGCTCTGTTGCCCAGGCTGGAGTGCAGTGGTACAGTCTCAGCTCACCCTACCTCCTGCGACCTCTACCTCCCAGATTCAAGTGATTCTCATGTCTCAGCATCCCAAGTAGCTGGGATTATAGGCATGCACCACCAGATGTGGCTAATTTTTGTATTTTTAGTAGAGACAGGGTTTAACCATGTTGGCCAGACTGGTCTCGAATTCCTGACCTCAAGTGATTCCCCTGCCTCAGCCTCCCAAAGTGCTGGGATTACATGAGTGAGCCACCACGCCCCGACCCTTTTGATGATATTCGCATTTTGTTTATGTATTGTTTGCTTGAACTTGTACAGCATATTCATAACAATCACTTTGAATTCTTTACCAAGTAATTCATATACCTCAAAGTCTTTAAGGCTGGCTTCTGATTTATTGTCTTCCATTCTCTTATGTTTCCCTATTTATTTGCGTGTCTCTAACTTTGTATTGGTATCTGCGTATTTGAAAAAAACAGCCACCTCTCCTGGTCTCTATGTACAGGAAAAGACAGTCACCAGTCACCTCAGCTCAACCAGAGAGTCCGGGAGCTTCTGAAATGTTCGGAGGCAAGATGAAACTTTTGTGGCATGTACATGCGATTTCTCTATTAGAAAAGGTTTATGGATGGTTCTTCTTGGGAGAATTATGATTTCTTGTTCCCCTTGGTGTTTGACTGTGACACTGAAAGTTGTCTAGCTCAATAGTAGCAAGCTGCCTTCCTCTCTCTTTTTCTCTGTGACCACTAGGCATCCAAAATATGCCAGCTTCTCATCAGAACTCTCAAAACAGGTAAAACACATACTAGTCCCTTGGTAAGTTTTCCAAAAAAGCCAGAATGCTGAATGCATGCTCTATTCCCCTTCCCGCTTCCCAAAATAAAGTCTCATGTTCCTACCCTTCTACTCATAACACCAACTCTTCTACTGATGACACAACAGCAAGCCACCCTCCTTTTTAAAACTCTCAGTGCCCTCCAGGCATATAAACTATGCCTGTTCCACCAGTGCTCCAAATGAAGTGAGAAAAGAACCCGTTGTTTGGGAAGCTCCCCAAACCCAGAATGTTGTATGCATGCTGCACTGTTCTTATACCCCAAGGGAAAAGCTGCAAGCTGGGCTGTTCTCTCCCAACCCTGAGATCTGCTGACCTGAGGGAGTGTTAATGTGTGTAGAATCCGAAATTGCTCTTTTTACCTGTTTCAGTGCAGCTGCTCCCAGCTTTGTGTTTGTCTGGTGTACTAAAACTTCTCAATACTATTCTGCAAATCTTATAAAGATATTTTGGTGAATGTATCATTATTAAACTGGTGTTTCCATGGGGAAATGAAAACTGGTACTTTCTATTCCCTCATCTTTCTGTCATCACTTGTAAATTTCACATTCTTAATACTGGCACCACTGTCTCCAATGTAGAATATGTGAGAAGAAAAAAATAAGGAGGAAGACATATTTCACTAGGAAACCTATATCTGTCTATGGAAGAAACACATCTAAAATTCAAAATTAGTCTTTCTCAATACTGGATAAAAACTATTACATTATATAGGAAATTTAAAAATGACTATATTGAAGACAACATGTAATTTCAAGAAATATGATGAAGGGGAACTATTATAATTACATAGCGCTTCCTTTTTTCCAAAACTGACTAATGATTAAAAAACTTAATTGGTGAAGTATCTCAACTGTGTAAAATCTAATCTAATCCATGAGAAAGCATTGTAATATTTTTACAACAATAGTTAATGAGACATATTTGCAAATACTTTGTAGCACTTGGAATATATTTCTAAGCATTTCCCACTGAATATTTGTAAGCATTTCCCACTTGTTGAACATTTTAGATATTATTATGTGGTATTTTTTGGTGATGGTATAGTATATCATCATACTGATGGGTGTCTTTCTCATAAATGGTTTAACACCATGCCCTCTGTGCTGTTCTCATGACAGTGAGTGAGTTCTCAGAAGACCTGGTTGTTTAAAAGTGTGGCACCTCTCCCTCTCTGTTTATTGCTCTTATTCCTGCCATGTAAGACACCTGCTCCCACTTTGCCTTCTACCATGGTTGGAAACTTCCTGAGACTTCCCCAAATGCAGAAGCCACCATGCTTCTTGTACAGTCTGAAAAAATGTGAGCCAATTAAACTACCTCTTTTCTTTATAAATCACCCGGTCTCAGGTATTTCTTTACAGCAATGCAAGAACAGAGTAATACATTCCTAATCTGAGGAAAAAAAGTGTTCAGTCATTTATCATTAAGCATAATATGTTTTGTAGGATTTTTAGAACTGCCTTTTCACAGACAGGATTTTTTTTTTTATTTTGTTGATTATTCTTACTATAAGTGGGAATCAAATTTTGTTAAATGCTTTTTTCTGGTTTTATTGAAATGATAATGTTTTTCTTTTTTCTGCAAATTTTGTGAGCTGAATTTATTAATTTTCAGATGTAAATCAAACCTAGAATAAACTCTATTAGGTCATTACTGATTATCTCATTTTATAGTGATGAATCTCACTTGTTAATACTTATTAATTTTTTTCCCTTGTTAATGGGGAATGTCTTCTACAGATATCTTTTTCTACAATGTATTTATTTGTCCATTTTTCAAGTCAGGTGTGGCAGTATCATAACTGAGGGGGATGTTCCCTTTTACATTTTTTAATGTGTATGTGTAAGATTGCTATTATGTATTTGGATATTTCATATAATTTATCAGTGAAGCCACTAGATTCAATAAACTTCACTGTGGGAAGGTTTTCATTAGAAATTTATTTTTGGTGTATGGATATACAGAGTTTCTATTTCTTCTTTTGTCAATTTTAATATTGTATCTATTTAAAGTGTTTTTTTAAATTTTCTCTAAAGTTGTTGAACTTATTACTATAAAATTATTCCAAATTTTCACTTACTATGCCTTTAATAATCAAAAGATGTTAGTAATATCCTGTTTTCTCTCCTGATACTAGTATTTTCTCCTTTAAAAAAATCTTCCATCAATTTAGAGTTTATAAGTTTATTGTTTCCATGCAAACAACTTTGACTTCATTAATTCTCTCTCTTCTTTTCTTTTCTGTGTTACTGATTTTTTGTGTTACTTTTCTGTGTTACTGATCACTTATTTTATGCTTTTAACATTGGGTTTGTAGATTTCTGCTAATTTATTTATTATCTTATGCTTTTAACTTTGCATTTAATTTTATTGTCTTTGCTTATGTTCTTAAGGTTAAAATTTAGAAAACAAATTTTAGAGATTTATTTCTTTCTAATGTAAGCACTGAAAAGACCAGTTTCCTCTAAATACTAATTTAGCTGCTTTCTATGAATTTTCATATGTTCATTATTATTTTTAAATAAAATATTTATAATTTACTGTGTGATTTCTTCTGTTATCCATGTGATATTTAAAGTTATATTAATTTCTAAATATGTCATTCTTACATGTAACTTATTTATTTCTAATTTGATTCTGTTTGGTCAAATACCTTATTTTGAAAGATTTTAAGACTTTTAAATGTATTGAGACTTGTTTTGCTATCATAAATTCTATTTATTATTGACATGTGTGAACACTCAATGTGCATTTGAAAATTCTTAATCACAAAATACATTTGGGCCTCCATGCTGCTCTCTGAGTTTCTGATATTTATCTTTCAGTTCACTCACCAAGCATCTACACAGATCATTTCAAGCCTTCACTACTCTTCTCAAATTTGTAAACCTTCTCATCTATTTTTCACAGAAAATGACCTCACCTCTCACTGCATAGAGAAAATAGATGGCCTCAGACAGGAATGTTCTCACTTTCTGATACCAAATTTAGAAACCTATTTTCCCTTTCACTTGATAAAGTAGTGGAGTTTTTCTTCCAATGAAAGGCTAATCCCTTTGCTCAGGAGTTTGTAGCTCTCTTTCATAAACCTTACCCAGAAGTTTATGCCTTATCTCTCATATATTTTCAGCTGGTGCCTTTCAAGTAGTTCTTTTTCTCTTATTAAACTCACTACAACTTAGTGGGGGAAACAGCACAACAGAACCCCTGATCATCCTGCGGTTACCTTCAGATCTCTTTCCTCTCTCTCACAGTAAAATGTCTCAAGCATGTTTTAGTGTGATTTTATTTCCTCACTTTCTGTTCACTCCTCTCTATACAGAAACTTCACTCTCTTCCACTGAGGTAGTTAATAACTCAATAAACTAACCAAACCAACTCATTCTATCATCAATACGTGACCTCTGTTTCCCAAGTGAGAAAGGGCTCTATGAGACTAGTGTAAATGACATTACCAAGTACCCATAATTCTAATGCTACCAGAAACAGACTTGTGGGTAGAGACTTTTCCACTGGAGTTGACATCACCATTGCACTCAACAGTGGTCAGACCTTTTCACGAGATGGGTGTGGATTTCCATGATTCTCTCTTCATCCCAAAAAACAAGACAGAATGAAGTATGACTATGTATCTAAGACCCTACAGGAAAAAAAGAAACACATAAAAGAAAAAACACACCTAATAAAAAATGTAATTTTGGTATCTGCTTTGGAATATTGTTGCTGTTGTGCTATTGGTTATATGCTAATAGTCATATGAAGAAGACTTTTCACATTCCTTTTCACCTATTTCTAACCATAACTTTAGCAGACTATGCTTGTATAAACTGAAATGCAACACTTCTAGAATAACATCTTTTCGTCACTGACATCAAATAATTTAGAAAAAAATACTATTTCTAAGTGATTTTACTTTTTAGAGCAATGTGGTTATCTGCATGTATTCAATAAAAAGCAACTTTGCCAGGTTATAGTTAGACACATACATTGCACAGCAAAGTTCATACTTTTGGGATCATATTTAAAACTCAACTTCATATGAAAATCAGGCTGACAATAATAATGACAGCAATAATTACGGAACATTATTGTAGTTCCTTTGTGGGGTCAGGGCCTATAAGGCTTTCCTAGGACACTAGTATAGGATCTCTTCTATGACTTGAAGTGGTCATATAGTCGGTAGTAAGGAAAGCCACTTTCTGGCATAGCATAAACTTCAATAAACCTGGGGAAATACAATTCACCCACATTATAATTTCAGTAAGCAAACCTAGTGAAGATGAATTTCTTCATTTTGATTTTTTAGCCTTGAAATATACAAATGAATATGCATAATAGAGATTATTAAAAACACAACCCTAGAGTTCTTAAAGTAATATCTTCTGTGACATTTTTGGTATTCATAAAGGTTTCATAAACCTTACCCCAAAGTATATCCCTTATCTCTCATATATTTTAAGCCTGTGCCTTTCTAGCAGTTCTTTCCACTTATTATTAAATTCACTGCAACCAAGGGGGAAAAGCAGCACAACTTAACCCCTTCCTTAACCCCTCATCAACTTGCTGCTACCTTCAGATCTCTTTCCTCTCTCTCACAGCAAAATTTCTCCAGTGTGTTTTTAATATTCTTTTATTTCCACACTTTCTATTCACTCCTCTCCATATAGCAAGTTTACTATCATCTAGTGAGATGTTAATTACTCCAGTAAGTAATTAGCTCTGTATCACATATTAATTTATATAATACAAAGTAATATCACTTTAAATAATACATATTACATATATTAATTATATATAATATATAAAGTAACATATAATTACTTTATATTATATAAAGTAATATTATTAAAGTAATATTAATTTATTTTAATTATTACTTATTAAGTAATGTGTTTAATTAATTAATAAGTAATACAATGAGTATTTGTATTGGGTTATATTTTTAACATTTTTGGAATTGTCCTCTGACACTGTGTCATCTTAGATTTACTGGTGGAAATCAGTGACAGCAATGTTTCTCTTAACCAAATTAGTCTCTCTGCACAAGCCGGATCCAGGAAATAAGAAAGACAGATGCAGAGGCCCTGACTCAGGGAAGAGCATTGCATGACCTAGAAGCATATTTTACTATAAAAACTGCCATGTGCAAATGATGAACTAGTACACGGTGAAAGAAGTAACAAACTCAGTATTCCAATATAAATGTAAACAGCTCTCAAATATATAAGATTAAGTTTAAAAAGTAAAAACAGATCAAAATGTAACATAAGAAGGTGGGGTGAGGGGATTGTGCCAAAGAGTAAGACCAGGGTAAAGGTGAAAAAATAGAAAATAAAACGTAACAAAGTAAATTTAATTTGGTGACATGAATAGACCAAAGACTATGATTATTGGCCTGAGGTTGAAAAAAGATGGACTGACTTACATTGTGACTGAAACAGAACGAATGTGAGAGACAAGAAATGAAGCTGAAGATTTACATAGAAGTCATGTTATGAAGTGCTTTATAAGCTGTAAGAAAAGTGTTTAATTATCATTTGTGTAAATATAAGGGGTCAAAGTGCCATTTTGTTGCACAGATATATGGCATAGTAGTGAAGTCTGGGCTTTCACTGTAACCATCACCCAAATAATGTACATTGTACACATTAAGTAATTGATTACCCCTCACCCCCTCCCACCCTTCCAAGTCTCCATTATCTATCATTCCACACTGGATGTTTGTGTGTGCACAATACTTAGCTTTAACTTATAAATTGAAACGTATGGTATTTGACTTTTTGAGAAGTTTTATGCTGACTAGACATCAGCTGATTTGTACTTTTAAAATGATAACTTGGGGCTGGGTGCAGTGGCTCACACCTGTAATCCCAGAACTTTGAGAGGCCAAGGCGGGCAGATCACGAAGTCAAAAGTTGGAGACCAGCCTGACTAACATAGTGAAACCCCGTCTCTACTAAAAATACAAAAATTAGCCGGGTGTGGTGGCATGTGCCTGTAATTCCAGCTACTCAGGAGGCTGAGGCAGGAGAACCACTTGACACCAGGAGGCAGAGGTTGTAGTGAGCCTAGATCACACCACTGCACTCCAGCCTGGGCTCAAAAGAAAAAAAAAAAGATGATTTGGGTTACTGTATTGACAGGATTAGAAGGAGACAAAGGAGACCAGTATTGCAGTAGTCTAGGTGGGAGGTGGGAGGTGGGAGAGTGGAAAGGAATTGACAAATGAAATAGATCGGATTGGGGGTAAGTGGTAGTGCAAGGAAAACAGTGATTAGATTCAGGATAAATTTTGGAGTTAAATTACCAAACTTTCTCACGTACTGAGAAGGGGATGTGGACTTGGTGAGAATTCACAGAAGAGAAAATTCAGTATTGACAATATTGACTTCTGGGTTTCTCCCCTTCTGGGATGTTACTGCTACAAGGACCACAAATGTGATAAAGATCTGATGATGGAAAAAGTAAAATTCAGAACTGTTTTGTTATTTCTATGTGCTTCCTTTTCTTTAAGTAACACAGGCATTTAAGATATTTTGTCAGAGGAGAAGGGTCAGATGCTCTCTGGGGAGAAGGAGGCTTAGTGTTTGCCATGTGGAGTAGACAAGACAATGTGGAACAAAAGATGGATTATCCAATTGATCATTTTTAAAAATTTTGCTTGAGTAAAACTTATGATCTCCCCCCACTCCCCCAGCCACACACACACACACGGAGAGAGAAAAAGAAGCAAAATTATATCCATGTATTTGTATTTGTGGGGAGAGTGCCTTTCTAATCTCCCTGGCAATTGTGGTTCCCGCTACATAAACTCACAAAGAAATGTGTTAGTCACACTCTGGCAAGATGAAAAGCATGGACTGTGATTCGGAGTAGTATAGTCTACGTCTGTGGAGAAGTACTCCAGTGGGAGAAGTGGAAAAAATTATTAAGTGGAGATAAGATAGAAGTAAATAGTACCTGAAATATGTAAATAAGACGTATATAAATAGAATGTTGTCCTCATTGGAGAGACTTAAAGGTGGACCTACTAGTGGGATATTGTTAAAATTGAATATTCATTTCTGATTAAAACGAGAAAAAACTTAATTTTCTATAAATGAAAAGAAATGTTCTCAACTTGCTGAAAATTATCTACCAGAAATTGCTGTAAACAAAACACTTAATGATGAAATATTAAAATAAATTCCATTAAAGTCAAGAATAATTATGATGCCCAATATCACTATAATTATCCAACGCATTAGTAGCACACTGGAATAAATCATTCTCCTCAACAACGAAACTCATGCAGACAACAAAATAAGCAGAATTCATCACACAGACACTGCCTGGGAATATTCAGATTAAAGAAATGCATAGAGCTTCTTAAATAGATAGGCTGGAAGTACTTTCTGATTTATAAGAATATTTGGAACATATAGAGCACTTATTAGACACAGTTCTTGTTTTTGTTAAACATATTAACACTTGCTTAACCTTCCCAACAAACTTGGGAAATTGTGTACAAGTTTTATACTCATTGTATAGATTTGTAAACTGAAATGTGGAGATATATATTAGTTGCCCAAAATTACTTTAGAAAGACCCAAATCAAGGCAGTCTAGCTCAAAAGTCCAAAGTATTTTTTACCATTAATCATTCTCACTGCCTTGAGACGTTTTGTTTAATACCTACTCCTACCACTGACAACTCTTGGTTTTACTGCACGATCATTTCATTCATTTGAGTTTTTAGACCTAGTAAGTACATTTTATGATTTACCATTACACAACATGAAAAAATCCTCCAAATTACCACTTGCTGCATTAGTACATACATTGAAGAGTATATTTATCTAACTGATCAATCAACTAAGAAAATGTTGGGAATCAACCCCCCACAGAAACAGATGTGAGGACTCTTGTCTTTGCAACCTCCTTCATAGAAACTCTTCCAATTCTTTCTCCATTATTTCATAGCACTTCTGATTTTCATCATTAAAGCAAACGAAATGGTAAGACTGAAGGAAATCTGGATACTCTTTACTTTATGTTATTTAATAAATGATACTATTAAATTAGAACTAGCATCTGGAAGAAGGGCTCCTAGAGAGAACAGTGCCTTGAATGTTATGTTATTTGTAATGCACCAAATGATTGCCTACATCAGTGCAGACAGACTAGAAAGTATTTACTGAGAAACCCATATGGAATATTCATGTCTAAACCAAGCATTGCCCATAATGAACACTATAGTTAAGTTCAAGTGCATTATATTTTAGAACTGAACTTCTAATACATTATATATCTTGACTAATGCAATAATGAAAAACATCATCATATTTAACATGAAGTGTTCATTAATTTTTCAGTATTAACCTATTTTAAGTAAGCAACAGAGATCTATTTGCTGAACACAAGATTTTTCAAAGTATCATTGAAAAGAAAAGATAATTCAACTAAGATTACAAGTATTATTTTCTTAATAAAGTTAAAAATAATTTTTAAATTGGGGCACAAGTCTACATACAACAAGAAAAAAATTACATAGGGTACACCTATTCTTGATAATATTATTTTATCAACCTAGAGAAGAGGCATACCCAAAAGAAAGAAATGTTTAGTGAAAAAAACTTGCATATATTCTTGATTAGTTTTCTCTATCAAAGGCCATTTAATGTACATTTTTAAGAAAAAGTAAGTAATTTAAAAATAATGTATGTAATTAAATTAATTAGCATTATCTTGTGCCAATTCTATAGCTCTATAGCATGACAGAAGCATATGTACTATATTACATGGGAAATACAATTTGAAAGTATCTGGCTTCCCACTTCCTCTCCTCCCATCTTCGAAAGTAATCTCCACACATCTGCAAAACAGATCTTAAACCCACATCAGGAAGTATTACTTTCTTGTTCAAAATTATTTAATGACTATCCATTGCTTTTAGAAATAACTATGATTTACCTAAAGTGCCTACACATTTCATATTATTTTTTTCTAGTCAATTTCTCCAAACTTGTGCTTTCATTGAACCTATTGAAATATAGTCAAATCAATTGAAATATAGTCAAGCCACTTTGGTTTTCTTTCAGTTTTTGATCATGATCAGTTTTGTGCCAACTCAAGGTCATTGGCCTACCATTTCTTTCTCCTTAAATGCTGTTAAACCTCACTATTTGCATGGCTATTTTCTTCTCTTTGGTTATTTCTTAACACAAATATATTCCACAAAGAGGCCTTCTCTATAATTCTTATTAGAGAATGTTTCCTCCTGTATTATTGATGTCAGTCTCTTGACTTTTTTATTGATGCTAGTTTATCTGTATTTACCCATTTTTTCCTGACTCCTCTACTGGAATATAGTCCATGAAGACAGGAGCTGCATATTTCCTCTTCCAAGTTCTTAGCTCCTGGACAAATAGGTGAACTATAGATATTCGTTGAATGGGTAAAGCAGTGATGACTAATTAGGGGGGAAAAAAAAACATGTTTTTTCATAAAATAAAATTGATAAGTGATAGCTTAAATGACAAGCAAATTTTGACATTGTATTATATTCCTATAAGCAGTATAGCTTTGGGTCCAACATATTTCTTTATTTAGGAATCAGGATTCCATTGATAATAATTGCAATACTTGACCTTAATGAATTTTATTCAGGCTAATTTTTAAAGCATATTTGCTTGTTCTGTAAATCTTTTCTTTTCTGCAAACCTTTTCTGAGTTGTGTATGCATTAGGCCTGTCAAACTTACTCTGTCTAGACTACAACTCCTAATTTCACCCCCTCATCCAGACCTGCCTATCTGCTAGTTTTCTCCATTTCAGTAAATACTGTCACCATCCACATAGTTTTGAAGCTACTGTCAGAGTCTTCCTTAATCTTTCTCTTTTCTTTACCCCTTAAAGTCAATCTGCCAGCAATTCCAGATGTTGTGACTCTTAAACATCTCCTGAATCACTGTGCTTTTCGTCAGTTACGTACTTCTCACCTTAAACCAAGAGGCTAGTAAGTGTCAAGACTTTTGCTAAAATGTTGGCCTTTATTGTCTGATAGAATGGGACAGCATTATGTGAAAGGAATGAGCCATGGTGAAAAGAATGAGAAGAGATGTGTATATATATATTTTATATATATTATATATACATCTATATAAAAAACATATATTTTAGAAATATATATAGAAATACACTATAAATATATATAGTTATTTCTAAAATATATATATACTGAGTAGTGCTGAAGAGATATTTGGCTCTGAAACAGAAACAAATGAAGGTGATGATGAAAATAAGTATATACGTGTGGGATGAGTGGATGCAGGAAATATTTAAACAAATAGCATAAGACTGAAAAGTGAGTGCAGCATCAGATTGCAGAGAAATTGTCTCCCAGCACCATATATATTGTTTCGGTTGGATTTTTAATACATTCAAGGCTGTTACCTGTAACTCAAATTATCATTCTTTGTTTCTCTCATAATTATCTTGGTACCAGGACCATTATTGCAGTGGCATTATTAGAATTATTTTCTGGGTTGTACATATTAGGAAACTCAATACCAGATAACTTAAAATTTAAAATAAAAATATTCTGACTTCGAAGTACATACCCTTTATACCATACAACAGGAATTCACCCTGCGTCACTCACATGTATATGAGCAGTGCTAGTATAATATGTGATGGTCATTAGCACCTGTGGAATTTAATTAATTTACAAAGTAGTATACTTGAATATGAAGAACATTCTTTTATATATGTGTGTGTGTTGTATTTCTCACTGAATAAGGAATAATTTAATTGATTGATCAATATCTGTCAGTGAATGACTAAGATAACATTTTAGGCAAAACTCAGCAGGGCCTCCACAGCATCCTCATAAATGCTCCTTAGTTCCCACATGATTCACTGTTAGTCTGCTTTCTATAAAAGTAATCTAAAATCATTTTTAAATCAAATTAAAAATGCTTACATTTATAATAGTTTGATGGTTACTCAATTACAATGTCAACAAACAGATGTGAGACTGAACTATATTTAGAGAAATGACATTACTGTGAAATAAATGAGTCCAGATGAATTATTACTTTCTGTCTAGAAGACTGGAAATTTCAAATATATCATCTGCCTGTCCCAACAGTGCAGGTAGGAGAGCTAGTTCTTTGTGGATTGTTAATTATAGCCCTTAATAATGCACTACAAACTCTCCCTGAAGTGCATGCTCTGGAAAGGTGGTACTTTTAAGAAAATGTAGTGTGGAATTTTCTTGTAAAAGATATTCTATAATACCTAAACATAAAGTTAAAATTAATTTTTTTTTAAATTCTATAGTTAGGAAGAGAGAGTCCACAATCTCTACATAGGATCTCATTAGGTCATTTATGAGAATTTCAGTGATGTTGACTCCAAGGTTCCTTGTAGTCCTATTAACAAGTGTTCACAGGCAATTCCTGTGGATTATTCTCTATAAAATTCATAATAATTCCAGACATTAGGTATTGCATAGCACAACACCAGTGACTCCTTTGACTATTCCAAGAAGACATTTCATTTTGAGGAAATGCTTGGGGAGGTGGGAGATGGCATCAAAACTGGTGGGTGTCTGACTTGGAAAATCCTCCTCCTCATGTTCAAGGAAAACCAACTTCTGATTGAGCATGGTTTTTCAAACTTATCTCTATCAAAGTATGGTGCAGGAGCATTTGGGGGTTATACATGGCATGTCTTCCATTTCAAAATAACCCACCTAAGATCTGACTTACCTGTGTGTTAATTCTGGAAAGCAAGTCTCACTTGAGAAATAGATGAAATACAAGATTTTGTATTTCTTTTTCTATGACATTTGTCATATAACATGCATTGATTAATTAATGTTGTATCTGACACTGTACTAAATATTTTAACTACACGATTTCAGTTAATACCGTCAATGTTTGTAGAAGCAAAGTGTTATTATTATTCTCATTTGCAGAAATGAAAACAAGGTTTAATGGGGTTTCATAACTTGATCTAGGACACATAGCATGTGAAGGCCATGACCACTAAACCATACACTGTCTTCCGTGGAGTGCTGAATTTTTGATAGATCTCTGTCCTTTGTTCATTGTTGTATTTCATCTGAATTAAACTATCCACGCAATTGTAAGAGTGGTAATTTCAACATTCAATAACATTAATTTGTTTTAAATAAAAAATGCTTCTGACTAGTAAACTAAGTCATCTAGATCTTGAGAATATAAAACCTTTAAACACACAGTGTTCATCTTGTCATTGCAGCTATTAAATAGAGTAAAATGAAAGTACCAAAAAATGTTATGAGTCCTTCATTATAGGTTAAGAACATTATTACCCTTGTTGTACCAGTTTGACTAAAATGCAGCTGATAAGCTGTGTAAATAGGAAATGTGTTTTTGCTGATAAAATGTCAGTAATACCAAAAATGAATGAATGCCATGCTAAGAACCAGGTTAATTAGGAAATGGCCCCTGAATACCATCTGGCAAATAGTAGAGTTAGTGAGTTTAACACTTTCATAGTGATGCAGAGCCAAGGGGTATGAACAAAGACATTATTCTGATAATTAGAGAATCACAATGTTCTGAAGGAGGGGGAAGGGTATGATGTCAGGCTCGCTGTTTATGTTTGAGTCACCTTCAAAACACTGCTTCCTAGTAATAGGCAGCCCATTTTGGAAAGGTTTTGTAAATAATGGTTCAATACCTCCTGAATCTTGTATTTTAACATTTGACAAGTATTTATTTTTTTGGTGCTAGAAAATGTTGTCCTTGAGTCAGGGAGAAATCTGTCAGCAAGAAAGGACAATTATGAAAATTGACTATTTGAAAGTATGTTGAAAAAGCTTTGTGAATGTTAATGCAGCTTATCATGCTCATTTCTACTTGACAAGTAGGTATACAAAAGTATATGGATATATATTATATATGTATGCATCTACATATTCTATTGCATGAATGATTAAATAGTACAAACAACCCTCAATTTGGGGTGCAATGTAACTGCATCAGTATCTTTTATAAATATATCCCTATACAAGTATTATTTGTGATTAGCATGTAGCAAGAATGTCTGTGTCTTCCACTCTCCTTCATTCCAGCTTTATTACATTTGCACATTTCCCTCTATCCCATTTTCTGTTATGAATTTTACTAATCTACGGCCAAATTTTACTGACATCTCACTAACACATTATTCCAAACCTGGTTATTTTTTTGAAACTCTCATATTAATTCTTAGCATCTCACAGCAAGAAATCTTGTTCCTCTAGGGTAACTGAGATAGTTCCTGGTAAGTTACTCAATGTTTGTCTATTTTTGGAGCCACGCCATATACAGTCAAGTCTGAGAAAGTGAATAGAGAGATGGAAGCTGGACTGGCAACTTTGTATGACTTCCAGAAGCAGGAAAAAAAAAAAAAAAAAAAAAAAAGGACTAAGATTTGGAAAGGAGGAGTGGTTCCCAGGAGAGCAGGTAGACACTTTCTTAAACCTATCCTCAAAAATGATTCACACTACATTCTCTGAAATTCAAATTCCAAAATACCCTTTTTGAAGGCATCCTACTGGAAAGATGTCATTTGTCTACCTATATGATAAAAGAAAAGCAAGTATAAGCAATTGGAACAAACGATGATAGGAGTCTGATCTATAAGAGTAAGGATTGTGACTGTTTTATCAACATTGTACTTCCCATTTTCTCACAGTTTTTGACACTTAGGATATGGTATCTATATATGTAATGAGTGAACATTTACTATATGAGTAGAAAATTATTATTTGAGTAGAACTTTGTGTAGCAAACCCCAGGCAAATAATGAGCTATGCTTTGTTTGTCTTTGTCCCCTCCAGAACTCATGCATTGCAAACTTAATCCCTAATGCAACAGTGTTGGAAGGTTGGGCCTAAGGAAAGATGTTTATATTATAAAAGCCCCACACTTAAGAATGGATTAATGGAGGAGGTTTCAAGATGGCCGAATAGGAACAGTTCCAGTCTGCAGCTCCCAGTGTGAGCAACGCAGCATTTCCAACTGAGTTACCGGGTTCTTCTCACTGGGGCTTGTCAGACAGTGGGTGCAGCCACTGAGCAGGGCTGGGCATCACCTCACCTGGGAAGTGCAAGGCGTCAGGGAATTCCCTTTCCTAGCAAAGGGAAGCCATGATAGATGGTACCTGGAAAATCGGGACACTCCCACACTAATACTGTGTTTTTTCAATGGCCTTAGCAAATGGCACACCAGGAGATTATATCACATGGCTAGCTCAGAGGGTCCCATGCCCATGGAGCCTGGCTCACTGCTAGCACAGAAGTCTGAGATCAAACTGCAAGGTGGCAGCGAGGGTAGGGGAGGGGCGTCTGCCATTGCTGAGGCTTGAGTAGGTAGACAGAGAGGCCGGGAAGCTCGAACTGGGTGGAGCCCACCACAGCTCAAGGAGGCCCGCCTGCCTCTGTAGACTCCACCTCTGGGGGCAGGGCATAGCTCAACAAAAGGCAGCAGAAACTTCTGCTGACTTAAACGTCTCTGTCTGACAGGTTTGAAGAGAGTAGTGCTTCTCCCAGCCTGGAGTTTGAGATCTGAGAACGGACAGACTGCCTCCTCAAGTGGGTCCCTGACCCCTGAGTAGCCTAACTGGGAGACATCTGCCAGTAGGGGCTGAGTGACACCTCATACAGCCAGGTGCCCCTCTGAGACAAAGCTTCCAGAGGAACGATCAGACAGCAACATTTGTCGTTCTGCAATATTTGCTGTTCTACAGCCTCTGTTGGTGATACCCAGGCAAACAGGGTCTGGAGTGGACCTCCAGCAAACTCCAACAGACCTGCAGCTGAGGGTCCTGACTGTTAGAAGGAAAACTAACAAGCAGACAGGACATCCACACCAATACCCCATCTGTACGACACCATCATCAAACACCAAAGGTAGATAAAACCACAAAGATGGGGAGAAACCAGAGCAGAAAAGCTGAAAATTCTAAAAATCAGAGTGCCTCTTCTCCAAAGGAATACAGCTCCTCGCCAGCAATGGAACAAAGGTGAGTAGAGAATGACTTTGACGAGTTTACAGGAGAAGGCTTCAGATGATTGGTAATAACAAACTTCTCCCAGCTAAAGGAGGATGTTCGAACCCATCGCAAAAAAAGCTAAAAACCTTGAAAAAAGATTAGATGAATGACTAACTAGAATAAACACTGTAGAGAAGGCCTTAAATGACCTGATGGAGCTGAAAACCGTGGCACGAGAACTATGTGATGCATGCACAAGCTTCAGTATCCGATTTAATCAAGTGAAAGAAACGGTATCGGTAATTGGAGATCAAATGAATGAAATGAATGAAACGAAGCGAGAAGAGAAATTTAGACAGAAAAGAGTAAAAAGAAATAAACAAAGCCTCCAAGAAATATGGGACTACGTGAAAAAATACAAATCTACGTCGATTGGTGTACCTGATAGTGACAGGGAGAATGGAACCAAGTTGGAAAACACTCTTCAGGATATTATGCAGGAGAACTTCCCCAAACTAGCAAGGCAGGCCAACATTCAAATTCAGGAAATACAGAGAACGCCACAAAGATACTCCTCGAGAAAAGCAACTCCAAGACACATAATTGTCAGATTCACCAAAGTTGAAATGAAGGAAAAAATGTTAAGGGCAGCCAGAGAGACAGGTCGGGTTATCCACAAAGGGAAGCCCATCATACTAACAGCGGATCTCTCAGCAGAAACTCTACAAGCCAGAAGAGAGTGGGGGTCAATATTCAACATTCTTAAAAAAAAGAATTTTCAACCCAGAATTTCATATCCAGCCAAACAAAGCTTCATAAGTGAAGGAGAAATAAAATCCTTTACAGACAAACAAATATTGAGAGATTTTGTCACCACCAGGCCCACCTTACAAGAACTCCTGAAGGAAGCACTAAGCATGGAAAGGAACATCAGTACCAGACACTGCAAAAACATGCCAATTTGTAAAGAACATCAATGATAGGAAGAAACTGCATTGACTAATGAGCAAAATAACCAGCTAACATCATAATGACAAGAGCAAATTCACACATAACAGTATTAACCTTAAATGTAAATGGGCTAAATGCTCCAATTAAAAGACACAGATGGGCAAATTGGATAAAGAGTCAAGACCCATAAGTGCACTATATTCAGGAGACCCACCTCACATGCAGAGACACACATAGCCTCAAAATAAAGGGATGGAGGAAGATATACCAAGCAACTGGAAAACAAAACAAAACAAAAAGCAGGGGTTGCAATCTTAGTCTCTAATACAACAGACTTTAAACCAAAAAAGATCAAAAGAGAAAAAGAAGGCCTTTACATAATGGTAAAGGGATCAATTCAATGAGAAGAGCTAACTATCCTAAATATATATGCACCAAATACAGGAGCACCCAGATTCATAAAACAAGTCCTTAGAGACCTACAAAGAGACTTAGACTCCCACACAATAATAATGGGAGACTTTAGCCCCCTACTGTCAACATTAGACAGATCAACGAGACAGAAAGTTAAAAAGGATATCCAGGAATTGAACTCAGCTCTGCACCAAGTGGACCTAATAGACATCGACAGAACTCTCCAATCCCAAATCAACAGAATACACATTCTTCTCAGGACCACATCACACTTATTCCAAAATTGACCACATAGTTGGAAGTAAAGCACTCTTCAGCAAATGTAAAAGAACAGAAATTATAACAAACTGTCTCTCAGACCACAGTGCAATCAAACTAGAACTCAGCATTAAGAAATTCACTCAAAACCGCTCAACTACATTGAAACTGAACAACCTGCTCCTGAATGACTACTGGGTATATAACGAAATGAAGGCAGAAATAAGGATGTTCTTTGTAACCAATGAGAACAAAGACACAACATACCAGAATCTCTGGGACACATTTAAAGCAGTGTGTACATGGCAATTTATAGCACTAAATGCCCACAAGAGAAAGCAGGAAAGATCTAAAATGGACACCCTAACATCACAATTAAAAGAACTAGAGAAGCAAGAGCAAACACATTCAAAAGCTAGCAGAAGGCAAGAAATAACTAAGATCAGAGCAGAACTGAAGGAGATAGAGACACAAAAAAACCTTCAAACAATCAATGAATCCAGGAGCTGGTTTTTTGAAAAGATCAACAAAATTGATACACCGCTAGCAAGACTAATGAAGAAAAGAGAGAAGAATCAAATAGACACAATAAAAAATGATAAAGTGGATATCACCACTGATCCCACAGAAACACAAACTACCATCAGAGAATACTATAAACACTTCTATGCAAAAAAAAACTAGAAAATCTAGAAGAAATTGATAAATTCCTGGACACATACACCCTCACAAGACGAACCCAGGAAAAAGTTGAATCCCTGAATAGACCAATAACAGGTTCTGAAATTAATGTAATAATTAATAGCTTACCAACCAAAAAAAGTCCAGGACCAGAGAGATTCACAGCCAAATTCTACCAGAGGTACAGACGAGCTGGCACCTTTCCTTCTGAAAGTATTCCAATCAATAGAGAAAGAGGGAATCCTTCCTAATTCATTTTATGAGGCCAACATCATCCTGATACTAAAGCCTGGCAGAGACACAACAAAAAAACAGAATTTTAGGCCAATATCCCTGATGAGCATCGATGCAAAAATCCTCAATAAAATACTGGCAAACCGAATCCAGCAGCACATCAAAAAGCTTATCCACCATGATCAAGTTGGCTTCATCCCTGGGATGCAAGGCTGGTTCAACATACACAAATCAATAAACGTAATCCATCAAATAAACAGAACCAAAGAGAAAAATCACATGATTACCTCAATAGATGCAGAAAAGGCCTTCGACAAAATTCCTCAGCTCTTCATGCTAAAAGCTCTCAATAAACTAGTTATTGATGGGACGTATCTCAAAATAATAAGAGCTATTTATAAGAAACCCACAGCCAATATCATACTGAATGGGCAAAAACTGGAAGCATTCCCTTTGAAACTGGCACAAGACAGGGATGCCCTCTCTCACCACTCCTATTCAACATAGTGTTGGAAGTTTTGGTCAGGGCAATCAGGCAGGAGAAAGCAATAAAGGGTATTCAACTAGGAAAAGACGAAGTCAAATTGTCCCTGTTTGCAGGTAACGTGATTGTATATTTAGAAAATCCCATCATCTCAGCCCAAAATCTCCTTAAGCTGATAAGCAACTTCAGCAAAGTCTCAGAATACAAAATCAATGTGCAAAAATCACAAGCATTCCTATACACCAATAACAGACAAACAGAGAGCCAAATCATGAGTAAACTCTCATTCACAATTGCTTCAAAGAGACTAAAATACCTAGGAATCCAACTTACAAGGGATGTGAATGGACCTCTTCAAGGAGAACTGCAAACCACTGCTCAACGAAATAAAAGAGGACACAAACAAATGGAAGAACATTCCATGCTCACGGATGGGAAGAATCAATATTGTGAAAATGGCCATAGTGCCCAAGGTAATTTATAGATTCAATGCCATCCTCATCAAGCTACCAATGACTTTTTTCACAAAATTGGGGGAAAAAAACTACTTTAAAATTCATATGGAACCAAAAAAGAGCCCACATTGCCAAGACAATCCTAAGCCAAAAGAACAAACCTGGAGGCATCATGCTACCTGACTTCAAACTACACTACAAGGCTACAGTAACCAAAACAACATGGTACTGGTACCAAAACAGAGATATAGACAAATAGAACAGAATAGAGCCCCCGGAAATAATACCACACATCTACAACCATCTGATCTTTGACAAACCTGACAAAAACAAGAAATGGGGAAAGGATTCCCTAATTATTAAATGGTGCTGGGAAAACTGGCTGGCCATATGTAGAAAGCTGAAACTGGATCCCTTCCTTACATCTTATACAAAAATTAATTCAGATGGATTAAAGACTTAAGTGTTAGACCCAAAACCATAAAAACCCCAGAAGAAAACCTAGGCAATATCATTCATGCCATAGGTATGGGCAAGGACTTCATGACTAAAACACCAAAAGCAATGGCAACAAACGCCAAGATTGACAAATGGGATCTAATTAAACTAAAGAGCTTCTGCACGACAAAAGAAACTACCATCAGAGTGAACAGCCAACTTACAGAATGGGAGAAAATTTTTACAATCTATCCATCTGACAAAGGGCTAATATCCAGAATCTACAAAGAACTTAAACAAATTTACAAGAAAAAATCAAACAACCCCATCCAAAAGTGGGCAAAGGATACGAACAGACACTTCTCAAAAGAAGACATTTATGCAGCCAGTGGACACATGAAGAAACGCTCATCATCACTGGTCATCAGAGAAATGCAAATCAAAATTACAATGAGATACTATCTCACACCAGTTAGAATGGCGATCATTAAAGTCAGGAAACAACAGGTGCTGGAGAGGATGTGGAGAAAAAGGAACACTTTTACACTGTTGGTGGGACTGTAAACTAGTTCAACCATTGTGGAAGACAGTGTGGTGATTCCTCAAGGATCTAGAACTAGAAATATCATTTGATCCAGCCATCCCATTACTGGGCATATACCCAAAGGATTATAAATCATGCTGCTATAAAGACACATGCACACGTATGTTTATCGTGGCACTATTCACAATAGCAAAGACTTGGAACCAACCCAAATGCCCATCAATGATAGACTGGATTGAGAAAATGTGGCACACATACACCATGGAATACTATGCAGCCATAAAAAAGGATGAGTTCATGTCCTTTGCAGGGACATGGATGAAGCTAGAAGCCATCATTCTGAGCAAACTATCACAAGGACAGAAAACCAAACAGTGCATGTTCTCACTCATAGGTGGGAACTGAACAATGAGAACACTTGGACACAGGAAGGGGAACATCACACACTGGGGTCTGTTGTGCGGTGGGGACAGTGGGGAGGGATACCATTAGGAGATATACCTAATGTAAATGACGAGTTAATGGGTACAGCACACCAACATGGCACATGTATACATATGTAACAAACCTGCATGTTGTGCACATGTACCCTAGAACTTAAAGTATAAATAGAAAAATAATGGATTAATGCCACTATAGAAAGGGGTTGCTGGAGTGAGCTCTCTCTTCTGCTCTTCTAGCACGTGAGGAGCACTATTCTTCTCTGGGAGATGCAGCACCATTGGATGGCTGAGGCCAGGCCCTTAACAGATACCAAACCTGCCGGCACCATTATTTGAGACATTCTGGCCTTCAGAATTGTGAGAAATAGATTTCTGTTGTTCATAAATTACCCAGTCTGTGGTATTCTGTTACAGCAGCACAAAACAGACTAAGACATGGTGTTAGGAAAATTGGCAGAGTAGTAATACTTCATGTATTTAGAGACTGAAGACTTCAACTTTTTAAAATTAAAAATAATTATGAGACTAACATAATTTTATTTATGCAAAACTAAGCATATCTCAATGGTTTGTAACAGTTAATGCTTTAAGTATGGTAACAAAAGTATCCATAAATCCAAGACTCTTTGAGTGTGAAAATAAGTTAACTATCAGAGTTTGTCAAATGTTCTGACTCAACGGCTTTCAACTCTGATATCCCTAGACCTCAAACAGTTGTAATGGTGTAAATTGCAGGAAATGTTAAAGTATATGTTTTGTGTTTGACAGTAGTATTGTAGTTAAAATACTTATTAAAACAACACAGATTGTTCATATGGAGCTATGAAATATAGATACAGATAAATGTACACTATGTACACTATGTTTTTCAAAACTTGGAGAAAACTAACTCTCCCTATCAAATTGATGCTGCAGCACACGTTTTAAGCCCAGATTAACTGGAAAGTGGCACCTAATGACAGATCAGCAATGGTTAGGAGGCAAAAGCCAAAATGTGTACAATTTATGCTACTTCGGAGTCAAATCCAACCCATTGTCTACTTCTATGAGAGTAAGGATTGTGGCTGTTTTATCAACATTTTACTTCCCATTTTCTTGCGCAGTTTTTGACACTTAAGATGTGCTCTCTGTGTATGTAGTTCCAAATGGGTCAGCCACTTTGAAGAAAGAACACGCTAAACATACCGCGCCACCGCTTCTGCAACTGATGCTGTGCAAGCCTTCCGTGTAGATGCCTGTCATCCATTTTAAGCTAGTGTCTAATATCTACAAAGTGGGCTTTTAATCTTGTCTGAAACTTTATTTCACCCAAATCATCTCATTTAAATAACAACATGATGAAAATAATGGCTTTACTTTTTTCAGTGATCGTCAAAATTTTGCTTCTGCTCAGTGTATATGTATATGTATATGGGGGCATGTGTATCTTTATCCACAAAGCAAGCCTTCATCTTAAAACAAAGAATCATATCCTGAAAGTCAAATGCCTTCATTCAAAATTTATAGAAAATTTCTAAGAGAGCAGTGTTTGTCACAAGATGCTTCAACAACTCTGCTGCAGTTATCATTACAGATGTAACAGTTCATATTTTTGTCAGTATATAAATTAGGGTAAAATGTTCTAAATTATTGTCCCAGCAGGAGACACAGTTCTAAAAAAAAAAAACGAACACTCAGAGAATCTTGAGTATCAGATACTTAGAAAAGGTAAGTTCTTGGATGTCAATTTGTCCATTATGTATTCATTTTCTTGTTAAAGGACATATATAAAATTGATGTTTGACATTCTAATTCAATAAACTTAAAATGTAGAGGCTACATAAAATTGCTGCAAATTGACTCACCCATAGATGGTCTGTAATTAATGTATGTGACTGAGAACATTAGAAAAATTCAAAAAATGTGAGAACCCTGGGTTACTGTTTCTTTTGGAAAAAGGAGATATATTTTGCTTGCATTTCTGCTGATATTAAAAAGTAGGCTACTTTTTCTGAGGTAGTTTGAAACCTGTTAATTTTCCCTTGCATTTTGAGAATAAGGAGGAAGTGCTTAAGAAATTGCATTTCTGAAATTGGAGAATGTGTTTCCTCTGGAATTCTTGGAACAAAGTTATCCAAATTGCTTTGCATTTTGGCTTCTGACTACATTTAAAAAAAAATTTGTATTTGTGAAGGCTTGGAGATTATATGAATGTGGTTTATATAATTGGGTATGTTGTACTGCATTGTACTGATTATTCAGAGATTACTTAAATGAAATGGGCAATTATCTCTAGTTATTGTAATAGAATCTTATACTTTATTCTTTGTGTAAGTGCGTTTTTACATTATGGGACTTTAGAAACCAACTCTTTTGTCTGGCTTGGGAATTCACAAGCAGAATTCTCGGCAGTAGAACACCATCAAGAATCAAGTATCCAAAGCTTCTGGAGGGAGGAACACACGCCCTCCCTCTGACTTACTATTAACCTCCGTGAATCTGACAGATTCACACACCCTGTCAGAATCTAGGAACATAGGGATAGATGTTTCTGTTGCTATTTAATGACATATGTACTTGGCATGTATGGTAAAATACTATCCACTTATTGAATGTCATACTATTGTCTGTTTGAGTGTAGCTTTTCTCTACTTCTCTAAGTAATGGGGGATAAGATGAGACTATTGGCTCTTACCCCTAGGATACTGTTCTTTTCCTTGGAGTATTGCCACTAGTTCTTATTTTCACAGTCAAGCACACCAACAAAGGAAGATCCACCTGCTGCTTTCTGAAGCTAGAAGGCAAAATATTTTACATGAACTCAGTTGATATTTCTTGAAACAGCTGTTTTGGAAAAAGGACACTGGCACTGATAAAAGTATGTCAGTTTTATTTAATGTCACAAAAACTCCCTGGAGACAGAGCAAACTCAGTTCCTCCATGGCTTGTTGTAAAACCTGAAGTGACATTAGAAAAGGAATATTCTGACTAAACAATGTGTATTTAACTCTGAGTTCATAAAATTGTTTACAGTTTGCAGGGATAAGATAAATAAAATACTTTAAGTGATAAATTTCTTTATTATCAGTATAAAAAGCCTGCAGTTTACAAAGAGTGATAGTAGATTAATTTTTAGTTTAATATCATAACTGCTTGGTGTTTTTAACCTTTGCAAGTTATTTCTAGTCAACTGTTTAATAGAATTTGCAAAGAAGTTGTTATTAAATAAATAGCATGGCTAAGGTTTTCATAATTTCCCTATATATTTTCCATTTCATATATACATATTTTACCAGTGTTCTAAAATATTATATTTTTGAAATTGATTTAATCAATGATTTGAGCACATTAAGGTGATTAAAGACAACACTTACAATAGAAAAATTGATTCATTCCCAAGCTATCACATTGTAGAACACCTACAATGCTTAGTAGCTTATTTTCCATACTCTTCTTCAGGTTCCTCTGACTCTGGTACTGCTGTCCCCAAGGGCTCTGCCCAACCTTCATTTCACGCTAGCTCCAGTGAAGATCATCCATATATGGCCTGAATACTCTCCCAACAGGGATCTCTTATCTTCATATTCTTTCTTCCCAAGGTTATATCCATGACCTACCTAAAACCTCATGCCCTGATGTCCACATGCATCAACCTTGAATGAATACAACTGTTCAGTATGTCTTCTTTTGCTGAAGAAAAACAACAGGTCAGACAAATTGGTTCCTCTATCAGTGCCTAGACAGAAAATTCAGGCTAGCTCTCCATGCTCCCATCAACCCTATTATATTTTCTTTCTCTGTCTTTTTTTTTTTTTTTTTTTTTTGAGATGGAGTTTCACTCTTGTTGCCCAGGCTGGAGTGCATGGCAAGATCTCAGGTCACTATAGACTCCGCCTTACAGGTTCAAGTGATTCTCCTGCCTCAGTTTCCCAAGTAGCAGGGATTACAGGTTCCCACCACCACACCTAGCTAATTTTCTGTATTTTTAGTAGAGACGGGGTTTTACCATGTTGGCCAGGCTGGTCTTGCACTCCTGATCTCAGGTGATCTACCTGCCTCAGCCTCCCAAAGTGCAAGGATTACAGACGTGAGCCATGTGTCTGGCAAACCCTACTATATTTTCTACTCAGCCTCACTTCCATTTTCCATTGAATACATTTAAAACACCTAGAAAAGTATTTTTGGCAGTATCAGTTTTACGATTTTACCAAGGAATCTCATCCCCAAAATGAAAATGGCATTATGTGATATTTGAGGTGAAAAATAAACTATATGCATTTCTAACTTCCTATTTAAATGAGAAGCACGTTTTTAATAAGCTGATTGACATATTTTTGACTCTATGTCATACAAAGATTAGTGAAAATATTTTACCCCCCAAAAAAGATTACACTATCTGTCCTCATCATGTATAGATCTGAGAATATATCACGAGTGTGATCAGCTGATACACAGTTTACTTCGGAAAACATATTTTGCTGCCATTAAATTGAAATGGTGTATAATTAATCCACTTACTATTAATCTCATTCTTTAACATTTGAATAACAAAGAGGGCAATCTTTGTAATAGTCCTATGTGAATGATACATTTACGAAAAAAAGAGGTGAAGCGAATAGGGAAAGCTTTGTTATTTAAAAAGCAAAGACATGTTGCTGTAAGAAAAGGTCACACTGTCACAGACTCTTCGCCAGCCGAAAACCTCTGTGGCCAGTGACGCCTCTGCTTGAGTTTTGCTTGTGCCCCCTGGGCTTGATCCCCCTGCTCGGCCCAGCGGGCTGCGCTGGGCTTGTACTACAGGCCCGGATCCGACACCTGCCAAGGGCGAGTCAGGCGCAGAGCGGCGAGGGATGTGTGAGTGTGTGAGTGCCACTGCGCGCAGCCAGGCACTCGGGTTGATGCACCAGGGTGGGCAGTTCCAGGCGCCAGCATAGGTGCCAGGTCCATGTAAGGCTGCGATTGGACCAAATGTACCTAAAGCAGCTTCTGCTGCGGGCGCCCGCATCTTGACAAGGGGAACATCGGTAGTGCTTGAAAACTCAGAGACAAGACACCAGGAACTGCACAGCCCCAAAGAGGGTGTAACAACATGTCACAGGCCTGGCTTGGGGAGCCCCTAAGTCTGGGCTCCCAGGAGGGCAGCAGCTCTTCTCTCCTTGTAGCCCTCAGCATGGTGGGCAGGGGGTTGTGTGTCAGCCCGTTTGTGTTAGAGCCTGTGGCTCCCGGGCTGGCCAGCCCCGCCTCTGCTTCCTGTTGTGTGTGGCGGCCCCGCAGTGCTGGCAGAGGGCAGGAAAGCTATAGTGTCACTGCAGCTCTGGCTCGGGGGATTCTCAGGTCTGGGCCCCTAGAAGGGTCTCCACTCTTCACTCCTGCAGTGCAGGACATGTCACCACCTGCCGTTCGTAAGCCAGCCAAGGAACGTGTTGCAGCTCCTTTCACTCCTGCTATTCGGTGGGCCTCGAGTTCTTGTCCTGTGTCCAGGAAGAACAAGATTACCTGAACGACTGGAGGGTGAGAAAGGCAGAAGGGAGCTTTATTGAGTGACAACAGCTCTCAGGAGACCTGAAGTGAGTAGCTCCTATCCATATACAGCCATGAACGGGCCTGGAAAAAGCACCTTCCGATTGACTGAAAGGTGTCAAAGAAGTTTTCAGCCCTGACGGGCGCGGTGGCTCACGCCTGTAATCCCAGCACTTTGGGAGGCCGAGGCAGGCGGATCACGAGGTCAGGAGATCGAGACCATCCTGGCTAACACGGTGAAACCCCGTCTCTACTAAAACTACAAAAAAATTAGCCGGGCGTGGTGGCGGGCGCCTGTAGTCCCAGCTACTCGGGAGGCTGAGGCAGGAGAATGGCATGAACCTGGGAGGCAGAGCTTGCAGGGAGCCGAGATCGCACCACTGCACTCCAGCCTGGGAGATAGCGAGACTCTGTCTCAAAAAAATAACATAACATAACATAACATAACATAACATAACATAACATAACATAACATAACATAAAATGAAGTTCTCAGTCCGGGTCAGGGACTCCAACCAGAACTGCAGGCCAGGCCTCAGGCTTCAGGTCGTGCCTGGCTTGAAGGTGGGGTTTCACTGGGGACCCGCCCCTTCCCACCTAGCAGCCTGTATGCCTCCTGTTGCCGTCAACCCACCCGCTGAGCACCCAGGCTGTTGGTGCTGAGGGAACCCAGCAGGTCTGCTCTGAGCCACCTCAGTCACCCCCAGCCTCCCTCCCTGAGTTTGTGGGCGCCCAAAATTTCAGAGGGGCAGAAGTGGCAGGAGGCTGGCATCTCAGCACTACCCTAAGCGCACACACACCTAGCCAAGTTGCGACAGCGCCCAGGCTCAGCCACAACTTTACTCTGCACTAGAGCAGTTCTGGGAGCAGGGAGAGGCCAGGGAGCAGGAGCAGGCACTTCTGAGCCTGTTAGGGCATGGGGCTTCCGGGGCCCCTAAGAGCGCAGGGATGCCCAGGTCCAGAGCCACGGCTGGGCGGCTGCAGCTGCACCCAGGAGCACAGGGCTCCTACCCCACCAACTCCGTAGGATGCAGGTCTCTCGCCTGTTCCCAGCCCTCACCAGCTCCGGGGAATGAGCAGCCATGGCTGGCCACGCCTCCCCTGCTGTCGCTGGCATCCTCCCCACGGCTGCTCCAGACAGCTCACCGCCGCCATCAACACTATAGCAAGTCTCACTGTTCCTTTGGCATGTGCAATATTCATTAACTTTGAAAATGGTCTTCCATTTTCACTGTGAAGACAGAAGAAACCAATCATGGTCTAACCAGAGTTGTTAATTACATACTCACTGAAGTTGCTAACAATAAACACCTAAATTTCCAGTCCATTGTTTTGCCATCAATTGATATAGCCTCAAACATTCAATAACTAACATATCACTAATGCAGAAATAAAGAAGTAAAACACTCTTTTATCCTTTTGATTTAAAAATGTTATGAATATTTTCACAGATACAGATGCCAAAAGTTAGTATATAAAAATTCTGTGTTCTCGTCTCGTTTCAACAATTACCAACCCATAACCAGTCATGTTAAATCTGTAATGCCACCAACTTCATCGTAACCTCCTTAACACAAAATAGGTCTTAGAAAAATTCCAGGTATCATATCATTCCATCTGCAAATATACCAAAAGATAGACCTTTTAAAAATATACTTTCACTATTCAGACACACAGACATGGTAACTAAAATTTATTAAATTATTATTCAAAACTCCCTGTTGTGTATGTATATATATAACAAGGTATTTTTATTTTTATTTTTTGAGATGGAGTCTCTCCCTGTTGCCCAGGCTGGAGTGCAATGGCGCAACCTTGGCTCACTGCAACCTCTGCCTCCTGGGTTCACGTGATTCTCCTGCCTCAGCCTCCAGAGTAGCTGGGATTACAGGTGCACACCACCACACCCAGCTAATTTTTTGTATTTTTAGTAGAGACAGGGTGTCACTATGTTGTCCAGGCTGATCTCGAACTTCTAACCTCATGATCTGCCCACCTTGGCCTCCCAAAGTGTTGCGATTACAGGTGTGAGCCACCACGCATGGCCAACACTGTACTTACAAAAATTATATATGCATGGGTCATGTGTTTACGAATCTATAAGTACATAATTTGCTATATAAAGTGTGTATATGCATATATCAGCAAGCATATATGTGTACATGTGTATGTATGGCTATATGAGCATATACATACTTATCCATGTGTGTTTGTATACATACCTATGCACACACTTCTTATGAATCAGAATCTAAAGTAAGTCAACATATGATTTGATTGATTTGTTTAAAATGACTTTTAGTTCTCTTTCATTCTAAAGATTTCCTCTTTTCAGAAATGGTTTCTTGTCTTTTATTTGTTTAAGTAATTGGGTCTCTTATGCAGGAGAATTTTCAAATTCTGAGTTTGGACTATTGTAGTCCAGTGGTGCTATGTAAGATGTCTGGTTAGTCTCAGCGTTACCTGGAAACAGGTAGTTAGGTCTTTTCTGGAAATGTGATTAGACTCTGGTTCTGTAATTCAAAAGTAACACTTATAGTGCAGTCTACATCCTATTGAATCACACTGGGGGAATATTTCTCTTGGTTTTTGTTTGTTTTCTTTTTTTGTGATGTTAATATTTATCTGCAGGTTCGGATCTTGTTAGTATATCTAGTCTAATACAAAAGTTCTCCATAAAATTTCTACTTGATGATTTTAGAAGTTAAGGATTATTATTTTTAGAGTCATTATTTTATTAATATTATGGATGCCAAAATGGTAAGATTTAATTATCTCATTTCTTCTGCATTCATTATCTGGAATTTTTCTATGAAAGAAATTTTTTTCTACATGGACTACTTGGTTAGACCAAAGTTTGCATATGAAAGGCAGAATAAATGCTTGATGTTTTTTCTTTACCGATTTTTTAGAAAAATGCATCCTTTAAGTTACAGATTGGATATATGCAAGCGAGAGCATTTTAAAAATGGCAAGTATTCACTAAGCGCACATTGATTTTAACGTAGCATCATAAAAATAATAAAGAAAACATACTTGAATGAATGAATGTAATATGCATTTCTAGAGGTTCCCTTATATTTATTTTGCCATGGAAGATAGTTCTCAATAAACTAGTTTGGATATTTAAGAATTGACTCTGAAAAATGATTGTGAATAAATCTAATTTGTTAAAACAAGACCAGGGCTTTCCCTACTAACTACTAAAAAACTTAAAAGGGAAATTATTTCTTCACTGTGATTGGTTTTCTATTATATGCTAGACACTTTGCTCACATTAACTACGTGATATATAATTCCTATCTTATGGAAAATGGAAGGCCACAGGAGCGGTAATCATTATAGCCAATTTTAAGTATACTACATCCAGGATTTGAAAACAGGGCTTTCTGTCTTTAAAATCATGTTCCATAATTGATTCTTATAGAGTATTAACAGTCATGCTTATTTTTTCTCAGATTGGACAAAAGTCTGAGAAAATAGCATATTGACTTGTGTTCATATTCCTATAACAATTTAGTTTCACCTTGGGGAAGTCTCTCATTTGGTGTTCAAAATCACAGACTTTCAAAAACATATAAACTATTCCTGTAATTTATCAAATTTTAAATGATATCACATGATCTCTTCCAAAGTATACTTAATCAGTATTCTTTTTTGTATAACCACCATAACAGTGCTTGACAGGTATTAGTTTATTAATATGGTTGCCTGAAAATGTGAAATCAGAGAAGTGACAAATTTTGAGAAAACAATGCTGTGGGACAAAAGAGGGAACATTGGAGTGCTCTGAGATACACTGAAAACTAAACTCTATATTTTAAAATTAATTTAGAATTAAACCTTAGTTTATCTAAAGAACACTTTCTATGAGACTGTTCTGATTAATATTAAAAGGTTTTTAATTATTTTTTGCTCCAGCATAATAGACTTCAATGACTCATTTGTGATAACTATATCCTATTGTTTCAATGATCTGCAAATTAAAAAAACATATGTATATGTCTTCATAATATCTTTAACAAAGTATAACATTTTACAGTAATTTGGGGAGGCAATGTCTACTAACATATACTTTCTTTTGAATCATTATCTACAGTGGTTTCATGTTTTACCCACATCTAAATATAAATACACTGTGTAACAAAGTATTTCTCTATAATGCAAGATTTTCCAGTCCCTCATCTTTTTTTTTTTTTTTTTTTTTTTTTTTGAGACAGGGTCTTACTTTGTCACCCAAGCTGGCATGAGGTGGCCTGATCTTACTTCAGCCACCACCTCCTAGGCTCAGGTGATCCTCCTGCCTCAGCCTCCTGAGTAGCTGGGAATACAGGTTTCCACCACCACACTTGTTTAATTATTTTATTTTTTGTAGAGATGGTGGTCTCCCTATATTGCTAAGGCTGGTACCGAACTCCTGGGCTCAAACTATCCTCCTGCTTTGGACTTCCAAAGGACTGGGCTTACAGGCATGAGCCACTGGGCCCACTCCCCTTCACCATTTTTCAACAAACAAGTCATGCTGGCCTTCATCTGCTTTTTCTTAGCAACAGACCCATCTTAGAAACCTTGGAATATCAGGGAAGATCATCAGTGGTTCTATTGGCATAAACACACTTATATTCTCTCAAAGAATCTGTGAAAGAGACTTGGAATTTTTATTGACCATGTTCAATGAACACCGGGCTTGAATTACTTTTAAAAAGAAATTGAATTTTTTTCAAAATTGCTCTATTCTATAGAAGTATGTTTCTTCAAATCTGTAAATTTACCTTGCTTGAAGAATGTTAATAGTTCTCGGTCCAGAGGGAGTGAAAAGTATTATGTATACCACAGAAAGTGATGGACATTAGGTATATCACACACACACAGACACACACACACACACACGCACACAAAATTAAAAGCCAATCAATACAGACTCTAGGAAATTTGAAACACATTTCTCAGGATACATAACTCAAAATATCGCCAGGCTAACCTTTGTATCCTCATATAACTGTGATCAATTAGAAAGCCAGACCTACTATGGTTGTTTGAAAAAAGTCACAATTAAATGAAAAGTTAATGTATGTTCTTTAAAAAACTATAAAATTGGTGGTACTATTATAAATCAGTGGCAGCTCAAGACAACAAAACCTTCCGTCAAACTAATGGTCTTAGCTTTGTCTCAGTTATCAACAGACTATGTTGGTAATACCTGCGGAGCTGGCATTTGACAATTAATTAAATTGAAGTTTTATAAATATTATTTTGATGAGAATTGTTTTGAATTTTTCATGTAATTCAAGCATAATTAAATATTTAATCTTCACATACTAGAATAAGTACTTATTTCCATTTATTCACATATTTGTTTTTACATATGCAGACTTCTCTATTTTTTTTTTTTTGAGACAAGGTCTCCCTCTGTCATCCAGGCTGGAGTGCAGTGACACAATCACAGCTCACTTCAGCCTTGACCTACAGGACTCGAGTGATCTTCCCACCTCAGCCTCCAGAGTTGCTGGGACCACAGGCATGCACCATCATGCCCAACTAATTTTTTCTTTTCTTTTTTTTTTTTTTTTTTTTTGGTAGAGACAGGGTCTCCCTATGTTACATAGGCTGGTCTCAAATTCCTGGGCTCAAGCAATCCTCCTGCCTCTGCCTTCCAAAGTGCTGACATTAAACATTATTTTTTACATTTTGAGTTTATCTTTATAGTGCATATTTTGGTAACTATTTTTCTTATAAGTTTGGAACATTAATCAAAAATGATAAGCAGAATAGAGTCAGTACAAAAAAAATTGAATTTGAACATCTGAGTTTATGACTCAAAATAAAATGGAAGTGGATGGATTGCAGAGGCAATCCTCCCAGAAGTGCTTACACACACTTTTACACGTGCAGACGAGGACTGCCCCAAACTCAAAAGATCTGTACCTAAAAGTGGATGAGGCGGATTCAAGTATAAATAGTTCACGAACTTACAATGTTGTAAAAAAGAGTAGATTCGAGGTTTTCACATTTGAGGGGCTTACCCAACTGTGGATACCTGGAAGGTCAAACCTGTTCCTGGAACAAGAGTTCTAGGAAATGAAAGGAAAAGCTTCAGGTGTTGTAACCTTTAGTTGATGGGCAGAATCATAAACAAGATTCAAGACCCAGATTAGAGATGAATGTAAAAAGCTGGAACAGGTAAGAAATATAAATGACCAAGGTCCAGATCTAGTACCTTTGTAAGGTAGCCCACCACTTAAATGTGTAGATCAAGAGAGAAGTAACCTAGTAGTTCTTTGCAAGTTGAGCTGAACCACCTGTCATAACACTTTGGATCAACAACATCAAGGTTCCATAAACAGATTTTGTCATTCTATCTTATTCATGGCAGGCTTTCTTGCCAAAAAACTTGAAAATACTTTGGGATTTTAAAATAAAGCCACTGAGCATCATGAAATAATTTGCAGACACATACTTTTTTGCCCATTAAGCCACTTAACATATATATATATATAAATGCTCACTAAATATGTTTTTGTTGAATTAAATATTATTTTTTACCAGATTAGTGACAGATATCTTATTCAGTGACATTCTGGACAGCATTTAAAAAATTTAGAGAGGAAAATGAAATCCGTTTTATTAAACAAATGAGTTTATAAAATAAAAATATTTCCTAATATAATGAAAGCATCCATGAAATTGTGAATTTTTTTAATATACAGGTAATGCATTATGATCAGGTAATTTATACAAAATCTTGATATTTTGTTCAGTATAGCTATTTGCATTAATTTAAGTTTCTTAAAATTGCATTGAAATATCATTTATCTTGATTTCTGAGTTTTTTGATGCCCCTAAAATTTGGTAGTCAAGGTGACCAGCTCATTTGCTTCACCCTATTCCCAGTTCTATCCTAAACAGCTATTTCTAGTGCAGAAACAATAGTTTTGAATTTGAAGAGACAGAAGCTTGATTGCTGCCAGAGAATTGCTTGATTTAGGCTGCAGGTGGTATAAATCAGTATTTGATGAAACCTAGGTTTAAATAGGAATAAGCAGAGTAATTGGCACCTAATTAACATCAGTGATAAGATGAAGCAGCAAGACTATCCTTGAATGCATAGAATCCCAGGGTTTTTATGAACTCGGCTGCTGTTTGTTTGTTTGCTTGCTTGCTTGCATCTAATGTAAGTACTCTTGAATAAACCTTGATACACTTAATTTCTATTGATACATTGGCTTATTTGTCATATTCTAGTATTCTGTTTACCCAAATCTGTGATATTGTTTAGATGCAAATGCTTAATTAGAGACATCTTCAGCTATTATCCTATTTATGTGAAGTAATTTTCACCATGCATATTATATTATGGTATTGTAGCTTCTATACCTCAAATTTGATTGACAAAATATACTCATTAGGATTTATATTAGGCCGTTCTTGCAAGATAAATACCTGAGACTGGGTAATTTCTTTATAAAGAAGAGAGGTTCGATTGGCTCATGGTTCTGCAGGATGTACAAGCATAGTGCTGCTGGGCGTCTGGGCTGCTGGGCCTCAGGGAGATTTGACTCATGGCAGAAGGTGAAGGGGAAGCAGGCATGTTACATGGCCAAAGCAGGAGCAAGAGAAGTGGGGGAGGTGCCACACACTTTTAAACACCCAGATCTCATGAGAACTTATCAGTATCACCAATGACAGCATCAAGAGGATGGCGCTAAAGCATTGGTGAGAAATCTACCCCCTTGATCCAGTCACCTCACCCCAGGTCCCACTCCAACGCTGGAGACTAAAATGCAACAGGAGACTTAAAGGGGACACATACCCAAACTGTATCAGGATTGAAATCATGACGGATTTTTTCCTGTTGATATTATTGACCTCACCAAATTCTCATCATTCAGCATTTTTTTCCCCCATTTTCTCACGTGGAATGTGAAGCAGCATCTCTGGGTCATGAATATTTTTTTGTCTTTGATGTCAGTTCCTCTGTGAGTACCTAAAACTTTTCAAGGGATCTCACTTAATTTCTCAAGAGCTAAGCCAGATAAAACTACTTAAAATTGTAAATAGCAGAATCACTTAATACAAAAGTAGCACATGCTTAATTTAGGGGGAAAAAATGTGCATAGCAGGAAACAGAAAGAAAAACTTCACTTCACACATATAATCTTCAAACCCAAAGAGAATAGTGTTTAGATTTTAGTATTTTTTGCTTTACAAAAAAAGGAATAGTAATTACATATTCCTGGTAATATAATTATTTTCCCACACCGTAACCTCAATGTCTATCATAGATTCTATTGTATTGCTGTTCTAGTATTTCAGGAATATATATTGTTTCTTATCCTCGCTATCAAAATTATTGCATTATAGCAAAATCTACCTCATCTTGTGCCTCTAATATGCCACCGTCACCACACCACTGTGATTCTAAGTCTAGTTTCAAATTGCTGAAGTTTGGGAATGTCAACCCTTCTTGGAAACTAAATAACATATTTTGGCATTTTAGCATTCAGTAAGTACTGTTGAATTGATAAGAATTAATCATATTGTAATACAATAATTTACAGATAGAACATGGAATTTTTCCACATGTGCTATGGCTCTAGTCCTTAGAGTTTTGTTCTGCAGCGGAGTCAAGGAGTCAGATTCTGATCCTTTTCGTCAGTAACTAAATATAACAGGCTTAAGTTAATCACTTGATTCTAAACTGTCTCATTTTCCTCTTCTCTAAAGTGAGTGAGAGAGCCACATGATAGTTAAGGTTGTTTCTTGTCTGAAATTGTGGTCCGAGCATGTTCGTTTTTACCACAGTACAGCACAAGTCCTGAGCATTGTCCTTTCCTCATCAATTCACTCCTTCTCTGTGGCATGAAATATGAACCGTATCTCAAGCCTGCTGCTCCACTACCTGAAACAGACATTTCTATGCTGACTTGGAGATGCTTAAAATGTGTAGCACATAAGAGCTTATATCGTAGAATATGTCAATTTATTGCAGTAAGTGAATAATTTATTAAAATTTTCTGTTTTACTTTCTAAATTAAAGAGTAGTATGTGCAGTAGATATTTGAAAATTTTACTCTAAGGAGTCAGATACCTGAAAATCTGTGTCTCCAGGAAAAATGTAATCTTCAGGCTATGGCTTTTCTAGCATTTATCCCAAAGCCAATGGGGAAATCTATCTGGAAAAAAGTTGTTTCAGAGCAGCATGAAGGTATTCAAACACATGCTAAAAGTTCCAACGTTGTTTAACCATGGTGGCACCAAATTATGTATTAGTATAAGTGGAAAATAAAACAATACCTGAGGTTTACTTGTAACAATCATCTTTAAAAATATTTTTAATTTTCCATTTTGAGACTTTTAATGTGTGGTAAATAATGAAGGCATTGATGTCTATTAACTACATGAATGCACCTGAATTTCTAATCAGGCTTCAATTTTGAGGTAATTGTCTATAGTATTTAACTTTCTTTTAAGCTAATGGTAATTTGCTCACATGAGAAGTTAATAAGGACAAAAAGGAGGAAAAATTGCTGTTACAATAAGAAACAACTGGAATATGTCATTAACATCGATATTGCAATTTACAGCTGCATAATAGTTACTTTTTAAAAATATGCTGTGAATTTTCTAAACATTACTGTGACCTTGAATTATTTTAAAATATTCTTAAGTATGATGTTGCAAGATATTGTGTTTTCCTTTTTGTGTTCCCTTTCAGATAGTAACAGTACAGTGTGATAGCTTTTTTTATTTCTTTCTGGTCTGGAGAGATTCCTTCCAAATACCAAGCACCTGTCCCCTTCATCCATCTTACAAATAAAAACCTTTGGTTCCAGTAATCAGCAGCCTAAAGAGCATGTCACTGTCACTCTGTCTGCCAGGCACAGTCCAGCCCTACCAATCACTGTTATAGAGCAGAATGGGAAGCCATGTCAACAGGGTGATGCAGACAGTATTCCTACCAGTTGTCACTAAATCTGCTTGTTTTTTACTTTGTAACTTAAGGACAATAGTAGTCTCTACCCTCTAAAGAAGAACAACAGGCAAATGTGAAAAACATTTTCTTCATGAATTTCTTTTGTAATTCACTTGGATTACAAAACTATTGATTTCTAAAGCTTCATCCAGTAAAGAGATTCTCTGGGTAAAAGAACAACTGAAACATGAACATACCACACATGCAGAATTCAACATCAAGGTGGTTACCAAGCAACTGAGAACCATCAGCAACACTTAGTTTTTATAAACCTCCAGTGACTACAGTGGGCCACTGCTCTCTGCCATGACACAGCAACAGGATTTTGTTGTTATTGATTTTTGGATATTGTTTGTTTAGGGCAGCAACAGCAGCAGTAGATATTCTACACTAGTGAGTTAGAATGTATGTTATTTGGAATAAAGTAACAGGTCTTATGTTTGGAAGTAAAAAATGTAATCAGTAAAATAATTATTTCAGAGTCTGAAATGAACAGCCAAAAAGTGCACTTCTATCTGATTTCATGTGACTCTTGGATTCTGAAATTATCTCAACTCTGAATAATATTTTGAATTAGCCATGCTATTTAACAAGCTTTACGGAATGAAAATTATTGGCATGGTTAAAATTCTTAAGTCAAAAGTCTCTGGTGGTAAATGACAGTATATTACATTAGTCAAGAGGTACTCATAGGGAACAAAGTATTTCCTGAAAAGTATAATTTAATGTCAGCATTGGGATGAATATGAGCATCACTCTAGGTCCTTGTGTGGTTTGTGCTAATGAGAGGAGAAGGCTATCTAGATAAGTGAGGTGGGAGAATGTAGAGTCCCATCCTGGGAGGAGGTGATCAAAAGTAGGGATGTAGAAAATAGTCATGGCTACCAGGGGGATGGTCCCATGGGCATAGCTAAGAGATGCAAACCCTCCTCAAGATGATTAAAAACGTGGAAAGTCTGTAAAATCTCAATATGCTTGATGTGAGTGATTTTTGTAGCTGTTATTGAAGCTGATTAAAGGCTGAGCTTCATATTGGGTCACCGTAGTTACAGACAATAAAATGACATCCCCCAAAATTAAGAAGCAGAAGCCGGAATATAACACAATGGAGGCTAAGTTCTAATATAATAAACAAGTTGGGGTAAGAAAAGTGCTCCATGTAGATTGGGATGGCTATGGAGTGGTTCCATTCACATGTCATTCAAGAAAACCTGCAGCTGCGTATGTAACTGACCAATGGCCTCCACTGAAGGCTGAAGCCCAGGTTGCTCCCAGCCAAAGACTCACCAGGCAGGATTACCACTAGCTTTGGCCCACTCCTGTCCAACCTGGGACCCTTCCAACAGACAACCTTGCTCAGGTGTTCCCCAAAGTCTGGGGGAAAAAAAACTTTCTGAAAACTGTCTTTTAAATGTATATGCTATAAAAAGTATGTGATATAAACAAATCCATCCAATTCTGCTTTAATGCCCCCAGTAAAATTTGCTTGGCTAAAACAATTTTAGTAAGAGAGCCTTGCAAAGCAAGGTAATTCTAGGATATTCATCAATGTTGGGCTCTTGTTTTCCTTGTAAGAAATACAGATTTATTCATATAATATCAGGCCATTCAAAGGATAACCGGGAGGACCAAAAGTTTAGGAAATTTGTGGTAATGCAAACACCTAGTTTCACAGAGTCTAATGTGTGTGAAAAACAGGAATTAAGAAGGTTCAAAGGTTCAACACAGTTTCACAATTCTGTTCTCTAATTTTCCTTACATCAGATTTTCTCTCTCCTCTCCTGCTTTTCTCTGTCTCTCCTCTCTCTCTCTCTCACACACACATACACACACACAAATATAATACTTGTAAATACTTTTGCATGTTTTGTCTGTGCATATTCTTTTGTATTTTCTTTCTTCTTTTACTGCCACCAACAGATTCAAACTTTCTTTGTGTTTCTCATTTTACACATTTTGAAAGGAAGAGTCTAATTGGATTTGTGAATAGTTATCATTATGGTACACAGTTATTTTGAAATCAGGATCATTTTACAACTTTTTGTCCCAAGACATGATAGTCAATGGTAAATAAAGAATATGGCCCACTAAGACTCTAACCTCTACAGAGAATTCTAAGTGTGGCAGATGACCTCAAATTAAATGAGAAATATAGAAATACATGATACCCTTATTGAGAAGGAATGGGCATTGCTCAGTAATGTACTGAAGTGACAGGAATGAGGCAATTATGCAAGATAGAGATATCTTCTGGAGCAAAGGGTAGAGATGCTTACTGCCCAGAATAATAAAAATAACATCTCCCCTTGGCACAAAGCACAGTGAAGCTTAATCACCATTATAAAAAGTTCAAGGCTCTTGTTCTGTAACACAATCTACTGTATATGTGACATGTCACCTAGCCCTCTTCATGTTACCCTATGGGAATTGCAGCTCTGAGATCTGCCATGATAAAAGCCAATACTGTGGATTTGACTGTTGGTGTGAGTCATAAAATCCTTTGTCTCTGACTCAGGAGTCTCTTGTCTTCTGCTTTCATGAAACTGCCACAGGCTAATGTGTTAGCTTACATTTAAGGAAAAAAATCTCTGTTCTTTCATAATTGTTAACAGTTCTGGTGATAAAGATGGGTTGCTGAGAGGAACATGGATTTTTGAAAAAGGAAGGATGAGGACCTCATGAGTTGATTGACATGATATGAGGAAAGTCCATAAGAATTAATAAACATATTGACTAAAATACATGGTCAACCAGGTAATATATCATCCTTCTGTCAGTGATTGGAGGTATGGTTGCAGGTTGAACCTACCAAGAAGTAGGTTCAGAGACAAATGCCTGAATGTTGCCTGACCTGCAGCTAACTCCCTTTCAGGGGTTCAGTCAGCCTTGCATCTACCCATTTTAACAACCAGTACTAAGATTTGTCCTGGGAGGCAAAAAGTTTCCAACTCCTTTCAGAAAAAATAAATAAATAAACAGCTGAGCATCCATACTGAGAGAGAATAGATGGAAACTTGTAGCCTATGGGCATAACACAAATACATTATTAGATCAGTTATGAGGTGAGAGAGTGAGCAGCTTCACCCTTGTTATGCTTCCATAACATTGAGAACAGCTGGGCAGTCTTACAGCTCAGTCACTCCTGAAATCTATGATGCCAACCTTTCATCTTTTTGCTAAAAAACATCTGAGTTGTTTTTGTTTGTCTGTTTTTAAGTGAGTCCTGGAAACTGCATGTAAACTTTAGCTTTCTCAAGAAGATTTCTCAGAAACAGATTAATTCCATGTAAAGTCATTGATGATGCATTGAGTGATGTACTGGAATTCAGTGCCCTAGATGGTGTTTACAATGCAGATGAAGGTGGACCACTGGCAAATGAAATATGAAACCCCTAAAATATAGATAAATTTTTGCAGTCAACCTGATTACTCGGGGAAACTTCCCTTGTACTTAAATTGAAACCAAGCATGAATTTATGAGGTATCACCAAGCTAATGGAGAGCAAATGCCTCAGATTAGGGTGGGCTCCCCCAAGAACTTGGTGAGAGCCAAGCTCACAGTGGCCAGAAAGAGCAAACCTTGTAATCCTAGAAGGAAAGCATTATGTCTTTGGCTGAGACAGCTGGGTAAAGAGACTCCTGAGGGGTAAATACACAATGTCTAGAATGATGACATTGCCACCTACATCCCCATTATATATATCTTTGGGTGCAACAATATTTGGGTGAATATTGTTTGATTGAACTGCAAGCAGATACCTTGCTACTAATAAATGAAAGTAAATCCATGTAGCTTACTAGACAGAGATGCTCTCTCCTTCTCTGCCCTTAATCCCTTCCTCCTTCTTCACTTCTACCTCAGCAACTTAAATGGGCGAGATGATTAAAGATGGATCTAAGGTCTCACTGTGCCAACTAGGAACTAAAGGTCATATACTTCTGTCCCCTGAGCTGGGGTATCTAAGAGGAGGGAATAGCTGAAACCTTTATGGCTTTGTTGGTTCCACATGTACAAGTCATCATTTTACTTGGTGTAATTGGGGCTGAAATCACATGCATCCAGTTTACTAGAGCTGGCAGTCTTCACAATGAGGATGGAACCCAATATGACCTTTTGGGTGCAATTCTTCAGGCTGATTCACTGTAGTTTTTGCTTCTACATGTAAATATATAGGAGGAATTGAAGTATTATGGGCTTGTACTTCTGCATCTCATAGTTTGGATAGAAGAATAGATTTTGTATTATGCAATCATTCTATTACACAATATCAGGGAAACCAGCCCCCAATATTTCAACGTAGGTTCTTTCTGTTTTTCCTAAGTGTCAGCCAGTCTGAGAAGTAAAGAGAAAGAGTGCAAAGAGAGTAATTTTACAGCTGGGCCTCTGGGGGTGACATCACATATCGGTAGGTCCGTGTTGTCCACCTGAGTTGCAAAACCAGTACAATTTTATTAAGGACTTTAGAAGAGGAGGGGGTGTTTGAACAGGGAGTAGGTCACAAAGATCACATGCTTTAAAGGGCAATAAAGATCACAAGGCAAAGGGCAAAGGAAAGATCACAAGGCAAAGGGCAAAATTAGAATTACTGATGAGGGTCTATGTTCAGCTGTGCACATATTGTCTTGATAAACATCTTAACAGAAAACAGGATTTAAGAGCAGAGACCCAGATTGGCATCAAATTTACCAGGGTGGGATCTTTTCCCCACCCTAATAAGCCTGAGAGTACTGCAGGAGACCAGAGTGTATTTCAGTCCTTATCTCAACCACATAAGACAGACACTCCCAGAGCGGCCATTTATAGACCTCCCCCCAGGAATGCATTCCTTCCCTAGGATAATAATTATTAATATTCCTTGCTGGGAAAAGAATTCAGCAGTATCTCTCCTACTTGCACATCCATTTATAGGCTCTCTGCAAGAAGAAAAATATAGCTCTATTCTGCCTGACCCTGCAGGCAGTCAGACCCTTGGTTGTCTTCCCTTGTTCCCTAAAATCACTGTTATTCTGTTCTTTTTCAAGGTGCACTGATTTCATATTGTCCAAACACATAAGTTTTACAATCAATTTGTTCAGTTAGCGCAACCATCACAGGGTCCTGAGGTGACATATATCCTCAACTTATGAAGATGAAAGGATTAAGAGATTAAAGTAAGACAGGTGCAAGAAATTATAAAAGTATTAATTTGGAGAACTGATAAATGGCCATATGAAAATGAAATCTTCACAATTTATTTCAGAGATTGCAATAAAGTCAGGCATAAGAAATTACAAAAGTATTAATTTTGGGAACTGATATATTTCCATATTAAAATGAAATCTTCACAATTTATTTATTTATTTATTTATTTATTTATTTATTTTTTATTTTTATTTTTTTTGAGACGGAGTCTCGCTCTGTCGCCCAGGCTGGAGTGCAGTGGCCAGATCTCAGCTCACTGCAAGCTCCGCCTCCTGGGTTTACGCCATTCTCCTGTCTCAGCCTCCTGGGTAGCTGGGACTACAGGCACCGCCACGTCGCCCAGCTAGTTTTTTTGCAGTTTTTAGTAGAGACGGGGTTTCACCGTGTTAGCCAGGATGGTCTCGATCTCCTGACCTCGTGATCCACCCGTCTCGGCCTCCCAAAGTGCTGGGATTACAGGCTTGAGCCACCGCGCCCGGCCTAAAGCTTCACAATTTATGTTCCTCTGCCATTACCTCCATTCAGGGTCCCTGACTCCCCACAACATTATGCTAATAAAAGCCATTTGTCCAGGAAAGGTCTCCCTTTCCTGATGAATGATACAGATATGGATATAGATATATTCTCCAATCTAATACAAAATAAAATAGTTTTCATTTATTTGAAAAAGGAAAAAATATGCATATGTTCCCCAACCCAATAAAATATCAATCTCAAAATGGAAATGGAACAATAAAAGTTAGATTAACTTAAAGATTTTTGTTAGCTAGATGAGTGGCCTTCCTTTTTCAATACCTAAATATGTCTTTTTCAAAAACAAAACCAAAAGGCAATCCCTCGAATCTGTTGTTTGACAAAAGTCTTCAGATTTTCTGCTGATTCATAATAGAGTGAATTAGGTTGTCAAAATATAGCTGGTAGATCAATAAATATTCAATAACTATAAGGAAAAGGAGGGCTAGGCTAGTGGGGAATAATTTATGTAGGTAGCTGTTATGCTGGCAGAGCTCATGATCACTCTGCGAAGGTGGCATCACTTACTGCAGTAAGCCATTCCTTACACATTACTGGGGTTCAGTGTCTTTCCTCAGTGCTCCCATATGCCTTGTTTACGATTTACTATTCATTATGATGACATTTCTCCTTAAACAAACAGTAAGTTTCTTAAAGGCAGGGATTTTATCTTATTATTCTTTGCCACATACCAAGCTTAACACAGCAAGTTACTCATTTTATTTTCTATACAAATAAATAAATGAAGATGTTAGGAGAAATGCATCCTAAACCACCTTGAAAAAAAAAATCCTTTGCCAAAATTGTTGAACTACTGCTTCCCTTATCGTCTGTTAAATCAGTATCAGATGGGTCCTTATATATAGAAAATACTTCATATATATGTTAATACAGAAAAACAGCAGCATCCCGAAAAGATACCATCACTAAGCCTGGCTTTTTTTTTTTTTTTTTTTAAGTAAATGTGATAAAAATTCAATAGGTTTGTTTGGATTTGCCTTCATGAAATAAGCAAAACTCGGCTTAGCTGTCAGTAAAAATGATGTTCAGCAAGTCTTTGTAGACCACACGCTTGAACCTTTCCTTGTTACATTTTGAAGCAGAAAGCTTGCTCCTTGTCACCTTCAATTTGACATTTTACAGGATTAGAAACGTAAGTCAGGTAGAGACACATGTTACATACTGTTTTTTCCCCTGTAGCTGACCACAAATAATCTTAAATGTCAACAATGTCACATTTCAATTTTGTTGTTCATTGAATCACCACACTGTGGATTGAAAAACTGATCTCTATCCCTTTTATTGTTCTAAATGTTTCTTATGTGGTGATTAAAAGAAAAAGAAAAACATTTGACTTGCTTGGCAGATGGTTTTATGTTACTTCTGTTTAAATATAATACTTTAAACTTCTTATTGAATCAGGCAAAAGGAATGGAGCATTTGTCTGCTTCATAAAATATGTTTAAACTAAGAAGGAAATCAGCTCTCCCGATTGGATTGGATTGCAGCAATTATTTACCTTGTTTTTTTTGGTAACGTGCCTACTATGTGAAGTATATTATATGAACTGTGGGTTAGTTACAAAAATGAATGACACAAATATCTGTTTTGACAGATTTTAATTAAGTATATTCATAGAAAAATAAGAACTTCTTTTCCAAACATGCTGATGTGTTTACTGTGGGAGCATACTGTTATTTATGAATTCATTATATTTTATTTTTTATTTATTTATATATGTTTTGAGACAGAGTCTCACTCTGATGCCCAGGCTGGAGTGCAGTGGTGTGATCTTGGCTCACTGCAGCCTCCACCTGCTGGATTCTAGCAATTTGCCTGCCTCAGCCTCCTGAGTAGCTGCGATTACAGGTGCCGCCACTACGCCTGGCTAATTTTTGGATTTTTAGCAGAGACGGGGTTTCACCATGTTGGCGGGGCTGGTCTTGAACTCCTGACCTCAGGTGATCTGCCCAACTCAGCCTCCCAAAGTGCTGGGATTACAGGTATGAGCCACCGTGCTTGCCCATTAGTTCATTTTAAAAATACAAGATATCATTTTTTATGCATTTAATTTGCAAGCCTTACCTTAATCATTGTTCTACCAAATCTTTACTAATATCAACAACATTTATATTCAACAATTTATATCCATTTTTGGATATAAATGTTCACATTTTATATCCAGTAACTGAAATGCATAATCAGATTTAGCTATGATGGAATGTCTGTTGAGTCATTGGACCAGGCACGGAAAATTTTCTGGAGAAAGATATTTGTGACCTAAGCCCCCTACCCAGAAATTGTGCCTCTAAGTTGCTGCAGAATCACCAGATAGCAGTAGAATCCTGAAAGAGAGAATTCAACAGAAATATAAAGAAAACAAGAAATATAGCCTCATTTATAAAAATAGAAATCTTGTAATGAAAATAGTAATTAATTAGAAGAACAGAGAGATTAATGAATTTGGGAACCAAACTGCTATATTACAAAGTTAATTGGTATTAAAATAGAAAAATGTTGTAAAGGTGTTCCATTTGTCTAAGTATTCCATACGCATGTATCGAACACACAATGGGTTTTCAGACACCTCTCTAGGCGCTGGGGAGAAGGAGGAACAAGGCAGAGATGACTCCTATCCACATAAGCTTACGTTTCAGAGTGCGCGGGAAGGTCTGGCTGGGTTTGTGTGTATGGGGATGAGGGGCGTTCATTCATTTTTAATTACTGAAATAATTAGTAATTGTAATTAATGCTGCAAAGGAAATGAACAGAGTACTTGATGAAGCATAGCAGTGAGGGCTCTCATCTATGTGCATGATGTTCAATCTGAGCCCTGAAAAAAGGAAAAGGACGATCAGACAAAGAGCAATGAAAGCACATCCCATCAACAGTGTTTTCATCGAGCAGGAAGCAACAGGCCATGTGCTAGTATATATATATATACTATTTCGTGTGTGTGTGTGTGTGTGTGTGTATATATATAGTGTGTGTATATATGTGTGTGTGTATATATATACTGTGCGTGTGTGTACATATATATATACACACACACACTATTTTTTGTATTTTTTTTAAGGTGGAGTCTCACTCTCGCCCAGGCTGGAGTGCAGTGGCACCACCTCTCAACTCACTGCAACCTCCGACTCCCAGGTTCAAGCGATTCTCCTGCCTCAGCTTTGGAGTAGCTGGGACTATAGACATGCACCACCATGCCCAGTTAATTTTTATATTTTTAGTAGAGATGGGGTTTCGCCACGTTGGCCAGGCTGGTCTCAAACGCCTGGCCTCAAGTGATCCACCCACCTCAGTCTCCCAAAATATTGGGATTACAGACGTGTGCCACTGTGCCTGGCCAATATTCTGATATTTAATAAGAGAGACACCTGCTTTTCAAGAATCTCAATGCTTCACATTACAAGATGACTCCTAACTAATCTAGGCCATTAGACTATTTTTTAATGAAGAAGACAAAAAGTGTTTCACAACTGACAGTAAAGGGGATAAAAATGTTTTGTTGAGGCAGGAATCACTTGAACCCGGGAGGTTGAGGACGCAGTGAGCCAAAATCGCACCTGGATGTCAGAGCAAGATTCTGCCTTAAAAAAAAAAAAAAAAAAAAAAAAAAAAGAGTTTAGAAGTGGATACAGTGTTCCTGGTGTCCTTGTGTTCTGGAAATGCATAACTAGCCTATGCCCATAGTGAAGCACTTTTCTGTCACCAGTAATCTCAAAGTCCACAGATGTCATCTGTGGGATTCAATCAAGGATGAGCTCCTCCTTATCACTTAAAATAGCCATATCTCTATGTCACTGCTATCATGCTACTCAACCTGATGCTTAGCACACAAAATACAGCAATTACCATACAGAAGCCTCTCTCTAAATTAACATTTTCCTTTGCCCCTGATAATTTATTGACTGTCATGCACAGCTTTGAGATGGTATTTCTCTAGAATAAGTGTTAGGGCATCTGTACATTGAAACTCCCTTATATTTTTTTGCACTGCAGCAATCAAGCATTGATTGATAATCAGATAAGGAACGTGGTAGTTTGGCACAGAAGTACTAAAAGCAGTATCAAGGGCTAAATACATTTGAGGTTAAGAATAAAGTTTTAGACACTCTTTTACTACTACATAACAATACCAAAATAAGAAAATTTAACCAAGAATTAAAAGAAGTGGAAAAGAAATAAAAGAAAAGGAAAATATATGTTAATTTATGAGATAAAAGTGTTTACAATCAACTTAGAACAAATCACAAAAAGTAATTGTCACTGGTATCACTGCCTTGTCACCCATGTGCATGTTTCCATGGCAATGCCATTTATAAAGTTAATCTATCAGCATTTTTCAAGGCACTATCTTGTTCTGTGAGCCCTTAGAGAGATCAAGGTGGCACTAATATAATTAACTGTTAAGAACTATTTCACAGAGCATCTAGGGATACAGGTGTCGGTATCCTAGGTGTGCCATTTATCCCTGAGTTTATGAATAGAGACGTCACCAACGTGGAGGAAAAAAATGCGTGTGTGTGTGTGTGTGTGTGTATAATAACACATTGAACAGACACATGCACATATATGTGGGGGTGGGTATATTTTTCCCAAAACAATCTATGCATTGATCACATTAAACATTTTTTATTTCCATGATTTATGTAAAGAACTTGCTGCTTATTAATTTTTTTAAAAAAGGAAGGAACTAGTGGCACCAACTACCCATATTTTTAATTTTACACCCTTGATTCTAGTTTCAGGTGTTATATTTTAAGTATTTGATAAGATGCTAATAACATCTTTAGGACCAAGGCTTTGGTGGTTATTCAAAATGAAAAAAAAAAAAAAAACAAATGCTTTAGTTAGTGCTCACAGTCTCATACAAGCAAGCAGAGTGTTCACAGCAGCAAATGTCACTCTATGTCATCAGCATTCCATCCACATATGGGATCATCCCTCCATCCCGCCCAGTGCTATTTTCAGAAGCACAGGCTAAACCTTGTTGTCAAATATTTTTACAACAAGAACAGGATGTATCAGTTCACATTGACTTTTTACTCCTAAAATTTCCATTTTAGACACCAGACACAAATTAGCTCAACTGTATTTCTACACTAGGAAGATAAAGTTTAATGACACTGAGAACAAAACAATTTGTGATTAGCTTCTGAATAATTTGTATGGGGCTATAACTATTTTCCATTATAATAACTAAAACTAATGCTCAGATTCTATTTTGTTCTCTTTTTTGTACTTATCAGAATGAGATAATACAAACTGAACTTTAAAAAATTCTCAATGTGTCATTTATTAATTTGGAATTAAAAACAATTTAAAGACAATGTGGTCAACTTAAAGAAAAAACAGTGGGAAGAGGTGGGTACCTGGTATTCTTTGAAATAATGATGATATAGTTACATCACTAAAAGACGAATGCTAACCAGGTAGGTAACAGCAAGGCCAGGAATGAAGAAATTAGTCTAGATTTTCTGAGCAATAAGGAATTAATTCCTTGAGAATGCCACCATCCAAAGAAATCAGCTGTATATTCCTCAATTACAAAGCTAATCATACAAATTTCAGAAAGACAATCTGATTAACATTTCTACCAAAAGTAAAAGCAATGTGAAAAAGGAATCATGAAGAAAAACCAAGGTGTTAACCACAGTGAAAATAAAAAATGAAACAAACTGATGTTTAACCAATGCCTTAATTCCTTGTTACGTGCCATGAAACTTTTAAAATAGGGGTATCCGAAAGTTTAAGGGTTTAACTTTAATGTGAATTATGTCCCTTTTGTATATCTTTTAAATTAAGTTACAAATGTTCAAAAGATTATGAAGTGAGAAAAAAGAAAGCTATTTATTCACACCCAGTTTATTTTGTTTTAAAAAATATATAACAATACTCACAACAGTAGATGGGATTCAATAGCAGATAGGATTACGGACATCAAAATTCAAGAATTTATGCCCCATTATCAAAAGCTGTGAAGGGTTTGTGGTGTTAATCTACTTGCAAGCTAACAAGTCAGCCTGCTAAAGTTTCATGGCTGCTGATCAAAGACTTGGGACCACCGGGTCAGAGGTAAAGGCTAGTTTAATATAGCAAAAGCAGTAGCCAGAATATCAGCATTTGCACTATTTCCCTGAATTCAGTTTGACGGAGTAAAGCAAGTAGGTTCACATGATATCCTCGTCACCCAGTGAGTTGTGTCACAGCACAAGAACCCTACATTTAGAGAATCCAAATCTTATAATCAGCAAAAAGCATGTCTGACCTTTGTTCTGGAAGGAAACATTATTACACTGGACAGCAAATAAGTCCGTCCTTTACTCTGGAGGGAAACGCTATCTCTATCTTCCAAGGCTGTTTGCTACACAAAGATGATTAAAAGGGAATCCAGAACAAAGGCAGTCAGTACTTCTTTTTGCAAGACTACAGTTATTTGAGACACTCATTGAGAAGGGTCTCCCAACATTCATTTCCTAAAACTTCTTCAGTCTTGAAAGTGCTGTGTCAGGAATTAGTGGGATCTTGGTCTGGCTGACTTCAAGAAGGAAGCCACGGACCCTCGCCATGAGTGTTACCATTCTTAAAGATGGTGTGTCCGCAGTTTGTTCCTTCAGACGTTCAGATGTGTCTGGAGCTTCTTTCTGGTAGGTTCCTGGTCTCACTGCTCAGGAGTGAAGCTGCAGATCTTCGCAGTGAGTGTTACAGCTCATAAATTCAGCATGGACCCAAAGACTGAGCACCAGCAGAATTTATTGCAAAGAGTAAAACAACAAGGCTTCCACAGAGTGGAAGCGGACCACAGTGGGTTGCCACTGCTGGCTCCAGCAGCCTGCTTTTATTCCCTTATCTGACCCCACCCACATCCTACTGATTGGTCCATTTTACAGAGAGCTGATTGGTCCGTTTTGACAGAGTGCTGATTGGTGCGTTTACAATCCTTGAGCTAGACACAGAGTGCTAGACAGAAAAGTTCTCCAAGTCCCCACTAGGTTAGCTAGATACAGAGTACCAGTTGGTGTATTTACAAACCCTGAGCTAGACACAGAGTGCTGATTGGTGCATTTATGATCCCTTAGCTAGACATAAGTGTTCCCCAAGTCCCTACTAGACTCAGGAGCTCAGCTGGCTCCCACACCACTGGGGATGCAGGCGGAGTTGCCTGCCAGTCCTGCGCCCTGCACCCTTAATCCTCGGCCTTTGGGTGGTTGATAGGACCGGGCATCACGGAGCAGTGCGCGGCGCTGGTAGGGGAGGCTTGGGCCTTGCGGGAGCCCACAGGGCAGGGGAGGTCATGGTGTGCTGCAGGTCCTAAGCCCTGCCCCGCTGGGAGGCAGCTGAGGCTCAGGGAGAAATCGAGTGCAGTGCCGGCCGGCGGGCACCCTGTGCAGCTGCTGGCCCAGGTGCTAAGCCCCTCACTGCCCCTGGCCGGCAGTGCTGGCAGGCCGCTCCGTGTGCGGGGCCCATTGGCGGAGCCCACGCCTGTGCCCGCCAGAACTCGCGCTGGACTGTGAGTACCGTGCGCAGCCCAGGTTCCTGCCCGCGCCTCTGCCTCCACACCTCTCTGGAAGCAGAGGGAGCCGACTCCCGCCTGGGCCAGCCCAGATAGGGGCTTCCACAGTGCGGTGGTGGGCTGAAGGGCTCCTCAAGCACCGCCAGAGTGGACTCCGAGGCTGACGAGGCGCTGAGAGTGAGGGCTGCTAGCACATTGTCACCTTTCAGTGTGATCTTCCTTTCTCCTCTCTATTCCTATAGCATCCTATACATATCCTGATCAAGTAACTCTTACACACACTGTTGCAATTTCCTATTCCTATGATGTTAAACAAAAATTATAGGAGGCCATTATTTGCACTCAGTCCTTACACTAGGCCCTGCCAGAGCTTACCAAAGCAAAATGAAGTCACTCATGCTAAATGCCACATAATCAGAGATTATAAGGAAGCATACAGACCCTGAAACAGACCAGCTTTCCTTAAAAACAGGTGATTACAGTCTACCTGAGTGAGCATAATAAAGAAGCCCCTTCTGCTTTAATTCTTACAAAAAAGTAACCTAAAGTTATCTAACGTCACCAATTAGGGGGTTTTTATTACTATTATTCTGTTTACTTGTTTCCACCTTACAAAACCCACGCTCTGCTATTGCCCAGTGTAAGCTTTCACTGTATTTTGTAAAAGCCAATTAGATCTGTAACTAAATGTGTTGTAATTTGTCCTTTGACATTGGTTAAAAACAACTATCACTATCACTACAACTATCACTCGTATCTATCTTCGTTTTCAGCACATATTCTAATATAAAGTAACCCCTGCAAATATTTTTGTGTGAATTAATGAAATAATGATTGATGGGGTAATATTTGGCAGAAAAGCAAAATAAAACAAAACAATGCCTACACTAACTGGCATTATCCACAAGCAAAAAGGGAATCACTTTTTAAAGGGAAATCTAGGTTACTAATAGAAATTTAAACTATAAATTGTGGATAGTGTCAATAAGTATATTTTTAGTAGATAGCCTTCAGTGATAAAAGACAACCACCATTTTCAATCTCTTTTGATTACAAATATATTAGAAAAGTCTATGTCCAAAGATGCAAAAGCCTTCAAAGGCAACATTCAACTTCAAAGCAGCACACAATGCACTCATAGAGGGTGGCTTCTTTAAGGGTTTTTCCAGTCTTGCCTGAGTTGTTGTAATATAAAACCAGTCTTTTAAAGTTAGTGCAGAAAAAGACAAAGTCTCAGGAAAGAATATAGGCTTTGAAATGCCCCCTCAAAAGTATCATAATGCTATGCTAGTGAAGTATATAACAGAACCTTCCTGCAAAACTTCTTAAATACAAAAATGATTTCAAAAACTTTGGTAAAAAACTTCAGTAACATAATTTATTCTTTCTTCCTTTTAGTTTTTAAACACCACAGCAGAAATAGGAAAGCTATTAACACCAGCAAGTTGCTATACTGCAAGACTTTGTCAGAAGTAGCCAGTCAATGTACTTGAAAGTCCAGGCGACTTCAGCATATGCCCCAGTGAAACAGCAAGCAGGGCCACGTGTTTATACATAAAAATTGCCATTAGCATATTAGTACAATGATAGATTAATTTCATTTCCTATGGTTAAACATCTCTGCAATATTATATTTCCTTATCAATGGCATTTGTCTAAATATTGTACTAGTTATAACCAAAGATAGAACAATGGCTTAGGGTATGGGGAGCTTAGTTTCAAGTATCAATTGTTATTGGAATGTATAAAAATTGCGCATAATTGAAATAATTGTCACCACAAAACTGCACTAACATACAACACAGAAAATGGAAGAGAGTAAATTTGTGAACATTCCCATGCAAATGTACAAAAGTGGTTAGCGAGGACATCCTTGATTTGCTCACAATACACTCATTCCTTTCACCAACCGTTGAGTTTGTACGTATTTCTCTGATTGGAAAGAACTACAGAGGAAGTTTTACTTTTTACTTTCCAGTTTGCTATTAAAGAGAGAAAACTAACAGAAATCAAGCAACTCAAAATAACCGTACACACACACACTCACACACACACACTCATAAAGATATTTTGTTCATCATGTGTATTGATGTGCCTGTTTTCAGTCAATCCACAGGAAGGGCTAAGGAGAGTGACATCTGGGCTACATTAAAAGAACAGTTGTATTGTTCAAAGAACTCAAGTTTAGGCTGAGTACAGTGGCTCATGCCTGTAATCCTAGCACTTTGGGAGGACAAGGTGGGTGGATCATGAGGTCAGGAGTTTGAGACAAGCACGACCAATATGGTGAAACCTCATCTCCACTCAAAATACAAGAATTAGCTGGGTGTGGTGGTGCACACCTGTAATCCCAGCTACTCAGCAGGCTGAGACAGGAAAATCACTTGAACCAGGGTGGTGGAAGGTTGCAGTGAGCCGGGATCTTTCATACCACTGCACTCCAGCCTGGGCAACAGAGTAAAACTCTGTCTCAAAAAAAAAAAAAAAAAAAAAAAAGAACTCAAGTTTAAGTTTTAATTTGTGCTAAAATAACCCAAGGAGTCTAAGTCCAAAAGCCAAAAGGATGTAACTGCAGAATAAATCTCTGCTCCCACAGACATGCTTCTTGTCTCTAGATCAGTGTGAGACACCAGGCCTGACTTCTTCAATATCCCTGTCTCAACTGTTATCCAAATATCTTATCCAGTGGCTTTTCCAGAGTCTCTACCAGTTTGTCATCATATTCACAAGACATTCTCTTGCGTTTAATCTATAGCATTCTCAGATTCTATAACTCTTTTCATTGTCCTCTCACCACTTTCCAAGAACTATCCTTTAAAGCAAATTCAGTCACTTTTCAGCTTGGCTGTTCCCTCCACATGTTCAAAGAGAATTGATATTGAGACAGTATGATTCTGTGGCATGCTTTCTAGCCCGATATAAGAGTAGACTTCATTTTCCCTTTGTCTTTGCATAAGTGTGCAATGGATCTTAACAGTGTTTGTCAAGTTTTTTTGTTCTGATTTTTCAAGCTTCAGAAGAATCTCATCCTGAGTATTGGCAACAGGTATACCACATAGGCTTGCTTTTTGTTCAAGTATGAATGTGCCTTGTTCCCCAATGTTATTTATTGACATTACTAGCAGCTTAATGATAAGAAGTAAAATATAAAGATATGAAAATGGTTGACGGAATATTGTTACCAAAATGGCAAAGTTCTGATGCTCACTGCACAGCCAGCCAATCACTGAGACAATGAGTATTTCCAGGCAGGAAGGCTTTCATCGGGTGCTTCAGTTGAGGAGAGCAGATCAGTCTCAAATTGGTCTCCTGACAGACTAAAATTAGGCATTTATGTAGCAGGGAAGAAATGTAACCCTGTGTTGGAAAACAGGAACTGGGGAGGGGTTAGAAAGAAGAGTTGATCAATAGGAAGCAGGTGGTCACTTAGGCCATCATAATGGGTAAGGGGTCTGTTTTCTCATTGTCCATATGCAGTGATCTGGTGAGTTTCAGCTCTTTGATATTATCTGAGAGGACTGATGGTTGGTTTCCTGAGAAAGGAACTCAGATAAGACATAGGTAACTTTCTCAAGTTTCCAGACTGGGAGGGTCAATTTCTATGTTTATTCAAAAGAAACCATAAACATTAGTTTTATGGAACAATTGGGCCAGTTTAAATATCATTCCCATTACGTAGGGGATGAAAAAGCCTTGGCCTTGTCCATTTCTTTGCAAAAACTTTCCAATACAGTTCAAGGTTTTCATTCCACCAAGAATCATTATAATTATCATTACCGTCATAACGTCAAGTGTAACATCTTTACTTCTGGAACCATAAATCATTATTAATAATAACAGTAGCAGTTGGTCAAACTAATACAATATTTTAAAATATGGTTTTACTCATTTAGTTTGTATGCATGCCTAAGTTTAGAGATTCTACATAATCATTGTCACAGCTTATCAAAGTTATAAATTAAAAACAAACAGGATAGCAAATAAGTTGTATATTTCTGTTTCCTCACTCATCATCAACATTTTCATACCATTCAAAGAATATGATATTATTTTATTAATGTAAATGTTGCTTATGTGTTTTCCAGGAATAAAGAGTAGATTTTGTACTTTTTTTCAGGGATCCTGAAAAGGCATTGAAATAGAAAGTCTATGAGGAAAGTTGTCTTCTGCCTTCAAAATGTGCCTAGGCAAGTCTGCATTGGAAGCTAGGCTGTGTTCAAGGACACAGCATCACCTGGAGTTGCTTTGATGTCAGAGGCCAAGTTAGATGTTCTCACACAGTCATGAATAGCCTGTGATCACCAGATCATAGATCTTCCAAATGGATTTGGGGAATAATTTTTCTTTTGTCTGAGGATTTGTGACTGCTCTAAAGTGAAAATTTTAGGGTATAAAGTGGGGAGTTTATTCCTATGTGATTCACTGAAGAATCAGGCTAGACCAAAACCTTTCATTATTTTTGCACTCAATATGGTTACTGGCTAATCTTACACAGGGACTCAGAAGATAAATAATGAACCATCTAGTGGCAGATATAAATGTTTTTAATAGAAATATCATTTCTATGTAATAATAAGAAACAATGCTTTGTTTTCTTTTGCTTGTTCTGGTTTTGGTGGCTAATGTTTTCTTGAGAATCTGTTGTTGGAAAACAACTTCAATAAAAAATTGTGTGCCTAAGTATAATGAGATTATTCCAAAGTGAAGACTACACTTAGACATTGGGGGACAATTATTAGAAAGCAGAACAGAGAAAACTATAAACATTGTCATGTACAACTGTAAGTTTCTCTTGAAACTGGATTTGAATATAAGTAAGTGAAATATAATGAATGTTTTACTGCATGACACTACCATCAGCAAGATTTAAAAACTGCTGCATTTAATTATTGTTGGTTTTTCTTTGAGAGAAAAGTATGTTTTCTCTGAAGAGAGTAACAAAACACACACATGTGCATAGACATACACAAACACTCACACAAAAATATACAAACTAAAACCTAATATTTTCTTGTCTCTTTCTCTCATAGGAACACATGCACATACACTTTTAAATAGCATATAAGCAAATGCACAAATGCATACATATACGTATGAATACATAATACCTACATAAACACATGTAAATACATTTATACCTACATAACATAGGAATTCATGAAAAAGGAATAAAGACTGATTTTGATTCTTGTTGTCTTATAAAGTGTATTAAGCAAATACACGCACACACACACACACACACACACCAGAGGAAGAGATATATAAGTCAAATTGGCAATGCAGGACCACAGCTATAATTGGGACACATTTATGAAAATGAACGAGCAGAATGACAGAAGCCAGATATCAAGAAAGATTTTATTATAAAGCAAGGAATTGGCTGCAGTGAGGAAGAATGAGCAATAAACCTTGTGGAACAGTGGGCAGTCTGATGTATTCACAACCTGGCTACTGCTGTTTGAACCCTTTCCAACACACTCGCCTCAGAAGTGTGTATGCATCTTGGGAAAATAGATAAAGGCAAATCTAAAATAACTGCCTCGCTATGATGTCTGACACCACACAGCTCAATACCCTCACTGTGGAACTCTTTCAATAGAGAGACATAGAGAAAGATAATTATTCTCCTCCTCAATTTGCCATAGCTCTGGTCAGTCTGTGATGTCATGGGCATGGAAAGTCTTGATAGGCATAATGGTCAGCAGGGATCTGAACTTATATTTTATATCTTTTGCTCAGAACTGTGGAATCAAACAACAGCCTGGTGTCGGGAATTAAACAGCAGACAGGTAGCAGCAGGTAATCACCTGCTCTGGTGCTAGAGGTCATATGGGATTCCCAGAAGCATTGGTAGGGAGAACTTTGAAAATTGCCATTATCCAGTGCAATCTGCTTATTAATTTTAATTGGACTTGGTTAGTTCCTGGAGACTAGTGAAACCTGGCTGTTTATAAAGACATATTTATGGTAGTGCAGAGAATCACAAGTTGAGCCCAAAGCCTAATGATTGTATCTCAGAAATTACTGTCTTTAAAAAATGACTCTGTAATATAAAAGGTATAATAGTGGCATAATATATAAATCCTCACAGTTTTATCAAATTCACTTTGGTGTGCTTTAGTATAGTAGTCTATCCTTTTAAAAAGAAAAAGAAACAAGATTAGGAAGTTATGTGAGAACCAAAGCAAATGATAGCTTGAATCTTTTTACTGAAGATTCACTGTTATGTTATGTTAACAGGGTTGTGGCTTAACAATGTTTCATATATTAAGGAACAATACTACTTAAATCCTATCACTTTGAAATGAATAAGTTATGAAACCTTATCATTATACATTAGAAAACAATTATAAACATAAAATTTAAATGAACATCAAAAATTCACTAAAAAGTAAACCACTTTCAAAGAATAGTTTGCTTTCTTCTTTTCTAAGATTTCAGAAATCAGAAATTCTGGAAACTCCCTAGGTGTTTTTATGTGAGGAGACTGGCATAATTGAGATGTGTAAAAATGCAAACAAAACAAAAATACAACTTTTATGCATGCACAGACACAAATAAACATCAACCCTGACATTCTTTTTTTTTCCATTTTTAAAATTCTGTTAGAATATTAATAACATAAAACTTACCACCATAACCATCTTAAGTGTATAGTTCAGTTGTATTAAATACATTTATAATGTTGTGCAAGCATTACCACCATTGATCTTCATCTATTTTCATCTTGAAAAACTGAAATTCTACATCTATTAAATACCAACTTTCCAGTAGTTCAACCCCTTATGCCCTGAAAACCACCATTCTACTTTTCTTCTGTATGATTTTTGACTATAGTAGTTCCCTCTTATCTGTGAAGGATCTGTTCCAAGTTCCCCAGTGGATGTCTGCAGCTAGGCATAGTACTGAAGCCAATATATATAATGTTTTTCCTGGACATACATATTTATGATAAAGTTTAATTTATAAATTAGGCACCATAAGAGATTAACAACAATTACTAGTAATAAAATTGACCACCTGAGTTAAATTGGGATTACTCGAATGCAAGCATTGTGATACTGTGACAGTTGATCTATTTGAGGGTGGAGAGTGGCATAAAAGATAACTATTGGGTACTGGACTTAATATGTGGGTGATGAAATAATATGTACAACAAACCCCTGGGACATGTGTTTACCTCTGTAACAGACCTTCACATGTACCCCCAAACCTAAAATAAAAGTTAAAAACCAGGACAGTTGAACTGATAACAAAGATGGCTACTAAATGACTAACTAATAGGTGTAGGTAACATATACAGCACGGACAAAGACATGATTCGGATCCAAGGAAGGAGGGAACAAGATGTTGCAAGATTTGATCAGGCTACTCAGAACCATTTGCAACTTAAAACTTATTCTGGAACTATCTGATATGTTTTGGCAGTGTCCCCACCCAAATCTCACCTTGAATTGTCATGATCTGCATGTGTTAAGTGCTGGGCCAGGTGGAGATAATTGAATCATGGGGGTAGTTTCCCCTATCCTATTCTTGTAGTAGTGAGTAAGTCTCATGAGATCTGATGGTTTTATAAATGAGAGTTCCCCTGCACAAGCTCTCTTTCTTGCCCCCATGTAAAACGTGACTTTGCTACTCCTTTGCCTTCTGCCATGATTGTGAGGCCTCCCCAGCCATGTAGAAGTGTGAGCTGATTAAACTTCTTTGCTTTATCAATTATCCAGTCTTGGGTACGTCATTGTTACTAGCATGAGAACAAACTAATACACTATCAATTTAACATTTTCAGGTCATAGTTGACCACAGGTAAACAAAACCTCTGAAAGTACAACCACAGTATAAGTGGGGACAACCGTATTCTAATAACTTCATATCAGTGAAATCATAAAATATTTGTTCTTCCGTGACTAGCTTATTTTGCTGAGCATAATGTCCTCAAGGTTCATCGATGTTGTAGCATGTGTCAGAATTTCCTTCCTTTAAAGGATGCATAATATTTTATTGTGTGTATATATCACATTTTGCCTATTCATTCATATTTTCACTTCTGCATTTTGGTCAGAAAAGACTGAGATTAGAACTTGCAAGAACAAATTTAAATAGATAAAAGATTTTTTTAATTTTTGATAAAAATATTGCTTAGGAATGCTAAATATGAAACCAGAGATGTTGGGAACAAGCCTCTCAAAATCTGGCCATAAACTGGCCCCAAAACTGGTCATAAACAAAATCTCTGCAGCACTGTGACATGTTCATGATGGCCATAATGCCCATGCTGGAAGGTTGTGGGTTTACCCGAATGAGGGCAAGGAACACCTGGCCCGCCCAGGGCAGAAAACTGCTTAAAGGCATTCTTAAGACACAAACAATAGCATGAGCGATCTGTGCCTTAAGGACATGCTCCTGCTGTGCTTAACTAGCCCAACCTATTCCTTTAATTTGGCCAATCCCTTCATTTCCCAAAAGGGATACTTTAACTTAATCCCATTTCCCATAAAGGATACTTTTAGTTAATCAAATATCTATAGCAACAATGCTAATGACTGGCTTGCTGTTAATAAATATGTAGGTAAATCTCTGTTCCAGGCTGTCAGCTCAGAAGGCTGTAAGATCCCTGATTTCCCACTTCACACCTCTATATTTCTGTGTGTGTGTCTTTAATTCCTCTGGCACCACTGGGCTAGGATCTTCCCAACCGAGCTGGTCTTGGCAAGTGGTGCGCATTCATGGGGGCTCGAATCCAGGTCGAAGGGTCACCAGAGTGGCGGTTGGAGAACATGGAACTAGCTGGAGGACACCCGAGTACTCTTAAAGCAATCCCCGTGGTGAGTAAGAAGGGGAGCTCGGAAGCATGAGCATAACAATGGGACAAGTGTGGGGTGTGGTTCGTTCCACCTTGGAACTTTTTCACACTGATGACGAGGAGGAAGGAAAGTATAACAAAGTAACAGAAGAGGTTACGAGCAGGTTTATTTGCCAGCTAAAGCAGCAAAGGAGGGAGAGGTTCATCCCTTCCCTTCTGCACCCCCTCATTATTATTTTGAAGAAAATGACCCTCCAGGTATTTCTTTTCTGGAGGACACTGGATGAAAAGTAGTTGCCCCAGTGACTGTTGGAGCAGTGCCTCGAGCGACTGCTCTTAGTTCTATTCAGGCAGGAATTCAGCAAGCTAGATGAGAAGGTGATTTAGAGGCTTGGCAGTTCCCTGTTAGAATACACCCCCCAGATCAACAGGGAAATATTATAGCTACATTTGAGCCTTTTCCTTTTAAATTACCCAAATAATTTAAATAAGCTATTCATACTAAAAAAGAATGTAGAAATAATCAGCATGTCAGGCCACCAGATAGGGGAGAAAAGAAAATTGCTGAGTCTGAAATATGTCCAAAATGTAAAAAAGGAAAGCATTAGGCTAATCAGTGTCACTCTAAGTTTGATAAAGATAGGAACCCTCTAAGTTTCATAAAGATAGGAACCTATTTCAAGAAATGCCATGAGGGGCCCATCCCAGGCCGCGTTCTAAACCAGGGCATTTCCAGCTCAGGCCATTCCCTCGCCCCTGTACAACGTCTGTCCCCCACCACAGCTGGTAGTGCTGCAGTAGATTTATGAGCTGTGAGCCTTCTGCCTGAGGAACCCCCACAAAAGGTCCCAACAGGAGTCTGTGGACCCTTACCAGCAGGGACAATAGGACCATGACAAAGCTGCCTTTGCTTTTATTGATTTGCAAATCAAAGAAAGGGGATATGTTGAGAACAAGCCCCCCAGAATCTGGCCATAAACCGGCCTCAAAACTGGCCATAAACAAAATCTCTGCAGCACTGTGACATGTTCATGATGGCCATAACGCCCACTTTGGTAAGTTGTGGGTTTACAGGAATGAGGGCAAGGAACACGTGGCCCACCCAGGGCAGAAAACCACTTAAAGGCATTCGTAAGCCACAAACAATAGCATGAGCAATCTGTGCCTTCAGGACATGCTCCTGCTAACTAGCCCAATCTATTCCTTTAATTCAGCCCATCCCTTCGTTTCCCATAAGGGATACTTTAAGTTAATCTTGTTTACCATAAATGATACTTTTAGTTAATTAAATATCTATAGAAACAATGCTAATGACTGGCTTGCTGTTAATAAATATGTAGGCAAATCTCTGTTTGCGGCGCTCAGCTTTGAAGGCTGTGAGACCCCTGATTTCCCACTTCACACCTCTGTATTTCTGTGTGTGTGTCTTTAATTCCTCTAGGGCCACTGGATTAGGGTCTCACCGACCAAGCTGGTCTCAGCACAGAGATGTGCTGTTGTTTTGCTCATTTATTAGCACTGTTGTTAGGATGCTGCTACCTGTGTTTATTTTGTGATACTAGATTTATAAAAAGCACTATATACTATTGATGTGTCCATAGTGATTAATAAGAGAAAAAGAAACTGAATAGAATGCCAACTCTCTCACCCAAGCTGACCAAAAATTTGTGTGGGACCATTGAGAATGCCCTTCACAGACTGATATTCTTTCTTTGTGGAATAGTAGATAATGCATATTCTTCACGTGAATAGGAGGGCAGGAACTGTTTCAGAAAGTGGATAAAAGGTTACAGAAATGTTCCTTGGTAAGTAGAAGTGTAGTGATCTCTCCAAAAGTGAGAAGGAAGTGAGAATCTAGACTGTGGAAGGCTCTCAATCTCTCTCCCACTGGAGGGAAGTCCAGAAAGCTCTTCAAAGATTATTGTGAAACTATCTTACCTCTGTTCTTTGTCACAGAAGTAATACTACATCTAGAACTGTATTGAGTGCTCAAGGAGTATTTATATTTGTCAATAAATAAATAAATGAATACCAAGTTGAAATTATATGTAATGTAGTAATACATAATGAATAGCAAACAGGTATTTTATATATATACAATATATATGTACAAATATATGTACATATGCATATACAGACTGTATAGCATATGCATATATCTATGGTATTAAAGATCTTGTAAAGGTGATTTTTTTTTTCAGTTAAATCTATTTACATTGAATTTATTTCAAGGTTTCTAGAAACAACTGACCCATCTGAAAAAGTACCATAATACTGTTCATTATAAATTACTAATGCCTAGGAAAAGGATTTTAATTTCTGTTAAATCCTATATATCTTCAAGATTTTTTGTAATTATTACTTCTATGACATTAACATCCTTTCCCACAATTGTAGATATGAAGCATAATAATATAAAAGCACAGAACTAGTAAAGTCCACAAAGATCTTGTCCAAGCCTGTAACTAACAGTGAAGAAAGTTACATGTCTAGAAAGACCAAATTGTGTAACTGAGTTAAGAATATCAGTAATAATAATGAAGAAAAAAAGCAGGAAGAAAAGGAGGAGGGAATATTTGTGGACAGTACATGCTGCATACTGCAGCATTTGCTAGGAACAGCATTTGCTAAGTTCTCCTAAGTTTTCAACTACATTAAAAACACTGAATTTTTAAGAAATATTCAGACATGTTCTATTTATAATCTTACAAAAACATTCCTTTAAAAAAGAGGTCTTCATTTCATTAGAGAAATTAGAGATTTCGTGTCTTGCTTCTATTTGTATTCTGCAACAAAACTATCTAACCTGCAGAGAAAGGAGCATCATTAAGATATTGCCAAATGCAGACTCTTTATGTATTTTGTTAGGATGAAGTTTTCCCCACTTCCTCATGCAACTCCACCCGTAGTCATGAAGCAACCTCAAAGACTACTCCGTTCTTTTCATCTGTGCTGCCTAAAGGTTTCTGTTTTATTGCTGTTTTTTTTTTTTCTAGCGTATTAACCTGCAATTCATTACCTACTATTCTTGTTTATATTTATATTTACAGTTGCTCCTTGAACATTGTGGGAGTTAAGGGTGCTGATCACCCCCCTATGCAGTTCAAAATCTGTGTATAAATTTTGAGTTCCCAAAAACTTAACTACTCATAGCCTACTGTTTACTGGAACCCTTACCAACAAAATAAACAGTTAGCACATATTTTGTTTGCTATATGTATTATGTATTATGTTCTTACAATAAAGTAAACATTCTTTTCTCTATCAAAAGGTTAGGGGAAAGAAAATGTTATTAAGAAAACCATAAGGAAAAGAAAATATATTTACTATTCATTAAGTGGAAGTGGATCATCATGAAAGTCTTCATTCTCTTCTTCATGTTGAGTGAGCTGAGGAGGAGGCTGAAGAGGAGGGGTTGGTGTTGCTGTCTCAGGGTTAGCAAAGGTGGAAGAAGATCTGCGTAGAAGTGAACCTGCAAAGCTCAACCCTGTGATGATCAAAGGTCAACTGTACTTTGCATTATGTTTGCTTATATTTACTTTAAAATTTTGTATTAGTCTGAATCCGAGTTCAGTTGTTAGTGAAAAGGACTCAAATATAGTGATTTCAGGAATCAGGTTTATTTTCAAGTAAAGGAAGTTCAGTGGTAGCTGGCCAAAGGCTGATATTGCAGGAAAACTGTGAAGTCACTAACTAAGGAATTCTCTTTCTCTTTTTAAAATTTTTATTTCTATTTTAAGTTCAGGGGTACATGTGCAGGACGTCCAGGTTTGTTACATAGGTAAACGTGTGCCAGATTTGCTGCACGTATCAAAACGTCACCTAGATATTAAGCTCAGCATGTATTAGCTATTTTTCCTAATGCTCTCCCTCCTCCCACCCCAACCCCTGACAGGCCCCAGTGTGTGTTGCACCCCTCTGTGTCCATGTGTTCTTTTATTCAGCTCTCACTTATGAGTCAGAACATGTAGTGTTTGGTTTTCTGTTCCTGCATTTGTTTGCTGAGGATGATGGCTTCCAGCTCTACGCATGTCCCTGCAAAGGACATCATCTCATTCCTTTTGATGGCTGTGTAGTATTCCATGGTGTATATGTATCACATTTTCTTTATCCAGTCTATCATTGATAGGCATTTGGGTTGATTCCATGTCTTTGCTCTTGTGAATAGTGCTGCAATAAACATACACGTGTGTGTATCTTTTTAATAGAATGATTTATATTCCTTTGGCATTGCTGGGTCAAATGGTATTTCTGGTTCTAGATCTTTGAGGAATTGCCACAACATCTTCCACAATGGTTGAACTAATTTACATTCCCACCAACAGTGTAAAAGTGTTCCTCTTGGCTAGGTGTGCGTGGTGGCTCATGTCTGTAATCTCAGCACTTTGGGAGGCCAAGGTGGGCAGATCACCTGAGGTCAGGACTTCGAGACCAGCCTGGCCAACATGGTGAAACCCCATCTTTACTAAAAATACAAAAATTATCTGGGTATGGTGACAGGTGCCTGTAATCCCAGCTACTGGGGAGGCTGAAGCAGGAGAATCACTTGACTCCAGGAGGCAGAGGTTGCAATGAGCTGAGATCACGCCTCTGCACTCCAGACTGGGTGACACAGTAAAAGTCCATCTCCAAAAAAATAAAAGTGTTTCTATTTCTCCACAACCTCACCAGCATCTGTTGTTTCTTGACTTCTTAATAATTGCCATTCTGATTGATGTGAGGTGATATCTCCTTGTGGTTTTGATTTGCATTTCCTTAATGATCGTTGATGTTGACCATTTTTCATATGTTTATTGCCCATATGAATGTCTTCTTTTGAGAAGTGTCTATTCATGTCCTTTGCCCACTTTTTAATGGGGTTGTGTTTTTTTTTCTTGTAAATTTCCAATGGAATCAAACAGAGAACTCAGAAATAAGACCACACATCTACAACCATCTGATCTTTGACAAACCTGACAAAAACAAGCAATGGAGAAAGGAATTCCTATTTAACAAATGGTGCTGGAAGAACTGGCTAGCCATATGCAGAAAATTGAAACTGGATCCCTTCCTTACACCTTAAACAAAAAGTAACTCAAGATGTATTAAAGATTTAAATGTAAACCCAAAACTATAGAAATTCTAGAAGAATATCTAGGCAATACCATTCAGGACATAGGCAAGGGTAAAGATTTCATTGTGAAATCACCAACAGCAATTGCAACAAAAGCAAAGATTGACAAATGAGATCTAATTAAACAAAAGAGCTTCTGTACGGCAAAAGAAACTATCATCAGAGCGAACAGACAAGCTACAGAGTGGATGAAACCTTTTGCAATCTATCTGTCTGACAAAGGTCTAATATCCAGAATCTACAAGGAATTTTCTATTTTTCTTCTCTGATGCCTTTAGCATTTGGCTTACTTGCCCAGGTTTACAACATGATGTAAGATGGCTGCTCGAACTCAGGGCATCAGGTCAAACTGAGGACTGTAATTACAGATTTTTCTAAACCACAAGAAGAAATATATAAATGTGCTGCAGAATTATTTTATTAGATATTTATTGTCCTGGACTACAAATATGTAGCAATGTAGCAACTCATCTAGTTAATAAGACCCTTTGAAAAAAAATTGTTAAAAAGCAGCCTCATAGAATAGGAAGATCACATAATCTAATTGTTTAAAATTGTCTTTTGCCTTAAGTGGACAAAAAATGTTAATACATAATGCAATTTTAGAGACTTTTTTAAGGCCAGCCAAAGATGAAAACATGTAAATTAAACAAAGATGAGAAGCAGAATTCAGGTAGGTTCAAACTTTAGACAGACTCAACAGCTTGATTAGAGGTATTATATACTTTCTTTTCATAAATAGCTTTAAGTGTTGTGAAATAAGAAATTCAGTCAAAAATATAAGTTGGAATATAAAATCTATACTCTTCTAATCAAATTTTAGATATCCTTCTAAAGAAGTAAAATGACTTTTGACTCTGGAGAAAAGAATTAGCCTCCAAAACAAATATAAAACCAAATTTCCTTTGTTCTCTAATATTTAAGAACTGACAGAGGAGGGCACATGTGAACTTACTGCAAACAAACACCTGTGGAAGCTCCAGTTTACCATATTGATATGAAACAATAGTAACTACCAAAAACTGTTCAATTATCTCACATTAAAAAAAAAGTACTGCAAAAACTCCGTCATTTTTCTTAAATCCCAAAGCAGCATTGCCTACAAATTGACATAGGTGACAACATATTCTTATAAACAGAGCCACTCTCTCTACAATTACTTCCACCTCATAAAACAATGTATTCTTAAGAGAAAATGTTAAGATTTTTTGAAATAACTAAGAATGTAGGTAAGTTATAATAAGAATAAAGGGGAAAGGAGAGCAATTTTGTCTTAAAGTAAAACATTTTGTTGTAACAGAAAATATAAGAAATAGTAAAAGACAAACTTTTATGCATGGTTAGTTGTAGAAGCTTGAAGGGCAACTTATTTTATTTTCTCTAGTTTACCGGAACCACTCAAGTAATGAACATTTCTAGTAATCTTAAACACTTTTCAACTTCTAACACAGACCCTCCATTCAGGAACTATTATCAAAAGATCATTCCTTTCTTCTTTGTGATACAATCTGTAAAATTTTAATAAGTATAATCTACCTGCAAATAGAACTGCCAGATTAAATGTAATAAAATTTCATTTATCTACACATAATCAGATTATAACTGATCTAGAAATTAGAATACTTACATTATATATGAAATATTAAATTAACAAAGAGTTACCCAGAGTTCCAGAATCCTTATCAGGAAAAGACTAATAGAGAATAGATTGAATAATTGGAGCAAAATCTGTAAGAATACAGATCGTCTTCTTTCATATGCTTCTGACTTTGCCCTTTTTCACTTTATTAATAGTAATAACTTAGGTTTAAGGTTTAATATAGAGGATCACTATTTGAATTCAACTTTGCTGAGCCATTGCTAGGCAGCCAGTATGAAAAACAAGATAGAGTTACTTTTTACTATCCTTACTAGTAATGGTACTTGTCTTAGTCTGTCCATGCTATTTTAATAAAATTCAAATGGATAATTTATAAACAACAGAAATTAATTTGCTTTATAATTCTGGAGTATGAGAAGTCCAAAATGAAGACTTCAGCAGATTGTGTGTCTGGTAACATCTTACTTCCTAGGTGGTGCCTTCTTACTGTGTCCTCACATCTAGATGGGGATAAAGGGACAAAGAGACTCATTCAAGCCCTTTTACTGAGGGAACTCTTATCCCTGAAGGCGAAGCTCTTAAAACCTAATCACCTCTGAAAGGCCCCCTCTCTTGATTTTAATGCATTGGGGATTCAGTTTCAGTCTGAATTTTGAAGGGACACAAACTTTCAAATCAGACAATTTTTTGAGTTAATACAAACATAAATAAAAATATCCTTGCTCCACATAGAGGGAATGCACTCATTCTTGGAATCAGCAATTATTATTTGTCATGATGACTCCAATAAAGTTAACTGCATCTCTTTTGCAGCTTCTGGATTACCTCTATGGGAGATTACGTGGCTCTTCAGTGCCAATTTTCCTTCCTTCCTTCCTTTTCTTTCTTTCTTTCTTTTTTTTTTTTTTGAGATGGTGTCTCGCTTTTCACTCAGGCTGGAGTACAGTGGCACAATCTCAGCTCACTGCATCCTCTGAATCGTAGGTTCAAGTCATTCTCCTGCCTCAGCCTCCCGAGTAGCTGGGGTTACAGGAGCACCACCACACCTGGCTAATTTTGGGGGGGGGGATATTTTTAGTAGACACGGGGTTTCACCTTGTTGGCCAGGCTGGTCTCAAACTCCTAACCTCAGGTGATCCACCCAACTCGGCCTCCCAAAGTGCTGGGATTACAAGTGTGAGCCACCATGCCCAGCCCAGTAACTGTGGAATTTTAAGTGCTTTCCAAAGTGTATTTCTTACTTTGATTGAAATAATAAATAATAGACTTCTCAATAACAAACATTAAATTTCCTAAAGCCAAGTAGTAATGAATAATTACATAGTCTTTAATTTTCTTTTGACCAACTAACAGTAGCCTTCACCATCAACGATACTTTACGTAACACATAACATGCAATATAATGTCAATTCAGGTGAGGTAAAACAATTTTTGTCTAAAAGAAGAGGCAACCTGGCTTGTCATGATAGATCTAGGAAGTCACTTTGGCTTCACTTTAAAGTCGCTTTTTTTCTCGATCAGATGTGAGAAATCTTGGATCACGGGCTTCAGTTCTTCCTTCTTATAATATTCTCAGTTGTACTTACTTGTCTCACAGTTATTCAATGTCTGTTATACTAAGATTAAATTTCCTGTCTCTAAACTCTACCAGATGATGATTCAACAAATCTTGCAAATAGAAAAAACAAGGAGCATAAAATGCTGCTGATTAATGCTTAAGCAGAAAATAATATTTCTGCAGACAGAATCACATCTTCAATAAGAATCACAACATGGGATCTAATTAAACTAAAGAGCTTCTGCACAGCAAAAGAAACTACCATCAGAGTAAACAGGCAACGTACATAATGGGAGAAAATTTTTACAATCTACCCATCTGACAAAGGGCTAATATCTAGAATCTACAAAGAACTTAACACATTTACAAGAAAAAAATCAAACAACCCCATCAAAAAGTGGGCAAAGGATATGAACAGAGACTTCTGAAAAGAAGACATTTATGCAGCCAACAGACACATGAAAAAATGCGCATCATCACTCGCCATCAGAGATATGCAAATCAAAACCACAATGAGATACCATCTCACACCCGTTAGAATGGCAATCATTAAAAAGTCAGGAAACAACAGGTGCTGGAGAGGATGTGGAGAAATAGGAAGACTTTGACACTGTTGGTGGGACTGGAAACTAATTCAACCACTGTGGAAGACAGTGTGGTGATTCCTCAAGGATCTAGAACTAGAAATACCATTTGACCCAGCCATCCCATTACTGGGCATACACCCAAAGAATTTTAAATCATGCTACTGTAAAGACACAAGCATATGTATGCTTATAGCAGCACTATTCACAATAGCAAAGACTTGGAACCAACCCAAATGCCCATCAATGATAGACTGGATTAAGAAAATGTGGCACATACATACCATGGAATACTATGCAGCCATAAAAATGGATGAGTTCATGTCCTTTGTAGGGACATGGATGAAGCCAGAAGCCATCATTCTGAGCAAACTATCACAAGGACAGAAAACCAAACACTGCATGTTCTCACTCATAGGTGGGAACTGAACAACGAGAACACTTGGACACAGGAAGGGGAACATCACACACCGGGGACTGTCGTGGGATGGGGGGAGCGGGGAGGGATAGCATTAGGAGATATACCTAATGTAAATCACGAGTTAATGGGAGCAGCACACCAACATGGCATATGTATACATATGTTACAAGCCTGCAGTCTGTGCACATGTACCCTAGAACTTAAAGTATAATAATAATAATAATACATAAAAAATAAAAAATAAATTTTAAAAAAGTTGTTCAAATAGAAAAATATGAATCACAACATGTAAGATCTGAACGAGCCTTGATGGGCTTCTGGCAGCATCAGCTGAGTGAGAACCAAAAGGAGGGTGCAATAGTTTTTGAAATTTCACACATTCTAGGAAAGACTGATATTGTTCCAAAGCCAACAGAACTGGTATTAAACTGATCTATCAGTTGAAACCAAAACAAAACAAACAAAATCTCTCCGTAGTAAACATAATCTCTATTGCAAGCTAACCAGTGAGCAATAGTCTTTTTCCTGCTAAAAGCCACCCAGGCAGGAAGGGACTCACTCCAATAAACATATTTCAGAATATCAAACATTAAAGACTCTCACATGAGTAATAACAATTCTACTCATTTGAAGATACACCAGTCTTCACCCCCATACTTCCTCTAAACCCTTATAAGGTCATCAGTTCCTTCTATCAAGAGAGACTCTGGTGGGGGCGGAGCAAGATGGCCGATTAGGAACAGCTCCAGTCTCCAACTCTCAGGGCGAGTGACACAGAACACCGGTGATTTCTGCATTTTCAACTGAGGTACTGGGGTCATCTCACTGGGGAGTGCCGGACAATCGGTGCTGGTCAGCTGCTGCAGACCGACCAGCAAGAGCTGAAGCAGGGCGAGGCATTGCCTCATCTGGGAAGCGCAAGGGGGAAGGGAATCCCTTTTCCTAGCCAGGGGAACTGAGACACACAACACCTGGAAAATCGGGTAATTCCCACCCCAATACTGCGCTTTAAGCAAACGGGCACACCAGGAGATTATACCCACACCTGGCCGGGAGGGTCCCATGCCCACGAAGCCTCCCTCATTGCTAGCACAGCAGTCTGCGATCTAACTGCAAGGCAGCAGTGAGGCTGGGGGAGGGGCGCCCGCCATTGCTGAGGCTTAGTAGGTAAACAAAGCCGCTGGGAAGCTCAAACAGGGTGCAGATCACAGCAGCTCAAGGAAACCTGCCTGTCTCTGTAGACTCCACCTCTGGGGACAGGGCACAGCTAAACAACAAAAGGGAAAGCAGCAGAGGCCTGTGCAGATGTGAACAACTCTGTCTGACAGCTTTGAAGAGAGCAGTGGATCTCCCAACATGGAGCTTGAGAACTGAGAACGGACAGACTGCCTGCTCAAGTGGGTCCCTGACCCCTGAGTAGCCTAACTGGGAGACATCCCCCACTGGGGCAGTCTGACACCCCACACCTCACAGGTGGAGTACACCCCTGAGAGGAAGCTTCCAAAGTAAGAATCAGACAGGTACACTCGCTGTTCAGCAATATTCTATCTTCTGCAACCTCTGCTGCTGATACCCAGGCAAACAGGGTCCGGAGTGGACCTCAAGCAATCTCCAACAGACCTACAACTGAGGGTCCTAACTATTAGAAGGAAAACATTCAAACAGGAAGAACACCTACACCAAAACCCCATCAGTACGTCACCATCATCAAACACCAGAGGCAGATAAAACCACAAAGATGAGGAAGAAGCAGGGCAGAAAAGCTGGAAATTCAAAAAATAAGAGCGCATCTCCCCCTGCAAAGGAGCGCAGCTCATCGCCAGCAACGGATCAAAGCTGGTCACAGAATGACTTTGACAATATGAGAGAAGAAGGCTTCAGTCCATCAAACTTCTCAGAGCTAAAGGAGGAATTACGTACCCAGCGCTAAGAAACTAAAAATCTTGAAAAAAGAGTGGAAGAATTGACAGCTAGACTAATTAATGCAGAGAAGGTCATAAATGAAGTGACAGAGATGAAAACCATGACACGAGAAATACGTGACAAATCCACAAGCTTCAGTAACCGACTCGATCAACTGGAAGAAAGAGTATCAGCGATTGAGGATCAAATGAATGAAATGAAGTGAGAAGAGAAACCAAAAGAAAAAAGAAGAAAAAGAAATGAACAAAGCCTGCAAGAAGTATGGGATTATGTAAAAAGACCAAATCTACGTCTGATTGGGGTGCCTGAAAGTGAGGGGGAAAATGGAACCAAGTTGGAAAACACTCTTCAGGATATCATCCAGGAGAACTTCCCCAACCTAGAAGGGCAGGCCAACATTCAAATTCAGGAAATACAGAGAACGCCACAAAGATACTCCTCCAGAAGAGCAACTCCAAGACACACAATTGCCAGATTCACCAAAGTTGAAATGAAGGAAAAAATCTTAAGGGCAGCCAGAGAGAAAGGTCGGGTTACCCACAAAGGGAAGCCCATCAGACTAACAGCAGATCTCTCGGCAGAAACTCTACAAGCCAGAAGAGAGTGGGGACCAATATTCAACGTTCTTAAAGAAAAGAATTTTAAACCCAGAATTTCATATCCAGCCAAACTAAGTTTCATAAGCGAAGGAGAAATAAAATCCTTTACAGATAAGCAAATGCTTAGAGATTTTGTCACCACCAGGCCTGCCTTACAAGAGACCCTGAAGGAAGCCCTAAACATGGAAAGGAACAACCGGTACCAGCCATTGCAAAAACATGCCAAAATGTAAAGACCATCGAGGCCAGGAAGAAACTGCATCAACTAACGAGCAAAAAAACCAGTTAATATCATAATGGCAGGATCAAGTTCACACATAACAATATTAACCTTAAATGTTAATGGACTGAATGCTCCAATTAAAAGACACAGACTGGCAAACTGGATAAAGAGTCAAGACCCATCAGTCTGCTGTATTCAGGAGACCCATCTGACATGCAGAGACATACATAGGCTCAGAATAAAAGGATGGAGGAAGATCTACCAAGCAAATGGAGAACAAAAAAAAGCAGGGGTTGCAATTCTAGTCTCCGATAAAATAGACTTTAAACCATCAAAGATCAAAAGAGACAAGGTCATTACATAATGGTAAAGGGATCAATTCAACAGGAAGAGCTAACTCTCCTAAATATATATGCACCCAATACAGGAGCACCCAAATTCATAAAGCAAGTCCTTAGAGACTTACAAAGAGACTTAGACTCCCATACAATAATAATGGGAGACTTCAACACTCCACTGTCAACATTAGACAGATCAACGAGACAGAAAGTTAACAAGGATATCCAGGAATTGAACTCATCTCTGCACCAAGCGGACCTAATAGACATCTATAGAACTCTCCACCCCAAATCAACAGAATATACATTCTTCTCAGCACCACATCGCACTTATTCCAAAATTGACCACATAATTGGAAGTAAAGCACTCCTCAGCAAATGTAAAAGAACAGAAATTATAACAAACTGTCTCTCAGACCACAGTGCAATCAAACTAGAACTCAGGACTAAGAAACTCAATCAAAACTGCTCAACTACATGGAAACTGAACAAGCTGCTCTTGAATGACTGCTGGGTATATAACGAAATGAAGGCAGAAATAAAGATGTTCTTTGAAACCAATGAGAACAAAGATACAACATACCAGAATCTCTGGGACACATTTAAAGCAATGTGTAGAGGGAAATTTATAGCACTAAATGCCCACAAGAGAAAGCAGGAAAGATCTAAAATTGACACTCTAACATCACAATTAAAAGAACTGGAGAAGCAAGAGCAAACACATTCAAAAGCTAGCAGAAGGCAAGAAATAACTAAGATCAGAGCAGAACTGAAGGAGATAGAGACACAAAAAACCCTCCAAAAAATCAATGAATCCAGGAGTTGGTTTTTTGAAAAAATCAACAAAATTGACAGACGGCTAGCAAGACTAATAAAGAAGAAAAGAGAGAAGAATCAAATAGAGGCAATAAAAAATGATAAAGGGGATACCACCACTGACCCCACAGAAATACAAACTACCATCAGAGAATACTATAAACACCTCTACGCAAATCAACTAGAAAATCTAGAAGAAATGGATAATTTCCTGGACACTTACACTCTTCCAAGACTAAACCAGGAAGAAGTTGAATCCCTGAATAGACCAATAGCAGGCTCTGAAATGGAGGCAACAATTAATAGCCTACCAACCAAAAAAAGTCCAAGACCAGATGGATTCACAGCTGAATTCTACCAGAGGTACAAGGAGGAGCTGGTACCATTCCTTCTGAAACTATTCCAATCAATTGAAAAAGAGGGAATACTCCCTAACTCATTTTATGAGGCCAATATCATCCTGATACCAAAGCCTGGCAGAGACACAACAAAAAAAGAAAATTTTAGACCAATATCCCTGATGAACATCGATGCAAAAATCCTTAATAAAATACTGGCAAACCGGATTCAGCAGCACATCAAAAAGCTTATCCACCATGATCAAGTGGGCTTCATCCCTGGGATGCAAGGCTGGTTCAACATTTGCAAATCAATAAACCTAATCCAGCATATAAACAGAACCAAAGACAAGAACCACACGATTATCTCAATAGATGCAGAAGTCTTTTGACAAAATTCAACAGCCCTTCATGCTAAAAACGCTCAATAAATTCGGTATTGATGGAACGTACCTCAAAATAATAAGAGCTATTTATGACAAACCCACAGCCAATATCATACTGAATGGGCAAAAACTGGAAGCATTCCCTTTGAAACTGGCACAAGACAGGGATGCCCTCTCTCACCACTCCTATTCAACGTAGTGTTGGAAGTTCTGGCTAGGGCAATCAGGCAAGAGAAAGAAATCAAGGGTATTCAGTTAGGAAAAGAAGAAGTCAAATTGTCCCTGTTTGCAGATGACATGATTGTATATTTAGAAAACCCCATTGTCTCAGCCCAAAACTCCTTAAGCTGATAAGCAACTTCAGCAAAGTCTCAGGATACAAAATTAATGTGCAAAAATCACAAGCATTCTTATACACCAGTAACAGACAAACACAGAGTCAAATCAGGAATGAACTTCCATTCACAATTGCTTCAAAGAGAATAAAATACCTAGGAATCCAACTTACAAGGGATGTGAAGGACCTCTTCAAGGAGAACTACAAACCACTGCTCAGTGAAATAAAAGAGGACACTAACAAATGGAAGAGCATACCATGCTCATGGATAGGAAGAATCAATATCGTGAAAATGGCCATACTGCCCAAGGTTATTTATAGATTCAATGCCATCCCCATCAAGCTACCAATGAGTTTCTTCACAGAACTGGAAAAAATGGCTTTAAAGTTCATATAGAACCAAAAAAGAGCCCGCATTGCGAAGACAATCCTATGTCAAAAGGACAAAGCTGGAGGCGTCACGCTACCTGACTTCAAACTATACTACAAGGCTACAGTAACCAAAGCAGCATGGTACTGGTACCAAAACAGAGCTATAGACCAATGGAACAGAACAAAGTCCTCAGAAATAATACCACACATCTACAGCCATCTGATCTTTGACAAACCTGAGAGAAACAAGAAATGGGGAAAGGATTCCCTATTTAATAAATGGTGCTGGGAAAATTGGCTAGCCATAAGTAGAAAGCTGAAACTGGATCCTTTCCTTACTCCTTATACGAAAATTCATTCAAGATGGATTAGAGAGTTAAATGTTAGACCTAATACCAGAAAAACCCTAGAGGAAAACCTAGGTAGTACCATTCAGGACATAGGCATGGGCAAGGACTTCATGTCTAAAACACCAAAAGCAACGGCAGCAAAAGCCAAAATTGACAAATGGGATCTAATTAAACTAAAGAGCTTCTGCACAGCAAAAGAAACTACCATCAGAGTGAACAGGCAACCTACAGAATGGGAGAAAATTTTTGCAATCTACTCATCTGACAAAGGGCTAATTATCAGAATCTACAAAGAACTCAAACAAATTTACAAGAAAAAAACAAACAACCCCAACAAAAAAAGGCAAAGGATATGAACAGACATTTCTCAAAAGAAGACATTCATACAGCCAACAGACACATGAAAAAATGCTCATCATCACTGGCCATCAGAGAAATGCAAATCAAAACCACAGTGAGATACCATCTCACACCAGTTAGAATGGCAATCATTAAAAAGTCAGGAAACAACAGGTGCTGGAGAGGATGTGGAGAAATAGGAACACATTTACACTGTTGGTGGGATTGTAAACTAGTTCAACCATTATGGAAAACAGTATGGCGATTCCTCAAGGATCTAGAACTAGATGTACCATATGACCCAGCCATCCCACTACTGGGTATATACCCAAAGGATTATAAAGCATGCTGCTATAAAGACACATGCACACGTATGTTTATTGCGGCACTATTCACAATAGCAAAGACTTGGAATCAACCCAAATGTCCATCTGTGACAGACTGGATTAAGAAAATGTGGCACATATACACCATGAAATATTATGCAGCCATAAAAAAGGATGAGTTTGCATCCTTTGTAGGGACATGGATGCAGCTGGAAACCATCATTCTTAGCAAACTATCACAAGAACAGAAAACCAAACACCGCATGTTCTCACTCATAGGTGGGAACTGAACAATGACATCACCTGGACTCAGTGAGGGGAACATCACACATTGGGGCCTATCATGGGGAGGGGGGAGGGATTGCATTGGGAGTTATACCTGATATAAATGATGAATTGATGGGTGCTGACGAGTTGATGGGTGCAGCACACCAACATGGCACAAGTATACATATGTAACAAACCTGCACGTTATGCACATGTACCCTAGAACTTAAAGTATAATAAAAAAATAAAACAATTAAAAAAAAGAAAAAAGAGAGACTCTGCCTGATCAGCATAGCTTCTCATTTCTAGAGCAAGCAGAAATTGTGCTTTCTGTTTCCTCATTTCAGATATTCAGTGACGATCTTATTATCCTTTGGTACCAGTATGAATCCTAGGTATCTGAAACCATGGCAAGTCCATGAACAAATAGTGTGACACATTTTTCCAGTTTTCTTAAAAGAGTCCTAACTTACATGTGGGCATCCCACACAGTTAACCCCTCCATTAACTTCAAAAGTCTTACAGTTTGGATAATAAGTTATGCATTCATTCAAATATGGTAGCATTCATGGAGATAATAAAATGACGACATTCTTTTTTGGACATTTTGTATTGAAAGTCTTTGTGAAACAGCCAAGAAAAAATTTTCAGTAAGTTGGCTTATCATCACAACTATATGGAGAGTAACTGAAATCTCTGGAGTAATGGGGATCATATAAAAAGAAGAGACTGAGAGATGAGAGAAGAACTAAGAAAAAGAGCAGGAATTATTATCATTGAAGGAAAAATAAATCAGGAAGAGCACCCAGAAGTGTAACTGAAAAATCAGAAGAAAACAATGTCATCAAAGTCATAAGAAGAGAGTCATTTAAGGGTCGATGCATTTTCAGCATTTGGTGTGTATTGCAGACCTAACAGGTAAAGTTCTCAGAATTATCTACACTGATGATTTTAGGAAGAACAATTTCAGTGGAGTAATTAATGAAGAAACAACTCAAACGACTGAGCAGTGATGTGTCAAAAGAACTATGAACAAATAGACATCATGAATATAAATAGTGCTTTTCAAAAGAATGGCTTTGAAAAGATAGGGAAGAGATTAGACACTAGTTGAAGAAATGGTCTTAGTTTTATCTTCCATTTCGAAAACATGGATGAATGAGCTGGGAGGACATTATGTTCAGTGAAATAAGTCAGGCACAGAAAGACGAATACCACGTGATCTCACTTAGATGTGAAATCTAACAATGTTGAACTCATAGAAGTAGAGAATAGAGTGGTGGTTACTTGGGGCTGAAATAAGGGAGAGTTGAGGAGATATCCATCAAAGGGTACAAGATTTCAGCTAGATAGGAGGAATAAGCTCAAGAGATCTATTGTACAACATGGTCACTATAGTTAATAACAACGTATACTCAAAATTTGCTAAAACAGTAGTTATACTACTTTATTTTATTTTATTTATTTATTTATTTATTTTGAGACGGAGTCTTGCTCTGTCACTCAGGCTGGAGTGCAGTGGCGGGATCTCGGCTCACTGCAAGCTCCGCCTTCGGAGTTCATGCCATTCTCCTGCCTCAGCCTCCAGAGTAGCTGGGACTACAGGTGCCTGCCGCCACGCCCGGCTAATTTTTTTTTTTTTTTTTTGTATTTTTTTTTAGTAGAGATGGGGTTTCACCATGTTAGCCAGGATGGTCTCGATCTCCTGACCTTGTGATCCGCCTGCCTCGGCCTCCCAAAGTGCTGGGATTACAGGCTTGAGCCACCGCGCCCAGCTAGTTATACTATTTTAAGTGTTTTCATAAAAAATAATAACTATGCAAAGTAATAATGCATATGTTATTTAGCTCAATTTAGTCATTACAAAATGTATACATATTTCAAAAACATGTTGTACACAGTAAATATATACAATTTTTATCTGTTAATGAAAACATAAATTTAAAAACCTTTAAAAAAGTGAGGTTAATCATATTTAAATATTGCTAGAAACAGCCTGGGAGAAATATAATTTGATAAAAAAAAAAAAAGTGCTGAGATAAAGCAATTGAATGAATTTTTAGGGCAGAAGAGATGACATCCTGACCACAGTGGAGTATTAGCCTTCGATCAGCAGAATGATAAGATTTCCATTATACCATAATGACAGTCAGCAAGGAGGTTCTTGGATATTATGAATGTCAACAAAAAGTCTCTTTTCTTTGTCCAAGCTTTGAAGCAATTAAAAGACACACACAGATGGTGGCATAAGAGAATAGAGATTTAAATGTTCATTTTACCTGGAAGAAAGGTACGTTGGAGGAGATGGCTTAGGGGTGTAGTCAAATGGGCTTGCTTACGTTACATGCTAACATTTACCCTCAACTCTGAACAGCCCCACAGAGCTCTGTTCTTATAAAGGTTAAGCACAGAAACCTAAATGAGGGTTTTCTATGGGAAAACTGGCTCACTAGAAAATAATAATAATAATAATAATAATAATAATAATAATAATGAGAGAGAGAGGAGAGAGAGAGAGAAGTACATAGCTGAGCATGCCTATTCATGTAAATTGGGTAATTGGTTGGTGGAAATATAGAACAGTCCACAAGATTGACCCTTGGAAAGTACTTCACATAGAGACCAGGGTAGTAGCAAAATCAGATGTGTACAGTTGTAGTTACTTTTGTAGATTTGTTGAGGAGAAATTAATTAATTATTTTCTGATGATTTATTTGTGGTAATAAGCAAAGATATCTTTGAGGTAATGTGTATGAAATTAGTTCGATTTAGCTATTCCATGGGGTATTTCAACACATTATGATAAACATGATAAATATACGCAATTTTTATTTGTCAATTAAAACTTTTAGAAAGTGAGATAAAAGAGCATTTACTGCCTAGCACTTTTGTGAGGACAAATACACTACTTGGCTGCTGTCACAAAGTGTGAGAAAGCTCATTATAAATGCTAGAAAATGATGTGTTTAAAAAGTCATTTGAGGGCCCAATTGAAGTTGCAACCCTTGAATTTATAATGTTACCAAGCCACCTGGTTACATAATCATTTTTATACCACAAAGTAAAGGAAAACTTTATATTGATCTATGAATAAAATTATTTTCATGAATGTGTAGCAGTGACAGAAAAGGAAATGAAAGCTCTGCCAAGAGAGTAGTTGAAGTTTTAGATTATAAGAAAAACAGATATCAAGAAATTTGAAGTTCTCATGTGATTTTAAAAAAGTATTTAAACATCTGAATGGAAATTTTATAAGTTTAAAGCATTATGTTCAGATACTGTGATATATTTGATATATGATGATATTTGAATATAGATTCTGGTATCTCACATATATTTGGGTTTTTAAGTCCCACCATTGAAAATTCTAATGAGTGTAGAATTTTTTTTTTTAGTCAGAATTAGATTAATACCTTTCTGTTTACTTTTGTTGAGCTACCAAAGCTTCTGCCACTTTAAGAAAATCATCACAGCCAATTTATGTCTGGATTTCAGGAAAGCTATTTGTAAGAATCTAAATTTAGGAAAACAAAATCATATTGTAAGCCAATATTGGTAAAAATATATTAAATTGCTACAAGCACAATAATACAAAAGCATTTAAAACTATCAATACCATTGCTTTTTTAACAAGTTCTAGCAAATTTTGATTGATAAGTAATTTTATATTGATAAGCAAATTTTGATTGATAAGTAATTTTATATTGAATGATAAGCACATTTTATATTGAATGATAAGCAAATTTTGACTGATAAGTAATTTTATATTGATAAGCAAATTTTGATTGATAAGTAATTTTATATTGAATGGATCAAATTTGTTTAGATTTGGATTAAATAAATTGGATTAAACAATTTGGATTAAACAAATTGGGATAGACAGATGGATAAAAAAATACTCCTGACTTATTTTAGATGCATTAACTATTCCAAGAACAAGCATTTTTGTCTCTTCTTTCCAGGCTATGTCACAGGCACCAGGCATGAATTTTTAAAATCTAGGTCAGTGGTTAGCAATTGAAGAAACAAAGTATCAGAATACTGCAAATATCTGAAACGTATATTTGAATTTTCAATCCTCTACTCTACTGACTTCTATCTTCTACCTGTCTTCATGTAATATAGACGATATCAATACCCATAGGCAGCAGGTAAGACATTGAGTATTTCAAGAAAACATCTTTAAATGATGATTTTGATAATTTGATGGGCACCTCTGGTTAAGAGTAACTCTCCAATTCCCAATAGCAGAAACCATTCTTAACCAAAAGAGGTCCTTCACTCTAACAGCTAGTGGTGATAGTCACACTACCAAGAAATCTGTCCCATGACTTTAAAACCACCACATGTGGCATAAACTATCCTAGAGTCTGTATCCTAGCAAAATGCTAAAACAAAGGAGGAAGTAACATGTTTCTCTCTCTACATTTAAGTCATTTGAAATTCTAATTTAACAAAAGTAAAAATAGAAAAACCAATTATTTACATCAAAAGATTAGTTTATACTTTAGTGAATGTGTTAAACTATTTTTGACTTTGTAAACTCTAGGATTCTTTAAGCCAGGTGCACCTTTATCAAGGGACTGATCAAAATAAGATGGCAGATCAGCTGAGACTCATTATAATATAAAAGATACTCTCCAAATTTTAAAATACATTACTGAGTTTTATTAAAGGACAAAATAATTTGCAAACTATAGCAAATATATTTAAAGGTATTTTCCATAGAATAAAAAGAGACACAATTTCTTTAACATTTCTTTAACCTCTAACTGATAGGTAATCACAATGGAGTCAAAGGGTTCTAAGTCCCCGTATCTAAGCTGCTCATATATCCATGAAGCCCTATAGTCAATGTCACAATTCAACTTTTAACATTCATTGATGGCCATAAAAGCATAATTGATAACATTGAAATGGTGACCACTGTGTTCCTCCAAAGCTTTCCTGTAATAAAACATATAAAAGGAAATTATTGTAGTTTATTAGCAATCATTTTCTACTTTAAAAATTTAACACTGCCTAGAAAAAAATTCACATTAAACTAGCACCTATGAAATTCTTCCACAAGGATAACTAAATTTTCTTTCATGATAATTCCCTTTTTTATATATAAATGGGTTCCGGTACCAGAGAGATTACCTTTATCTTGTCTGCTACTAAATCATGGAGTTTGGGGAGTTCCTTTAGTCCCAGTAAAGCTTGTTTGTGGCAGTAAACCATATAGCAGGAGAAAACTTTAACATGCTTTTAAACAGCACCTACTATTTAAGTATTTAAACTAGCCAATTTAACAGAAAGCAATGAAACTATTTTCTTTGTCCACTGACATTTTGACTCTACATAAAAGTAACAGTGTTAGACTCTTACTTGTGACCTACTTTATTTATGTTTTTTATAAAACTAATCTGTAAAAGTCTATCGTGCAAAGCCGCAGGCAAGATTTTATGGGGTAAGTAAGAAACCCACATGGATAATATTATTTAACAAAAATCCATTTTAGGAAAATAGCTGACTTCTATGAAGAATCTGTGTCAATAAAATGGGCTACAGTACACAGCCATTTGCTCTGAAGGCTAAGCAGACTTCTATGTACTGTATATGCAACCTCTGATATGTGATGCCGGGTTTCCACAGCGTAAGCGCTCCGAATGAGATCAGAACCATAGAGCTCTCTTGCTGTGAGCTCTAATATACTAACAATTTTTAGAAAAACAAATTTCTACCTCTTAGTCTCTAACATTGTTCTAGGCAATAAAGAAAGATCTTGGTTTTTCTTTTTCAATGCTTGAGATAGGGGTACAGGTGACTAAGGCCTGGGACACATTAATGTGAAATGATCAGTCACTTATTTTAAAGATAATTATGTATTTTGAAAATTAGGCCAGGCATGGTGGCTCACTCCTGTAACCCCAGCACTTTGGGAGGCCAAGGCCAGTGGATCACCTGAGGTCAGGAGTTTGAGACCAGCCTGGCCAACATGGTGAAAAACCATCTCTACTAAAAATACAAAAATTAGCTGGGTGTGGTGGTGCCTGCCTGTAATTCCAGCTACTCAGGAGGCTGAGGCAGGAGAACTGCTTGCAACTGGAAGGCAGAAGTTGCAGTGAGCTGAGATCGTGCCACTGCACTCCAGCCTGGGCAACAGAGCAAGACTCCACCTCAAAAACACAAATGAAAAAATTGATACTCGTTCATAAGTCCTTTCCTCCATGATACTATAAATGTATTAGGTCCCCTTTTTTCTTCTTCTTACTTTAGCTGATCCTGTGGCGGGCCAAGTCTCACTAAGAGCTGAACAGACAGGCCTCCATGGCAACCGTTTCAGCACTAAGTAGTTAAGTTTAATACTAAAAGCTGATAGAGTCAGTGCCCTCATACAGAGGCTGGAACGCAACAAAATCCCACCAATAGTTTTGCCTAGTCCTTTCTTGGGCCTTGAAGCATGACAAGATAATGAAGGCATTCTTAACAGGACCCCTTTACAGTTAAACATGTTTTACTGGGGGCCCGAAGGACCTCCCCAGACTGCCACAAACAAGCTTTACTGGGGACTAAAGGAACTCCCCAAACTCCATGATTTAGTAGGAGACAAGATAAGGGTAATCTGTCTGGTACCTGGACCCATTTAGATTAAGTAAATTTACTGAGGCTCCAGAGGAAGGTCTTCAGGACTCAGATCTTAGTTACAGATTAGAAGTTAATCACTTATGTCTTTAGATGAATGCACACTTACACTCAGACAGATAGTTTAGAAGTTATATAAGCTCTGCAAAACTTTGTAATTTTGAGTTGGTCTGGCGATATTTCCCCAGCCTTCTTCCTGTACCCAGTTACAGAAATAAACTCTCTTCTTTCCCAGCTCATCTGCATCTTGTTATTGGGCCACGAAAATATGCAGCCTGACCCTTGGTTTGGTCCGAGAACAATTCCACTATAAAATGTGGATTTATTATTGAATTATATCCTGTCTTTGAGGAGCAAGTAACTGGATTCACAATTCAATCTCTTGTACACCACATATTAATTGGCTCACATGGCTGGAAGTCCATGTCAGACAGGGAAGGCTTTGCTTCAGGCCTAACCCAGTTTCATTGTTCTCTAACTTTGTCATCTAGTCCTTCCTCTGTGTGCTGGCTTCATTCAGAAGTTAGCCTCTTTCATAGCAGTAAAATGCGTACAACAATTTCAGGCTTTCTGCACACTAAACTTCCCAGAGATGAACAGAGTTTATTTTTCTGTGGCTCATACACTAAGATATTTCTTCCCAGAAGCTTCCAGCAAAACTCCCCTTGAGTCATATGTGTGTGAATAGAGTCATAAGCCAACCTCTGAATCAATCTTTGTATCAAAGTGATCAAAGTGGTGGAATTAACTCTGGATCAATGATGCCTCATCCTTGGAACTAGTAATGATGTCAGTTTCTGATCAGCTTCCTTAACAGAAGTCACACAAAAACCTACCAAAAAATAGGTATCATGGTTATGAAAAGTGAAAACATTTTAGATTCTGAGTTTTCTTCTCACAAAAGATTATTTTAAAATGAGTTTAAGGGATGTATAGTTTTAACAAGACACCAGAGTGTGAGTGATACACTACAATATTAATGATATTTATAGAATAGCTAGGATTTTAAAAGAATTGTAATTATATTGACATAGTGAATTAGACAAGTATTAATAGCAATTACTCATCAAGGAAAGAGTTTGTTATTTTGAGGATTATCATCAAAGCTGAAGAACTACGATAAAACGAACAGAATTTTATCACGTAACTTAGAAATAGTAAAACATATCCAAGAATATTAACTGAGATATTTCATCATAACAAGATATGTTTGGAGTATAGCATGTAAGAGCAGGTAATCAAAAATGTTCATTAAACAACAACCAAGAGGTTGAAATAATTTTGATTAATCTATTTATGTCATGGATTCTTTATAAAAAATTTCTTCTGGTTTGCCTCTTGCTTAAACATTACAACTCTAGTATTATGTCTTATTCTAAATAAATTATTTAGAATTAAATAAATTATTTATTGTTTAAACTGTTTTCAAGGGTACGTATGCATGATAAAATTGTCTGACATTTTGAAAATTGGATTCCCTTGAAATTGAATGAATTGAATTGAACCAATTTGGTGATTTTTCTGAAGATTCCTGTTTTGGTTAATTATTGCTGCATAACATGTTACCACAAATCATAATGGCTTAAAACAACAGCCATTTATTTTGCTCATAAATCTGCAATTTGAACAGAGCTTTGTTGGAATGGTTCTTCCCTGCTCCTCATAGCATTATCAAAGGCTGCCCTAGGGGCTAGAAGACCCACTTTCAAGATAGTTCACTCACATGACTGAAGAGTACGTGAGACTTCAGCTGTGCCAGTGGGATTGGCACCCATGGCTGACTGGGCATCCTCAGAGGAGGAGCGTGGTGGGTGGGTTCCAAAAGCAAGCCTCACAAGCAAACAAAGCAGAAGTGCATGGGAGTGTATGATCTAGCTTTAGAAGTCACAGAACATCAATTCTAGCATACTCCATACATCAAGGAAATTACAAAGGGCCACCTAGGTTTATGGCACCAAGACATGATGTAACCAGTTCCTAAGAAGCTTATAAGATGAGAGAGATTGCAGCACTAGCATGTGCAAAATACAACCTGAGTCAACCCCCAGCAATTACTTTCTTCTTCTTCTCTCTCTCTTCTCTCTTGCTCTCGCCATCTCTCTTTTATCTTTACTGTGTGGATTTATTTAACCAATTTATATGGTTTGGCTCTGTGTCCCCACCCAAATCTCACCTTGAATTGCAATAATCCCCACATGACATAGGAGGGACCAGGTAGGAGGTAATTGAATCATGGGGGTGATTTTTTTCTGTGCTGTTCTTATGATAGTGAATAAGTCTTACAAGACCTGATGGTTTTATAAAGAGGAGTTTCCCCACACATGCTGTCTTGCCTGCTGCCATGTAAGATGTGACTTTTCTCCTCCTTTGCCTTCTGTCATGATTATGAAGCCTCCCCAGGCATGTAGAACCGTGAGTCAATTAAACCTCTTTCCTTTATAAATTCCACAGTTTCAGGTATGTCTTTATTAGCAGCATGATCATGGACTAATACACTTACCATCTATTTATAGAAATGAAGTTGGAGACCTATTGGTTGGGGAGATACAAAAGAAAGAATGTAGTGAGCAGTCACTCCCACAATCCTGGTTATTAGCCACTCACTTTTCCTAATGCATACACTTACCCCAAACTTCCTGGTATCTTTCATGTTCCTATGGTCATGGTTTAGGTTATCTGTTATTTCTTTGCATCCATATACATTCATTTAGATACTATACAAAGAAATATGGCAAAATCTTTGGAAGCAGATAAATGGGTTTTAATCTTGGCTCTGTATTTATTAACAATGTGTTTTAGTCAGTGGCTTCATGCACCTTGATATATGTAAAATAGAGATAATAATGTGCAGAGCTCCTGTGTGTATTAAAGAATTATTATGTAGAAAATACTCAGCACATAAGTGCCCAATAAATGGTAACAATTCATAATCATTCATTCAAGCATGCGTAAGACATTTTATATGTATACACACACACACACACACACACACAGAACTATAGAGTTATAAATGAGCTATTGAGTTTGCCTTTATGAACTTGCAGTTAATTAGGGGAGATGATCCTATAAGAAATATTTTCAGACTATTTGGGGAGATTAAAAAAAGGGGTATGGGCCGGGCGCGGTGGCTCACGCCTGTAATCCCAGCACTTTGGGAGGCCGAAACGGGTGGATCACGAGGTCAGGAGATCGAGACCATCCTGGCTAACACGGTGAAACCCCGTCTCTACTAAAAATACAAAAAACTAGCCGGACGAGGTGGCGGGCGCCTGTAGTCCCAGCTACTCGGGAGGCTGAGGCAGGAGAATGGCGTGAACCCGGGAGGCGGAGCTTGCAGTGAGCTGAGATCCGGCCACTGCATTCCAGCCTGGGCAGCAGAGCAAGACTCCGTCTCAAAAAAAAAAAAAGAAAAAAAAAAGGGGGGGGTATGCTCTGCATGAAGTACTTGCCTTTCAGGAACCAGAACTCTGAAACACACAGAGTCCAGATTTGATGTGTAAATTCCTGAACTGGCTCATTAGGAGTAAGGAGAAGCAGAGCCATTCTCGCCTCCACACTTTGGTCTTGGACCTATGTATTCCACTTTTCAGAAGCACACCATAATACAATGTGAATTTGAATTTTAGGTTTTTATGTATGAAGATGCTGTGGCATTCTTATGAGGTATTGCCCCTGAGCTGACACTTCAGCTGTCACTTTACAAGGCTGTTCCCGTGCACTTCTGATTAATGCAGGGTGCGCTATGACCCGTGGATTCTAGCCATGGGCCCACTGTGCCCCTCCTTTGCATGTGACACCTGTTGGTCTGTGTGGTATGATGTAGAATATCATGCATGTGAATCAGTGACACTGTAGGCCCTCAGAGAGTGAGAGAGACTCAGACCCTGCAGGAAGGTAAGTCAAGCCTCTTCCCAGAATACGTACCCATTCTATCAGCATGAACCACTGGAGGCCAGGGCAGAAGGGTCCAGTGAGACCAATCTGCCATCTTTCTTTAAAATGTGATGTTACTTTCGTTAACATAGTATGCCTTACTGGAAGTGCAAAGCTGCTCTTTGTTGCTGGCAGGCTTGACATTTGGCAGCAACACCGGCTGGACCAACCTTGAGAGATGAGAGCCCATGCTGTGGAGCCTATGTATAACCTCCACCTAGGACCCCATATTAGTCCACTTTCACGCTATTGAGAGACATACCAGAGACTGGGCAATTTACAAAAGAAAGAGGCTAAATTGGACTTACAGTTCCACGTGGCCGAGGAGACCTCACAATCATGGCAGAAGGCAAGGAGGAATAAGTCACATCTTACGTGGATGGTGGCTGGCAAAAACAAACAAACAAAAAGAGCTTGTGCAGGGAAACTCTACCTTATAAAACCATCAGATCTCCTGAGACTTATTCACTATCACGAGAACAGTGAAGTCAATGCTCACCCCCATAATTCAATCACTGCCCACTGGGTCCCTCCCACAACTGTGGGAATTCAAGATGAGATTTGGGTGGGGACACAGCCAAACCATATCAGACCCCATATGTGCTATTTCATTCCTGTGCTCATTGAGAAAGCAATGGAATGGCCAATGACAGAGACTGGCTGACATGATCTGGCTGAGTCATTTTGTTCTATGTGGTTGTGTTATGGCTCCTTTGTACCAGTTGTTTTTTGGTGGTTATCATGAAATATTAATATCTTTATGCTTTGTGTTTACTCTCGTATGTCTAAACATATGCCTCTACTCTAGACAGCCTAAGCTAATATGCTCTACTCTAGACCTCCTTAGCCCTCCAGGCTTCTAATCAGCGGGTCAGGCTTTTAGCAGGTTTTGATTTGATACACATTCTAACCTCAGGCCATGTTTCATTGTACACCAAGTGGAATACTGCTTGAAGCTCTGCCCACAGGCAGAACTTTTTTCTAATCGCTGTCTCTCAAGGTCACCCCTGAGGCAGGCTGGGGTTCATCTGTCATCCATTTCTAAACTGCACCTGCATTCTATGATGATCCATCTGTGAGCAAAGCTCCATGTTTCCCTCCTTTGGCTGCGGCCATAAGGGATCCCCATTGCAATTATTGGTTTGTTTTCAGGGAGGGGCACTAGTTCCTCAGTAGTAGATGATATAGGGTCTGGTCTACCTGATTGTGAACCTTGTTTATGCTTTCAAGTCCTGCTTATGCCCATTTTCATTTTAAAAAGAATTGTTGCAAGGCCCTGCAACTGTATGACTGAGTGGATCTGAGAAATTCCAGTTTATGATTGGCAGCTCTGATTATATGGTCACTTGATGTCCCGTAGTCAAAGATCTCTGTCTTTCCCAGGGTTCAATAGCATGCCAGGAACTATTTTGCAAAAGGTGTATAATTTTTTACTGCAGATATCACGTTCTAGGTCAAAAAACCCTCCTGGTTGATACTGTGATTATTTAATTAGATTTTTCTATAAACTACATATATTATCTCTTCTCATCACTGATAGTTTTAATAGCATAGAGTCATCTACATGGCCCCAGCAGCTGCCCAGACCTGCCACAGACTACATCTGGGTCTGGCTCCACTGAAAGCTGAAAGCTTTTAATGTCACCTAGTATACAAGTTGGGGCACTCTTAAGGGTGAAACATGCTTACTCCAAAACTCAAAGAAATCTATCAAGCAGTGTGCTTTCATCTTTCATTGTACGAAGTTGAAGATGCAATAATTTATCCTTTACTCTCCTTGGTCAAAACAGTCAGATTATCTATGTTTCAACACATATTTATGTTATTAAGAGATATCTTGGATTCTTAATGCTTTTACAGACTTCTTGACTAATTGCCTTCTGAAATTAACATAGAAAAATAATAAATATGTATTTAAACAAAAATATACAAAGCTAAACTAACCTACAGAAGTTTCTTTATAAAATTACAAGTACACATTTCTACCTTTAGTCAAATTCTTGAGTAACCATAACCACTTTCAGTTTCTTTTTTCTTTTTTTTTTTTTTTTTTGAGACGGAGTCTCGCTGTGTCGCCCAGGCTGGAGTGCAGTGGCGCGATCTCGGCTCACTGCAAGCTCCACCTCCCGGGTTCCCGCCATTCTCCCGCCTCAGCCTCCGAGTAGCTGGGACTACAGGCGCCCGCCACCTCGCCCGGCTAGTTTTTTGTATTTTTAGTAGAGACGGGGTTTCACCGTGTTAGCCAGGAGGGTCTCGATCTCCTGACCTCGTGATCCGCCCGTCTCGACCTCCCAAAGTGCTGGGATTACAGGCTTGAGCCACCGCGCCCGGCCCACTTTCAGTTTCTTAAACTCAGTGTATAACTAATAAACTTAATGTGTATTGGTTCTTCTCATTGACCTAACAGGACAGCAAAGAGAACTTCGAAGTTGATCAGCTTTGAGGCATATTAAATATTTGCATTTTGAAATTAAACAATGAGAAATATAATCTGCAATCAACAAGAGGCTGCATTACATTGCTGATGATAAATGGCGGAGAATAAAGTTGGAAATACTGTTTCAAATTGTATCTTCTAGGGATTAAGATACAACTTGATTGCTTAAAATGAACTTGATTGATGAATAAGATGAAATATTTGGATAATCTGGTATAAATGTAATCATGTGTGAAATTTATTGGTGGTTAACGTAAATACTAAAATTTCTAGTAAAAAAAAAAAAGAATAGATTCAAGACTTTTGCAAGTCCAGTCTACTGAGTTTATGCCACAATTAAGCAGAAATGGAATTCTGAAATCAGAGTTGTTGTCTAACACTGGGAAAGATACGAGAATCATTTCATGTGACAGAATAATTTGTTCCACATTGCAGTTAAGGAAGATGATTAAAGCCGTTTGATTCATTTGACAAAGAGATTTTGAAAGCTTTTCAAATTTATTCAACTGCTTTTTGAAGTCCCATAGCTACTTCCTATAATTGTCCACTGGATTTGCATACCAACATGAGAAAACAGTAATAACTTTCAAGTTAAATCATTCCAGCTTTCTTAGTTCTAATTCTGCCAAATTTCCTATTGAACTTCAAAATTTTTATTGTTCACTCAAAATCAGTTACAATGTCTTTGCAGCTTTTCTCCATTTTCTTCTTTTTTTTTTTCTTTTTTAAGACAGGGTCTCACCTTGTTACCCAGGGCTGGAGTGCAGTGGCATGAACATGGATCACTACAGCCCTGACTTCCTGAGCCTCAAGTGATTCTCCCATCTTAGCATCCCAAGTAGCTGGGAGTGACACCATGACCAGCTAATTAAAACAAAACAAAACAAAACCAAAACAAAATTTGTAGGCTGGGCACAGTGGTTCACGCCTGTAATCCCAGCAGTTTGGGAGGCCAAGAGGAGTGGATCACGAGGTCAGGAGATCGAGACCATCCTGGCTAACCCAATGAAACCTCGTCTCTACTAAAAATATAAAAAATTAGCCAGGAGTGGTTGCACATACCTGTAGTCCCAGCTACTCAGGAGGCTGAGGAAGGAGAATGGCATAAACCTGGGAGGTGGAGCTTGCAGTGAGCCAAGATTGCACCACTGCACCCCAGCCTGGCGACAGAGTGAGACTCTGTCTTGAAAACAAAACAAACAAACAAATAAAATGTAGGGATGGGGATCTCACCATTTGGTCCAGGCTGTTCTCCAGCTTCTGGGCTCAAGCAATCTTCCCATCTTGGTCTCCCAAAGTTTTGGGATGATAGGTGTAAGCCACTAGACCTTGCCTTTGCCTTTTTTCTTAAAATAAAAGTACTATTGTATTTTAGCAGACTACTATTGTCTTCTTCCTCCTCCTCTTCTTCAGCTTTCTTATTTCTTCTAAAATAGCCCTAGATGTACAGAATAAGATTAATGTAAATCCTTATTCTGTGATACACTGTCATTGCAAATCTATGCATGACCGACCCCCTTTCCTTTCTTCCTTCTTCCCTCTTTCTCCCTGTCTCATTCTCTTTCTCTTTTCTCTTTTCTTTTTGTTCTTTCTTTCTTTTTTAAAATTAATGTGATGAACATCTGTAGCCCACTGCCTCATCTAGCACTAGCCTATTCACATAAGCTTATCTCTGATGTCTTCCCTTTTCTGAATCTCCTTACACCTTCAACTTTTGAGGAGTAAAGAGAAGAGAGGTAAACATTTAGGAGGTGAAAGATGAGAGCAAGGTGGGGTAGATGAAGAGAAGAAATGAGATAGAATTAAAACAGATAGAAAGGGATGGACAGGGGAAATATAAGAAGGCAGATAAAAAAGTGCTTCTTCACATTCATATTTCTCTTGCAGCAATAATTTATTAGAATGAGGCCGAGAAGGAATGATATCTGCCAAGCCACTCATCCCTCTGGGCCTGTGGAGTGGTCATTTGTAAGATCTCTTCTAGCTGAAAAAATACTACTCTTATCACTTCCAAATTTTTACACCTCATGGGAGGGATTATTTTGATTAGCTAATATGAAAATAATTAATGAAAGAGAAGAGTTTAAAGCAAACTTTCCCTGAAGGCCAGTTTGATATATACTAGGTTTAACAGAAACTGATGATGTCTTTTAAGGGTATTCTTAACTTGAACTTTCTTTGGGACAAAATCTACTCATGAAGTAACATCTTGTAGTACTCAGCTAGGGTTAGAGATCATTTAAACTTAAAATAAATTTCTCTGTATTCATCAATATTGAATGAAGTGGAGAGAAATGTATGCATATTTTCCTCAATTATTCCTTATCAGCAATTACTAATGTATATATGCTAAACTATCTCTTTATTTTTATTTATTTCTTCTTCTCATAATTTTTTTGAGAAAGAGTCTCACTCTGTCACCCAGGATGGATTTTCAACATACATTACTAATCTATTCATTGGTGCTGTCACTGAGTTGATTGGCATTTTTTACTTAAGCTTGGGGCAAATGCTATACTCTTATTTTAGAACACTCTTGGCTTGCTCTTAGTCTTGTAATATACAAAATAACGTACTTATTTGGTCCATTGTGTATTTCCCTCCTCTAAAATTGAGACATAAATTCTTATCTGATTACTAATATACCCCAAACACTTTTCATTTTGTCTCACCCATATCAGGTGCTGCCTACATATTTGTAAAATGAGTGAATTAATTTCATTAAGCTATCACATATATTTCCACTTTAACAAAATCTAGTACTGTAATAAAATAATTTCCTTACACTCCTTCAGGCAAGAAACATTGTTCTCAACTTTGCTTTAAAAAGTAAATTTTTATAATCTTGTATTACCTATCACTCAGAAAACAATTTGATATAAGACTAACTTATTTGGCAACGTAATACTCAACTTAGAATACTCATTAAATAGATCTTATTGTCTTAACACTGAAAGGCTTAGCCAGATAAATTCATCATAGTGCTCTTTTTAGTTTTAGTGAAGGAACCAACAAAGGCACATATATACATATAAATATATACATATATATATAATAAAAGTATACATAGAAAGTCTTACACAGCCAACAATAAATGACTATATATGTACTTCCCCACCAAAAAGAAAAATTTTCTTTTTTTTTTTTTTTTTTTTTTTTTTTTTTTTTTTTTTTTTTTTTTTTTTTTTTTTTTTTTTTTTTTTTTTTTATTATACTTTAAGTTCTAGGGTACATGTGCATAACGTGCAGGTTTGTTACATATGTATACTTATGCCATGTTGGTGTGCTGCACCCATCAACTCGTCAGCACCCATCAATTCATCATTTATATCATGTATAACTCCCCAATGCAATCCCTCCCTCCTCCCCCCTCCCCCCTCCCCATGATAGACCCCAGTGTGTGATGTTCCCTTCCCGAGTCCAAGTGATCTCATTGTTCAGTTCCCACCTATGAGTGAGAACATGCGGTGTTTGGTTTTCTCTTCTTGTGATAGTTTGCTAAGAATGATGGTTTCCAGCTGCATCCATGTCCCTACAAAGGACGCAAACTCATCCTTTTTTATGGCTGCATAGTATTCCATGGTGTATATGTGCCACATTTTCTTAATCCAGTCTGTCACTGATGGACATTTGGGTTGATTCCAAGTCTTTGCTATTGTGAATAGTGCCGCAATAAACATACGTGTACATGTGTCTTTGTAGTAGACTAATTTATAATCCTTTGGGTATATACCCAGTAGTGGGATGGCTGGGTCATATGGTACATCTAGTTCTAGATCCTTGAGGAATTGCCATACTGTTTTCCATAATGGTTGAACTAGTTTACAATCCCACCAACAGTGTAAAAGTGTTCCTATTTCTCCACATCCTCTCCAACACCTGTTGTTTCCTGACTTCTTAATGATTGCCATTCTAACTGGTGTGAGATGGTATCTCATTGTGGTTTTGATTTGCATTTCTCTGATGGCCAGTGATGATGAGCATTTTTTCATGTGTCTGTTGGCTGTATGAATATCTTCTTTTGAGAAATGTCTGTTCATATCCTTTCCCCACTTTTTGATGGGGTTGTTTGTTTTTTTCTCGTATATTTGTTTGAGTTCTTTGTAGATTCTGGATATTAGCCCTTTGTCAGATGAGTAGGTTGCAAAAATTTTCTCCCATTCTGTAGGTTGCCTGTTCACTCTGATGGTAGTTTCTTTTGCTGTGCAAAAGCTCTTAAGTTTAATTAGATCCCATTTGTCAATTTTGGCTTTTGCTGCCGTTGCTTTTGGTGTTTTAGACATGAAGTCCTTGCCCATGCCTATGTCCTGAATGGTACTACCTAGATTTTCTTCTAGGGTTTTTATGGTATTAGGTCTAACATTTAAGTCTCTAATCCATCTTGAATTAATCTTCGTATAAGGGGTAAGGAAAGGATCCAGTTTCAGCTTTCTACTTATGGCTAGCCAATTTTCCCAGCACCATTTATTAAATAGGGAATCCTTTCCCCATTTCTTGTTTCTCTCAAGTTTGTCAAAGATCAGATGGCTGTAGATGTGCGGTATTATTTCTGAGGACTCTGTTCTGTTCCATTGGTCTATATCTCTGTTTTGGTACCAGTACCATGCTGTTTTGGTTACTGTAGCCTTGTAGTATAGTTTGAAGTCAGGTAGCGTGACGCCTCCAGCTTTGTCCTTTTGACTTAGGATTGTCTTGGCAATGCGGGCTCTTTTTTGGTTCCATATGAACTTTAAAGCAGTTTTTTCCAATTCTGTGAAGAAACTCATTGGTAGCTTGATGGGGATGGCATTGAATCTATAAATAACCTTGGGCAGTATGGCCATTTTCACGATATTGATTCTTCCTATCCATGAGCATGGTATGTTCTTCCATTTGTTTGTGTCCTCTTTGATTTCACTGAGCAGTGGTTTGTAGTTCTCCTTGAAGAGGTCCTTTACATCCCTTGTAAGCTGGATTCCTAGGTATTTTATTCTCTTTGAAGCAATTGTGAATGGAAGTTCATTCCTGATTTGGCTCTCTGCTTGTCTGTTGCTGGTGTATAAGAATGCTTGTGATTTTTGCACATTAATTTTGTATCCTGAGACTTTGCTGAAGTTGCTTATCAGCTTAAGGAGATTTTGGGCTGAGACGATGGGGTTTTCTAAATATACAATCATGTCATCTGCAAACAGGGACAATTTGACTTCTTCTTTTCCTAACTGGATACCCTTGATTTCTTTCTCTTGCCTGATTGCCCTAGCCAGAACTTCCAACACTATGTTGAATAGGAGTGGTGAGAGAGGGCATCCCTGTCTTGTGCCAGTTTTCAAAGGGAATTTTTCCAGTTTTTGCCCATTCAGTATGATATTAGCTGTGGGTTTGTCATAAATAGCTCTTATTATTTTGAGGTACGTTCCATCAATACCGAATTTATTGAGCGTTTTTAGCATGAAGGGCTGTTGAATTTTGTCAAAAGCCTTTTCTGCATCTATTGAGATGATCATGTGGTTCTTGTCTTTGGTTCTGTTTATATGCTGGATTACGTTTATTGATTTGCGAATGTTGAACCAGCCTTGCATCCCAGGGATGAAGCCCACTTGATCATGGTGGATAAGCTTTTTGATGTGCTGCTGAATCCGGTTTGCCAGTATTTTATTGAGGATTTTTGCATCAGTGTTCATCAGGGATATTGGTCTAAAATTCTCTTTTTTTGTTGTGTCTCTGCCAGGCTTTGGTATCAGGATGATGTTGGTCTCATAAAATGAGTTAGGGAGGATTCCCTCTTTTTCTATTGATTGGAATAGTTTCAGAAGGAATGGTACCAGCTCCTCCTTGTACCTCTGGTAGAATTCAGCTGTGAATCCATCTGGTCCTGGACTTTTTTTGGTGGGTAGGCTATTAATTGTTGCCTCAATTTCAGAGCCTGCTATTGGTCTGTTCAGGGATTCAACTTCTTCCTGGTTTAGCCTTGGGAGAGTGTAAGTGTCCAGGAAATTATCCATTTCTTCTAGATTTTCTAGTTGATTTGCGTAGAGGCGTTTATAGTATTCTCTGATGGTAGTTTGTATTTCTGTGGGGTCAGTGGTGATATCCCCTTTATCATTTTTTATTGCATCGATTTGATTCCTCTCTCTTTTTTTCTTTATTAGCCTTGCTAGCGGTCTGTCAATTTTGTTGATCTTTTCAAAAAACCAACTCCTGGATTCATTGATTTTTTGGAGGGTTTTTTGTGTTTCTATCTCCTTCAGTTCTGCTCTGATCTTAGTTATTTCTTGCCTTCTGCTAGCTTTTGAATGTGATTGCTCTTGCCTCTCTAGTTCTTTTAATTGTGATGTTAGAGTGTCAATTTTAGATCTTTCCTGTTTTCTCTTGTGGGCATTTAGTGCTATAAATTTCCCTCTACACACTGCTTTAAATGTGTCCCAGAGATTCTGGTATGTTGTATCTTTGTTCTCATTGGTTTCAAAGAACATCTTTATTTCCGCTTTCATTTCGTTATGTACCCAGTAGTCATTCAGGAGCAGGTTGTTCAGTTTCCATGTAGTTGAGCGGTTTTGATTGAGTTTCTTAGTCCTGAGTTCTAGTTTGATTGCACTGTGGTCTGAGAGACAGTTTGTTATAATTTCTGTTCTTTTACATTTGCTGAGGAGTACTTTACTTCCAATTATGTGGTCAATTTTGGAATAAGTGCGATGTGGTGCTGAGAAGAATGTATATTCTGTTGATTTGGGGTGGAGAGTTCTATAGATGTCTATTAGGTCCGCTTGGTGCAGAGATGAGTTCAATTCCTGGATATCCTTGTTAACTTTCTGTCTCGTTGATCTGTCTAATGTTGACAGCGGAGTGTTGAAGTCTCCCATTATTATTGTATGGGAGTCTAAGTCTCTTTGTAAGTCTCTAAGGACTTGCTTTATGAATCTGGGTGCTCCTTTATTGGGTGCATATATATTTAGGAGAGTTAGCTCTTCCTGTTGAATTGATCCCTTTACCATTATGTAATGGCCTTCTTTGTCTCTTTTGATCTTTGATGGTTTAAAGTCTGTTTTATCAGAGACTAGGATTGCAACCCCTGCTTTTTTTTGTTCTCCATTTGCTTGGTAGATCTTCCTCCATCCCTTTATTTTGAGCCTATGTATGTCTCTGCATGTGAGATGGGTCTCCTGAATACAGCAGACTGATGGGTCTTGACTCTTTATCCAGTTTGCCAGTCTGTGTCTTTTAATTGGAGCATTTAGTCCATTAACATTTAAGGTTAATATTGTTATGTGTGAACTTGATCCTGCCATTATGATATTAACTGGTTATTTTGCTCGTTAGTTGATGCAGTTTCTTCCTAGCCTCGATGGTCTTTACATTTTGCCATGTTTTTGCGATGGCTGGTACCGGTTGTTCCTTTCCATGTTTAGGGCTTCCTTCAGGGTCTCTTGTAAGGCAGGCCTGGTGGTGACAAAATCTCTAAGCATTTGCTTATCTGTAAAGGATTTTATTTCTCCTTCACTTATGAAACTTAGTTTGGCTGGATATGAAATTCTGGGTTTAAAATTCTTTTCTTTAAGAACGTTGAATATTGGCCCCCACTCTCTTCTGGCTTGTAGAGTTTCTGCCGAGAGATCTGCTGTTAGTCTGATGGGCTTCCCTTTGTGGGTGACCCGACCTTTCTCTCTGGCTGCCCTTAAGATTTTTTCCTTCATTTCAACTTTGGTGAATCTGGCAATTATGTGTCTTGGAGTTGCTCTTCTGGAGGAGTATCTTTGTGGCGTTCTCTGTATTTCCTGAATTTGAATGTTGGCCTGCCCTACTAGGTTGGGGAAGTTCTCCTGGATGATATCCTGAAGAGTGTTTTCCAACTTGGTTCCATTTTCCCCCTCACTTTCAGGCACCCCAATCAGACGTAGATTTGGTCTTTTTACGTAATCCCATACTTCTTGCAGGCTTTGCTCATTTCTTTTTCTTCTTTTTTCTTTTGGTTTCTCTTCTCGCTTCATTTCATTCATTTGATCTTCAATCGCTGATACTCTTTCTTCCAGTTGATCGAGTCGGTTACTGAAGCTTGTGCATTTGTCACGTATTTCTCGTGTCATGGTTTTCATCTCTGTCATTTCGTTTATGATCTTCTCTGCATTAATGAGTCTAGCTGTCAATTCTTCCACTCTTTTTTCAAGATTTTTAGTTTCTTTGCGCTGAGTACGTAATTCCTCCTTTAGCTCTGATAAGTTTGATGGACTGAAGCCTTCTTCTCTCCTCTCGTCCAAGTCATTCTCTGACCAGCTTTGATCCGTTGCTGGTGATGGGCTGCGCTCCTTTGCAGGGGGATATGCGCTCTTATTTTTTGAATTTCCAGCTTTTCTGCCCTGCTTCTTCCCCATCTTTGTGGTTTTATCTGTCTCTGGTCTTTGATGGTGGTGACGAACTGATGGGGTTTTGGTATAGGTGTCCTTCCTGTTTGATAGTTTTCCTTCTGACAGTCAGAAGGACTCTCTGTTGGTCTGTTGGAGATTGCTTGAGGTCCACTCCAGACCCTGTTTGCCTGGGTATCAGCAGCAGAGGTTGCCGAAGATAGAATATTGCTGAACAGCGAGTGTACCTGTCTGATTCTTCCTTTGGAAGTTTCCTCTCAGGGGTGTACTCCACCCTGGGAGGTGTGGGGTGTCAGACTGCCCCTAGTGGGGGATTTCTCCCAGCTAGGCTACTCAGGGGTCAGGGACACACCTGAGCAGGCAGTCTGTCCGTTCTCAGATCTCAACCTCCGCGTTGGGAGATCCGCGGCTCTCCCCAAAGCTGTCAGACAGAGTCGTTCGCGTCTGCACCGGCTCCCGCTACTTCCCCTGTTGGTCTTCAGCTGTGCGCTGTCCCCAGAGGTGGAGACTACAGAGACAGGCAGGCTTCCTTGAGCTGCTGTGAGCTCCACCCAGTTCGAGCTTCCCAGCGGGTTTGTTTACCTACTTAAGCCTCAGCAATGGCGGGCGCCCCTCCCCCAGCCTCGCTGCTGCCTTGCCGATAGATCGCGGCAGACTGCTGTGTTAGCAGTGAGGGAGGCTTCGTGGGCGTGGGACCCTCCCGGCCAGGTGTGGGATATATTCTCCTGGAATGCCTGTATGCTTACAGCGCAGTATTGGGGTGGGAGTTACCCGATTTTCCAGGTGTTGTGTGTCTCAGTTCCCCTGGCTAGGAAAACGGATCCCCTTCCCCCTTGCGCTTCCAGGTGAGGCGATGCCTCGCCCTGCTTCAGCTCTCGCTGGTCAGGCTGCAGCAGCTGACCAGCACTGATTGTCCGGCACTCCCTAGTGAGATGACCCCAGTACCTCAGTTGAAAATGCAGAAATCACCGGTCTTCTGTGTCGCTCGCGCTGGGAGTTGGAGACTGGAGTTGTTCCTATTCGGCCATCTTGCTCCGCCCCGAAAAATTTTTTCTTAAATTTATTCAATTAAGATTTCTTAATATCTGTACAAATAATGTATCAGGTGGCAACATATATAATTAAATATAAAAATACCTATTTTATCTAATTATTTATAAATTTAAGTTTCTTTGCCTACTACATTCCATATGCTATTTCACTTGTCTTACAATCTATGCTTGCATGTCAAATTTTTATAAATGAATTTGCTCTGTAATGGAATATTTGAACAACAATTACTTCCTACTGTGCAAAATGAAATTCTTAGAGAGAGACAGGTGGGAGACGTGATGAGGAAAAAGAGAGGAGAATGAAGAAGAGAGAGAAAAGGCAGGGGGACATATTTTAGAGTAACGGAGTCATATAAATGAAATTAGCATTACTAATTTTACAGTGAAAAATGGATACATGTTCACAGCCATTGTCCAAAACCCTTGGGTCCAGATGTACTTCAAAAGTGGAAATATTTCACGCATTAAGTAATTAATCCAGTGTATATATTACAAGTTTTGGAACAACTCAGTGAAGTCTCAGGTAGTCCCCTATAATCAAGCACCTTAATACACCTGCAACAAAATGTGTGTGATGACACTTTTCAGTGGGGTCAATACTCTATAATATATCATAAGTACAAATAAGTGTATTGTGCATATGCTAATTACAAGTACAGACTTCATTAAATTTCTGTTATATAACAAAAATTATAAACGATTTATTTTTATCTCTCTGAGTGCATATTGTTTATAAAAACATAGATTATAATTAAATGATTCCTCGAAGTTTATTCAATTAATTGAAGCCAGAGTACCACATTAAAATTCTGAATGAACGGAACTATACAGAATTATGAAAAAGTTAAAGACTCACAAGAATCTTAGAATCTATTTGGGGAGACTCCATGTATACATACAGATCAGTTTAAAAGTAACAAGGTATTATGGAAATAACTGGAAAAAATATAAATAGTAATTTTTTCACAGAGGTTGATAAGAGTGATTACCATTGAACAATAAGGAAAATGTACAAATTGAACGGGATATTTGGGAAATAAATGGGGAGGTGTTAAGACCAGGACAAAGGGACCATTTGGCTGAGTCAAGGTGTTACACAGAAGAAGAACCAGGACATTTCATTCCAGGTCTGTTGATGCTACTACTCGGACATAGCTATGTAAAAACAAACAAACAAACAAACAAACAAACAAACAAAACCTGTCAAAATAAAATTACCTGTGTATTTTTTTGGTACAATAATGTATGACAAAGACATATTTATTTCATACTAACTTATCATATTGCAGCCAAATTTTACTTCTCACAAAAGTCATTTTGAACTTTTTTCTTTTACGAAGTTGCTACGTTTGTAATTACCAAGCACCCAGTTACCAAGTTTATCATTCCTCTTTCCCTTAAATGTTATTAGTGAACCAAATGTATTACTAGTTAATAAAGACTTTGTATAATGAATCACAACACAAACCCACAAATTAGAGAATATTCAAAATTCAGAGTATTCAAAAGATTTCAAATATTCATATTCTCCAGGAATGAGCAGACTGACGTGCTTTTATTTTTAAATAAGCAGATAGGTTACGATTATGCATGGTTTACCTAACGGATGTTGCCGAATCCCCTTACATGTTACCCCAGGCTTCCCAACACATGCCTGATGCTTTAGTAGCTCATACCCAGGAGTAATAGTCAACATGCAATTGGAATAGGTTTACAAATTAGTATATATGTATATATATTGTATAAAAATAAAGATATTGCGCCTATTTTTAAACTTCTTACCAAGCAATAAATTATAACATAAATTATCTATCATTAACTTCTAAATCATTTATTGATTTTTTTTAAATTGTTCATGTAATCTTTTGTATGACATGACTGTCACAAGAGAATTTATACCATTCTCAGGTATGAGATGGTATAAATAAACTCATTAAAATTTTCTAAAGATTTTTCCATTACATTAATAATGATTAGAAAACAAATTTCAATTTGGAGAATAATTCTCTCATCATCTATGAAAATATATTTTTTATTATGCTAAATTCTCTCATATTCTTCAAAAATGCCAGCAATAAAATTCAAAATATTGTTTATAATGTGTGTAAACATATTTACAAGTACTTAATATCTCTTATTTATCAAGTCAAAAATGTCACATTTGGGAGTATCATTTTTAATTAGTTGCTTTCATTTCAATATTTGTTGTTTATATTTATCCACAGAATTTCACAGACATTATTTTGTTATTTTAAGACTAAATACATATTAAAATACATAAAATGAAAGATCCTAAATATTTATTATGATTTACATGTTTCTCATCAGGCAGTGAAGGCATGTTTTTGTTTTTGTTTTTTTTTTTTTTTTTTTTTTTTTTTTTTTTTTTTTTTTTTTTTTTTTTTGAGACAGAGTCCCCCTCTGTCGCCCAGGCTGGAGTGTAGGGTCGCAATCTCGGCTCACTGCAAGCTCCGCCTCCCGGGTTCACACCATTCTCCTGCCTCAGCTCCCCGAGTAGCTGGAATTACAGATGTGCACCACCACGCCCTGGATAATTTTTGTATTTTTCGTAGAGACGGGGGTTTCCCTATGTCTGGTCTCGAACTTCTAACCTCAGGTGATCTGCTGACCTTGGCCTCTCAAAGTGCTGAAATTATAGGCATGAGCCGCTGCATTTGGCCCATTTTTACTTAATATTAGACAATCTAAAAGCTTTTTCCTTCGGAATTTTTCTTTTGCTATTTTTCAAGTAAAACATACTTCTCCATTTTCATGTCTTCCACTTTTCTTTCTGGTTTGCTTTAATTAGTTGTACACATAGTCAATCACTTATTAGGTCAAATTGATTTTGAATGATTGAAACATTACCTTTCTGTAAAGCAAAATAGATAATTGACTGTTTTAGAATAAAAGTTGTTAAAACTTAATTTCTAATATATAGATTTATATATGTATATATACCCATATATATTACATATATTTTAAAATATATTTATATATGTATGTATATATGTAATTATATAGTATTTATATGTATTATATAATACAAACACATACAGAGGTGTGTGTGTTTCCACAAAGTTTATCATTCTGATTTCACATTTTCTAATGAAATACAAGGTCAAAATGAGTTTTCAAACTGCTTTTTATCTCTTCATTACATAATTCCCTTTGAGTTATAATTTTTAACTTTCTATTTCAGTTCTTAACTCTTCAGATTTATTATTTAATCCCCTCTTGTATTACTTGATGTATTTTAGAAAAATACATAATTTATCAAGACAGGCATGTATGTAATTTACTTGATTTACTTCTTTTATTGAATGATCTATAGTTAATTGAGAACAGCATGGAAAGTAGTACTCCATTAAAAAAACAAAATTTTTTAATATTGGCTAAAACTAAAAACTTGCTTTTAGCTGGGCAAAGTGGCTGGTGCCTGCAATCCCAGCTACTTGAGAGGCTGAGCCAGGAGGATTGCTTGAGGCCAGGAATTTGAGATCAGCCTGGGGAGACACCCCCCAACCACATCTCTAAAATAAGAAAAATTAACTGGGTAAGGTGGTTTGTGCCTGTTGTGCCAGTCAACTGCAAAGAGAGGATCATGTGGGCCCAGGAGCTGTGAAGGCCACTGCACTCCACAGTGTTTTGTTTTGTTTTCAGAGATAGAGTGAGACCTTGTCTCTAAAAATAAATAAATAATTTAAAAATTAGCTTTTGTCATGCTATCAGCACCATCTATACAAAATCTAAAATGGTTTTCATATGAATATTTCCTATTGCAACATTTTCTTCAAGCACCAACAATAGAGTTTCATCTTATTTTGGTAATTGTCTGTTTTGATCGCAAAAGTTAATAAAAATGTGAGCAATTTCTGTCCTTTTATAAATTCAAAAGATTTATTTCCAAGATACTTTAAGAAATGTTAATAATAGTATCCAAACTTTGTTGTCTTGTTTGTTCTTCATTTTAGTTTTTGATATTCTACTAGAATTGTTGAATTTATGAGTATTATAAAAATTACAACAGTTTATCAGAATAAAAAGTTCTGGCTGAGTATAGTGGTTCATTCCTGTAATCCAGTGCTCTGCCAGGCTTGAGGCCAAGAGTTTGAGACCAGACTGAGCAACACAGTGAGACCTTGTCTCTATGAAATATTTTAAAAATTAGTGGTGTGGTGGAACATACCTATAGCACCAGCTACTTGGGAGGCTGAGGCGGGAAGATCACTTGGCCCCAGAAGATGAGGACCGAAGGGAGCTGTGATCACACTACTGCACTCCAGCCTGAGCAATAGAGCTAGACGCTGTCTCAAAAGAAAGAGAAAGAAAGAAAGAAAGAAGAAGAAAGAAAGAAAGAAAGAGAAAGAAGAAAGAAAGAGAAGAAAAGAAAGAAAGAAAGAAAGAAAGAAAGAAAGAAAGAAAGGAGAAGGAAGGAAGGAAGGAAGGAAGGAAGGAAGGAAGGAAGGAAGGAAGGAAGGAAGGAAAGAGGAAAGAAGGAAAGAAGGGAAGAGGAAGTAGGAAGTACGTAATGCAGGCAGGAAGGAAGGAAGGAAGGAAGGAAGGAAGGAAGGAAAGATTCTGACAATTTAAAAGTGTCAGCAATGACCTCTTTTGTGAATAGCAAACACTGAGGAATCTCCTGAAGCACAGTTTTTCTACAAAATGAGAATGAAAACAACACTGCCGAAAATGATACAGACAAACATTCCTCTGGCGTACTTGTGACAGAAGAAACTTTATCATGCTTACTGTGACATCCTACGTTTGTTACATTAAACTAAAGTGTTCATATGAGAACTTACGTTTTTTGTTGGTGTTGTTGTTTGTTAACTATAGGTTAATACTATCATATTTAAGCATGGGCATGGATTTATTTCGGCATTTTAACAGTTGAAAACACCATGTCAGTGGGTACCAACTCTGTTCATAAATTATTTCCATACAGGAGAGAAGGGCATAAAGCTCAGAGATGGCTTGACAATGGGTTTAGGATACACTTACAATGCCTCTTTTACTCATTAAAGTGGTAATCTTAAAAGAAAGAAAGGAATGTACATAGAGCAGTTTGTTTTCTGGGAAAACCAAATTTGCTCCTCCTTATAATAGCAACATCAAAGTGAACTGTCGAAATGTGCCTGGCATTAAAATGGCTGTCACAATGTCATCTACCCATAGGAAGTATTAAGAGATAAGATCCAACAGGTAGAGCAGAGCCAAATAGCATCTGTCTATGGAGTACACTATAATTAATTCTAAAGGATAAAGTAATTACTGGGATTTTGTCAGGGGAGCACTATAGTGGAAGTGGTGTTTTGAAAAGATTAATTTAATCCATACCAGGATAGTTCAGAGGGTGTAGATTATAAAGTAAAAGGTCAGTTAATAACCTGTTATCATTATCTGGGATTAAAATAAAATGTCATATAGGGAGCAGACAGTGGAAATGAGAAGAGCTATATTCAAACATTGAAAATACAGGATGAAGACAATTACTATACAATAGAGATGGCATAGCAAGGAATAGTACACAAAACATACAGGTTTGCTTTTGCTCATATGAAAATAAATTCAAATCTAGGCAACCCAGAGCTGGTGCAGTTGCTTAAAGTTACTCTCAGGGACTTGGGTTCAATCTGCTTTCTAGACAGGAATGGGGGAAAGGGAAAAGAGTTAGAATAAACAGCATTGGTCTCATTTGTCAAGAAAGGAAAATAATGACACTAAATTATTTTAAACTTTTTCCTCTTATCATTAGAACTACTTCCCCAGGCCACTGATTGCAGATCACAGCGGGAGGTATCAGCAGGCTCCCTCTTCTCCTGGCAGGCCTGTTGGGTGGGGCCAGCGAGTATCAGCAGGAGACTGAGATATCGAGATGCTTATTATTTCTCTGACTCTCCCAGTTTGGCCACAGTCTGGAAGTGACAACTGGTTGCAAAGGTAGAAAATCTGTCAGAAGGACCCTCTCCTACAGTTTCAGCTCTTACAGGGATAGATGGTAACCACTCTCCCTTCTTGCTCCTTTTGGCTTCCCTATTTGGTTTTTCTTAACCCAGCCCACACTTTTGGGAACAGTCCCTCATTTCTTCAATTACCCCTTTTATGTGTGCTACTAGTTTCCTGCTGAACTAGATGAATATGTGAAAAAATTAAATAACTTTGATTATAAAACTGCCTGTGAATAAAATTGGGGTAAAATAAATGAAGAGATGTTGTATAGGAAGTTAACAAATAAAAATCCTCTTGGTTAATATAAAAATGAAACAAATTCTCAAATTTACATGAAAATATGACCTAAGAAACATTGTATAGAGCCAATAAACTGTTTCTGTGTGAAGGTACAGGAAAGGTCTTATGATTTTAAAGATTTAGATATAGAGAGGAAACAAAAATGTATCATCATTGTGTTTGTCCCTTTAAAAAATATTTTGCATAATCTTATCAAATTGAGGTATAGTTGCTTCGAAATTAGTTCAAATAGATGTAATTAAAAATAACTTCTCAAAAATAAAATTCCTAAACTGAATGAAATGTCAAAAGTATTCTGAAAAATCATACTAATGTTCAAATAATGTTTCAAAACAATGATCAGGATTTTGCATCAGAAATCATAGTAAGATGGAGAAATAAGAGAAAGATCACTTTTGAAGAATGTTTCACAAGGGAAGTATTTGCTATGTTTCTTATTCCAAACTGTAAGGACTTAAAATTTCATTCTTGAACATAATCATTAATAAACAATTTAGAAAAGAATAATTCTGAAAAAAGCAAAACAACCACAAGCCGAATTTAAAACAAAATATCCTCCAAAACACTCCAAAATGACATTTCCTCATTGTGATTTGTTTCTGCCCCACCCTTAAGAAGGTTCTTTATAATCTCCCCACCCTTAAGAAGGTTCTTTGTAATTCTCCCCACCCTTGAGAATGTACTTTGTGAGATCCACCCCCTGCCCCCCAAAACATTGCTCTTAACTCCACCGCCCATCCCAAAACCTATAAGAACTAATGATAATCCCACCACCCTTTGCTGACTCCTTTTTCGGACTCAGCCCGCCTGCCCAGGTGATGTTGGGGTTTTGTTGGGGATGGGGAGAGGCAGGAAACAAAGTATTCACATCAAAGGACAAAAACAAAGGAAACATAAACAAATCATAGGGGACCAAACAGAGACAAATGTTGAGGCTATAACAACAACTGCAAATAAAATTTTAAAACTCCTAATCAAATAACAAACAAGAAACAAAGAGACTCTTGACTGATGGGGTCAGGCAATCATCATATAACCTCTAACAGTCATGCCCTATACAAACTTGCTATAAATAATAGAGGTAACATTATAGGTAATGTAAATACAATTCAAGGCAAAAATCATTAAGTGGTACAATATTAATCATGCTACATAAGTAGTAATGTAATCAGAAAGGGGTTCCGATCCGGACACCAAGAGAGGGTTCTTAGATCTTGGGCAAGAAACAAATTGAGGCAAGTACATAGAGTAAAGTGAAAGCAAGTTTATTGAGAAAGTAAATGTCTCACGTGTCTCCATGTGAAGAGACCACGAAACAGGCTTTGTGTGAGCAACATGGCTGTATATTTCACCTGGGCAGGCGGGCTGAGTCCGAAAAAGGAGTCAGCAAAGGGTGGTGGGATTATCATTAGTTCTTATAGGTTTTGGGATGGGCGGTGGAGTTAAGAGCAGTGTTTTGGGGGGCACGGGGTGGATCTCACAAAGTACATTCTCAAGGGTGGGGAGAATTACAAAGAACCTTCTTAAGGGTGGGGAGATTATAAAGAACCTTCTTAAGGGTGGGGGAGATTACAAAGTACATTGATCGGTTAGGGTGGGGCAGAAACAAATCACAATGAGGAAATGTCATCAGTTAAGGCTGTTTTCACTTCTTTTGTGGATCTTCCGTTGCTTCAGGCCATCTGGATGTCTACGTGCAGGTCACAGGGGATACGATGGCTTAGCTTAGGTTCACGAACGTGCAGGTCACTGGGGATACAATGGCTTAGCTCGGGCCCACAGGCCTGACAGTAAGGAATAAAAAATAGCTACTCCATAGAAAGAGCAGCCCTGAGGGCTGCTGGTTGCCCATTTTTATGATTATTTCTTGATGGTATGCTAAACAAAGGGTGGATCATTCATGCCTCCCCCTTTTAGACCATATAGGGTAACTTCCTAACATTGCCATGGCATTTGTAAACTGTCATGGTGCCGGTAGGAGTGCAGCAATGAGGACGATGAGAGATCACTCTCGTTGCCATCTTGGTTTTGTTGGGTTTTAGCTGGCTTCTTTTTTATCGCAAACTGTTTTATTCCAAGGCCTTAATGACCTGTATCTTGGGCTGACCTCCTGTCGCATTCTGTGACAGACTGCCTAACTGTCTGGGAATACGGCCCAGTAAGTTTCAGCTTCATTTTATCCAGCTCCTATTCAAAATGGAGTTGCTTTGGCTCAAACGCCTCTAACAGTTAAGACATGTCATAATATAATCAAATTTATTCTGAAACTCTTTGTGATAAATGAAACTGAAAGAAATTACAAATCCCAAACAGTTAAAAATAAAAGGAAATATTTACATAAACTCTAAAGTCGTAGGAACTAAATTTTTCATGTATGCTAACATGTAAAAAGCATAGAAATTTGAATATCAATTTTACATTATATGGATTTTGCCCAGAATATGTAAGAAAACATGTGTGTTGATAAAAATCATTTTCAAACTTTTATATCATGAGACTAAAAGGACATACTTGCACTGAATGACCTCTAGTTCCCTTAGAGATAAAGATTGAATCAATTTTTTTTATTTTTCTGCTGAATTTCAAAACTGATGCATCAGTTGGTAAGTTACTCCCTGGATGCACAAACGTATTTTTCTTTTTCCTTTTTTTGAACTTGTATCATGTCTTTCAGGCCACTAGGGTAACATCTAAAAAATTATCGCTTCAGTGGCTCCTCATAGAAAGCACTTTTGAGAGTTACTTTCAATGTTATATTCTGGGCAACTGCCAGAAAATTACAAGACATTTTCCTTGTAGTATTTTGTCATTTTAGGCATCCAGCCTTGGCTCAAAACCCAAAGAGAAGATGAGAAAAAGGTCAAATCTCTTAACATTGAGGAATTTATAAAACTCCAAGTAAAAGTTAATTCCTAAAGCACTCACATGACAGCAGACACAACTGTTATGTCTTTATACACAGGTTGTTGATGAAATATGTTTGTATATCTGAACTTAATTTTTAATTAACCAACCACATTTTCTTGAACTGAACTGTCCCTTAAATAAGAAATATTAGAAAAACTATTTAAAATTTTAATAAAATTGCTTTGTAAAATGTACATTTTCGTTATCTGCAACACTCCTCTCACCACCACTTCCTGGGCAGAATTTCTTATTTCTTAGCTTTGTCATATTAGAATGGAAATAATAGAGTAATGTATCTGAGAATGGTGATTACTGTGATCCATTGGAATAGCGTACTCTCCTATAAGAAAAAAATAAACATTTAAGCAGTTAAATAATATGTAATTATGGCCATTTAGAATATATTATGTATTGCATCATATCATTAATCTTTTCCTCTGAATTTTACCTTCTGCATCTAAGATACTGAAAAATACATTTTGAGTTTATCAAATTACATCAAAATGCATACATATTGAGTTAAGTTGGATCTATTTCTAAAAGATAACTTCTCTATAGTCAACATTTATAATAAATACATATAATATATTTTTAAGTATAAAATAGTGAATACAAGTACCCACTGCCCAGAATGAGAACTTGAATAGTGTTTGGTTTTGTTTTTAATCAGCATAAATGGGAATGCAAACTTAAGGTTGTGGCTGGGATAAAAATGTAATTTATGAGGATACATTTTTACTGTCCTAGACAGAAACATTCACATGTAAAGAATAAGAAAGAAAATGTAGTTAAAATATTAAAGATCCACTGTGTTATTTGATACATCTCATGATATCAAGGCTTAAAGTGTATTCACTCTCCAGTTCCTTAGGAAAGCCTCTAGTTTGCTTTTCCTTCTTTTTAAAAAATAGTTTGACCTGTTCAGATTCAGGGGTATATGTGCAGGTTTGTTACATTGTGTGATGCTGAAGTTTGGGATACAAATGACCCCATCCACCAAGTAGTGAGTATAGTACTCAATAGCTAGCATTTCAGTCCATGCCCCACTACCCCCTCCCCTCTCTAGGAGTCCCCAGTCATCATTATGTTTATTATGTTTATGTTTATGAATGCTCAACATTTAGCTCCTGCTTATAAGTGAGAACATGTAGCATTTGGTTTTCTGTTCCTGCATTAATTTGCTTAGGATAATGGCCTCTAGCTGCATCCATGTTGCTGCAAAGGACGTGATTTCATTCTTTACTATGGCTTCATAGTATTTCATGGTATATATATATCACATTTCTCTATCCAATCCTCTGTTGATGGACACTAGTTGATGGATACTCCATGTCTTTGCTATTGTGAATAGTGCTGCAACGAACATACAAATGCATGTCTCTCGCTCTTTCTCTCTCTCTCTCTACACACACACACACACACACACACACACACACACACACACACAGAGTAAGAGATTGAGATTGCTGGGCTGAATGGTAGCTCTAAGTTCTTTGAGAAGTCTCCAAACTGCTTTTTACAGTGGCTGAATTAATTTACATTTCCACTAACAGTAAATAAGCATTCCCTTTTTGCGTCAGCCTTGCTAGCATCTGTTATTTTTGGACTTTTTAATTATAGCCGTTCTGACTGGTATGAGATGGTTTCTCATTGTGGTTTAGATTTGCGTTTCTCTGACGGTTACCAATGACGAGCATTTTTTCATGTTTGTTGGCTGTGAGTAGGACTTCTTTTGAGGCATATCTGTTCATATCTTTTGCTCACTTTGAATGAGATTTTTTTTGCTTGTTGAATTGTTTAAGTTCTTTACAGAGTATGGATAGTGGACCTTTGTCAGTTCATAGTTTGCTAATATTTTCTCCCATTCTGTAGGTTGCCTATTTACTCTATCGTTAGTTTCTTTAGCTGTGCAGAAGCTCTTTAGTTTAATTAGGTCTCATTTGTCAATTTTTGTTTATGTTGCAATTGTTTTTGAGGACTTAATCATAAATTGTTTACCAAGGCTGAGTCTAGAACAGTGTTTTGTATGAGTTAATTTTTGTATGTGGTGAAAGGTAAAGGTCCTGCATATGGCTAGCCAGCTGTACCAGCACCATTTATTGAATAGTGAGTCATTCCCCAATTGCTTATTTTTGTCAACTTTGTGAAGGTCAGATGGACGTGGGTGTGAAGCTGTATTTCTGGGTTCTCTGTTCTCTATTTTGTTCCATTGGTCTATGTGTCTGTTTTTATGCCAGTACAATGCTGTTTTGGTTATACTATGGTTTGTTTATAGTACAGTTGGAAGTCAGTAATGTAATTTCTCCAGCTGTGTTCTTTTTGCTTCAGATTGCTTTTGCTATTCGGGCTCTTTTTTGATTCCCTACTAGTTTCAGAATTGCTTTTCCTAATTCTGTGAAAAATAAAGTTGGTAGTTTGATAGAAATAGCTTTGAAACTCTAGATAGCCTTGGGAAGTATGGTCATTTGAATGACATTGATTCTTCCAATACATGAGCATGGCATTTTTTTTTTTCATTTGTTCATGTCATCTACAATTTCTTTCATCAGTGTTTTGTAGTTCTCCTCACAGAAGTCTTTCATCTCCTTGTTTGATGTACTTCTAGGTATTTTATTTTTTGTGGGATTGCATTTTTGATTTGGCTCTCAGCTTGAATTCTATCGTTGTATATAAATGCTATTGATTTGTGTACAATATTTTTGTATCCTGAAAAACTACTGAAGATATTTATCAGTACCAGTAGCCCTTTGGTGGAGTCTTTAGGGTTTTCTAGGTGTAGAATCCTATCAGCAAAAAAAGAGATAGTTTGACTCTTTTTTTTTTTTTTTTCTATGTGGATCCCTTTTCTTTCCCTCCTCTGCCTGATTCCTTTGGCTAGGACTTCTAGTACTACATTGAACAGCACTAGTGAGAGTGGGCATCCTTGTGTCTTGTTCCAGTTCTTAAGGGGAATGCTTCCAGTTTTTGCCTCTTCAATATGATGTTGGCTGTGGGATTATCATAGATTACTCTTATTGAGGTATGTTCCTTTTATGCCTAACTTTTTTAGGGTTATCATTATGAAGGGATGTTAGATTATATTGCATGCTTCTTCCATGTCTATTGAGATGATCACAAGATTTTGGTTTTTAATTCTGTTGATGTGGTGAATCACATATATTAATTTGCATATGTTGAATCTAACTTGCATGTAAGGAATGAAGCCTACTAGATCATAATGAAATAATTTTCATATGCTGCTAAATTCAGCTTGGTAGTATTTTGTTGAGGATATTTGTGTTTGTGTTCATCAGGGATACTGACCTGTTTTTCTTTTGTTTTTTGTTTTTGTTTTGTTTCTTTGTGTTTTTGCCAGGTTTTGGTACCAGGGTGATGCAGGCTTCATAGAATGAGTTAGGGAGAAGACCCTCTTCTTTGATTTTTTGGAATAGTTGAATTGGTATGAAGTTTTCTTTGTACATCTGGTAGAATTCAGCTATGAATCCATCCAGTCCAGGGCTTTTTTTGGTTGGTGGGGTTTTTTAAAATTGCTGATTCAATTGCAGAACTCAATATTGGCCTGTTCACATTTTAAGTTTGTTCCTGATTCAATCTTGGGAGGATGTGTGTCTCCAGGAATTTATCCATTTCCTCTAGACTTTCTAGTTTGTGTACATAGAGGTGTTCATAATAGTCTCAAGATTTTTTGTATTTCTGTTAGATCAATTGTAATGTCACCTTTGTTTCTGATTATGGTTAACTGGATGTTCTCATTTTTTCTTTGTTAATCTAGCTAGTGATCTATCAATCTTCATCCTTTCGAATAACCAACTTTTGGTTTTATTGATTCTTTGTATAAATTTTTGAGTCTTAATTTTGTTCAGTTCTGCTTGGATTTTAGTAATTTATTTTCTTCTGCTAACTTTGGGGTTGATATGCTTTGATTTTTCTAGTTCCTCTAGCTGTGATGTTACGTTGTTAATCTGATCTTTCTAACTTTTTGAGGTTGGCATTTAGCACTATAAATTTTCCTCTTAACACTGTTTTTTCTGCATGCCAGAGATTTTGGTATGTTGTATCTCTATTTTCATTCAATTCCAAGAATTTTTTGTTTTCTCTATCAATTTCATTTTTTAAACAAAAGCCATTCAGGAACAAGTTGCTTCATCTCTATGTATTGTGTGGTTTTGAGAGATCTTCTTAGTATTGATTTCTATTTTTGTTCCACTATGGTCTGAGTATGGTTGGTAAGATTTTGATTTATTTGATTTTTCAATAGTATGAATGGCTAAGTATGTGACTTTATATCCATGCATGTGTCTCATTTTGAAGAATGTTCTGTGTGCAGATGAAAATAATGTATATTTTGTGGTTGATGGGTGGAGTGTTCTGTAGATGTCTAGTAGGTCTAGTTAGTCAAGCATTGAATTTAAGTCCAGAATTTCTTTGTTAGTTTTCTGTCTCAATAATCTGTCTAATGTTGTCAGTGAGCTGTTGAAGACCCTACTATTAGTATGTGGCTCTTTAAGTCTTCTCATAGGTCTAGAAGCAGTTGTTTTATGAGGTTGAGTGCTCCAATGTTGGGTGCATATATATTTAGGATAGTTAAGTCTTCTTGTTGAATAAAACTCTTTATCATTCTGTAATACCTTTCTTTGACATTTTTTACTGTTACTGGTTTAAAGTCTATTTTATCTGATGCAAGAATAGGGACCCCTGCTCTTTTTTTTGTTTTCTATTTACATGATGGATCTTTCTCCAACCCCATACTTTGAACCTATGGGTGTCATTACATGTGAGATGGGTCTCTTGAAGACAGCAGATGGATGAATCTTTTTGTTTTTAAATCCAGCTTGCCCTTTAAATAGGATGTTTAGACTGTTTACATGCAAAGCTAATATTGATATGTGAGGTTTTGATCCAATCTTGGAGCTGTTAATGGTTGCTTTGAAGTTTCTGTTTTATCGTTGCTTTATGGGATCTGTGGGTTATGTACTTAAATGTGTTTCTGTGGTAGCTGGTATTGTTCTTTTGTTTACATATTAAGAATTCCCTTAACAATCTCTTGTAATGCTAATCTAGTGGCAACAAGTTCCCTTAGTGGTTGCTTGTCTGGAAAACATTTTATTTTTCCTTAGCTTATGAAGCTTACTTTGGTGGGACATGAAATTCTTGGTTGGTTGGAATTTCTTGTCTTTGAAAATGCTGGAAGTATGTCCCCAATCCTGGCTGGTAAGGTTTCTGCTAAGAAATATGCTATTAGCCTGATGGGGTTCCTTTTGTACATGATTTGACAATTTTCTCTAGGTGCCTTTAAGATTTTTTCTTAAAGGAGAGTCTGGTGACTATATGCCTTGGTGATATTCATTTTGTACAGTATGTTGTAGGTGTTCTCTGGTTTTCTTATATCTGGATGTCTACCTCTCTAGTAATGTTAGAAAAACTTTCTTGAATTATTCCATCAAATATGCTTTCCAGGTTGTTTACCTTTTCTCCTTTTCTCTCAGGAATGCCAACAATTTATCACCTTGATTACTTTACATAGTCTCATATTTCTGGAAGACTGTTCATTTTTTAAAATCCCTTTTAAAATTATTTTTGTCTGAGTTAGTTTGAAAAAGTAGTCTTCAGTCCAGGTGCAGTGGTTCATGCCTGTAATCCCAGCACTTTGGGAGGCCGAGGCAGGCGGATCATGAGGTCAGAAGATCGAGACTATCCTGGCTAACACAGTGAAACCCCATCACTACTAAAAATGTAAAAAATTAGCAGGGTGTGGTGGCAGGTGCCTGTAGTCCCAGTTAGTTGGGAGGCCGAGGCAGGAGAATGGCATGAACCAAGAAGGCGGAGCTTGCAGTGAGCTGAGATCGTGCCACTGCATTCCAGCCTGGGCAATGGAGCAAGACTCTGTCTAAAAAATAAATAAATAAATAAATCAGTCTTCAAACTCCAAATTTCTTTTTCTTCTTTTTTTTTTTTTTGGATAGAGTCTCACTCTGTCACTAAGGCTAAAGTGCAGTGGCATGATCTCGGCTCTCTGCAACCTCTGCCTCCCAGGCTCAAGTGATTCTCCTGCCTCAGCCTCCTGAGTAGCTGGGGCTACAGGTGCCTGCCACCATGCCCAGCTAATGTTTATATTTTTAGTAGAGATAAGGTTTCACCATGTTGACCAGGCTGGTCTTGAACTCCTCAATTCAAGTGATCCACTCACCTCAGCCTCTGAAAGTGCTGGAGTTATAGTCAGGAATCACCATGACCGAACTCTACATTTCTTTCTTCTGCTTAGTGAAGTCCGTTGATAAAGGTTTCACTTGTATTTTGAAAATCTTTGAGTTTTTCAACTTCAGAAGCTCTGATTGATTTATTTTTAACATGTTTATATTTTCCTTCATTTCTTGGACTGATTAAGAAGTTTCTATGTAATGATTTTCAACCTTGTCTTGGCTTTCAGTGAGCTTCCTGGCTATCTATTCTTTGAATTCTTTATCTGTCATTTTGGAGTTTCCATTTGGTTAAGGACCTTTGCTGGAGAGTGAGTGCAATCCTTTGGTGGTGTCACTACATTCAGATTTTTTATGGTGCCAGATTTCATGCACTGGTTCCTTCTCATCTACCAACATTGGAACTTCTAATTTTTGTAATTTTTTTTTGTAGGTAGAACTTTTGTTTTTCTTTCTTTCCATGTAATATTATATTTTTTTTTCTTTTCTTTTGCCTTCTTTTCCTTTCTTAGGGGGTGTGACTGAAGAAAATATTGGGTAGGGTCTTTGGCTTTGCTTCTCCATAGTCCTATGCATTTCTTTTCATTACTTTTTATCAGGCTGTGAGGTTTGACCTACAAGCCAGTAAACGGCACTTACGAGTAAAAGGTGGTTGTGGCCAATGTGAGTGGGTATATACTTGATCTTTGCTTACTGGAAAGAGCTCTCTGTTGCCTCAGGCAGTGGGCTTATCTTTGAGGTGCACAGTGGTCTGAGCTCCCTGCTTAGTCCTGGGGGTGTGGGGGAAAGATGGACAGGGCTGGACTGGGTAGGCCTACCTACAGGTACTGTGATGGCAGGAACAAACACTACTGCCAAGGGAGCTCAAGCTGCTGATCCAGGCAAGTGGGTGCTCCAAATGGCTGAAGACCTGTTTAGGTGAGAAGTGGAGAGGGCCTCCTGTACCACAGTCTCTGCACAGGAAGGGTGGGACAGCTTGGGCTGCTGGGCCAGGCAAGCTGGCACTCTGAATGCCTGGAGTTCTGACTGGAGGCTCAGCAGAGAGGACTCCCCTGCACCACAATCTCAGGGAGCTGGCTGGAGCATCCAGCAAGGATGCACACATGCTGGTTCCACATAGCCACATTGGCCCTGGCTGCAAGTCTCATCAACCAGGAGAAACCACAGCTGTTGCCTCTCTCTTCCCACCCCACGCCTGTGATGGGGGGAGAGCACAATTCTGCTGGGGCGTTGTCCATAATTTTTGTTGTGGAAGCCTCTATCCTGCTTCTGAGAAGGCATTCCAGTCTTCAACCTGAGACTAAATGTCTGAGGAACCATGCTGCAAGGTCACCAAATAATGACTTTGTATGCACCCTTATCAAAAATAGCTTCCTACTTGCTCATGGGTCTGGGAAAATGCCTGCAGCTTTTCCTAATGTCTTTCCCTCTGGGTGCCTCCAATCCTCTCCCCAAATTAGCTCCAGAGTTTGGGGGAAACAAAGGGTTCTCCCCTGGCTTAGGCTGCTCTGATCCCGAGTGAAAAAGTGAGTCACAGATGGAAGCTGTCTGTCTCTCTCATGCTGGAGCTTCACTCACTTTTGTCAGCCAAATACCATCACAAGGGCTGTTTGCCTGCATTCTCCTCTTCGGGATCTGGGGTGTCCCTCATGATTTAAGTGGGTTCCTATTTTCCTTCTGGAATTAAAGCTCACAGAGTTAATCTTTATGCACTATCTTGCTGTTTCCAAGTGGCTGAGGTACACTGAAAGCCTCTAAACCACCATCTTTGGGGGCGGCGGGGGTGGGGGGACACAAAGAAACAACAACAAAAACAAACAAACAAAAACCCTCTAGTTTATATTTTGTGTTGTGTTTCATGGATCCAAGTGCAGACTAGACTTTGGCTGCTACAACAAGTTACATGAATATGGTAGACAGCCCTAAAAACCTGGTATAAAATAGGATGAAGTGGGAAAGGAAGTAAAAGTCTAATATTCTACCAATTTGGAAAACAAAAAGGCCCGGAAAAGCAAGATAGAAATAAATAATAATAAGAGTTAACAAATATTGAGTACTTACATTAGGCTAAGAATTCCTCTAAGAATATTGATATATTAACTTGTTCAATCCTCAGAACCATCCCATGAAGTGGGGAATACGAAACTGAATTCTCATCTTATGTCACACACAAAAGTCGGTCAGTTGTAAAGGCCTACATCTAAAGGTAAAACTCTAAAACTTTTGAAAACCTATATGGGAGAATAGCTTACTGAACAACTTTTTACACAAAACCCAAAATGTACAACAAGACAGAGAAATTCAGCTGAACTGAAATTAAGAATTAATATTTATGAAATGTTGGCATAAAAAGTATGAAAAGTCAAACTACTGTTATTTTCAATCCTTAAACTAACAAAAGATTCATATGTAAAATTGTTATTCATACATCAATAATAATCAGACAAACAAGGGAATGTAAGAATTGGCCAAAGTCTTAAAAGGAACTTTTGACAAAATAGTAAACCCAAACAACCTAAATATGTGAAAAGACACTTAAACATCACCATCTAGAGAAACAAAATTAAATACACAGTGAAATGCCTTTTAAACTCTTTCTAATACCAGTCTAATAAAATATCTAATAGCAAGCATTATAAAGAAATGGAACATGGCATTTTCTCATGTATTCCTTGTAAGACTATAAATTGCAGCACGCAATTTGGGAAAACAGTTTGGTATTCATTGGTACAGTTGAATATGTTTGCATATTCTAAAGTCCAACCTATTACACACCTATGTATAAGTCCTAGAGAAACTCTATCAAGTGTACAGTAGACATGTTAAATAACAGTAATAAAGCATCAGTATCAACAAAACCATAAATAACACTTGTGCTTCTCCATGTAGAAGTTAATTTTAAGTGTATCATAAAATTCAGTCTTCAAAATAATCTTATGAAATAGGAAATGATATATTTACCATTATTAATAAGCACACATGCATAGCTGAAAGAATGCAAAAATAACATAAAAGTAAAATTTGGGCTGGGCACAGCGGCTCACGCCTGTAATCCTAACACTTTGGGAGGCTAAGGCAGGAGAATAGCTTGAGGCTAGGAGTTTGAGACCAGCCTGGGTCACTTAGGGAGAGATCATCACTACAAACAAATAAAAAAATTATCCGGCCATGGTGACTCATACCTGTAGCCACAGCTACTCAGGGGGCTGAAGGGGGAGGATCACTTGAGCCTGTAAGGTTAAGGCTGCAGTGAGCCGTGATCACACTGCTGCACTCCAGCCCGGGTGACAGAGACAGACCCTGTCTCAAAAAAAATAAAAATAAAAATAAAAAATAGAAGGAAAGTTTAACACAAGTCAAGATAAGGGTTCTATCTTCATGGCTGGTATGAGGGTGCAGAGGAGTCATGGTGTAATGGGGTTTCTAACATACTGCATTGCTCTATTCTATTCCTTATTCTGGGCAGCAAATACTTGTATTCACTATTTCACATTTAAAAATGTGTATTATATTCATTTTATACATGTTGAACCAATAAATTTACTTATTTGTATATTCTCAGGGACACATGGAGACACCTTCGGCTGAAAGGCAGGCATAAGTTACATAAGTAAGTATCACATACTGAGAAGGCATGTGCAATTTGTTTTCACAGCACAATGGAGAGGGCGGACAGCGCTGCCAAGAGAAAATCAGGAATCAGAAATGCTTCATGCAGAAGATTGCAGTTACTCTGTGACTCCGGGGATAATTAGGAAATCTCCAGGTGGTAAAAGAGGGGAAAAAGCACTCAGGCATCCTTAAAAATAAATAAATAAATAAATAAATAAATAAATAAATAAATAAATAAATAAATAAATAAATAAAAATTCAAGAAGAAAATGCAAGCAAGTAAGCAACCTGGAAATAGTTGGTACAACTTAAAGGTAGAATGGGATAAATTTAAGTAAATTAGGACATTAGAAATATGACTATATTTTTAACTTTGGCTACAGTCTAAAGTCAATCAACTTCTCTCTCTTTCTCTCTGTCTCCCTATTTCTGTCTCTCTCCCTTTCACACACAGCAATACAGTGATTTTGACAGTGAAGGAAATGGAATAGGAACATTTGTGGTTCAATAATTCATATGGAAGGGCTTAAAATATGCAAGACAAATGAAAAGAGATGCCAAAAGTTTCACGTTCACACTGTGTTTATTCAACAAACATACTTTTAAAAACAATTTTAGTGTGTCTTGAAATAGGGGTGAGTACTAGGGCAAACATCTTTGGCTTGTTAATCAGATATCTTTTCCTAATCCTTTTCCTCTTGCCTACCTTCCGAAAGAAATAGGAATGTTAAATTCGCATATTTATGTATACTCTCAAAGCTAAAGGTGGTCACGTATTACAGTTTCACCTAATGAGACATAATGATTGTTCTACTAGAATTATCTGGGGAAGATTCTCTTTTCCTGGTAAAGAGATTTAAGCATCTGTTGCCATCACCTCTTCCTTCAATCTTGACCGAGGATATAATGTGTTAATACTGGCAGTTATTTTGTTACCATGAGAATGTCAGAGCATCCACCTCTGACATCACCAAACCACTGAACCAATACTAGCAACTTCCTTCCTCGAGACTTTTTATGGTCCCAGGGGAAAAACAAAAACAAAAACAGAAAACAAAAAACAAACAAAAAACAAACAAAAAAAATTGTATTTGTTTAAGTCATTGCTTTAACAAATTACCTGAGGCTAGAAGTATTTCTGGCTGCTAGAAAGTTTATTTCTCACTGAGAAAGCAAAGCTGAAATATTCCAAGTTATTCCTTTGGTTCTGCCATTGGTTATGGGAATAAGAATTGGCATGGGCTAAGGAAATTTATGAAATAATCAGTATGAATTTAAAAGAAACATTTTACATAAAATGAAGAGAAATGTCCTTTTGATTTTCCTATGGATGCATATAACAATGGTGATTCTGAATATCAGAATCATCTAAATTCTGGAGCATTGAACATTTAGGTCACAATAAGTGAAATTATTAAAATTTAATTCATTTATGATGAAGATATTTCTAAAACAGCAAATATTTTGCAAGTTCTATTTAATGTTGAAACCTTAAAATGTTAGAAACATGAAAACAAAAACTCCTAAGTGCCCATCAGGTTGGATCCTAAGCAAACTAATTGCAAGTTTATCTTAAATTTGTTTTTACTGATGATTGCCTAAAACAACTGTGAAGGCCTGTGCTATTATTCCATTCTGAGGTGTCACTGGGAGTCCCAAACAGGGGGGATTTACAGAGAGATGCTTTCCAACGCATCCTAAACCTCCAGCGTTTTCTGAACTCAAGAGCTGCTCTCCCTGTTTACCTTGGGAATTCTCCATTGCCATTCTCATCAGTTTATTACCCCATGAGCCTCATAGGCCAAGTCTAACATGTTGTTATTTTGTCCTTCTTTAATTTTTAAAGCCCATTGGTGAACGTGCTTGTTTTACCACCATTGTCTCTAATTGTCATTGATGTTTTGCTCAAACCTCCCAGCCTACATATTTCAGGTATTTCGTTCCTTTTCAAGTTAATAGGAAACGTTTTTCCTTTCTCATACTCAACTATTCTATGGAGAAAAACCCATACTAGAAATGTTGGGCCTTAAAGATGCAGTTGTTAATAGCCCTTTTTTTGTTTTGTTTTGTTTTGTTTTGTTTTGTTTTTGTTTTGTTTTTTTTTTTGTTTTTGTTTTTGTTTTTGTTTTTTTTGAGACGGAGTCTAGCTCTGTCGCCCAGGCTGGAGTGCGGTGGCCGGATCTCAGCTCACTGCAAGCTCCGCCTCCCGGGTTTACGCCATTCTCCTGCCTCAGCCTCCCGAGTAGCTGGGACTACAGGCGCCCGCCACCTCGCCAGGCTCGTTTTTTGTCTTTTTTTTTTTTTAGTAGAGACGGGGTTTCACCGTGTTAGCCAGGATGGTGTATGATCTCCTGACCTCGTGATCCGCCCGTCTCGGCCTCCCAAAGTGCTGGGATTACAGGCTTGATTGAGCCACCGTGCCCGGCCAATAGCCCTTTTAAATCTTAAAACTGGGAAGGTAACCACAGACAATTTGGAAAAAGTAAGTTTTATTATAGTTTTAGTTTTATAAATTATTCTTATAACCACCGTTTCTTCCTTCTTGCTGTATCAGACACACCATAACCATGATGATTCTCCTTTTGGGGCCCCATTATCTTCTTGCAATGTAGCTTCCATCAGCAACTTTGTCTCTTCACTAACCCCACCCCATGCTTAGGTGTTGAAACATGCCTGCCATGTTGCTGCCCTAGTTGTGAAGAGTGTTAAACCTGTATTTCATGACCTACTGGGAGTCCATTCCTCACTTTGGTTAGATATTAGAGAAATATCACTAACCTCTGCCTAGAAGTATATCCAGTTCTTAGATCTGACCCAGTATTTAGAGCCATTTTACGTATTTATCTTTTTACAATTTTAAAGGTAAATATAATTGTTATTTCCATTTTAGGATAATGAAATGAGATTCATGAAAGTTAGGTGGCTAGACCAATATCACATAACTAAACTAATAGCAAGTCCCATGCCTAGCTTTCTGGCTAGAATCCTTGCTTCATGGTCCTATTCTCTCTCTCTCTTTCTATGGTTCCCTCTCGATATAAATAAACTGGCATCAAGCTATTACTAATAAGAACTCAACATCTCTAGAACATATGCAGATGCACAGCTATGCAACCCTTCAACTCGAGAAATTCCATTGCCTTAGAGTCTCAAGAATATACTTTAACTAAAAGTCTAATCTTTCATTCATAATAAATTTTTAGGGCTGGGCATGGTGGCTCACACACGCAATCCCAGCACTTGGGAGGCTGAGGTGGGCAGATCACGAGGTCAGGAATTCAAGACCAGCCTGACCAACGTGGTGAAACTCCATCTCCACTAAAAATACAAAAGTTAGCCGGGCGTGGTGGCACGCATCTGTAAGCCCAGCTACTCAAGAGGCTGAGTCAGGAGAATCGCTTGAACCCGAGATCATGCTATTGCACTCCGGCCTGGGTAACAGAGTGAGACTCCGTATCAAAGAAAAAAATAAAATTAAATTAATAAATAGTTACTAATACCTTTGAATTTATCTCAGTTGCTCAACCAAAAATGTGCAAAAACTAAGAATTAACCTGGACAAATTATAGCTAAAATTCAAGAGAAATATTATAACCATTTTGGCGGTTACTTGATATAAGTTAAATAAAGAGAATTGAAATATATTTATTTCATTTTTACGAAGGCTATCACATTAAAACATAGTTACATACTGGATAATTATGTATGTGACTAACTGTGCCAAACAGCATTTTAATTATACTAAAAAATTCCATTAGCTGAGACTTAGCTTCTTCAGAATGTGATACAATACAATTCCTAATAAGCCAAAATTTAACTTACTGCCACCAATAAATAAGAGGCACTTACTGCGTTAGTAAAACCTATTAAGAATTTTTAAGAACTATTCAAATTCAACATTTAGGACATACAATTTTAACATAAGCAAACACTGATTATACTGGTGATGTAAAATCCTCATTACAGAACTCTTCATCAGACATCAAAATTGCTTAACCTAGTTCAAATTACTGCTAAGATTATCACTTTTCCCTTCACAATATTCCTTCAGACATCAGATGAAAGCAGGTGTGAATATGTGGGGATGAGGGGCATGCATCCTTGCATGTGCTCTGTGTACTTCCATCTCACTGTTGTGTGGTACCACATGGTGCTGCTCTATTGATAAAAGAAAATTTCGGAGGACACGCACAACTACTGAGTGGATTAAGCTGGAAAAATTGAACTGTAGATTCCTCTAAAGCACGTTTGCATAAAGACAATTGGCCTGAGATAAGTTATTTTCTGTGTTTCCATCAAAACCACCATGCTGTTGATAAAAGGAGATTTTGGAGGACCCAAGAAAACCACAAGGTTTTCATCCAGGATCACAGTTATCCTTGATGAAAATTTCATGCTTTTGAAGACCCGCCTTGGACAAAGAAAACAAATTAAAAAAAACCCACCAGTACCTTATAGTACCTTGATGTGTAACATGCATTTGATTGAGAACTACTAGCTACACTAAAGTTTTAAAAGTTCAGAAAAGGAAAGGACTAACGAAAGTATCAGAGAAATATTTATGGAAGAGAGAGAGGGAATAGGTTTATTGGGTTGAGAAAGTGACTTCGTCATAGAATAGACACTGAATTTTTCAAAGTTTTAAGTATTCTGTATTTGAGAGTAATATCATTAAGCTTAATCTACATATTTTTATTTTTAACTTTCTAAGTAATTTAGATTGGCATTGTTCAATAATTTTCTCCAAATATATGTATAGGAATCCTGTCATTTTAAGAAAATCTGTCATTGTAAGAAAACCTGTCATTGTAAAAAAAGTAGTATTGGTGAAATTATTTTCAATGTGTATATTAATAGCTATTGCTTTATTAAACTATACATAAAAGTGCATATAGAAAAAGAAATAATTTATTAGTGAACTTCATTGAAATAAATTGTAAATAATTTTTCCAACACATGGAAAAGCATGATTTAATGTATTCTTTGTATCAGCCATATTTATAATAAAAATGCAAGACAGATATTAGTAATGCCATTTTACAGATGAAGAAACTATGACTCAGAATGGTTAAGTGACTTGTCCCAAGTCACACTACAAATAGGCCCAACTGTGGGTCTTAGGAGTCAGACATTTCTACATTTTAATACTGTGTATTTCCTCTACACAGTTCTCTAAAATTACCTATAGTAACACAAATTGCACAGCTCTTCCATGTTAATCACAATCTTTCTGCTCTCATATATATTATTGTATAATAATTCCCAGTTTACCCACAAGACTTTCCACCAGACTATGAATCCCTTGGGTCTTCCCTGAAATCTATGCCTGGTATATAGAATTTCAATAAATGTTGTAATGATGGTTATTTAAAAAAATAAAGCCCCATATTTTAGTGAATAGAAACTTGACTGTGGTATGAGATCAGCTTGAGCCTGCCACTCACCAGCTTTAGGACTTAGTGTAAGTTATTTAGATTTTCTGAGGCACTGTCCGGATTTTTGAAAACAGAATGCCTTGCTGAATTTAGGAAGTTTAAATCATTTAATGTAAGCAAGACGTTATTCACATAAATGTTCCATGAACATGGCTTTAGTGCCATGAGACCTGCACAGCCAGAAAAAGACTTGAAATAGGCAGAACCATTCAGATTGCACAAAAATATCTACGTGAATTTTTGTCTGGCTAGATCCAAATAATATTCTATTAATATACAATTCAATTATATTAAGGAGATTAGAGAAGTAAGTTACCCACAGTGTGTGTGTTTGTGTGTGTGTCTGTGCATGTGCACACACTGGGGACAGGAAGGGTGTGGAAAGTCTCCAACCCATGGGGAGAAAATAATTGAATAAAAGTACAACTTGAACCTGTAAGTTTATGGTAGATAATACAGACGTACACCATAGTGTACTTTATATATTTTGTAAGTATAGTTTTAACTTACAGTCTCATATTCACACTCACTTATTAGATAGCAGTTTATCTATAATGCAAATCAGATCACCCTGAATATACTGCTGTCAGGTTCAACATTCTAGCCTTAAGTTCTGACATATAACTGTCTTCAACTTGTTAGAGACGATAAAAATTATTTACTGAACTTGTCTTTCAACCCTGGAAAGATTTATAATTAAGTAAAAAGATAACAAAAGCAAATAAACTCACTGATTTAATTATTTGATGATAAAATAAGGGATATGGCTTTAAACACTAGAGCAATCTGCATCTATTTGGCATTGAAAGGCAAACAATGTTTAAAAAAAGTTATCATTGTAGAGATTTTGGAAGATTAGACTTAAGATTTCAATTTTAAAATGTCTAATTAAGTAAATGACCTTAAGTTGAGCTTCCTGGCACATCAGGGAGAGAAAAGATGGGAATAAGTTTTCTATGAGGAGAGAGCAGGCTGGGGCCAATGAAAGAATTCTATATTCAATTTTAAATTGTTACCTGCACCATTCTAAAATTCTCCTGAAATTCACTCAGAGACTTAGGAAGAGATTATATCCCATCACGATATGGTTTTAAACCCTAGAACAATCTGCATCTATTTGACATTGAAAGGCCAACAATATTTAATAAACGTTTTCATTGTAGAGATTTTGAAAGATCAGACTTAAGATTTACTTAATTAAAGTAAATGACCTTAAGCTGTGGCAGCAATTTGGCATCACAGCAACTTGACAGCGTTTTAATGATTGTTGGAATGTTTAAATGAATTAATAAGACTTACAATACTTAAGTTTTTTAAATTTAAACTATTTAAAAATAAAATTGATTATATTTGAAAGTACAATTTAAAATGTATGAAGGGATATAATTATTAAGTTATAAGTAAAATTAGTGGACTAATGATATTTTTAGTGGAATTTAAACATAAATTGAGGTATTTTTATGATGTGTCAAAAAACAATGGTAGTTTCACTCTCATCTCTACATAGTCTTTTCTGTACATAAACATTTCTTTCAGATTAAAAAAAATTCACCCTTGTAAAACACCATTTGATAAATCTTAGTTTTCGTCAATCTATTTGTCATACTACACTATAAAGATTTGGCTATCTCATATTAAAATTGCTTCAGATTATTCTGTAACTATATAGGTAAATGGTCAATAACTACAAAAATCCATATACAATAAAAATATGTATTTTAAAATTAATTTTCAAGAGGGAAGAGTCTATCATGATTATGCTTATCATTTCAATAGCAATTTGAATTTATGACATTAATAATTATTTTCTTTACTGATATATGGTGAAAAGTGGTAGTTCTGAGGTTACCTAATTTTGCTCCCTGTTTGGCAAGCAAAAGAAACCAGAATGTTGAGCTTCCTGGAACATAAGGGAGAGAAAAGATGGGAATAAGTTTTCTGTGAGGAGACAGCAGGATGGGGCCAACAATTCAACTTTAAATTGTTACCTGTACCATTCTAAAATTCTCCTGAAATACACTCGGAGACTTAGGAAAATATTATATCCCATCATGATCTTTTATTAATGGTTCTTTGGAGAACTGAGAGAAGATTTTGTCCAAGTTTGAAACAAATCATGCAGAGGAAAAGTATCAGGATGCAATGTACAAGAAAAATTAGCAATAGCGATAAAGTGAAGGCAGGCGACAGGCCACGCTGCAACCTGAAAAACATTTAAGAATCCCAGTGGAATCCTATGAGAATCCTAGAAAATCAAAAGAAATTCTGAAATCTCAGGTGTTATAGGGCATCAGAAGTCAAATTATGTGTTTGTATTTTAAAAATGAATAACCCCAAAATGCTGGATATCGTAAGAATTTCAATATAGAAACATCTTCATGCATGCCCGAACATCTAGCTCTAAAATTGGAATGTTTGAATCCCATGAATATATATCATGAAGACAATTTTGGCATATTAAATACAGAACCAGAATTAATCAGAATACTGGGCTGAAGTCCTGGATTTTTCTAATCCTGTGACATGGGACAAGTCTCTGAGTCTCCATTTCTTTTACTATGAACACTTATTATAATAGCTTACAATCTGCCAGCTGCTATTCCATGGGCTTTACAAATTAAACTTAACTTTTACAACAACCCTATGGAAGGTTCTGTTATTATAATGCTTTTACATCTTGAAGGGAATGAAGCGTAAAAATATTAAGTAACTGGCCTGAAGTCATGCAATGTTAGTACATTGTAGTGGCAGGATTTGAACTTAGGAAGTTTGGCTCCAACCAACTGGAAATAATTTCCTGCTTATCTTTCTTTACCTCAACAAACCTTTGCAGAACTCCCAAAGAATGCATGGTGATATATTTTACAACGGTTAGCACAGTTCCATCCCTGATCTCCAAGTGCACATAATTCTAAAGTAAATTCTAAAGTAAAAAGGCTCTCTAAAACTCACCTTAAACATAGATAACATGTTTCTGTGGAAACATACTTAGCAATTTATAGATCTTAGTATAAAGAAAAATGATGTTATTAACATATTTATATTCAGATAATTATTTTTATTCTTCCCTTAAGCATTTTGCATAGTTTAAAACAAGATTTTATTTATTCCAAAATATGTAAGGCATCTTGTATCAAAATAAATAGTTTGAAATTTAAATTTGAAGAAATGGTGGGTCAGATTATTTGGATAATTACTTCCTACAATTCAATTTACTGGCGTATGCTCCATCTATTTCCTAACATACTTTGGAATGTTTCCAACTCATTGCTATGGTTTCCATGAGGAGGGATTTTTATTTTGAGACAGCTAAACTACTGTATAATGTTACCAGGTCTTATAATTGACTTTAATACATTTCTAAAAATTTGTATTTTATTCAAAGAAAAATATTTTGTCTATCCTATCCACAGCGGGTTTTGGTATTTTTAATAAATTGGCTGATTTGGATGTTTATTAAAATGACTAGTCTGTTGGACAGCAGAGAGGAATGTTTCCAACTCACTGCTGTGGTTTCCTTGAGGAGGGGTTTTTACTTGTTCTCCTCTTACCTCTTTCCACAAGGGCAAAGTTACCTGCTGATAAATCGAGAGGCGAACTGCCAAATAGTCTAGATTCCAGTCCTGATGTTTCTTGGGAATCAGCCTGACCTGAGAGTGAGATTAAGCCTTCTAATCCATGCCTTCAGGTTAAGAGAACTGTAAGGACAGATTTCCACGTGCGGTTTCCAGCACCACTTGGGGCTGGGTGGGAAACTTCACCGAAACCCAGTCTTAAGTATTAGGGAGTTCATCTTTGTCACATTCTTCCAGCCTGGGCTTTCTCACTAATAGAGCTTACATTTCAATCTCTGATCCTTTGTTACCTCGACAGGATCATAATGTAAGTAGGGAAGTAGAAGTGCAATCCTGCCCTCCTCAAAACTGTGACACAATCTAAACTCTCCCACAGAGATGGGGCAATCAATGTGAGGACTTAGCAAAAGAATGCAGAAACACAGACCTAACAACACCTTTATTTTAGCCTAATGATACACATTCAGACTTTTGATTTCCATAAATGTAAAATAATAAATTTCTGTTGTTATCAGCTACTGTTTATGGTAACTTGATAACCTTTTACATACATAGATGATCAGAATTTTATGAAAGCATAGAAGGGAGAGCTCTGCTTTGATGCAGGTGAACGTTGGCCTGAATTGAAGTTATTCATGAGTAGAAATTTTCTATCATTTTTAGGTATGGTTTTATCGAGAGTTCCACAAATACAAGCCTCATTGTACATCATATGTTGAAGGATTTAGATTCAAGTGGTAATAATGTATGTATTTTGTTTGTATTTTTGAAACAGTATCTCTCTATGTTACCCAGGTTGGAGTGCCGTGACAGGATCACAGCTCACTGCAGCCTCGACCTCGTGGGATCAATCTTCCCACCTCAGCCTCCTGAGTATTTGGGGCCACAGACATGCACTACCACATTTGGCTCAGTTTCTTTCTCTTTCTCTTTTTCTTTTTCTTTTTTTTTTTTTGTAAAGATAAGGTCTCACTATCTTTCCCAGGCTAGTCTCGAACTCCTGGCCTCAAGTAATCCTCCTGTCTTGGCCCCTCAAAGTGCTGGGATTACAGGTGTGAGCCATCGCATCCTACCAACAATTTATATGTGGATAATTTGTGTAAATCATGTATCTTCTGGTCTTCAGTGGCACATAATGTTATGATTAAACTACAAGGACATAAAAGCCATTTGGGCACATCTTTTAAAACATGTTTAAACAAACATTATGATTTAACAAACTCTGCCAAGAACTGTCACAAGAAGCAAGAAATGAACACTTTTTAATGCCAGATGTAAAGTGGTTTCTCCTAGCGTAAAGTCAAATTGCATTAGTGACTCAGTCCTGTGACAGCTTGCACCCTGGAGATTATCTCTTCAAAGTGCAGAGACAGAATGAAAAACATTAATGATATGTTTGTTTGAGAATCGGCTTAAATGTCTGCATATGAAATACTGAAATAAAGTTTCTTAGCAGAGTCATATTTTTGCATTTGTTAAGACAATGTAGTAGGGAATACTAATTTTATTTTGAATCTCTCATTAGTATTTCCATCTTTCAGGGCACCACATACAGTTTTGACAGGAAATTAGGAGCAGAAATTCAGCCTGAGGTCCACTTACTAAACTGGGGCTGGCATGGGGCTATACCTGCCCCATATGGAGGAAAGAGTGCCAACTTGTCAAGTCAGGCACTTTGCAGGGCTTTATCCATCCAGAAAGGACATCTTTTCCTCGATTGCACAAAGGTTTTCTATGGACTGGTGACAGAACAGACCACTGTGATAGAACAGACCATTATTCAAAACATAAAACCAAATATAACATCTTTGGCTAAAATAATATCTAAATATCATAAGTTTACAATCATTCCTTTGCACAGTTTGAAGCGGTGGTACTAATGGTGATCACATTTTGGATTTATTGATAACGTAGAAATTTGCCTGAAATGTGTTGACAGGTATTATCTTATTTTGCTTATATAAGTACACAAGCCAAGTTAATATGAGTAAATGTCTATCAATGTCCAAGATTTGTAACTTCTATCTTAGTATAATTATGCCATTCAAAAATGTTTTTCTATGTTCTGTACCTACTGAAAGGTATGACTTGCTACAATCCTTTCTCGGTAAGCTATGAAGGGGAAACTGAGTGAATAGTAGTTATTTAGTACCAAGGACTTGAAGAATAAAAAATATTTCTGCATATTTAAATGCTGAAGTAGATATTTTAGTATCAGAAGATGTTCATTATACATTGTTATGTGAAATACAAAGATTACAAAAAATAATTTTATATAACCTAATGCCTAGTCTTTTGTGGGGAGGTATGGTAATTACTCAGATAAAATTCTAGAAGTACACAGGCCAAGATGTTACCGTGTTTATCTCCATTTCAGTAATAATATATTTTTAAGTTATTCATTTGTGCAGACATGTTTTCTAATGTTTCAATGATGCTAAAGTTTATTTTTTTAATTGTCAAAAGAAAACCACCTTCTTAGGATAGTTTTTGCTACTAGGGAAGAGGGGAAAACAAAAAAATGACATATATATATGCTATCACTCTCATTCAGATCAGCACTATTTCCTGCTAATAATATTCCAGTGGATACCTACAGGATCTATCAATCCAAAATCTCTGTATTAGTCAGGAACATTCAGAGAAACAGAATCAACAGTACGTGTGTATATGCGAAATTTGCTCACATGATTGTGGAGGCTGCAAAGTTCCAATATCTGCATTCGGCACGCTGGAGACCCATCGGAGCTGATGATCATGCAATTCCAGTCTAAGTCCAAAGTTCTGAGAACCAGGGAAGTCCATGGTGGACATTCGAGTCCAAAAGCTGGCAGGGCAAAAACCCAAGAGCGGATGTTTTAGTTCATGTCCCAAAGCAGGAAAAGATCAAAGTCCCAGCTCAAATCAGTCAGGCAGTGGCAGTTCCTGCTTACTCAGAATTTTTGTTCTGTTCAGGCCTTCAACTGATTGGACGAGGGCCATTCATATTATGGAGGACAATCTGTGTTATTCCATCTACCAATTCAAATATTAACCTTACCCCAAAACCCTTCACAGACACATCTGTAATAATGTTTGACCAAATATCTGGGCACCCAGTCAAGCAGATAAAATTAATCATTGCACATGCCTTGTTTTTATACACGCTGCTGCTGTATTTATTCATTTGATTCATATTTGACTATGTCTTTTCCCGTATTAGAAACCTTAAATCATTTGCCTTTTATGTAGACTAAAAACCAAACTCCACAATTTGGCAGAAGTACAGCAATCTGATCCTAATCTCCCATCAACCCCCACATGTACTCTACACTCAAACTACATTGCTCAGTGCGTTTCCTCAAAAGAATAAGTTTTGGCCGAGCACGGTGGCTCAAGCCTGTAATCCCAGCACTTTGGGAGGCCGAGACGGGCGGATCACGAGGTCAGGAGATAGAGACCATCCTGGCTAACACTGTGAAACCCCGTCTCTACTAAAAATACAAAAAAACTAGCCGGGCGAGGTGGCGGGCGCCTGTACTCCCAGCTACTCAGGAGGCTGAGGCAGGAGAATGGTGTAAACCCGGAAGGCGGAGCTTGCAGTGAGCTGAGATCCGGCCACTGCACTCCAGCCCGGGCGACAGAGCGAGACGCCGTCTCAAAAAAAAAAAAAAAAAAAAAAAAAAAAAAAAAAAAAAAGTTTTTTAGTCTTTTTTTCTGTAACAAACATAGTTTTCTGAGTATTAAAGACTCTTCCTTACTTTTTCTACTAGGCAATAACTTATTCTCTTTTTGATCTAGTTCCAAATAAATGATTTTTCTTTTACAAAATCTCAGATTAGCCATTTAAATCCATCTCTCCATTGTGGTCCCATAGCTTTTACTCTCATTGCCTTTAGGAGATACTATATTATGTTATACTGTGTTATCATAGCATATAATTTCATTTTTTGAATTATCCTCAATTAAAATATTTCTATTAGAACCATAGAACATTGACCCTTCTTCATTCAATGCATCTCATCATGTCTTGAAAATAGTATACCCAGAAAAAATATCAAGAACAAAGGAGAAATAAAGATTTTATGAGAAAAATACACCTTAAGAAAAATCATTTCAAACCTATCTATAGTACACACATGATAATGGAGTAAATAAAATTTATAATGTTTGGAAGGAAAGAAGTGCGTTTCACTATTCACAGGTGACATAATTAGCTATGTAGAAATTTCCACAAAATCCACAAAAAGGCACTGTAACTAATAATTGATTTTAGCAAAATCACATGATACAAGGCTACTACAAACATTCAACTCCATTTTTACGTAACAGCAAAGCCGATTAAAAATTTATATTAGGCCAGACGTGGTGGCTCACGCCTGTAATCTCAGCACTTTGGGAGGCCAAGGCAGGCGGATCACGAGGTCAGAAGATTGAGACCATCCTGGCTAACATGGTGGAACCCTGTCTCTACCCAAAATACAAAAAAAAAATTAGCCGGGTGTGATGGCAGGCACCTGTATATATATATATTAAAAGTACCATTTACAATATCAAACATCATTAAGTTATTAAGTATAAATCTAAAAAGAAATGTAGAGGGTCAGAATGCTGAAAACTATAAAACACTAATGAAAGATATCAGAGAACACCTAAGTAAATGGAGTTATTTCCATTTATAGTGGAATGTTATTGTCATTTCTCCCTAAATTGATCTGAAAATATGATGCAATTTTAACTAAATCACAACAGGACTTTTTGGAGAAATTCACATGAAATTTAAAATTCATTTGGAAAGGCAAAGAAACTAAATTTCAAAAAAGTAAAAATTTGAAGGATTAAAACTATATAATTTTAATACTAACTCTAAAACTACGATAATCAAGACAGTGTTGCATCAATGAAAGCAGAAATGTAAATCAATATAACAGAATAGAGAGTGCAGAAATAAGCCCATATGCTTATGGTGAATCATTTTTGACAAAGTGCAAAGTTAATTCAATGGAGAAAAAATAATCTCCAACACACAATATTGGAATATGAGACACTCATATATATATATACACATATAAACGTATACCTCAATCCAAACCTCATATCATATACAAAACTCAACACAAAATAGAACATATACCTAAATGTAAAACCTTAAACAGAAAAAAAAACAGAGAAATTATATATTATCTAAACTAAGAACCTCTACTTTTTTAAAGACAAACGAGAATAGAAAGTAAAGCCATAGTCTGGAACACAGTATTCTCAAAACACATATTTGAGCACAGAATTATAACCATAATACTTAAAGAACTATCAAAACTTTAAGAAATCAGCTAAATAAACAAAAGCAAAATATTTCAAACAACATTTGCCAAAGAAGATACATAAACGGCAAATCACACATGACTCTATGCTCAAGATCATTAGTTATTACAGAAATGCAAATACAATCCTCAATAAGATTCCATTATACAGGTATTAGAATGGCAATACTAAAATTAAAAATAAAAGTGGCAATATTAAGTGTTGGCAAGGATACAGAGCAACAGAGATGCTCATACACTGGTAGTGGGAAAACAAAACTACATTTCCTTTGAAGAATATTTTCACAATTATTAAACATACATTTATCATATGATCAAGAAATCTCAGTTCCAGGTATTTATACAAGAAAAATGAACTTTCTTAATCACAGGAAGTTCTGTGGATGAAGGTTTATAATTTTCTATTCACAATCACTAAACCCAAAAACAATCCAAGTGTCCTACAACCAGTAAAATGGTGGTTCTTCCATACCATGGAGTATTAGTGAGCTGTAAAAAGAAGTATTGATGCAAACAACATGAATGAATTTCAAATCATTATGGTAAGTGAGAAAAGCAAATTCAAAAGGCTAGATACTGAATTGTTCAATTTACATGGATTTCTGAAAAAGACAATATTATAGGCTCGGAAAACACATCAGTATTTGCTGGCACCTGAGAAATGGAGGGGGTAGGGGCATTGACTACAAAAGAAAAAAAGGAAATTCTGAAGGACAATGAAATTGTTCTATATGTTGACAGTAAAACTATTTACAAAATTGTATGAATTTAAGACTTACAGAACTAGACACTATAAAGTGCAAGTTTAACAGTATATTTCAATAATACTGACTGCAAATAATAAAGTAAACAACTGATAAAATGTATAGTAAATTAAAATCCAACAGTAACAAATACTCAGTTTTGACATGTGAGCACTAGTGGTTTGCTTGCATGTATAATCTAGCACCTTAGGTTACTAAAACAAACATATATGTGTATTAATAGTATAATTTTTTTCTTGCAGTTTATAAGAAACAAAATAAGTATATTAAATACAAATGGCCAAAGACATCAGAGCTCACTCTACTCAGGAAATGGAGATAATACTAAAGACCAGCTCATAGTACACACAAATTTAGCTAAGTAGTTTTTCTTGGAACTTCACAAATGCAGTTTTTGTATTAGGTATTAGTTATTAGTTATTGCTAATAATGCCACTATTTGCTTACATGTTGTTATATGAAGATGATGGTATAAAGAAATAATTTGTGTGTACAGCTTCATTATTGTCAAAAATACAACTAGCTCTAAATTGTATAAAACTATGAAAGTTTGTGTTTTCATCACGAAGTCTGTATTTGTGTTTTGAATTTTAAATTTTTTAGGAACGTGTTCTGATGGCATGATTTTAAAGACAAGAAAACATTCTGGAAATGTTACACAGATAAAGAAGTTTGTATCATATCAGATTGTTCACTCTGATGCTTCACTCATCAGAAACACATACTATGAATGAAAAAATAAAATCAGTTGAACTAAACAGTTTATTTGGTGACATTGTAAAACTTCGATACCACACAAAAAGTAATATGTATTATTGTACCTATATTATTCTCATTATGTTTTAATATGGAAGTTCTTCATAAACAACTCTTATGGCATGCTGAAATGCAGTATATATTCTAGTTTTAAAATAAGTTCTATTGACAATGTTTGAATTCCTGAATGAACCACTCTGCAAGAACTTTCTGTAATATAAAAAACTGATTTGATCCTAACTTAAAAATACATAAAATAAACAGGAAGTCTAATGCCTTTAGTAAATTATTTTAATACTTTCATGTCTGGAAGACACACACACACACACAAACACACACATACACACACACACTACAATGGATCTTGATATTATACATCTGTAAAAAATTATCACGACTCCTCCAAATTTAACAGAATATTTTGAATTTTATTTTCTTATCAAAGATCAACAGAAAACATGAAATCCATTCTTTCTATTAAAATATAATTGAAATATAATTAAATTTATAAAGTTAATGATTAAAAGTAGCTATTGATGTAGAATTGAAGAGAAATTTTAAAAATACAAAATCACTTGCTTTATAAAAATAGATAAAAGTGAATTCCATCAGCTTACTGTAATCATTGCAAATTCTTTTCTTCCAGTCTAGCACCATGCCTCTCTGAGACTGGGTTCTCCACTGAGTGTTATGAAATCAACACACTAATATTTAAGATCAACACTATCCCCTATGAGTGGCATTGTCGTTTATCCAACCTAGATTATATAAATTAACAAAAAAATGCAAACTTATCACACTAAAAACTTCATTGACATACACATGATTGATTCAAAATGCATACATAGCAGTTTAGTGTTGGGATTGCTACTTCATTTGTAACCTTTGTTTGGTCATAGTTGAGAAACAACAGAAAGTTGCAACTGTAATAGTATTTTTATATAAAGTACCTATGTAAATGATTTTAATAAAAAAGTGTGCATTTTTTGCAACCCTATCTTATTGCACATTGATCTGAGTATTGGAATAATATTTGATCTGGTAAATCTAATAATAAAATTATTCTTGTTTCATTTCTCTTTTATTTCATTTTTCTAATAATTTTATTTTTATGTTTGTTTTTAATTGTATTTTACAAAAGCATAGGTCTCTGACAATTAGAAATTAAAAAGCAAAACTGTACCTCACAATAAATGGTATGAGAAACAGTGCTATAAAATTTATCTCATAATAAGGAAAAATAGAATGATTAATAGTTTTTCACAGAAAATTGGGTTATATTGTAGCAACCTGCCCAAAGAATGTTAATAAACATCAAACTGCAAAGTGCTGTCTGTAGTCTTTACTAAAGCCCTATAGTGGGCTGGCTCTTAGCCTTGTCTTGTTAAAATTTTAATTAATAACCAGGAGGAAAAGAGATAAAGGGCGTGTTTTTAAGATTTGTAGATGGCAGCAAGCTAGGAGTGACAACTAACTCAATAGACACAAAATCAAGGGGAAAAGTGGTTTTGACCATCTGTCATGCTGCATAGAAACTCAGACAACATTTTATGGAACTCAAGCAAAAGTCTAGTACTTTACAAAACTCAGTGGTATACTTTTTTTTTTTTTAAAAAAGGAAAGCTTTTTGGAGTAGTTCCTTAAAAAGAAAAATTTGGAAATTTTGATTGCATGTGCAAATACATTATGATTAACGGGATGAGGCTCCTGAAAATTCTAACACAGAAAGACACTTTGTTTGCAAAAGACAAGTTAACATAGGTGAAGTATCCCATTATTCTCCAGACTCAAAAGTCAATTTCAAACTGGATTTTTTTTTCTGCCTTTGTCAAGTATAAAGAATTTTTCTTCTGATCATGATCATCTCTCCATTGTTCAAATCCTAAGTCAAATGACCTGAGGCTTTTTGTGTCCTGGACCTTCAGTGGTACAATCAAGAAGAGCCATGGGATTCAAAGCAGAAGTGTCAGAGCTGCGCAAAAGGTTTTTGGCACAGTTGTGAGTATTTCTCTGCAAGCATGAAGCTCAGTGGGCAACAGGACAGGCTGATTCTGGGTACTGGCAGCTGTTCAAGCAAGAGGAGAGTAAGAGTGACAGCTCTGGGCCAAGTTGGTTTCCCCTACTGTCCCTGGTGTTGGGATTGAAGTCTGTCTGTCTTTACCCCTGAGAAGCTAAGTCCCCCCATTCTTTTCTCTGGATTTTTTTCCTTTTTCTCGTTTCCTTTTGCCTTCCCTTTTCTTTGAAGAAACAAAACAAAGCAAAACAAAACCCTTTCCACGTAGGTAGGCAGCAGTTTGAGTCTATGTTTGAAAGGGAAGCGGGCAGCATAGAAAGCCACACAAGAAGCAGCCTTCATTTTTCAGCTTCTCAAGTTTAACTAAAAATGTTTGAGGAGAAATTGTATCATGACAATGTTCATATTAATCACAATAGCTTACTATTAAAATGCAGCTGTCTATACTATGGAATAGTGTATGACGTTTACTTCATTTTACAATGAGGTTTTAAAGAAATGTGGAGTATGTAGTAGGCAACTCCAAGTAATGTGCCTCATGCCTCCATTTCCAGATTTCTAAAACGAAAATAACAGTAATATTGCACTCCATTTTATATCCATATTATTGGCTTTATTTGGATATGGTGGCCAAAGTGCCCTAAATTAGTCCCAGTAAATTCCTCAAATTCCTGACGGTTGTTTCATGTGTTCTCCTTACTCATCCCTCACCCCCTTCCTCGCCTGCGTCTTCACCAGAATGCCTCAGTGTTGCATCCCCTGCTGACCACTTTAGGAACATTGCCGCTGTGCTAGGGACACTGTCTGCGGCATGCTGACCACTGAGATGCCCCTGCTTCATCTTCAGGCAGAGCACACAACTACTCCATCTGGAACACGGGCAGGCCCCCTTCGTTCCTCAAAGCACAATGGTACCCTGGACAGAACTTTAACAAGACTATATTGAAGGTCTGTGGGAAAAGAAAGGGAAACCGGCCTCAGTATCTTAAAGTTGAGACATTCCTCAGAGCCAGCTGCTTAAGGAATGTGCAGGCATCTTCAGAAGCACTCCACGGTCCAACAGGCCTAGGAAGTATTTTCTACAACCCTTTGAGAGGCAGGATTCGCCTTGCTCCAGGTTGATTACAAATGTAAACAAGCATTCCCTCAAGTAGACAGCCTCAGAGTGACACACTTTCATAACAGAGAGGCCCAAGCCCCTGACACACAGCCACCAAATATTCTGCCAACACTTATCTGTCACAAAGGCCAGTAAAATCCTTTGGTAAGCCCTTTCCCGGAGACCTAAAGTCCACATTGCCTCCAAAGAAGAGTTGCATGAAAACAAAGAGAAGTGTGTAGAAACAACGGTGTTCAAACGAAGCTTTAGGAAAAGATATTTCTCAATAGGAAATAATTCATAGTGTGATCATTCTGCTGAAAAAAATAAATGCTAGTCATGTTATAAAGAGAAGACAGAATCACAATTAGAAGTTTATTTTTGAGGGCTATTTTCCTTCACTTAAGTCTATCCTCAAATTTATGCATAGGTATTTGTTAGATTTTATTTTTAAATAAGAAAATATAGAAAATGAAATATTTATGAAATATTTATAAAATATATACATACTGTTGTACTGAATGAGTTAGATCTTCAGAGTAAATTCCTAGAATTTGGACTGTAGATGAAAAGGTTAACATATATCTAGTTGCTTTTTTTTTTTTTTTGAGATATTTCCAAATTCCCTCATGAAGGATTTTATCAGTTTGCGTTCCTACTAAATATGTAAGAAAATTATTGTTTCTACATACTCTTGCAGGGAGAGTATATTATATACTCTTGTTTGCAGAGTGTATTATTATGCATCTTAATTTTTGCCATTCTGATAATTCTGATAATATGATGGCTTTCATGTGCGTCTTTTGATTATCAGAGAGGCTAAACATCTTTCCATATGCTCGGAGGTTTTACATATGTTTTCGGTAGATTGTTTTTTTAATTCATTGTCATGAGCCTTTTGTGACTTTTTCTCTCATAATTATGAGTTTCCTATTATTAAGGTATCAGTCCTTGATCAGTGATACAGTGGTATATATTCTTCCATTTTCCATTTGTCTCTTGACTTCGTTTTGGTGTCTTTTTCCGATTCAATTACTCTCTTCTTAAAGGTTTATGCAGTCAAATGTGTCAAGATTTCTTTTATTGGGTTTTTCTCCAATTGCAATTATGGTCTTAAGTAGCAGGCCAAATCTTAGTTCAGTTATTCTATCCTTATGTTGCCTACTAAGACTCTTGTCTTCAGCATTTGTGGTCAGCCTGACAGCCAGGCAGAGTAAATGCAGATAATTTGTGCCTCCAGTCCCACGTACTCTCCTTTTCCTGTTTTCTCTTTCACTTCCCAGTGAAGATTTAATATTTTTTTAAATTTTTATGTATTTTTGCTTCCACGTGTGGTGCAGACAAGGGCTGGCCTCAGGCTAGAAGCAATGAAAATGAGAAAATCACTCCCGCCATTCCTTTTTGCCAATGGTGGTTTACTTGCCAGTTTCTGCTACATTTTGATCATTCCCCAGTGACTTCCAGTGGCTGTTCATTTTTGTATTTTCTCTAGAGTTTATAGCTACTATCTGTGGGAAGTTGATTCAATGGAAGCTAACTTGTCCCTTATCAGGAGTGAAACCTAAGCATGTAAATTTTGTCAAAGTTAGAAAGCCTTCTCCTATAACCATGTTGAGGACAAGTTTCCAAAGTAATTAGATAATTCTAACTAGAAAAGGTTTACCCTAATGCTTTCTCAAATATTCATTTTTCCAAAAATTCTTAACTTTTAGTACAAAATCAATTTTATTTCATAAGAAAAAGCGAGTATTTTTGCCACTTGTTGCAAAAGGTCAATCTGGTTTTAATAGTCTCTTATATCGCTATCTGAAAAGTAAACTGCATACCAACCATGCCTTATAAAAATGATTGTTTCAGTGACCATAAGAGATATTAAAATCACCAAGAGCAAGTAACCAAGCTTTATTTACATGGACAATTCAAATAAAATATGATTTGATCAACAATGACCTAGGCTGAGGAGCAAATGCACACATCATGAAGCCTCTGGTACTCAGTTTGAGCATTACCTTTTATATTTCTATGAAAGATAAAAAAGAACTAGAAAACAAGGGCAAAGTTAATGATGAGAACTGGGATCCATCCTCCTCTTTTACATTAAGTGTTCCAGTTATTTACTGATAGTGACAGTAATTTCAAGGATGCTTGTTTAACTGGAGTCTGTTTGAATGGGTATGAGTCTCTATGCTGAATGGTCTCTAAAAGCTGTGAATAGTTACATTAGCATATCAAAAGCCTTCCAAAGTGTCTTTGGGAGTTTTTATTTTCTTTTATCTGCAGGTTTTCTCTGTTTGGAAGCGGTTGGTAAGAAGTGTATCTTGGGATCTGAATTTTATTTCAAGGTTATTGAAGTATCACAGGAGTGCAGTCAAATGAAAAACTGATGAATAATATCCAGGGGGCACTGCTAGTAAGACAACCCGTCGTTTCAAGAAACTTGAGAAATAATGATAAACGTTTTTTCGAGTCTGTTGCTAGTGAGAATAAATTTTGACAGAATAGTCAACTTCTTTTTCTACGTTTGACTATAAACTGTACATTTCCAATATTCTACTTCACAATGAATGCCTATCATTTTGCAGTACTAAGCTCTTATGTTCAAGAAATACCTAAACTTTAAACACAAAATTGTTGTCTAAAATAGAATAATGTAATATAAAATAAATCCAAGACCATTTAAGATATTCATGTCTTTGTTTAACAGTAAGCTTTGGAGTAACTTTCAGGAGGTTTTCCCATACTAATTTTGTCATTAACAATGTGTCAATAAGAAAGGTCACTTATGTTATCTAGTTATAATATTCTGCATATCCAGACTAGGTGATGACAAAAGTTCTTTCTTCTTGAAGATTGTCTGCTATCTACTATTGTCTAATAAATTTAAAAGTCCTTAGTGTAAACATATACAAATTAATAAATACACACAAAAAATATAAATGGAAAATCAGCACTCAGAGAGTGTGTCCTCATCACGCGACTTAAGAAATATTTTATCTTTGAAAACTTTTGTGGGCTTCTCAGCAAGTTGGCTTAACATGGAGCAGCTAAAATAGTCAGAAACCTGTAATCTTGCTCTCTTAAAGAATGAGAAGACAGATGTCAGGACTACCACTGAAGTTACAAAATTCAAAAAGGGGCGAAAGCATAGAAAAAAGGAAACCATACAAGGGCAGCACCAAATTCTGCATATAAACTCTGACTCAATCTCTGGCAGATCCAGGAATTAGACTTGCATGCAACAGATTCCAAGCACTACTTACAAAGCTAAAAGATCTGAAAACATATCTCAGCTGCTGTCAACAATAGGGGACTCCATTTGCAGTTTGCGTTTAGCCATGCTAAACTTCTCAAACAAAAGGTTAAACATCACATAAATACCATTCTAGAAGAAAAGGAGGGAAAATATGGAGCAGAAATATATTTGAAGAATTAATGGACACAAATTTCCCCAAGTTGATGAAAGGCACAAGTTTACAAATTTAAGATCATCAATCTTAATTAGTGTAACTGATCCTATATTATAAAAATCGTAAGGTGTTTAATTTTTCTTTGTCCTTTTCTTCCTCAATGCATGATTGATTGTATGTAATTATCTCAGGAGACAGTAGTCACTAATAATTGATTAACTTCATATTCTAACCCGCCGGGGATTGCCTGAAAGATTAATAAACTTGTTTTTCTTTTAAAGAACAATAATCCGTAGGTCATACAGAGTTCTTTGATGGCATCTAGAAGTTCAATCTGAGGAGGGAGGCAAACAACTTTGATCATGGAAAGTTCTCACCTCACACACACCTTCCTTATTCATGAAATCACCCAGTTAGGTTCAAAAGTAGGTCGGACTTCAGAGTTTGTCTCTCCCACTCTCACGCTTTAGCCAAATCAAATAAATCTTTCTCTGCTCCTAAGCACTGATGTGACTTTGTTTGGCTTACTCTGCACTGGATATTCAAACCCAAATTTGGGGGTTCTAACAACAGCAGAATAAATACAAAGAAAATCACACCTAGACACATCATAATCAAATCGTTGATTCAAACCTTAAAAGAACGTCTTCAAAGTGGAAATACAAAAAGAACACTTTACATACATGGGAGGAATAATATGAATGTCTGCTGACTTTCATCAGAAACAACAAAAACCAGAAGACAGTGTAATAATATTTCAAAAGCTTAGAACATTTTCAACTTAAGATTTCCATTTCCAGTGAAAACATCTTTCAAAAATTTAAAGCAAAATGAAAATATTTTCCAATGAGAGAGTGTGTCATTGACCTTTCAAGAGAGGTCTTGAAAGTTGGAAAGCATGACCTCAAAGCAATTCAGTGTGTAGGAAAGAACAAGAAAACGCCTGAAATAAAATTATCTTGAGAGGAAATTTTAGGCTGGTAATTTAAGTTCAATAGAAGTTCCTAGTGGTTTTTAAGGGGTTAGGGGTATGGGATGATGGCTGATTTCTGTGTAACATATACCTAATGTAGGCAGCTCTTCTAGATCTAGTAACAGTGATCCAGTAGGTTGTCTTTTAAAAAACAACAAACTAAATAAAAAGATGAACTAAAATGAACTGGCCTTTTGGCATGACCACCAATGTCAACTGCACAAAATGGTATAAGCATGCAATTTTGGCCCTCACACACAACTGTCATTTGTTTAGGTAAGCAGAGCCTGTCCTCTATAGTGATACTTTATACCAGTGAGAAGCAGTGAAAGTTTTGGCCACATGAGATTTTAGGTTGTTTTTCATTTTGTGTTTGGAATTTATCCTGAAAACTTTTGATTGAATTCCAAGAAATTTTAGACTTTTTTTTCCTGTATGTCTTTCTCCCCCATTTACCTAGTAGCATGAGGAAGACCTTAAGTAGAAATAATTATAAAATGGAAGATAAGTAACAGTATGCATACCTGAACTGGTAAAACAGATTGTTTTAAATATATTTTATCACTTTGATTTCTTTTTAGGTTGAAAAGTATCTTTTTTACTTAAAGATATATAAACCTTTTTCTATGTTAAAAATATTAAATCTTTTTTTTTTTTTTTTTTTCTTTTTCAGGCGGAGTCTCCCTGCGTTGCCCAGGCTGGAGTGCAGTGGCTGGATCTCGGCTCACTGCAAGCTCCGCCTTCAGGGTTCACGCCATTCTCCTGCCTCAGCCTCCCGAGTAGCTGGGACTTCAGGCTCCCTCCACCACGTGTGGCTAATTTTTTTATTTTTAGTAGAGACGGGGTTTCACCATGTTAGCCAGGATGGTCTCAATCTTCTGACCTCGTGATACGCCCACCTTGGCCTCCCAAAGTGCTGGGATTACAGGTGTGAGCCACCACGCCCAGCCAAAAATATTCAATCTTTACCAGTTTATGGTACAATTGTGTTTTCTAATTTGGTGCTCTTTTTTTAATGTCATTACTATTATTGTTTTTGTTTCTCGTATATAGGGAAGACATAAAAATATGTATATAAACATTTCAATATTTTCTTACATGGTTCCTGGCTTTGGTCTAATGATTAGTTAGTCCTACCTCTTTTACCGTCAATAGCATACAAGCAATTATGTCCTCATAGTAATTTGAAATGTCTGTGATTACATTTATACCATAAATCCACTTGAAATATATTTTAGGGTGAGAAAAATAAGATTAGTTCTTAATGTGTATGCTTTACCCATTAATTATTGCACTGGAGATACTATAAGGTATTTTAGAAAGCTATTAAGAATAAATTTGAAATATATCCAAATAAATTAGAAATTAGCTCAATAGTTGTGTGAGAATTGGTATTATTAGATCTACATTTACCTTATTATTGAAAAGTAGATTATACTTTTAATCTCAATTCAGATCACTTATCTATTCATGTACCTTTCTAAACCTAAAAGTGAAAGAACATTAAGAAAAATGCTGGTAGATATTTCCCAGAGAGGGCTTTTGGGGTGCCCCTCATATTTCTCTGTATTTTTAAAGACATTCTTCAAAACATACCTTTTTTTAATACAAAAAAAAGGACTTTTCTAAATTTTCTCCTTCCACAATACAATGAGACCAAAGAATATCACTTTAAAAAATGCTGAAAATGAGCAAAAGGGTAAGATTAAAACAAAACTTTTTGCAAATGGTTGAAAGAGACAGAACAATTCTTATTGTTAAAGTGGGACAGAGAGAGCACAAGTGCACAGAAATGCACCCGTGGGAGCTGTTGTGGGAACTGTTGTTCAAGCAGAGATCTCTGAAAAACCAGAGCTACATATGGAAAGCAAAGAACTTCAGAAGCAGTTGATCCTCATTGTGTGCAGACTTGCATTTGTAAGTTTGTCTTCTTGCTAAAATGTATGTTACTTCAAAAATCAATAATCACTGTCAATGGTCATTTGCAGATATATGCAGAGTGGCAAAAAATTTAAGTTACCTGGAGAGAGAGCACATTCCCAGCTGAGGTTGAACAACGTAGTGCTTTTCCTGTTTGTTTCCACTTTCATGCTATAAACAAGTGCACTTTTAAGGGTTTATTTAATGCCACATTTTTCACACTTTTTTGTGTGATTTTTTTGGTGAGTTTGCTGTTTAAATTGGCCCCAAAGTGTAGTGTTGCAGGGCTGTCTAGTGTTCCTAGGCTAAAGAAGGCTATGATATGCCTTACAAAGAAAAAACAAGTGTTAGATAAGCTTCATTCAGCTATGAGTTACAGTGCTGTAGGCTGTGAGTTCAATGTCAAAAATCAATCAACAATATTTATTATATAAGGTGTCTTTAAACAGAAACACTCATGAACCTAGCTTATTGACTGATTGATAAAAATTTAGTGACCAAAGGCTTCCAGGACCCTAACCCTGTATTTCCCCAGGAGCAATGTTCACTAATTCAGTGTTTGCAACAATATCACATAAGTACTGTAGAAAACAAGAAGCAACTGCAATTGATTGGACTACTACCTGCCTATGCAGTGGATTTCCCTCCACTACACAGTGGAATCCCCTGGAAGGTGAGCATTTAAAAAATGCAGATGCTGGTTACCCATTTTACCCCCGCCACTCCCAAGCCACGGAAATCTGAATCTGTGGAGGTCTCTGCTTTGATGGTTTTAAAATCTCAAGAAATTCCAGAAATTTTTCTTTTCTACAAAATTATACCTCAAGAAAGTGGAAGTTGTTGATTGAAAGGCTCTTTTCAGAAGAGAACATCATTTGGGATGTTGCTCTTCTCTCCTTCCTTCCAGCTTCCTGGAATGCAGCAATGATGATTTCAGCTCTATTAGCCTTCTTTGCTCATGAGGCAATCTTGAAAATGACAAAAACTAGTTTATTTAATTTATCTTACCAGCTAGTACCTCAATTCCAACAATGTTGGATGCCACGATGTAAAACCCCTTTTACAGTGTTTCCTAAGCCTTGTATTCTCATAGCCACTTAATCAGTCCCTTGCATGCAACCTTATCTTTTTTTTTTTTTTTTTTTCCTTCTATCATCTCACTCACTCCTGGGGAAAACACAATCTGGCCAATCTAGCTTTCCATTTTTTCTACACTTGCATGTGTACAGCTGAACAGAGCAGGGGTAAAGCAGTTTTCTTACATTAAGTGAACAGCCATTACTTTCAAGAAGGCCATTTGAACTGTCTGGCCATGGTACAAAATTTCCCTTCTCCATACCCTTTACTCTCTTACTCTCTTAGATGACTATTTTATACCTCCTTTTCTCTTCTCTAGCCTCCAAGACCTCTTTCCCCATCTTTTTTCTCATCTATTGATTCTGCTTCCTATTTCATTGAGGAAACAGAAGTAGTAAAAAGAGATAAGTAGAATAATATATTCAAAATGCTGTAAACCTAGGACTGTATGTACAGCCAACTTACCTTGCAAGAATGAATGTCATAAAAAGACACATTTTAGGCCTACCATCAGCCAGGCCCAATATCCTCTTGTTAAACATGAACATTTCACAGAACAAAGCCACTCTGTCACCACAGTGATCAAGACAAAAACAACACTACTCCATAATCATGTTTGAATACAGAAAAAGTATAAACATTTTCTAAACCACAAAGTAGTGCACATTCCTGTCTCCCGGTTAATATAAGCAATGGCTACTTTTTCATCAATTACAGCTTTAGCCTCTCTGTACTCATGTCTCCTTCTACATAAGATTTATTCAAACACGCAATCATAGAACTACCCCCACTTCCTGAGAGTAGCTAATCCAGAGAAAAGCCACACTTCTTAAATCTCTCTCACTACAAGAAGCAATAAATCCAGCTTATTCCTGGTGGGTTTTCGCAGGAGGACACTGACAAAAAAAAAAAAGGATCATATATCTAATTAAAGAAGATACAAAACACAACATCAAAAGCAAATTAGAAAAAAATAAAAGAGAATGAAATAGGTAAAATCAGAGGTCAGAGTTAATGCAACAGCAAATGTACCCAAAAACAGAAGCCAAAGTAAATGCAACAGCAAATGTACACAAAATAGAAGTTAGAAACAAAGTAAAACTAAAAGTTAATCTTGGAAAAGACTTATATTATAAAAGGGAAACTCCAATTAAATAATAAAAGGAAATAAGGCACACATGTTCAATATTAAGGATAGAAAAAAATATGTAGGGGTGAATAGAGAGGCAACAAATATGCATTTTGAGTAAATTTAGGTCAATAAATGTGGAAAAGAAAAGGACAGACTGGTAAATAGAGTAAGACCCCATCTCTACAAAAATAATTTTTTAAAAAAATCTAGCCAGGTGTGGTGGTGTGCAGCAGTAGTTCCAGTTATTTGGGAGAGTGAAGTGGGAGAACGCTTGCACCTAGGAGGTCAAGGTCACGCCACGCAATGCAGTCTATGTAACAGAATGAGACCAAAAAGACAAATTCTTAAAACTACAACTTGCCAAAACAGACTTACAAAATAACTATGTGAGCTAAATAGAATAAGCCTATAAGCACAAAATACAATTTTACACTTTGTTAAAAAGCTTCCCACAAACAAAATACAATGGTCAGACGACTTTACAGATAAGTTCTAATGAACATTCTAGTATTAAATCATTTCAATCTTATGCAAACTCTCCTAAAGAATATAAAAATGAAAGATTTCCAACTTATTTTATGTGACAAATATCATGTTGACTTCAAAATTAGGCAAGTACAATATGAGAAAAGACGATTACAGGCAAATCACAATTACAATTGTGGATATAAACATCTTAAACTAATCATTAACAAAGAATATTCAGCAAACTATACAAATATAATGAATCACTCCCAGGCTCATTTTATCATAGCAAACAAAGTTGGATTCAATCTCAAATAAGAAAAGATTTTCACATAATGCATTACATTAACAGATAAAGGCAAGAAACACATAAGAATCTTCATAAGATGGAGGAAAAACATTCAATAAATTCATCATGCATTCATAAGATGTCACTTACTAAACTAGGAATAGAAGGGAATATCACATCCTGAGAAGATGAACCTATGAAATACACACACTATCCATTTTGGAAAGTAGTAAAATATTAGAAGCACTCCATTAACATTATAAATAGCACAATATCCATTACAGCTATTACTGTATCTATTCAGTATTTCACAGGGGGTCCTAACAAATGCAGTAAGAATATTAAAAAGTTATAAAATTAGAAAGAAAATATAATTCTCAGTAATTACATGTTACCAAACCGTATACATAAATATCTCCAAAGAGTTTACAGGCAAATTGTTGAATTAGTAAGATTTAATAAGGTCCCTGATACAATATAAATACACAAAAATAAACTGCATTTTCTATATGCTAGCAAGAGTTAGAACATATAATTAACAATAAATATAATCCACAGTAGTAACAATATATAAAGTGCTCTGACTTAAATCTACCAAAGGATTACCAAGTATTAAATAAAAGGAGATGAATACCATACCCATGAATAGTGACTAATCAATGTAAAGAGGTCAACTCTCCCAAAACTGATACAATGAATTTAAAATTAAAATGCATTGTTCTTTGTTTGTTTTGAGTAAATGTGCAAACTAATTCTAAAATGCATATGTAAGAAGAAAGGCTTAAGAAAATCCAAGACAACAATGAGAAGGAAAATAAAGACTCATCTTGCCAGTTTTCAAGGCTAACAATAAGACTGTAATAATAAAGAAGTGTGGTATTGTCATTGACATAAACAAATTTGCCAGTGGGATAGAAGAGAAAGTCCAAAGTAGACTCCTACAAAATACAGAGAATTGATATTTGGTAGAGATGGGATTGAAGGTTACTGGGGGGAAAAATGATTATTCAATCTTTTTAGTTTAGGACAATAGGTTATTCTTACAAAAAAAAAGTCAGAATAGACACAACAATTAATATAGATTAAATACTTATAAATGAAAGACAAAATCTGTGGCAGATGGACTGTAATATGCCCCCCAAATTATCCCCATCTCCTGGTACTTATGTCCTTATGCAGCCCCTTCCTTCTGAGTATAGATGGGACCTATGACTTTCTTTCAACCATTAGAATGCAGCAACTATGATGGCTGCCACTTTCATAATTTATGCTACATTGTTGGCAGAGTTTCTCTATTGATTCTCTTCCTGGCTTTAATGAAGCAAGCTCCTATATGGAGAGGTCCACATGGAAGCTACTACAGGCGGACCCCAGGCAACAATCAGAAAAGTACTGAAGCTTTAGGTCCAACAATCTACAAGGTACTGAATCCTGCCAACAATCAGTGAGCTTGGAAGCATATGCTTCCCCAGTTGAGTCTCAGATGAGATTGCAGCCCTAGCCAGCAACTTAATTGCAGCCTTGTGAAAGACCCTAAAGCAGAGTACTCGACTAAGTCATGGTTGATTCCTAACCTACAGAAACTGTGGAATAATCAACGTACATTGTTTCAAGCCACTAGGTTTCTGGTAATATTGTTAGGCAGCAATACATAATTTTGAAAAATGCTTACAAGAAAACATAGGAGAACATTTTTAGGGCCAAATCTCTTGGGGAAAAATTTTTAGTAAGATGTGATAACAGTATACATAATAAAGGAAAACACTGATATATTTGATTACTTTCAAATTAATAACACTTGTATATCTAAAGCTATCACAATGGTCACGATACAAAAATCAAGAAAATATAAGCCAAAAAGTTATTGACAATACATATAACCAAAATAGGATTAGTATTCATAATATATAGTAAACTTCAGCAAGTTAATAAAAAATAACTAAATAGAAAAAGGGGTAAAAGAAATGACCTCAATTTCACTCCAGAAAAGAAACACACATGGTAAAAGTAAAGACTATATGTGCGAATTTGGGTGGGTGTGTGGGTTTGGATGGGTGGGTGTATATGTGTACATGTGCACACACATTTGTGTGTATGTTCTAAGTCATTACTAATCAGAGGAATGTAAATGAAAACCATAATGTAACATTCTTTTATCCCACCAGACAGGAAAATATTAAGAATTCTGTAAATGTCAAGTGCAGAAGAGAATCTAGCACAGAAACTAGAGTGTTAATTTATACAGACAATCTAAAAAATAATTTGGCATTGTCTATAATAGTTGAGGATATACATATCATATTAATCCAGAACCTTTCTGCTCTAGATATATATGTTGAAAAGGAAGATTGGGTGTGGGAGGGAAGGTTCTCAGTACAAACAAACAAAAATACTAAATTCCTGCACATGTACACTATGGAACATACTTAAGAATTTTAACAAAAAATTACTTGAATTTGCAAAAATTAGAAATATACCTAAAATCTATCAAGCAGCTAAAAGATAAATAAGGTATGGCATGTTCCTACAATGGCATATTCATGTAATGAATCACTACCATGGTGAAAATATGTGATCTCCACCTACAAACATCACATGTATTAGACAAAATTTTGAGCAAAAAATAAAAGCAAGTTGGATACTAACAGGTACAATGTGTTACTGTGATGGTTAGTATTAGGTGTCAACCTGACTAGACTGAGGGATTCCTAGATGGCTGATGAAGCATTTTTCCTGGGTGTGTCTGTGAAGGTGCTGCTAGAGGAGATTGGCATTTGAGGCAGTGGACTGGGAGAGGAAAACCCACCTTCAGTGTGGGGGTGGACATCATCTAATAGGTTCCCAGCAGGGCTAGAACAAAGCAGGCAGAAGAACTGGGATAGACAGGTTGCTTGCTGAGTTGGCTTGCTCTCTTTCTTTCCCTGCCATGCCACATACTCAGCTTCCTCTCCTCCTGGCCTTGGATATCAGACTCCAGGTTCTTCAGCATTTGGACTTGAACCAGCAGCATGTCAAGGGTTCTCAGGCCTTCAGTCTCAGACTGAGTGCTGCACTGTTGACTTCCCTGGTTTCGAGGCTTTTGAAATTGGACTGAGCAATGCTACCAGCTTCTCTTTTCCCAGCTGGCAGATGACCTACTGTGGAACTTCCCTTGTAATCCTATAAGCCAATTCTCCCTAACAACCTTATCTTATTGGTTTTGTTCCTCTGGAGAACCCTGACGAATACAGTTAGTATTAAAATAAAGTGTACAAACATGCAAAATCATACAGTATGTTGATGAAGACAGAGCTACATATGGTGGAGCTATAAAGAAGATCAAGGAAATGATAAATACAAAATCCAGGACAGAGGTTACCTCTGGGATGGTTGGTGGGAGCAGACGATGTGAAAATGGAAAGTCAGATGGAGGGCTTAACTACTAATATTAACTGAGTATTTCTTAGAGTGGTTGGTGTGTATACTCATGTTCGTTTTACTACTATCTTTCATATTACATATGTTTCATAACATTTTGTAGAATGTGTGAGTATATGAATTCTAAATCTAAATCCCAGTTCTGGCCACAACAACGTATCAATATCATAAGGGAGGGCTTCCAAATTCCCAGCTAGGGTCAGTGCATTTTTTTCATTGTCAACGTATTAGTGCAATCTATTTTGCATATCCAAATGCCTACAGTTCAACAGAGAGGGGCAATAAAGCTCATATATAAAATAATCAACACAATAGTGGTATATAACTGCCTAGAGACAAGTAATGCAAGGATGTGGCAGCAATATCCAATAATAAACAATCACACACAAGGACTGACTCTCTACTGAGGGTATGTGCCCCATTAGCATAGTACTATGACACTCACCCCTACTTCAGAGGTGCACTTTCCCACTCTCCTCACTGAAAGGTTGAGTTTCTGACTGGAGGCTCTGGAATTTGCTCCTTGGTCCCAACGTACAAGCCACAAAAAAGAAAGCATTCAAACTTACAAAGCACCAACCAAAAGATGAGGTACTGTAGAATTTTACCGCAACCCCAAACATATGTGTGAATAGCCTGTGACTTAACAGAAAAGTTCATTCTACATAGATGTAATAGTTTTATATTGATATAATCCTCTGTTATGTATGGTGTTAAAGTAATATATACATATACATTGATATGTAATTTGAATATACTTCCTCCAACTGGTTTCAGTTTATTCTATCACAGTCAGTGGAGTAAATGTAATGTTCTAAAACATGTTGAGCTTTATGTATACTTAAGTGGAAAAAATTGAAATGGAAAAATACAATAATGCAGACAATCACAAATATATGTCTATCAAAAGAAGGTATGAATGCAGTTATGCTTAATGTTATGCAAATGGCACATATGGCCAGGCAGGATGGCTCATGCCTATAATCCCAGCACTTTGGAAGGATGAGGGGGTGGTTTACCTGAATTCAGGAGTTTGAGACCAGCCTGGCCAACAGGCAAAACCCCATCTCTACTAAAAATACAAAAAAATTAGCTGGATGTGGTGGTGGCTGCCTGTAATCCCAGCTACTCCAGAGGCTGAGGCACAAGAATCGCTTGAACCTGGGAGGTGGAGGTTGCAGTGAGCTGATATCACGCCACTGCACTCTTCCAGCCTGGGTGACAGAGCGGAACTCTGTCTAAAAAAAAAAATGAGTTGTGACGTGGAATAAAACTGAATGACAGCATCAGACTTGAATTCAGAAATGTTTATATCTCAATATATCTCAGAAGTAAATATACTTTGGAAAAAGACAAAATAAGGCTCTGAGAATGAAGATATTGAAGGTGAAGTGAAAAGCTGAATAAAATTATTTACTGAAATATGAACATTAAAAAAGCAGTATTTCTAAATCAACATATTGTGTAATTTTTATTTTACAAGTTTGTGCAACTCAATTAATACAGTAATTACCAAAATAGGTGCCTGATTAGTATAGATATCTACGTATCTTAACTATATATGCCCAAATTATTTGAAAATATTTTTAATATTTTCTCACTTAAAAACATGCATCACATTTTATATTTTTTTCTCTTTGGGCATATACTATAAGAGAAATAAAAGTAAATATACCTCTGCTGCCTCTCTCTCTCATCAGTAAGACAAGAATATTGGAGATGGTCACAAAGAGGAAATAATTACTATAATTAATTTACATACTTTTTGAAAATCCTTGCTTCAACTTTGAGGGAGTTTACTGCTAGAAAAATGAAGATTTAAAATTAAGAAACTTGCACAACACCTCAGAGCTAGTAGGGGATTTGTACTTATTTCTAATTCCAAAGATCATATTAAATATAAACTTGTGTATATTACATTTTCAATGGTAATGTCCCCCTTCAAATTAGGATGGAAATGGGGGAAAGATAAAAACAAAGCTTGTGAAAAACCCACCAGTACAACCTGCTGGTTGTACAAAGAAAACCTTATGCCTCTTAAGGTAATGACATTTTAAGTTTGTGTGTGTGTATATAAGTATGTATCTTTTTATTCATGTGTTCAACAACAGGATATTTTAGATGGTTTTATAATTACTGTTAGGAAAAGGTCAAAATAACAACTGGATATGTGTACATTTCAGTTCACTTCGGTAAATCCAGAGAGATCATCAGAAGTTAGTTGGTGTACATAAGCCAACTATAAGCATGTTATGCTCCAGCTAGCATTGAACTAGCCAGGGTGCTCAGATTGATGCTTAAAAAAATAGTAAAAACTTTATGTTTTGTTGATGTGGGGTTAACTTTTATTAGCTATATCCTTTATATGAACTCATATTTTAATGAGTATTTCCTCAAAGCAATTTCATCATTTCTTGGTTGTATTGTGTTTTTATACATATAAATCTCCCTTCAATGTTAAGTGAAATATTGCATTGAAGCATCAACTTTAAATGGTTCATAAAGTTAAAATAACCATATTTTAAAGCTGCAAGCAATGTAAACAAATCTAGAGAAAACCTAATCTTTTGGAAAAGAGTGCAGGAATGAATATACCATTAAAACAACAAACAAACAAACAAACAAAAAACAACAAACAAAAATCAATAAAACTTGGCTGTAATTTTTCAGTATAGTACAAGGGTTTGGAGCATTATTCGCATCATGCAATGAACAAGGTAAAATTAAACTTCTTGTTCATTGAGGGGTGTCAGATTTTAATGCAAGGATTGAATAGTTTATGTTTCTCATTTAGCAAATGAGAAAAGTGACAGTAATAGGAGCCAAACTGACTTCCAAAAAGAGAAACAAGGAGCATTAAAGATGTTGCATGACCATGAATATTTCCCTTTTTAAACCGTAAAGAATAATGTATGTATCCAGAGGTCAGAAATAGAGCAGAACACAATACATTAGAGGACACTGGCTTATCTAGGACATCTGAAAACCTGAGACATTAGGTGAAATTCAACATCAGTGTTAATACAGTTGAAAGAAAAATTACATTCATTTCAAGAGTCAGCAATACAGAAATCATTTAAAGAAACAGTATAAAATAGAAAGAGCAATTGCCATGTACTGTGAAACAGTATCGGCTTGGATTATAATTTGTCTTTCTGTTCTACCAAGTATCATCTTCCCTAATATTTCAGTCTTTTAAATAGTTTATACAATAATTAACATACCATTGTTATTGGAATGATTCTCCTTGAGTACTTTATTTTCTGTGTTCAGATTTAGGGTTTCTCCTTTCTTCCCATTTCACTCCTTCCCTCCCTCCTTTATTTCCTGTCTTCTGTGATTATTTACAAGACAGGGAAAAGAATAACAGATTGTTATTTTTTCCCTAAAACAAACTCTATTTGAATATATTTGATCAACTGTCACAGAATTCACAGCATTCACTTCTACTTGGTGTAGGCTCCTTTATGCTGGGAAATTTGTGAAAAGTGGAAAAGGAATGTTTCTTTTCAGTTCCCTCTTAACTGTCAGCTCCATGGAGGTACAGCCCATGTATACTTTGTTCACCCCTGCATTCCCAGGATTGAGAACTGTGCCTGGCACTGTGGATCTGGAGGTTCTTAGGGAGGGGGAGAGAAGGAAAAGAAAAGCCTGATGGAGGCTGAATCAAATACACTGAGTTGTCCATCTTACCGTCATTACTAGCAATGGTCTACACACAGGCCAGTCAGACCACACTCAGGCTTTCTCTTTCTCTCTCTCTCTCTCTCTCCAGGGCATTCCTTGATATTCAAATACAGACCAAACGTGGGGTAGTTGAGTGAGTGACAGTTGCAAGAGTGAGTTTCAGTGGTTTTATTCTATTTGCACTTATGGATAACCCAGAATCTCTTTTAGAAGATTGATGGGACGTGTCATGAGAAGTATACACTCAAAACCTAGTGGTGATCTCTACTCAAATTTACCTATCATAAATCCCCCTAATTAATTGATATATTAGAATGTTAGGGAACCTTACCTCTGGAAGTAGTGTTATATTCCCTTCTATTAAAAAAAAAAAAACAAAACCGTCTTCAATGTGCTAACCTTTGCATCCATGATGTATACCTCAAGTAACTTGCAAGAAGTTTCTTCTTTTTCCTCAGAACCACGCTGTTTCAGAAATAAATAAGCCATGTCTTTCATAAACAGGTACCATTTCCTGGGGCTTTTCCTTGGGTGGTAATCACTACCTTGCATGGCCCTCCTCTCGCTCCTTCTCTTTCTAATGAATTCCTAAGAGTTTGAAAGTCTCTAGAGAGACTGCCAATTCCTCAATAAGCAGATTCATAGTCAATTGACTTTTATGTTCTTCCTGTATGCTAATAAGTACCTTGACAGTAGATACACTGATTGGTCCTTTTATTCAAAAGTATCCGTTCATTCAAAAGTAACAAAAGTATGGTGAACAGTCAAATTAATAATGAATTATAAATCCATTCAAAATTCCTTCAAAAAACTTTTGAATTGAAAAAACACGTGCCTAAATCTTGGTCAAACCACTTAACAGCTGATTTACTTTGGACAAATCACTTGACATGAGTTCCAAACATGTATGTAAAATAACTACTTGAGAGAGTTGTTGTGAGGATTGTAATGATACACAAAAACCTTATGATTCAATATGCAGCACATATTAAGTGATCAATTCATGATAGATCCTTATCCAAAGTAAACCAATTATTGACAATTCAGTCAACATTTAAACAGGCAGTTAACAGTCCACATGTTAACTGTCTTGATATCTTAGAACGTTAGGGAACCTTACCTCTGGAAGTAGTGTTAAATCTCTTCTATTTAAAAAAAAAAAAAAAAGGCATCTTCAATGTGCTAACCTTGTGCATCACTTTAGTGATGTATACCTCAAGTAACTTGCAAGAAGCTTCTTCTTTTAGTGATATCATGCCTGAATGAAGATCTTACCAGTGGCAGGAGGGGCAGATGTAGAATACAGATGCTTGATACAGGTACATCATTGCCATTTAGAAAGTTGCAGTCAGGGCCTGGAATTAAGTTAGGGGAACAGAGACAAAAGAGTCGGGGGTTGGGGAGGTGGAGAAGGACCAAGTTCAGTTGCTACAATTGTGGGTTTGGGTATCGATATTCAGTTTGCCCTGCATTTTCCAACTGCTGGTTCCTCAGCTCCATACAAAATCTTAACAGCATTACTCAAAGACCTAAGGAAAAGGGTTATGATAAAATTATCCCAATCATAGACAAGTTGCTTTTAGCTTTTTATTTTTGTATTAACAGGAGTCTTATTATACATAGGTCTGATAAAATCGGTTTACGATCTTCACTCCGTTTCCAGTGCTGCATAACTGGATAATGTGTGAAGGAAAAACGACGATGAACAAAAAAACTAATTGCTTGGAAGACTTAGCTGAATCTATCCATGAAAACAGAATCAATTAAACATGTATGCGTTACTTGGACTACATACAAATAACCCATATAAATGGTAGCTCAAACATCTCAAGTGTTTCAGAGAATGTTAGAATCTATTGTTTAAAGTGTCTATCGTCGTCTATGCAAAAATCCAAAGTCATCTGGATCTTTAAAAATTACATGGATAATTTTTCTTCCAAAATGAAGTGAAATCATGATTAATCAGATATATTAGACAATTTGGTTGACATTTAAATAAGCGGCTAATAGCCCACATATTAAGTGTCTTGGTATCTTAGAATGTCAGGTACCCTTGCTAGGTGTGGTGGCTCACGCCTGTAATCCCAGTACTTTGGGAGGCCCAGGCGGGCAGATCATGAGGTCAGGAGTTCGAGACCAGCCTGACCAATGTGGTGAAACCCTGTCTCTACTGAAAATATAAAAATGAGCCAAGCATGGTGGCGTGCACCTATAATCACAGCTATTCAGGAGTCTGAAGTAGGAGAATTGCTTGAACCCGGGAGGCGGAGGTTGCAGTGAGCCGAGATGCACCACTGCACTCCAGCCTGGGTGACAGAGTGAGACTCCGTCTCCAAAAAAAAAAAAAAAAAACAAGGTTAGGTGCCCTTACTTTTGGAAGTGGTGTGTTATACTGCCTTCTGTTTATGTTTTTTCCTAAATTAATACATGAAAACTTTTTTATTTCTGATCAAAGTTAATTAAGCCAAACGAAGCAATTCAAAAATTATCATTAATATTTACTCACTTGTAATTGTGATATACTTTGTATACCAAGAATGCCTAGGATATTTGGTGATGGACAGAAATCACTGCTGAACAATGAAGCCAACCAAAAGTAAGTGATGGAGGAGGTTCTTCTTTGAATACATTTGCAGAGGGCAATATAGCAAGACCTGGGAATTCTGATACATGGAAGGATTGTCCCATTCTTGTCAGGCATTTATTAGTTATTCTCTATGTAAAAGGACAATCAAATGTCTAATATTTTGGTGTCTACACCTAAACATACATATTCTTGCGTCATCTCTTTGTTAAAATTTAAATTTTAAATTAAATTCTACAAATTAAATTTATGCAGCTTCAGCTGCTTTCTCCTGAGCAGATTATCCTATTTCCTATTCCCTCTGAATTTTCATTAGAGTAAATTAAACTCTGAATATGGCCTTTTCATTTCATCCTGAGTAAATTTATGTTGTTTGAAAATTTACCGTTATATTTGTTACTATTGTCCGCAAAATTAATAAGTCCTTTCAAAATTTTAAAATGTCAATCCTATTATTTTAATAAAAGCATTTATCCCAATTAGGCCTATGTTTGGGGAAGTTAATGTAGAAAAAGATGGATTTTACAGATAAGAAACTTTATAATTATTTCTTTCAGAAGTGTCAGATAGTGATAATCCCTCTTTTTAATTATTTTAAAGGTAAGAACAAAAATAAGAGTAGAAGCTACTTAAAATTTTCCTAGATCACCCTAAGAGTGCAGGACCTGGGAATGTGCTGGGAGAATCAATTCCCTGGGGAATTCAGTTTCTAAGGCAGGGATCTCAGGCACCATCACATGCATACATATCCAATGGATGTGTCACCCGCTCACCCATACATAACATTCCTTACAGGACAATCTGTGAGTAGACACTTTCTCCAGCAAACTTTCTATTTTAGAATTAACTAAATAGTAGGGTTCATGTCTAAAATTTTCCCTTGGGGTGGGAGTAGGTGAATACAGAAACAGGCAAATACAACTGCATTGCCACGTGGGGGTGAAAGCTAGGATACATTGTAAAGATCGTTTTGGTAAGCCTGTACCTTTATTTTGCTCTCAATGGCATGTTCCCATATCCATTCTCAATGTAACTCATTTTTTTTCATTTTTTGTTACTCTTCTTCCCCTATTACTCCACATACTCCATTTGGCCTTCTCCTGCCCACAAGTACACTTCTGTATCGTCTGCACAATGTTAAAATAAAGGAAGCAGTAGTTTCTGCTTTCTTGTTTGCTACCTGCACACAATTATAATTCCTACCTTGATCAGATCTAATACTGCTGACAATCCAGACTTTTTATATGTGATCGGATTCAAGATCACATATCCTAGGAATTGAATGTAAACACTGAGACTCTGACCAGTAATGAAAATAGTGTTATCACCCATGTAGCATGCAATATTCATGTAGATATCATCCAAGTAGCATTTTATATGCTGGCTGGTAACTCTGAGATAGAAAGAATAATCTTTCTTGAGAATAATAGTGTAGATTCAGGTCTTCAGTGCCCTCTCAACCTACATTCACATGAATTTCATTCATTTTGACATTACAGAGGGACGATCATGAGAGATATGGGAAGGAAGATGTGGGGGAGGGGGGCAGCCTCCATTCACACTATAATGGAAGAAAACTGACAGCCCAGTTAGGTTTAGCTGGAATGTAACATATCCACAGCTTTATCACTCTGGAGGCACCTTTTGCCATAATAACAAACTACTGAGGAAGAACCACTTTTATCTAGGTCAGAATGACAGACTCCCAAGTGTTAGAGAGCTTGGGGGAACTACGGTTTGAAACATCAGGAAGAAGACTGCAATCTGTACAGAGATTTTCATCAAGTCTCGACACTGCCTTATGTTTTCATCCAATACATTGTAATTACTCCACTGGCTTATAATGGCAAAGCATTTTGATTTCAGATCCTACCAAAATAAAATAAACCACACTTTATGACGACTACATTTATAATAAGATGCAGATGGTAAAGGAAACAGATGCCTCTGACATCATCTCCCATTTGCTTTCAACTTTTGCAGACACTGGCAGTCTGTAAACTCATTCAAAGGGATGAAAGATAAGTCAGGCAGTTTTCCAATTCTGTTTCCAGTTTAAAAAGACACTGCAGTGGCACCACTTTGAGTCACAGAGTGTTAATTTCAGAAAAATAAATTTGATTCTAAGTCTGTGTCAGTCTTTACTGCAAAATTAATCATCTGGGGGGAAAATATCCCACAATATTGGGAGTTTAGCAATTAGTAACTACTGATTGTTTTGCTTGACAGTGACAGAAAGGATAGGGTGGGAGAGATGTGATGGTGAACAGCTGTAGCTTCAGGGAGGATAAAAAGTGAAAGAAGAGTTTTAAACAGACAACCATGTCTAAAATAATCTACCAGCCCTTGGCACCCAGATTTTTCAAAGACTTATTCCTTATTATTTCTAAGTAAAAAACTTTAAGGAGGCTTTTAAAGTCAGTTTCTGACCTCAGAAAAACATATTCATTCTGTATTTCCATCTGTATTTCCCAGAAGAAATCCTACAGTTCTGATAGGAGCTTTCACCATTTCCTCAGTGATATCACTGCACATTATACACAGTAAAAGAAATTCTTTTCTTTTTCTTTGTGCAAGGTAAGTGTGTCAGAAGAACTTTTCAAAAGGATAAGGAACTTTTGTAGACCATCTTGAAAGCAAGAGATGCATGGTAAAGCAGCAATTGCAAGGCCTTTAGCAGTGTTTGAGGTCTCTAGATAGATTAGCACAGTTACAGATGAAGGAGAGTTAGACAAAAACCTTTAAAATGTTCCCCATCTCCCCTGATCCCCACGATGTAACTTCATCTACCACTCTGTAGCAGAAACTTTTTAGCAGACAAAATTTTCAGAAACAAAGGCAAGGGAGGTGATGACATAAAAATAAATCCTGCTAGGCCGAATATGGTGCCATTTTTTAAAACAATCTCTCTGTGCAAATAACACTGAACACACACACACGCACACACACACACACACACAAGAATAAACAAACTCTTCTGATTCATAGCCACAAAGTGGGTTGGGAAGTATTATTAGTGCAAATTTCTGCTGACCTGCAGCATTTAGTCCATAAACTTTGGATATCCTAGGCGATCCATTAGTGTCCAGCAGATGTTTTCAATTAGTTTAATTTCATCTCTAGGCAAGTTCTGTTTCCAAACATTAGTATTAGTTGGTGATATTTCCCCTTCATAGGGAAGGTAAAAAAGGTTTGTAGAGGTGGCAAACAATATTTGGTTTAAACTAGCAGGAGACAAAGGAATTCCAAGAAAGGCAAAAATCCTTTCGGTAGTTTTCTGAGGAAAATGCACAATATCTTCAAACTTGACCAGCTGGTAGCTAGTAGGCAGCAAATCTGTATTTATTCTCAAGGCTGCTGCTGTATTTGCCAGCCACAAGTGAGACAACAGGGACACTGCATTTGATTTGGATTTTGATAATTCTTTCCTTAAGGGTTCATACTCGAAAGCATAACCCGAATTTAAGTTACATTTGCCTTTACCTCCCTCTATTTTAAACAATTTTGCTAAATGCTCTGGTACATTCTTCAAAGAATAAAGACTTGGTTTACTATTGTACAACATTGAATAAATCCATGCCCGAGGGTCTCTTACTATGTACAATGCCCTCATCGAAGCTCCTAAAACTTCTTGAAAAAAATGAAGCTTTAACGTCCAGCTCCCACTGCTTAAACTGAGCACAGGACGTGCACTTGGGTAGTAAACCAGGTGTCTCCTCAAAGCCCTAATATATTCAGCATCTCTATCAAAGGCGCCTTTCATTTGACTTCTTTGTTCTGGGAAAGACTCTCTCCTTTTAAATTTTCTTTTTTTGTCCTTATTCATTGCAAAATATTGGGCCAGTTTACCCCTATTGGGTTCATGCAGATGGATGTTTTGCAAATGTAATTTTGTGTCCTGGACTAAAGACTGCAACCAGCCTCGGAGTAAACGAAAATGCCCACTGCGGATATCTGACACCTTCCATTCACAAGCATCTACAAATGAGTCGATTTCAAACTCAGTTTCAGGAATATCAATGTAGGCCGTAGGAACCCTGATGTAGAGAAAATCACTACTGTTGAAAAAAAGTTGTTTGAGAATTTCAGCTCCTGAACCAGGAAGTGAAGTAATGACAACATCAGGAAGATCCACGTGGTGCCCTTCAGAAGACAAAGACTTCTTGCTTCCCTCGGCCTCTGTCTTTGTCCATTTTGCACAAATGGGCTGACTACAAGTGCTCCACACATCCAGAAGCTCAATAAACCACAAGGCAATAACCAGTATTAGTATCCATCTCATTAGTTTTCTAAAAGAAAGGTAAAAACGCCACTGGAAAGTTAAAATCACCAAGCTAATGCACAAAATTAATCCAACTGCTATATTAAATTTAAATCCAAAGGGGAAAATAATCCTATCATGTCTTACTGGCTTTACTATTGCTTGAGTGCCCAAACCAAATCGGGTTATTTGGCCTTGATCAGCCACACTGGCAAAGCCACCGAATCCCAGATAATTGAATCTTGTCTTCAGGTTATGGTAATCAGTTACAATAGAAACAACATGTTCAGTATTATTGACATTGAGAGAAATCTGAAGTCCAGAATCGGAACTATCAATAAATCTGCAGCTGGAAACATTGATATATGGCCCATAAAAGACATATGCAATTCTTGTGATTGTGGATTCCATCTGAAAAGTAACATTAACAAATTGAGTCCACCGTTTTTTAAATTCAGCAGCTTGCTCTGCTTCCTGTATACTGGCCATGGGACTACTGCCATGATGATCAAACCAAAACATTTTGTAGTGTGCATCCCACACATCCATCATGGCACCATTATACCTATTCATAAACTTATATGGGATATATTTAAAATCAATATCCAAATTATGAAAGAAGGCACTGACAGAATTTATTGGGGAATCTTCTTGCCTCTCAATATGATCAACAACTAGCAGAGTTTGGGAATTTAAGAGAAGCAAAGCACGATACACACTTTTCAGTCTCATCGCTGAAGAATAAGCAGACACGGCTTCCCCACTCACAAATATCATTTCCCCATGTTGAGAGGCAGTGATGATTTCCCCAGCTGCATCACCAACCTCTTCACCAGTCCACTTAAGCCACTGTGCACATTCTCCCAGTTGACCTTCCCAGGGCTTATTACACTGGCTTGAAGGTGATGGAGCAAACACCAATACATTGTTAAGGTGGCTCAACTTGGGTCCATAGAGAGCTTCAGAAACAAATACTTGTCCATTGGGGGCAAAAGTAAATGAGTTCTGATCTGGATGCTCATGTCCTGGGTTAAAGCTTCTCCACCCATCAATCCAGGAATATGGCTGAAAATGAACTATGTCATAAACAGCTCGTCCTCCCAACTTCCCAGATTTAAAAGACACAAAGGTATTGGTCTGTGTGTTTGGCAACCCAGCCCCATAAGTAACCACACCCCAGTTAGGAAATGTGTGTATTTTTGCAGTACCATATTCAGCAGGCGGCTGTGGTGTGAGCTGGGGATCATACCAGATGTATTCGGTGTGAAGAGTACTCCACCTTTGGGCAGTTGAAGGAACCATCGGTCCATCTTTAGGTCGGTGCTTTCTAATTTGCTGAGCTAACCAATTTCCAGCTCCATTCTTTAAGATGAACTTATCCAAGAAAACTAGCTGGCTCTCTGGACCATAAAACCAATTATAATTGGAATCTGCTATACCCACAGTTCTTTGGAAGCCAGGTAAAAGGGTGGCATAATAGAACCAAAAGTGCATCTTTAACCAGTTATTATCCAAGTTGTTGATATTAAAATGGCGCTGGGCCAGAAAAACATACTGTGTGATGGATTTAGCTGTGTAGCTTCCATAGGCCACACCTTCATCCAAAGAACCATCAACAATATGATTCAACAGAAACATTGTCTTTTCCATTACATCCACTACAGCCTGTTTCCATATATTTGCTTTAGATCCTTTATCTACTCCAGTCACCAAGGCCCCTGTGAGTAATGCTATCATATTAGTGGCTTGGTGGTTATGGAGAAGCTGTTTGCCCCATGAGCGGACCTTGGAATATTCATACATTTCCTCAGTAATAACCCATATTTTGTCCAGGTATTTTTGTCTTCGATGATTATCTAATAAGTTATATAAAAAGTCAAAGGCAGTGGCAAAACCTGTTAAGGAATGGCCAATTGGAACCTCATCTCCTGGTGCATTCTCTACTAGCCAGTCTTTGTAGCCAACCATCCTGTCCATATATTCCAAGACAAATTCAAAGGCAACTTTGTCTTCTGGGCATAACAAACAGTACAATGCTAAAGGAGGAAGATTGTTACCATAAATTTCATTCCACTTGGCAGCAAAATCAGCATGCTTTGGTGGAGGTAGGTAGTATGTTGGGTTGGACAGCATAACTGTCACTGCACTTCTGATAGCTCTAAAAAGATGCAAATGGCTTGTGCGAGACTTTTGTCTCATTGCTTGGATTTCTCCAGCATCAAAATATAAACTTGGATGAAGCATACTTTTCTTCAGCTTTTGGTTGGGTCTGAAATCTTGTACTTTCTGTGTTTTAAACTGATCTATATCATCTGCGAAAACTGCCCATTCAGAGTAATTGCTCACAGATTCCTCAAAAGTAGAGAAAGCAAACATCAATAATACTAAGAATAGTAAATGTCCTGTAAACATTAACGCCATGATCCATGGGGGAGCTCCTCCTTAGGCATACATGTCAGATATGATGCTCAATGTGTTTCCCATCTGGTTAGTATAAAACATACAGTAAAGGCCTTGATAAAACAAAGACTGTAAATCTGATATGCTGTGAAATCCAGCTGACATTCAGTACATTCTAAGCAAGTGCAGTTGCCAGAAAGAGAAAACTTAAATTGTGTATCTCGGTCCCTGGCACAGTTTTGCTTCCAGTAAAACTTCGAAGAACGTTAAAATTTCTAATTTTTCCATAATACACAGGGAAGTGGTACAGTTAAAAAACACTATGAATTCAACATTTACTTCCTTTACTTAAATCTATGTAACACAAAGACTTGGAACACACATTGTTAAAAAAAGGGAAAAAGCACTCCAAAATTCAAATTAAGAGTCATTTCTAACATAGAAAACCATCACTGGTGATAAGTTCACCACACATGTATGACGCATTTGCGTATGTTTCCCCAAAGAAGATGATAAAGTACTGACATTCTTCGAGTGAGTGGACTCAGTTGTCATTCCTCTCAACGTTTTATACTTCTTGTCTTGTGAATGTTTTTCTTCCATTTATGAGAAAGAAACGTCCTTCACAGGTGATCAAAGTCTTAGTTGGTTTTAAAAAATTCAAAATTCCTGCTTTCATTTCAAATATTTTTCAGGCTTACTTACTCATCAGCCTATTATGATAAAGAGAAATCATGTTCATATCTTCTTTTATCAGCTTCAAGTGTATAACCATAAAAATGCAATCTCTTCAGCCACCTAGATACTTCTCATCCAATCATGAAGTAACCGCCAAATGGGAAAGAAAATTCCTCTTTCAGCAACAGTGAGGTCTCTCTTCTGTTCTTTTTTCATGACACTCTTTTCTGGGGGTGGGGGACAAAACAAAAATTCTCTAAGGCTCCAGGTATGCTGAGAGTGAACATAAACTGATAGCTTAAACATTCTGCAATCACTTGATAGAAATTTTAGAATCACACTGAAATCTCATATTATCTGCAATCTAAGCTAGGGCAAGTGATTTTTTTCTTATCCATTTAAATGCACTTATTTGGAACCCAATGACCGTCAGCAGACGACAAGCAACTAATAATACAAAATATACAAGATTGAATTCTCCAGACAATATCTATAGTTTAACGCCACTAAAGTGTCTTTGGTCACTTAAAAAATGTTTCTATTCAAATGCAGTTTACAGAAAGATGAGTCCTACTATCCTTGTTATTCCTTGTTCCCAAGGACCGAGGGACAAAAAACTAAAAGTTGAAAAGACCTTTTTTTAAAATTCCGGGGTAAGGTTTAGCTTTCATGGGATCATAAGGTATCTTCCTAATGAGAACTACTCGGACCAGTCACTTTTCTCGGTAGGGGAACCGCGAATCGTGACCAGGCGCCAGGCCGAGGGGCGGTAGCTCCGTGCCTGGCGCTCACCTGTGGCCGCGTCCCTGTCCTCAGGCAGAGCCGCCAGAGGGAGCTCGGACCCCGGTGTCGGAAGACGCCTCTCCGTGCCCGTCCGCGGCTGGAAGAACCTAAGCAAGTTTCAGTCTTGGACAAGTCTCCCCTCTGTAGGAAACATTCAGGCTAGGAGTTTCCTGATCCGCCCCGCCTGTTGCATTTTTTCACTGGCGTCCTCCGACCCTGCCGCCCCCATGCTCCGCTCCCCGCTCTGGGGCTGAGGCAGGAGGGCTAGAGACCCCTGAGCCACCAAGTCCGCTTACCTCAGGCAGATGCGGACGGGGGCTCAGCGCCGCACTGGGCCCCAAGGGAGGCGGAGGCGGAGAGTTCCAGAAAACTGCTCTGCACGGAGGGCCAGGTTCCCGCGGGGCTCCGCGAGACCCCCGCGCCGTCCCCCGCGCTCCGACAGGCGCTGCCCCAGCTCGGTCTCCTCAGCCGCGCTCGGTCCCCGCGCCCCACACCGCTCGGACACGCCCGCCCTCAGGAAACGCTGGACGCTCGTGAGGGCAACCCCGAATTGCAGGACAGAGACCAACAGGCGGCGGGCGCTCTCGGTGGCGCCGTATCCAGCGCAGCGCCCGCTTCCCCAGGCGGTGGTGTCGCCGCGGCCGCCGATGCTCTCTGCCAGCCGGCCGCGCGGCCCGGGGAGGGCGAGAGACGACGACGCGGGCCGGCAGGCGGGGGCGGGGCGGAGACAGGACGGGGCGGGGCTGAAGGCGGGGCCTCAGGGAAAGCGAGAGACAGAGACGCGGGCTGGCGGGCGGGGGGCGGGACGGAGACAGGACGGGGCGGGGTCAGAGGCGTGGCTTCAGGGAGAACGGGAGGAGCCGTGAGCAGGCCGGCGGCGGGCGGGGCGGGGCCGACAGCAGGTGAGGCGGGGTCAAGCGCCGCGGGTTTCTAAGCAGAGGAAGCTCTGGGCGTTTGTGTTCTGGGCTTGCAGCGGTGGCCGCGCGCTCCCTGAGGAGTCGAACTGGAGGAGGGGACAGTTTAGGAGTGCGAGAGTCTAAAGACACTGCCAGGATGGCGTTAAAACCTTTTGGTTATCGGAAAAGGACAACTGTATAATAGAGCCATAGTGGGGGCTGTGGGATTGACTCAAATGATGGGAGGAGCAGGAGTGGGAGGGGATAAGCCCTGGGACGACAGAAATCATCCTTTTGGAAAGAGCAAGGGCTGGGGAGGGAGGGAACGAGCACTCCCTTGGAACTGAGAGGCAGCTTGGCTGAGCTTGCTGTCCTTTGGAAAAGCAAAACCAAAATACCCAGATTAATATGGGAGAACAACTTCTGTAGCCCAGATGCTAACAAAGATCAAGGGAAAACAGAAAAGACTAATCCGGTTTACTGATGGAAAACCATTCCTCAGGCAGTATAAATAAGGGAAGCATGGAACAAACAAGTAGAAGGAGCCTCTTATTTAAAAATGGGAGCTGGTATTCGGTAAAGACCTACATGCAGACAGGAGAAGGCAGTGTGCCCCGGTTGCTGCAACATGTGAGTGCAGTGCCAGGGCGTGGAAATCCTAGAGCAAGCTGGGACTCCTGTTTTACTCCACATGTGGAACTTCTCACAGATAGCTGAGATGACACTTTGTCATAAACCAACCCAAGGTCTGACCTCAAATGTCAAAAATAATAGCTTAGTAGTAATAAAAATACAGGGAATTATCAAGCTTCACAAATGAACAATTTCATTGCCAGTTGGGGATTAGTAACGCATTCAGTCTCTTCATTTCCCATACTATTTTGGTAATATTTAATAGATATATTTTAACATTTTAAAAATAAATGTCTTGCTTAGATCCTTTACTGGTGAAAATCAAACAGTAGACGACTGTTAGCAGAATAAATTTCAAATCATTTAACTTTGAGGTGAAATGTGGCCTCTAACTCCTCATCACTCTTCTACTTTGGCCCATAGTAACCCTAGCCCAGTCCGAATGGCCACGCTTGCTTTTGCTTGAGCGCTTCAGTAACTATGCTTATTCCATTCCTTCCTTCATAGTGTCCTTTACCCAACCACCCCACTTACTACTTACAATTTTTCTGACTGTTGAAATTATCTGATCATCCTGGTATCAATTCAGATGTTTACATTCTTCTGTAAATAACTCCTGAGTTTCCCTAGCCAGAATGTTTTGCTCCAGAACTATATCATTTGTACCTATATTCGGCCCTTTAGGTTGTATATTTTCTCCTTTCTCTTTCAACTGGTTGACTCCTGTACCCTATTCAAAACTCCTTCGAGTCATGAGTAGCACTCAAGTCCCCTTTGTAAGTACTATATCTCCTTTGAAATGAGTTGAACCTTTAACAATTGGGCTGATACAGAGCCTCGTCTCCTCCACTGAGGTTCATTGCCAAACAAGGATCCTCTTCTGACACAACTTCCTGTAAAATCTGGATTGTGCCTCTACATGGTCCCTGATAGAGGAAGAGGACCCATGGCCTCCAACCTCATTTATGAGAGAGTAGAGTTGAGGGAAAGGGGGAACTGACTCCAGAGATTCCTATCTATTTGCAGAGGGGAGCCTAGAATTTAGGGTTAGTAAAAACAGCTGGTAGATGTACAGAACATTTCTCAGAACAAAGTGTGTGGGTAGGGTTATTTCTGTGGATCCAAAGTATATTATGATGCAAGGGCAAGGTGAGTCAGAGAGAATTAATGCACGAACATCTGCCAGGCAAACATTCTTCCAATATTGTTTTCAGATTTTGAAATATCAATATGATCATTTTCACTTTACAGAAGAATGAATTCAGGTACAGACATTGTGGCCTTTCAGCTCTGCCCCATGCATCTGTGCTGAAGCAGTGGGGATGCAGCTAGCCTCCCAGCGTTCTCAGATGAACTTTCAGACAAATTCATTTTGAACAGACATCTTTTCATAGTGGTAAAATATGAATGCATTAAAATAAAACAAGAGCCACAACTGAACAATTCAAATCATTGGCAGAAAGGGTGGTAGGTAAATGGCACTATTAAAAGTGAAGAGAGTCTTGTTTCCTGTGAACTAAAAATGGATAGCTCCAATTATTGCTCCTTCCACACATGAAAATGGTACAAAGTTAGTTAATTATAAATAATGCATCCAACCATAGAAGGGATGAGCTATATGCTATGTTATTGTACATTAAAAACCTTTATGAGTGTGGCAAGAGACACATGTACCAACAGCTGCTAAATTCAGAATCCTGGAGCAGTATCTTATTTTAATGTAAGTGAAGAACAGTGCAGTCTATTGCTCTGGGGATTTCTTTCTATGTAAAAGGATCTTAAATCTACATGAGGTTTTACTCCGTGATTTCAAAGTACTTATGAGAATCTGTTTTCTTTGCCTATCTTTCAACCTACCAGCAACAACCTATCTTACAACAGAAACAGTGCTTTCTAGAACAGATTCTCCAGAATAGAAGCCTTTCTCGTGCTCCTTCCCTTCCTGTCTTCCTTCCTCTCTCTTTTTTTTTTTTTTTTTTTTAATTATTTTTAAAATTTCACTTATCCAACATCTATCCCAGAGCCCGGCACTTTTTATTAAATGTTTGGTGAATGTTAAACATGAATTATCGTCCCCATTTTATGACAGAAGAGAAAAAGTCATGAAGGTCTAAAGTAGGTTACTACATTCTAAGCAGAGTCACACACTCTTTCTCCTGACTGTGCTGAGAAGCCTCTTACTGCACAACCCATAATTGGAGCTATGCCTTGAGGTGACTTAGTTCAAGTGAAACATGAAACCGGAAAGTCATACATTTTCAAGAGAATTTCTGCATTAATTGTATATGTCAAGATAGGCAAATTCAAGCTCTGGGCCTGAGAACGATAAAGTACAAGCTATAAAACAAGCCTAGACACTACATAAAGTCCCTGATCTAAAATCACATTTGTCCATGATGTGTTATTCTGGTGGTTTTTAAATAAATGGGGCCAGACATTCAAGAACTAGTTGCTGTGCATTCAGCAACTCATCTGCACAGGTCTCCAATACCTGGGCTTTCACGCAGTATAGCCATTTGAATATGGAGATGGCTTTGTTATTCTTCTCATAGCATAACCCTTCTTTGCTATGGCTTTGGCCGTGACAGCTCAGATGCAGATTTCTCGAACCACTTACCAGGGCCAGATGTATATTATACTGATCCACTAGAACTAGTGTCTGCCCCACAGGTTAGGGATATAGCAGCTGTGACTGTTTAGAAACAGATACCAAACTTAAGCTGCAAATTTTATTGCCCAATTGGCCAGCAATAATAGGCCACACCAATAATAAAGACAAAACCACAAATTTAAAGCAGGCAGTAGAGTCTGGAAATACGCTTTTTTTTTCTTTTTTCCCCGCAATTGCTTTGAATACAAAACATCTCAAAATGACAGGGATTTTGCCTGCAGAGTTGCTAATGAAGATGTGGCTGAGTGTGTTTCTTGAGTTTGTTTATCCAGCTGCACAAGAGTCAGTATGACAGTAACTAGATTTATTAAAACTTAAAAATACCAAAGCCAAATTCTGGGGAAAAAAGTTTCCCCATAAGTCTACTAAAGTCTTGAATTCATAAATGAGAAGCTTTATTGCTACCATATTTGCTTACATACAGTTTAGCTTTTGATATGAAAGAAAATTTTAAACAAAGTAAAACTTGCAAAGGGATCATACGATGGTTTCTCCAGGGCTCTTCCACCCTCCGTTTCTCCTGGCCTGGTGTCCTTACTCCAGTGTTTCTCAACAGGACATTTGGCAATATCTGGAGAAATTTCAATATTGGTCTTGGATAGTGGGAGGGACTGCTGGAATCTAGTGAATAGACATCAAGATGCTACTAAATATCTTGCAATGCACAGGACAACTTCCCCTCCCCTCTTGCCTCACAAAACAAAGAATTATCCAGCCCAGAAAGTCAGTTGCTGAGAATGAGAAACTCTGACCCATCCCACTGGCTCTAAAAATTGATTATGTGCAAATTGTTGGTAGTTCAAATCAATTCCTAAATTGTCCACCTGACTTGCCAATTACCTACTTGCAGTTTGTTCTAGAGCCAGCCGTTATGGCTAAAATGTATGTGTCCCTCCAAAATTTATATGTTGGAACCAATGTGGTAGTATTAAGAGGTGGAGCCATTTGGGAAGTCCTTTTCTCATGAATGACATTAGTGCCTTGTAAAAGAGGTTGAAGATAGTGCTTTGGTCTCTTTTTGGCCTTTTGGTCTCAGTCCATTTTGTGCTTCCGTAACAATACCTGACCCTGGGTAATTTATAATGAATGGAAATTTATTTCCTCAAAGTTTTGGAGGCTGGGAAGGCCAAGGTCAAGGTGCTGGCAGATTAGGGCCCAGTCTCTCTGCTGCAAAGATGGCACCTGAATGCTGCAGCCTCCAGAGAGGAAGGACATTATATCTTTACATGGCAGAAAACCCACTCTCACAAGCCCTTTTTATAGAGCATTAATCCATTCTTCGTGAACTAAACAGCTTTCTCATTTGGCCACACCTCCCAACACTGTTGCATTGGGGATACGTTTCCAGCACTTGGTCTTTGGGGAACACATGAGACCACTGCGCCCTCCATCTCTTCCTCCACATGAGGACACAGTGTTCATTTCTTTATTGCCTCTTCCACTATGTGAGGATTCAGCAAGAGATATCATCTTGGAAGCAGAGAGTAAGCCATCCCCAGACACAGCATCTGCTGGCACCTTGATCCTGGAATTTCCTGCCTTGAGAACTCTGAGAAATAAGTTTCTGCTCTGTATAAATTACTTTATCTATGGTATTTTGTTATAGCAGCAAGGACAGACTAAGATACTAGCTCTTACTAATTTATTCACAGATGACTTTTTGTTGTTTACCAGGTACTGGGTCCATTTTTCTTCATTTGACCTAAGACACTTCTAAACCCAGCTGTCTCACCTCTTATAAAAACTTGAGCTGTGCCTACAGGCGTAATTGGCAGTAAACTAATTACTACCAAATAATATTTGGAATGATGCGTTTTTTCGGGTTATCAGAAATGCCCTTCTGATGTTGATGTTAATAAGAGAATGTCACTTTACCCCAAATCCCTGTACATATCATGCACCCCAATTACCTTTACTATCTGATTTATTTCCACTGGAACAGTGTTTTTCAAATTACAGTTCTTAGACTGTAAAGTTCTAAGTGCCGAAAGTTCATGGTGCCGTTAAAAATGTCAATTATCAAATCTCTCAGCCTTATGAATTAAGAATCTCAGTGTGTAACCTGGTATTCTGTACCTTAAAATGTTCCTCAAGTGCCTAACACATTTTAAGAGTCACTGTTCGAACATAATTCTCATTCTTTTCTCCTTGCCACACACACCTGTGTCTGAGGGCTTGTTTGGCTACATAACAGAAACATTCTCAGGCTGGCAGAAGCATAAGGACTGACTAGGGTTAGGAACTGGGGTTGCAGAATAACTCAGAAACATGTATGTAGCTATTTTGTAGCTAGTTTAATAGTCTTATGTTTAAATTATTTATTAACATGTGAGGAAGTGAGATATTAGAGTCAAGCAATAAAGGCAAATAAGATGTATAAAACAGAAAAGAGAAAAAAATGAATACAACCTAGAAACAATGAAAGTTGCATTTTGGGGGGCAAGTTGATTAAATGGCAGTTAGCAGAGGAGATTGTTGCCCAGAAAACAGTGAGACTTTTAGCTGTAGAGCAGAAGTGACAGGTTCCTCTGTAGAGTGTTGGCCAGTAACCCTCCATCAGCACCGGTATCTTACTCAGATCTAGCCAGTGTATTTCCTGAGTAGGCTTCCTTTCTGGAAAGCCACTAAAAGATTCCTCTTTCCATCCATCCATCCGAGGCAGGGAGACTTCTCCATCTGCTCCTGAGCATTTGCTTCCTTCTCTTTTTCTGAGAATCAATTTCACCTGCTCCTTCCTGGTGATACAACATGGCTATCCTTCAGCACAAATTTATATCGCTTTGACTCTACCATCAGGCAGAAATTAACTGTCCTTTTTGAACCTCAAATCCAAATTCTCAGACAAGGTGTTTTTATAGCAGGGTCAAGAGTTTCATCATGACTCCAGCAGCAATGGAAAGCAGTTCAGGGTCATACAGTTCAAATATTGCTACAGGGGCTGACATTCGTGGGTTCGGGATATCAATCATCTTAGGGAGAAAGAGCTGGCTTATACCTTATATCTGTTATAAAATGACACAAACCAGAGAGCCGTGCACTGCCAGGGAAGCATATAAAAGCAGTGTATTTGGTGGTGAGTAGTTGAGGTGTTGGAGGTTGAGGTATGGTGGGATAGTGAAAGGTTGGGTGGAAGGAAAGATTCAAAAATGCCCACACTTGATATAAACAGGCTGACTCCTCTTTTTTATCCCCTGAAAATTATTCCTTTTGTAGAATGTGTTAAATTTACCTAATTAGAAGAATCACCTAGAATTACTTGTTAAAAGTACGAAATACGAGATCCAAAACCCTACTTGAAGGTAGAGTGAGGAAGGAAATATAAGAAGTCTGTATTTTTAAAATTCCATTGTGGTCCTGCAAAATTAACAAATCACCATTAGATAACCTTTTAAAACATTGTCAGCTACCAACATCTCCCTCCCTAAACCTGCTGCCCCCACCAACACCCGAGCCCCTGATCACCACCACATTCTAGTTGTATGAGATCAATTTTTAAAACATCCACACATGAGTGAGTTCATGCAGTAGTTGTCTTTCTGTACCTGGCTTATTTCACTTAACATAATGTCCTCCAAATTCATAGATATTGTTGCAAATGGCTAAATAATATTCCACTGTGTATATGGACCACATTTTCTTTATCCACTCATCTATTGATGGACACTTAGGTTGATTCCATAGCTTGGCTATTGTGAATAGAGCTGTAATGAACATGGCAATGCAGAGACATATATCAGTGTCTCTTTGACATACTGATATCATCACAAAAATAATAACTATATGTGATGCATAGGTTAATTAGATTTAGTCAAACTGTAATCTACATATACTTTAAGACATGATATTTTACATGATATTTACAATTTTACCTGTCAATTTATTTTATTTTATTTTTCTATTTTATTTATTCTATTGAGATGAAGTCTCACAGGCTGGAGAGCAATGGCACGATCTCAGCTCACTGCAACCTCTGCCTCCCAGGTTCAAGTGATTCTCTGCCTCAGCCTCCCCAGTAGCTGGGGCTATAGGTACGTGCCGCCACACTTGGCTAAGTTTTGTATTTTTAAAGGAGACAGGATTGTGCCATGTTGGCCAGGCTGGTCTCAAACTCCTGACTTCAGGTAATCTGCCTGCCTCGGCCTCCCAAAGTTCTGGGATTACAGGTGTGAACCACTGTGCCTGGCCTTACCTGTCAATTAAAATAATAATGATAATAATAATAATAATAATAATTGGCTACCTACTTAAAATAGAACATAATTTTGTTTCAGATTCAAAGAGTAAAGTTTGATAGAGGTGGGAGGTAGCACACACTTTCCTGCTAGGTAATTTATGTGGGTGAAGCCAGCCAGGTGCTTGTTGTCTTGTGGAACGTAAGGAACCATGTCATGAGATAACTTGATTTTGCAAAGAAAGTAAGAAATCTGAACTTGTATGGGAAATTATCTGATTTTTATAATGGCTTAACTTGTTTTGAAAACTCTGTGAATGCCAAATAAAATGGATTCAAATCATAAACTGCAAAGTTTTGACTTCTGATTGTGAGCTGGATGCATGAAAATGCATTTCCTCATTTTGCTTATGCTAGTTCAACACCCCAGGAATTCAACTTCCCATTTTAATGCTGGGAAAAAAAATACTATCCTTTCTTTTAAGTTATCTACTACTATAACTCCTCTCAGTCTGGAGCAGTCAAAGACTGCTGATGTATTCAAGCAGTCTTACTTATTCCTGCAGTTGTGTATTAAGTTTTATTTCCTTAATTCAATAAATATTCACTGAGTGCTCAATAATGCACTGTGCCAGACACTGAAAAACCTCAAGGGGAAAAAATATTCTTCGCCAAATGGAACTTACAATCTTTGGATAGAAAAGGCACAAAAGGCATGAATTATTACTTAATTTTTTTCTGTATTTTAATCATTACTTCATCATATTTAAATGGCTTTGAAGGTTCATCTGTATACTGATTCCCTTATTTTCAAGAGCACGTCTAATTTGATGAGGATGGAGGATTGGTAATGACTCAGAAGCTGGGAAAACAGGTAAAAACCCAAATGTTGTAAGAAATCAGTAGGATGTTTGCATTTTGTCAGAGGTGCACTCTTTCTGTTCTAATACCTGGAGTCCAGCCAGGCACAAAGCAAGTTGGCTGACTACTGCAGAAAGGAATGCTGGAACCTCTCTTGCTGACCTGTTTCCAGAGTTTCCAGCACAGCTAGCCAGAGACTTCCTATAGACAATGAGGAAATTCAAAAACAAAGAATGTAGTAGGTTGGCTATTTCTCTAGGAGCCCTTGGGGATGAGACTGAGCCATTTTCTTGCAGCTGGCTGCAAAGCAGGCCACTGAAAAGGATCAGTATGAAATAACAGGGCATACCGTTGGTATATGCGTCACTGTGGGCCAAAGCTTTTTGTCATGGGATTCAATCAAACTCAAAATGCAAGATGAAAGTCATCTCTCTTTGGTAACCATTTTAAAAATAATACATGGAAAAGAAGTGAACAGAACCATGTTTTCCAAAGTCCTGATGCTAAAAATCACAAAATCTTAATAATTCCTGAGCTGAAAATGCATACTGCTTGCCCTGGGATCAAGTCTAGAATTTGATGTTCTTAGCAGGTACATTGAGTGGTTAATATCAGCAGAGAAGCTTAGGAAATACTGAAGTTGAAGGATAAAGGATGATTCCCTGCCTGTAATGGCATTACTCTGAGTTGCCTACCGTGTGTTGTCCTGGGCTTACTTCTGGTCAATTCTCATAGGTTTATGGTTACACGCTGGATTTTGGAGTGAGATGATCCTGAGGTTGGATCCAAGTTCTGAGATTATGTTGCAAGTTTCTGGGAGGTATTGGGCCAGTTACTTACCTTTTCTGAATATAGATGCCCTCCTCTGTAAAATGGATTTACAATATAACTAACTGTATAGGGTAGTTGAGAAGCTTAAATGAGAAGAGGCAGGTACGTTTCTCAGTACAGAGCTTTAAGGGTTGTTACACTTTAAAAACAATTTTACATACTTTATTTCATTTAGTCTTTTTAACAATCATGTGAATGATATGTGATTAACTCAATTTTGTGTACCAAAGAACTGAGAAAGAGAAATTTGGAATAGAAAATACCATAACTTAAGACAGCGTGACAAAAATAGTATTCCAGTGTCTACCAACTTCCTTTCTGAACTTGTCTAATTTTAAAGACTGAGAATATTTGAAGGAAACATGTAGTGCAGTTCCTTCACTTTACTGGTGAAGAATCTGAGTTTGATGTGTGAGAGCGACAAAAGGCCATGCCACTACATTGTAGATGATGCTATTTGTTTTTAAGCATATTCAGTGATATATTAAGTTGCTTCTTTAGATCTTAAAAAAAAACCTCATAAAGTGGCTGGGCGCGGTGGCTCACGCCTGTAATCCCAGCACTTTGGGAGGCCGAGACGGGCGGATCACGAGGTCAGGAGATAGAGACCCTCCTGGCTAACACGGTGAAACCCCGTCTCTACTAAAAACACACACACACAAAATTAGCCGGGCGTGGTGGCGGGCGCCTGTAGTCCAGCTACTCGGGAGGCTGAGGCAGGAGAATGGCGGGAACCCGGGAGGCAGAGGTTGCAGTGAGCCAAGATTGCACCACTGCACTCTAGCCTGGGCGACTGAGGGAGACTCTGTCTCCAAAAAACATACAAACAAACAAACAAACAAACAAAAACCTCATAAAGTAACAATTCTATATGCAGCTTATATTAGAGCAGTTTTTCAAAGAATTTTCTAGGGCCCCAAATTTTTCTGGCAGCATTTTTAAAGGGCGAGTATCTGTATATCCATTACAGATCCTTTCTGAAAGAGAGTTTTGATCGGAGCACGAAAATTTGCATTTTTATCAGGTTTACCAATACAAGATTAAGAATGAGCTAATTAAACCATCCTGTCCTTGGAGACAGAAATTGGGCACTGTCCTTCTTTTTTTCTTCCCATCAGTTCCAGCCAGAATTTTAGGTACATACTTTCCACTCAGTTAACTCATTGAATTGAACAGTGGTGGAATCAAATTAAGGTCAAATGTTTTAATTATATAAAAATCTATGAAGCACATGTATAGAGGAATCATTTTCAAAGATATAACTTTTATAATTTACTTTGAATTACAAGCATAATTATCCTGTCAGATATATTTGTCTGCCTGGCAAATATATGTATATATGATGCTTGTGAAATTTGATACCTGCTTCACATATGTATTATACATAAAAGACAAAGAGAGATAGAGAGAGGAGAAAATCAGCTTTCAGGCCAATTTTGAAGAATGTTATATTGGATACTAGTCATCTATTGCTGCGTAACAAATTATCACAAAACTTGCCAGCTGAAAAGAAACAAAAGTTTATTTTTTGACACAATTTCTGATCATTGACAATCAAAGCAGCTTAATTAACTGGATGGTTCTGATCTGGGTGGCTCAGAGGGTTATAGCCAAGATATCTGTATTTTAACTGTATTACCTTGTGTGGGGTAGGGCAAGGTCAGATGTCGATCGAAAAAGAGAAACGGCTGAGCATGATGGATCAGGTGTGAACACTTTGGGAGGCTGAGGTGGAGGGATTGCATGAGCCCAGGAGTTCAAGACCAGCCTGTGCAACGTAGTGAAACCTCATCCATAAGAAACATTTAAAAAAAATTATCTGGTCATGGTAGTGTACACCTGTAGCGCCAGCTACTGAGGAAGCTGAGGTGGGGAGATCCCTTGAGCCCAGAAGTTAGAGGTTATAGTTAGCTATGATCAGGTCAATGCACTCCAGCCTGGCCAACAGAGTGAGACAATCTCTAAATAATAATAATAATAATAATAATAATAATAATAATAATAATTTAGAAAGACAGAGGGAGAAACTGGAAGGAGTCCTACAATTGTGCTATACTCACAGCTCACTGGGGAGAAATAGTAAGTCATGCAATGCGATTCATGGAAAGCACTGGGCATTGGTCATGAGGCAGAGGGAGAAAGGGGATTGGTGGGCAAAGGTTCTTGTTGTTCTTTCTGCAGGAGGGAGCAGGCAAGGCAGGGCAGGCAGGGCTGCAATCAGCCGGCTTGAGTATGTTCAGTGGGCTCTGGTCAGAGGGACTGTCCCTGATTTCCTGGTAGTTGACCCTGAGTGATTAGGGTTGGGGTATAGTGGTTTCCTGGTAGTTGACCCTGAGTGATTAGGGTTGGGGTATAGTGGTTTCCTGGTAGTTGACCCTGAGTGATTAGGGTTGGGGTATAGTGGTTTCCTGGTAGTTGACCCTGAGTGATTAGGGTTGGGGTATAGTGATTTCCTGGTACTTGGCCTTGAGTGATTAGGGTTGGGGTATAGTGGTTTCCTGGTAGTTGACCCTGAGTGATTAGGGTTGGGGTATAGTGGTTTCCTGGTAGTTGACCCTGAGTGATTAGGGTTGGGGTGTAGTGGTTTCCTGATAGTTGACCCTGAGTGATTAGGGTTGGGGTGTAGTGGTTTCCTGATAGTTGACCCTGAGTGATTAGGGTTGGGGTATAGTGATTTCCTGGTACTTGGCCTTGAGTGATTAGGGTTGGGGTATAGTGGTTTCCTGGTAGTTGACCCTGAGTGATTAGGGTTGGGGTATAGTGGTTTCCTGGTAGTTGACCCTGAGTGATTAGGGTTGGGGTATAGTGGTTTCCTGGTAGTTGACCCTGAGTGATTAGGGTTGGGGTGTAGTGGTTTCCTAGTACTTGGCCTTGAGTGATTAGGGTTGGGGTATAGTGGCCCAGATTGTGAGAGCCAAAGAAGGGAGTTGTTTGGGATTTGGACTTACTCTCTCAAGAACAACTGACAGGACACTAGCTAGGGTCTCAAAATGGTTCAGATAGCATTTTAAAAACTATATCACAGCTTGCCAGGCCTACAGTTTTCTTAGGTCTTGAGTGGGGTTGAAGCAACTGCTTTCTATAGGGTTCAACCAGTGGCTGGAGGCATGAAGCCTCTGTTCTTCTTCACATGGACCACCCCTAAGGCGGCTTGACTGTCCTCACGGTATGACCCCTGACGTCCTCCGGAATTAGCCTTTTGAAAGAGAAAGCAAGGAGAAAGCTATATTCCTTCGCTGGCCTTGTCTCGGAGGTCACAACCTTTTACTTCCACATTACTCTGTTCCTCAGAAGCAAGACATTTAGTCAGTACACATATGTTAAGCCACCCCAGCATGATGGGCACTCTCTCTCAAAAAAGAGTTGGCAAGGATATTATCTTCCAGAGTAGGATTCAGATAATGCTGATTGGAGGGAAGAAAAAAAATGTTCAATTTATTTTTTATTTATTTTGGTCATTACAGTTTCGTTATTTTTTGGTATTAAAAAGTCATGGTTGAAGAAAACAAAGGTCATTTCTTTTCATTAATTTCCTATGTGATCATTAGGTAAATTCTAGAATAACATAATCGATTATCATTATATAAAACTGGGCTGGGTGTAGTGGCTCACACCTGTAATCACTGCATTTTGGCATTTTGGGAGGCCAAGAAAGGCAGATCGTATGAGGTAAGGCATTTGAGGCTTGCCTGACCAACGTGGCGAAACCCTGTCTCTATTAAAAATACAAAAACTACCTGGGTGTGGTGGCGTGTGCCTGTAATCCCAGCTACTTGGGAGGTTGAGGAAGGAGAATCGCTTAAACCTGGGAAGCCGATGTTGCAGTGAACTGAGATCATGCCACTGCACTCCAGCCTGGGTGATGGAGTGAGATTCCATCTGAAAATAAATAAATTAATTAATCATCCACATAATGAAACAATATGCAAAATTATGTAAACATATTTTTATATTTATTCATTCATTTATTCAACAGGTTTTATTACAGTTCCTAGTATGTGGCAATCTCAGTGGTAAGCAATGGGTATACAATAGTAAAAAGAAGAACAGGGTTGCAGCTCTCATTGAGTTTATGGCGTAGTGCAGGAAAAAGTTCCATTGACATATTGACACTAATATATATATAAATAAAAGCTGTGTTAAAGTGAAAAAAAATTATACTACTTTATAGTAGACAGGAATTGTGGAGGAATAGTTAGAGAAGACTTGTTGGAGAAGGTGGCAATTGGTTCTTGAACTAAACTGTGGGAAGGGGTTGAAAAATCTCAGACCTTCCATAATCCATTGAACTTTATATCATATTTTCTAAAAGTTAAGCAATTTCAACTTACAAAGAGATTCTGAATGTTTTGCTACCTCAGGCAAATAATGTTATCCTTTTAAATATCGTTAATATTTTAATCCTCTGTCTCATTAATAGCCTTTTTTATAAATGTGCATATTTTGCTGGACAAATATTGTGGCCTCTTTCAATATATGTTATCAGAAGTTCTATAAAATAATTAGTTTGACATTTACGAGCTTATAATCACAAGGTCCATTTCTCCCACCCTCAGTGAGTTTGTGGAGTGACACTATTGCCTCCTGAAAGTCATGGGTTGCCACCTTCCCTACTGGACACAAAGAAAATATGGGAGAGAGTTTTGGTTATACTCACGTGTTGATGGAAATTTCTCTTTCTATGGGTTGGGATACTTAGTGTGGTGGTCCAGACCTTGACCACCAATGGTTCCTAGTGTGCAACTATTCTACTTGAGACACTTTTGGTTTTTAAAAATTGAAACTGTGGTGTGTTTTCCCAGCAAGGGGTGGAGAGAAGTATAAGTTCATGTGGATGGAATAGGAAGGGCAAATGCCTGTAGTGGGAGGTAGGCAGGCTCAGAAGAAAAACAAAAATAATTGGTTATCTAGATAGAAGGAAGCTTAGGATAATGTGATGTGATGGAAGACTAAAGATGTTCAACCATGTAAGAACTAATACATAGGTTTATATAGTATGGGGTTATATCAGCTTTCCCATTGTGTCTGGATAGAAGCAGCTTAGGATAATGTGACATAATGGAAGACTTAAGATATTCAACCAAGTAAGATCTAATACATAGGTTTATAATCAATCTCATTTTGTAGTATGGGGTTACATTAACTTTCCCATCTTAAGTATTGGTAGTGCTTCCTGCCAATCTCAAACATTTCTTGGTGTGGATGATACATTTTATAATCCTTCCTGCCAATCTCAAACATTTCTTGATGGGGATGATACATTTTATAATCATGTTATATATGTTAAAGATTTTGGTCTCTGTCTTAGCAGTAAGAAGCTGATAAGGATTTTAAATATAAATTAACATGAATATCAGATCTGTGTTTTGCACATATCTCCCTGGCTATACTACGTAGAACAAATTACCAAGGCACTTCCAAAGAGACTAGTCTATTGCTATAGTTCTGGCAGGATATGGTGCTTGAATCAGGTTGATGGCAGTGAAGATGGATGGATGAGACCTAGCTGGAGAAATGGATTGTCAACTCTGCACTGTAGTCCTTCCATGAACCTCTCCTAAACTGATGTTACACTCTCCATGACTAGTAAATGCCCTTTACATTCTCTTAAAAGCTGGGACTCCACTTGCACATCCAGACATGTTTCTACTTAATCTCTAGAGGAGAAATTCTTATTTTTCCTTGAAAACTAAAATCAATAGACAGGAATTCCCTCATTGTCCAGCTATCAAGCCTGCAAGTCTACCTACATCTGCACAAAGCTTCTTTTCTTCTCAGATTACAATATGGGAGGTATCTCTCTTTTTACCTAAAGCCAATAAATCCACCTCTGATTTGATCCTAGAAATTATCTTCTCATCTCTGCACAGCACTCGATCCCAGATTTTATCACTTCTCACTATCCTTTTAACCCAAAGCATTCTGGTGTCTCCGCTCACCATTTCCTGAAAGGACTTCTTCTGAGGACATCAATGACATCTATGTCACTGAATTCAATAGGGCTATTCCAATTCTCATCTTACTTGACCTCTCATCAGCACATGATATTGTTGTTCACTGTACATCTTTGAAACTGTTATTTACATTGGCCTCTGAAAAGTAACTTTCCTAATTTTCACCTCTACCTCCTTTGCAGTCCTTACCTGTTGGAGCCTCAAAGAGCCTCAAGGCTCCTGGACCGTCTTCCCTTCTCACTCTGTCTTCTCACTATACAATCTTATATATGACCACGTCTTTAACAGCCAACCATAGATAAATTTCCTACATTTATATATCAAAATCTGGGTAATCAAATGTCTTTTTAGTAATACCAATGGAATGTCTCAAAAATCAACCCCAAAACTCAAATGGCCAAACTCAAATTTGCTAATTCCTCCTACTCTAAACCTGATCCATTTCCATTCCCTTTGTATTTTGGGAAGTGTCACATACATCTAGTCACATAGCCAGAACGCCAGAATCTTTTATGCTTCCATTATCTCATAGTTTATCTTTCATGAAGTTCTGCTAGTTCTATTCTCTAAATATTTAAAAGAGTGGTATTTGCTGTACTCTCTGATTTTCTGTAGTAGCAATGAATTGTGTGGGTGTAATCATGGAGAAAGCAGATTATAAAGTCAATTCAAGATTAAGTTTCACCTTGGACACAGTACAAGGAGACTGTGGTATTTGCAGCAGTGCTACTGAAATGATGTTCCATGAATCTAGCTGTATACAGAAGGAACTATGAATATGGCAAGCTTTTGTAGTGAATTTCTGATGCGGCTGACAAATGGTCTTAGAGAAAGAGCTGTACAAGTAAGCTGCAGAAAGAGGAGGTGTTTTGAGAACACAAGTGTATTAGTCCATTTTTATACTGCTATAAAGAATGGCCCGAGACTGAATAATTCATAAAGGAAAGAGGTTTAATTGACTCACAGTTCGGCATGGCTGGGGAAGCATCAGGAAACTTACAATTATGGCAGAAGGCAAAGAGGAAACAAGGCACCTTCTTCAGATCTCATGAGAACTCACCTGTCATGAGAACAGCATGGGAGAAACCACACCATGATTCAGTCACCTCCACCTGGTCTCTCCTTTGACACATGGAGATTATGGGGATTACGGGGGTTAAATTCAATATGAGATTTGAGTGGGGACTCAAAGCCTAATCACATCATGATTCTTTCTGTTTCTTATTTTTCTTGCATTCACATTTTTATATTTCTAGTCAGACTCAGTGCTAAAAATAGACGAGTGAACCAGAGCACTAAATCCCTTGATGCCCGGGAGGCTTACCTTCATGCACAGCTAACATACAATACTTACATATACAAAAATATAAGATTTTATAGCAACAAATAACAGAAAGACAATAAAGCAAACTAAGAAGCAAAAGAAACACTGAAATGCTAATTTAGAGATCCTTCTTGGGGGGTGATATTTGAGCCAGGACCAAAAGAAATGTCAGAATAAGGCGAGAGAATTTCAGTCGATACATCAGCTGAGACACAGGCCTGGAGAGAGAAGTGCTTAGTGAGACTGAGGAAAAGCAAGGAAGCCAGTGCACCTGGAAAGCATTTGGAGGATGTGGGGTTGAGGATTTGGAGAAGTAACTAAGGACCAGATAATGCATAGCCTGCATCCCTTGGTAAGGATACTAAATTGTGTCCTCGGTGTGTTAGGAAGTTACTAGAGTGCTTTGAGCAGATGATCAGCAAGATATGAACTATTTCAAAAATATTTCTTTGACAACTAAGTGAAGAATAAGCTATGGTGAAAAAAGAGCGGCATCAGGAAAACCTGAGCAAGATGTAGAAATTAGTAATTTTGCATGATGAAAAGGTCCAGAGCATGACCAGAGGTGGAGTAGAGGATAAATTCATTGGAATGTGGTGTTCAAGGAGCTGAGAGGCTGTGAAAGGTTCACCCACACAGAATTGTGCAGGAATTGGGTGGGAGTATTTCACCTGTGAGGAGGAATCATGGTGAGGTCGCTAATGAAAACCATGAGAGACAGAATGTGATAGAGTTGAATAGGTAATACCCCAAGAGCTCAAAAACAAAAATAGACAAATGGGAGTATATTAAATGAAGTTTCTGCACAGCAAAGGAAACAAACAACAGAATGAGAAAACAACCTGTTGAATGAGAGAAACTATTTGCCAATTATTCATCTGAAAAGGGACTAATATCTAGAATGTACAAGAAACTCAAACAACGCAACAGTAAAAAATCAAATTACTCCATTAAAAAGGACATGGAAAGACATTTACTTAAAAAGACATAAAAATGTCCAACAGGTATATGAAAAATGCTCCACATTGCTAATCATCAAGGAAACGCAAACCAAATGACAATGAGATATTATCTTATCCTAGTTAGAATGACTATTATTAATAAGACAACACAGATACTAGTGAGGATGTAAAGAAAACTCTTATACACTATTGGTGTGGATGTAAATTAGTACAACCTATGGAAATAGGTTGTAAAATAGGATGTAAATTAGTACAATACTATGGAAAACAGTATGGAGCCTTCTCTAAAAACTTAAAATAGAACTGCCACATGGTCTAGCAATCCCACTACTGAGTATTTATACAAAGGAAAAGAAATTAGTATAGCAAAGGCATACCTTCATTGACATGTTTGTTGCAGCACGATTCACAATCAAGCTTTAAGTGTTTATCATTGGACAAATGAATAAAGAAAACATGCACACACACAATGGAATACTATTCAGACATAAAAAAAGAATGAAATCCTGTCATCTGCAGCAGTGCAGATGGAATTGGAAGTCATTGAGTTCGGTGAAATAAGCCAGGCACAGAAAGACATATATCACATGTTCTCATTCACGTGGGAGCTAAAAAAGTTGGTCTCATAGTGGTGTGGTACAGAATGATAGATACCAGAGGGTGTGTGGTTGGGAAGTGGGCAAGAAGAAAGGTTGGTTAATTCGCACAAAACTACAGTTAGATAGAAGAGATAAGTTCCAATATTAGCAGAATACAGTGACTGTAGTTAGCAATGATGTATTATATATTTCAAAGTAGCTAGAAGAGAGGACTTGAAATGTTCTTAGTTCACAGAAATGACATGTACTTCAGGTAATGGATACTCCAACTACCCTGATTTAATCATTAAACATTTTATGCATGTAATAAATACCACATAAATGTAGAAAATATTACGTATTAATTTTAAAAGAAATCTTTGATAATAAGTGTGACACATATTAAACATTAAACTTGAAACATCAAAAATTTAATTCAACTCTGTTTTTTTAAAAAGATACATAGGTTTAATAACTGCTTTTCTTTAGTAAAAAAAGTTGCTTTTAAATAATGGATCTCAAACTCATGTAGATTAGCTTTTATTGTTCCCTTAAAATCAATTTTAATACTGTTCTTAATGTCATTTAAATATTTTGCATATACCGTCAAAAGGGATGGAAATATCAGTTTTAACCAAAAAGATACAAAGGCCACCAAAGTTTACTTGTGAAAAGGAAGTCGCCAGGTCGCCTTTCCCTGCAGTGAATTATCATTAACGCCATTGCCAGGACTTAAGGGTTCACGTTATGCCCAGGCAATGCTGATGGTAGCTTTCAATGCTTGCTGATGAGAGATTCTGGATTGTGTGGTCCGCAAGAGGAAACAAAAGGTCACATGTGAATTCTACATTTTGAAATTATTTTTTATGTATCTCTTTTTGTTGTTCTCCTTTTGGCAACTTATAAAACCTCTCTTTTTTTTTTTTTTTTTTTTTGAGACGGAGTCTCGCTCTGTCGCCCAAGCTGGAGTGCAGTGGCCGGATCTCAGCTCACTGCAAGCTCCGCCTCCCGGGTTCACGCCATTCTCCTGCCTCAGCCTCCGGAGTAGCTGGGACTACAGGCGCCCGCCGCCTCGCCCGGCTAGTTTTTTTGTATTTTTTATTAGAGACGGGGTTTCACCGTGTTAGCCAGGATGGTCTTGATCTCCTGACCTCGTGATCCGCCCGCCTCGGCCTCCCAAAGTGCTGGGATTACAGGCTTGAGCCACCGCGCCCGGCCAAAACCTCTCTTATTTTTTGTGGAAAAGTAAAGAACAGTTACCATGGCAAGAACTTTACACTAACAGAGGACCATTTCTTGTGAATTATGCTATTAATTACAGACTTCCTGAGCCTCATGACCGAAAAAAAAAAAAAAAAAAAAAAGGCACTTCTTAAAATGAAGGTAAAATTTGTTAGTCTTATCCGTCGTCCTTTAAACTGTCCTTTCTGTGTTAGAAAGTAATTTAAGATTATGAATTAAAAATGTGTCAAATATATAACTTAAAAAATGCTTAGGAGAATTTAAAAACAGATCCAAATAATCATTTCTTTTACATTCATCTAATGAACTTAATTTCCATTATTCATTCCAGTTACTTTTATCTTTGCATTTCATACTGCTATGAATAGTATTATTCAATGTGCTTTTAATTTGGACTCGGTTTTCCTTCCTAAGTACATATTATTTTTAAAGCCTCAAACTCAGTATAGTTCACAGCTTCAAATATTTTATTCTGGCTTCTTTAATTGCTATTTAAAATTTAAAACATTTAGTATGATACAATTACCAAGACTTCAGCAAAGGGAGAAAATAATTTGCCCATTTTTTATACATATATTTTTTTCGTATATAAAAGGCTTGTTAATCTGTAGTCTAACTGACTTAAATAACCTTGATATGGTTATATTGTTGATTTAATTACATCACTTGCTCTTGTGAGATCTAGGAGTTTTGGATTTCAGTGGGATTAAAATAGATTTGAAAGTTAGGTGAGTTTAAAACAAATTAAAGAAATATTCAGAAACCCTTGAAGAAAATTATACCCATACTTTTTTTTTAAATTAAGCAAAATTAGTTATTTTTAAGACTATTGATGTATTCTGCAACTACATAGATTTTTTGTGTTAATAGATTTGATTTTTTAAACGTGCTTTTGTGTAATTCTGCTATGTGGTTGGAATTCTATCACTATTCCTTTCAAAAGGGTACAGGTAGTGAAATTAAAAGGAAAGCCATCTAAAATCAAATTTAGTAAATATGAGTCATCCAAATGTTATATTTTACCTAATCAAAAATAAAAATTAAGCATCCATAAATATTTTATATTCTATGTATTTTTACATAATTTACATAATATAAGGATGGTTTAAAAATCGATAATTTTACATATCTATTTGAATCTTTACTTCATTTAAAAAATTGACATATTCAAATGACCTCAATTGCTATGACCTTAGTTATAGTATATATATAAAAATCCAGAAGTTCAGAAAGGATTTTATCAGTTCCACAGAAAATTGAAATTATGTTTAAGATACTCTGAAGATCTGGTACTTAGATATTTGGACAACTCTCACCTCCACTTACTGGTTATTCTTAATGTTAGCAACTCACTTAGTCCTTCTGTAATGGCTCATAGGAAACTCCCCAAGCACCGGATTTAATTGAATCATTCTGTATGGGAGGTCTTGTAGCCACTGCCCTAATGAAAGTCTTACTTTAATTCTGCTGGCCAGTCCGCTGTAGCCAATTGGGCAAGGTTCTAATTGGTCAAAGCACTATAATTTGTTTGAAGACCCCCCTTAAGACAGGCCTGTAGGCATGAGTCCCTTCCCTTCCAGGACTTGGGTTATACAGTAGCCCTAGCACTCTTGCTGATTCTTCATCCTCAAATTTAGAAGAGGAAAGGACCTTAGTGGTAATGTAAACTAACTCCTCATTTTGTCCTGGAGAAAAGATCATTGTTTCACTTACCGATTTTAATCTTCTCATCGAATTCAAAAATTCTAAACTATTATTCCAAGGGCTTCCCTTAAAATATAAAGGATTAAAAAATTGTGAAAAATAGAAAATTTCAGGAATAATAGCCAACAGTAAACTTTTAGCTAAGCAACTATTAGGGATTAGGGAGAATCAGTACCTATACCATGTAAATAGCACATCACTTATCACTGGGGTGAGAAGAGCAGAAAAGGAGAAAAGGACTCTTTAAGAGAAGGAATCTTATACCAGACCCTCTCATATCTCATCTATCCTTAAGTCAACGCAAGCATGCTGATGGAAAAAACCATGAACTCACTATGACATCTTTCATGGTTAATGTTATTAGGGATAATAAAGGCAAATCTATTATAGAAAATTGTTCCTTTGTAGTGAATTGAATTATAAAATGAGGTTATGCTGATTATTACTATATATGAAATTCCAGAATCATTGTGAAGCTGGTGACTTTTTTTTTACAGCAGATCCATTTCTGAGCAAGGCAAATCAATTTGCTGTGTGAGATTAAAGAAGAAATTGTCATCTGATTGACACATCAGTATTTATTTTTATTTTTATCATACCAGAACTACCTTTCGAAAAGAGACAAAAAGGAAGAAGACACTGGCAATTTTGCATCCACAATGGCAACTTTTTTTTTCTAATCAAATTGACCAAATGTTTTTGCATTCTAGAGAAATTATCTATATAACTGTGTATTCTAGTCAGATCAGTTAAAAGAAAACTACAGTCTGCAAATGTCTGTTAGGGTGGCACAAGGGCAGTTGACTGAGTTGATTTAACAAATTTTTATTATAGGCCTAAGATGCTCTAAATGACATTGTAAATTTGTTATTAATAGATTTACAGGCAAGATTTTGCAAAATGAGTAAGTCACGGTTACTGTCCTTGAAAAAGTCACTATCTATTGAGGAAAGATAGAAATAATTACACTATGTGGCAATGGTGTTATGTTAGAAAGCTAGAACTTGAAGTGTTGAGTTAATCATTGTGTTTATGGACTGAATATAGGTATTATTGTACATGTGTAAGGACAAAAAGATAGTAAATGCAAACACTGAAATTAGTAGTAACTTTTCTGCATTTTCAAGATATGAACAGATAACATCTATAATTGCTGCTAGAGAAAATTAAGTAACACATTCTTAAGGACAGAATGTGAGTTAGCCAAAGTAAGCTATAGATAAAAGGAAAAAATGATCAAAAATTATTATTTTGGGACAGAAAGCAGTTGACTAAGCATGATTTATTCACTAACTCATTTTTTAAATTCTTGATAAACCTCTTTAGAGACTTCACTTCCAGGGGCCAGATAAGTAAATGTTCTAAGTGCTAAGAGCAAATATCCCATAATCTTGTATTCTTTTCAAATACCCTGCTGGCCAAACTAAATGGCAATATTTTGCCAATGAGCTGGCAGTTCTTATATTCTGATAACAGAATTAAAACATTTAAATACTATAAATGTTATAAAATAAACTCTGACACAACGCCATATGCGGAGATTCCACTTAGCTTTATCAGTGGCAATAATGAAATAGGAGACATTGGTATGGACTAGTTCAATGTGTTTTAGGAAAAGTTGAAGTCTGGTTTCCATAGGAATGCTTACAATAATGTTAGATTGTGTGTTGAAAGACTATCACAGGGAATACCAAGTAAGGTATCAGATTAAATACAAATGTCTTATTTGTTCCCACCTGATATTTTATTGGAGTTTAGAAATGGGATTTTTAAAACCACAAGAGCAGAAGAACTGAAGAAAATATAAGAAAAAAAAACAAATTTTGAAATATAGAAAATAAATGACTTACCATACCTGAGAAAGCTGTCAAGTATTTGTCAGTGGAAAGATTGAAAACATATGATTACAGTGCAGTGTCCTGAAAATACCAAGGAATCTGAGCCATCAGATTCGGGAGGGAATGGAAATGAAAGTTTCAAGATGAGGAGGATGAATTATTTAGGATGTTGATTAAGTGTTTAAGAAAGGTTAGTTGAAACCTTGTGTTCGTCAAATTGCCTTAGCAAATGGGAAATGGCATTTTGAAAAAAGATATCTATAGAATAGAACAACAACAAAACCGCACCCAGTTTAATTCAGTTCTGCAGTGAGTCAAAATGCTTCTTGGCTTCATTGAAGACAAAACAATTAATACGTCCCTGTCAACCAGTTTTCTAAAAGTATTATAAGTTTCTATTATTTATGTTAAAATTTGGTATGGTGGCAATGATTTTACATATGTTAATAATTGGATTATGGATGAAATTATTTTGCAGGTATTCACAATGGTAGAAATACCCAATAATGATTTTTTTTTGTTTTTGGAAATTTGAAAGCACATTTCTTCACACATTCATTCAATAAATGTTTACTGTACAATATACTAGGAACTGGGTGATTTGGGGAGCTAACGAACTATGTAAACGTGGGCCAGCTTTTCAAATTGTTCTTAGCCTAACTGGGAAGTCAGATGCTAACAACAACTAATACAATATGTGGGGGAAACATCTATTTTGAGTGTGCACACATACTTCAGGAACACTGAGGAAGGACAATTGTTTCTTCACGGGAAGGAAATTTATAAGCATGGATTAGCAATGCCCTCCAGTCTCTATCCACATCTACCCATAGCCACCAGGCTTCAAACTATACCAGTGATTTACCTGAGAGCTTATCTTTGCTCATCCTGTTCCTATGCTTGCACTGAGCCTTTCACTTACCTCTTTATAGGATGATGTTATGAAGACTCAGGCTTAAGACTCAGATTAAATATGTGTTGAAAAAATAAAACAAATCAACCCAGAAACACACTTGCAGTGAAACAAAGGTGTGCTATTTTGTATAAGTTAAATTGTTTTGACTATCAGTGTTCTAGAAATTATTTTTCTGCCTTTAGGGTGGAGATTAATGTTGAAGAGAAAAAGATTTGCCTGGATAGAGACTTTTAGGAGGCCCAAGACACTCATAGAGTGCTAGAATTCTAGAGTCCTTAGTGGTAAGGTCTTTTGTGTGGTAAAGAGCCATCCGTGGTACAGTGGGGGCATATATTCAAGAAAAACTTAAAGACAGTGATTTCTTCCCAGGGAGAGAAATCCTGCAAGTCAAAATTCTAGAATCAACAGAGATAACAAAGCAACAGATCATGAATATTAAGTGAAGAAAGTAATTTTAGAGGAAGAGCTGATTTCTGAGGAAAAATAAAAATTTAGTTTGCTGATAATATATGAAAAGGTTGATTATATAGAGGAAAACATGTAAATTAAAATACTTTTTCAATTTTAAAAAGTGTATAAAGTATCTAGATTGGGTGCTTATATTTACAGGAAAGAAATAATCCATACTGCCTATTTATTTATTTTTCTTGGAAAAAAAGTCAGTGAGCATTTTGGGTGTGTTTGTTTGTATCAGATAATCAAATCAGATAAAATATATTATTGACGAAAAATAGTACATTATTGAGCCCAGTAACCTTGCTAAACTGTGATGTCGAAGTCTGGGAGTAAAAAAAGCATAGGTTAAGAGGCAGATTTAGTACTATTGGTGTGTGCTTTTATGTACATAAATGGTAACTTCCCAGCAATTCCTCAAAAGTAGGTCTAATGGATGTGATAAAGTGGGGAGGTAGATATTGCTGAAAGCTACTTTGGTCCTTTGGTTTACTGTGTTATTGGACCACTCCTATTTTACTTGTTTCGTACAAAATGTATCAAGGGTTGTGAAAACATTAAGGGTATCAGTCCCCTGTGAACATTGTCAGAAAGAAATGAACAGTGATCTCTCCCTCTCTCTTCTCCTCCTATATTGTGGTAAAGAAATATGAGGTCATAGATTCTGAAGCATTCAAAAATATATACTTACTGTCATTGCTTATCAAAATGCTAATAAATCAGTCCTTAAACATCTAGTCTTTAACAAATTTAATATGCATATTAGTGCTGAGTAGATGGCTAGGGTGGAGTAATTCCAAACATCATGTGCCTCTATGTGTGTGTGGGTGTGTGTCTGTGTGTGTCTGTGTGTGTGTGTGTGTGTGTCTGTGTGTGTGTGTATGACCAAAAGGATTCCTGAAAGAGCGTGATTCAGTTTTCCTGATTTCTGTCTTCTGGTACATTGGTTCGCTGGATCCGCAAAACCGAGAATAAGACTCGGGACCATGGTGCAGCCAGCTGCTCTCCTTAGATAAAATTTGTATCTTGTCTCTAACACAGCTTACATAATTTAATTTTTCTGACAGAGTATTTTTTCTTGATGTGATTTCCACAGAATGTTAAAGCAGAATGGAAATAAAAATGTTTAATGTTTATTCTTAAATTACATCTTCAAAATGAGTCATAATTATTTTTGTTTACACATAGATCTTTGAGATTCGTTGAATTATTGAGGTCTAAAAGTAAATTACAATGCTTAAACTAGAGAAGCTAGTTTTTCTGAACATCTCAGAGCTGACTCAGAGACACTAGGGATTGAGGAGGTAACAAATTTAGATATGAAAAAATTAAGAACAGGAAAAGAATCAGCTTGAATTACCAGATGAGAGAGAGAGGAAGCCACCAAGGGAGAAAACAGGAAAAAGGAGATGGTACCAAAGCAGAGATGCACTACAATGGACATACACAGAGAGAACAAGATCTAAGACCAGCCTAGCATCTTTTTTTTAATTTTAATTTTTTAAAATTTCCATAGGTTTTTGGGAAACAGGTTCTGTTTTGTTAAGTGCATAAGTTTAACGGTGATTTGTGAGATTTTGGTGCACCCATCACCCGAGCAGTATACCCTGTACCCAATTTGTAGTCTTTTATCACTCATCCCCCTTCCACCCTTTTCCCCAAGTCCCCAAAGTCCATTGTATTATTCTTATGCCTTTGCATCCTTACAACTGAGCTCTCACTTGTGAATGGAAACATACAATATTTGGTTTTCCATTCCTGGGTTGCTTCACTTAGAATAATGGTTTACAATTCCATCCAGGTTGCTGCAAATGCCATTATTTCGTTCCTTTTTATGGCTGAATAGTATGTGTGTATATATATATACACACACATATATATACACATATATACACTATATATACACATATATACATATATACTATATATGTGCATATACTATATATGTGTATGTATAGTATATATGCATATACCATATATGTATATATAGGCATATACATTTTTATATATGTATACATGCATATATACATATATAGTATATGCCTATATATACACATATGTATATATGTATGTATATATACACATATGTGTGTGTGTGTATATACACCACAATTTCTTTTTTTCTTTTTTCTTTTTTTCTTTTTTTATTATTATTATACTTTAAGTTCTAGGGTACATGTGCATAACGTGCAGGTTTGTTACATATGTATACTCGTGCCATGTTGGTGTGCTGCACCCATCAACTCGTCAGCACCCATCAACTCGTCATTTACATCAGGAATAACTCCACCACAATTTCTTTATCCACTCATTGACTGATGGACATTTGAGCTGGTTCAATATGTTTTTTTTTTTGCAATTGCAAATTGTGATGCTATATAAACATGTGTGTGCAAGTATCTCTTTTGTATAATGATTTCTTTTCTTCTGGGTAGAAATACCAGTAGATTTCTTTCTTCTGGGTAGAAATGCCCAGTAGTGTGATTGCTGGATCAAATGACAGTTCTACTTTTAGTTCTTTAAGGAATCTCCACACTGTTTTCCACAGTGGTTGTACTAGTTTACATTCCCATCCACAGCGTGAAAGTGTTCCCTTTTCACTGCATCCTCGCCAACATCTATTATTTTTTCATTTTTTGATTATGGCCATTCTTTCACGAGTAAAGTGGTATCACTTTGTGGTTTTGATTTGCACATCCCTGGTAATTAGTGACGTTGAGCATGTTTTCATATGTTTCTTGGCCATTTGTGTATCTTAAAAGTTACAGAGAGATAGTAGCTTTCTCTTGATAGACAAACACGGAGTGAAAGAGATAATTGCTATTTAATTAGAATTATTGATTTTATCCTAATTATTATTTTTGTTTTTTCCCTAAGAATACTATCTCTTATTCAGTATTTGTAGATATCTAGGTTGAGTGGTTTTTGACTAAGCAGTAATTGTGAGAAAGAGATAATATTGCAGCTATAGAAGTTGGCAAGGACCTGAAGCACACCACTAATAATGTCAAAACTAGAATTTCTCCACGGTTGGATAATCATGTATGTGAAGTAATTCTGTGGCTAAAAATTTAATATCTACTGATCTCAACACTGGTATTTTTAAAAAACAAGATTGCATTTGATAGGGAGTAATTAACTGCGAATAATAAAAATAAAACACAATCTCCAAAAAAGAATCGTTATGTTACAGAAATATACAGAACTTTGATTAGAAGGTTAAATATATCTTCACTTCATACATTCCTACAGAATCATTTTGTATCTTTAAAAATTTTTATAACAGTTTGTAAAACATTTATTTTTATGCCCATGAGATTCAGAAATATGCTATAGATGCTCTGTGATTTTTTTTTTCTCTTTAGGATGCCAAAGGTAAGAGGTACATGTATTAGTCTTAATTTCCATCAATATCTATTAAGCATCTACTAGGTGTCTTTAGTGTTGGGCTGATGTATAAAATTACTCATGTTTGAAGATATTGAACTTGAAGTGCTGAATCACTTGATAAAAACACCCAGAAAGTTTCATGGACGCTGGACACTCCAACGTTATTCTAGATGGCCTTCACTTACCTTGACTAAATTGATTCATTAATTTAAACTGCCAATCTGTCTGAATTGTTTTCATTGTTGAATGGAAAGGATTTTGGATTAAGTAATTCTAACCATTCAATCATGCATAACAAGTGACATAAATTAGATTTTATATATATAGCATATTTTATTAAATTTTCAATTATAACTACTACTCAATCTAACTATTGCATTATTGATTGTTTCCTGATGTTTCAGAAACACCAGAGACAAGTTATGTCCAATGGTTAACTTTTATATTGATTTAACACTTTTTAAAATAAGATTTAAATGAATTGAATAAAAATATGTAGACCAATTTTGACTTATAAGACAAATTTAATTTGAAAACTATCTTTGAAAATCAGAATAGCCAGTTTTGTATTTAAAATACATATTCATAATATATACAGACACTATTTATTCAATTCACTGTGACAGGACATTTATTTTACAACCATGATTATAAATATTAATTTTAAAATTAATGTACTGCTTAGACAAGATATATACTTGATAGACTTTGAATAGAAGATAGAGATTGCAATATATTAATCTTACATATCCCACTAAGATCAAAGCAGTGATCTAATAAAAAAATGCATTATAAGTCTTTTGACTTGCCCTTTACTTATTTAGAAAAAAAAATCAGTTTTGAAATGCAAAAACCATATAGGTAAAACATTATTATAATCAACTTGCTTTTTGCTAACACTGACATCTTGACTAAGAAGATAAAATGTTTCTTATGTCAATTTGGTAGCAATTTTACTCCTGTAGAAAAGAGCTGTGACTTACTGGTCATGCCATTATTGAGTATGCAGGGACTTGTTTTCTCAGCATACTACAGAATCTTATATGTACCCACTACAGTATGTCATCTTGATATGGAGTGCATGAAACATGAAATTTCAGGAACCTATTCAGGATTTGCCCTCCAAAGTCAAAGACAAAGTGTAAGTCCTTATGATTCTCACCACTTATAATGATGCATGAAGACTGGCGGGTCACACTGTGTGATTGTCCATTTGAGTTGCTATAAAGGAACACCTGAGACTGGGTAATGTGTAAAGAAATATATTTGATTTACAGTTCTGCAGGCTGTACATGAAGCATACTGACAGCATCTGCTTCTGGTGAGGGCCTCAGAAAGATTATAATCATGGCAGAAGCCCAAGGGGAACCAGCATATGAGAGAGGGAGAAAAAGAGGGAAACGGGGGAGGTCCCATACTCTTTCATCAGCCAGATCTTGCATGAACTAGCAGAGTGAGAATTCACTCATTACCATGGGGAGGGCACCAAGCCATTCAGGAGGGATCCACCCTCCATGACCCAAATACCTGACCCCACCTCCAAAACTGGGGAATCACATTTCAACAAGAAATTTGGAGGGAACAAACATCCAAACTGTATCACACTAAATCTTGGAGAAACATTATATCAGCATTTGATTGTACTACTCCAACCCATTTATTGCCAAATTACTAAGCCTATCTATCAGTAAGGCTAAGAGAAAGAGACGGCTCTTAAGCTGGTCCAAGCTGCAATGTAAGCAGCATAGACACTTGGGCCACTTACACTGACAGCCCCAGTGTTGCTTGGGGTATCTGTAGTTGCTCAGAAATGCTGCATGGAACCTGAAGCAAAGTAATAGGGTTGCTGCTATGCAATTGGAATAGGAAAGAGTATGCCATCAAATCAGGGAATTTTAAGGGTGCTTCTCAGTTTTGCCATGTTCAATGCTAACAGTTAATGCAAGACTACAATAACCTTATAAAGACTGGACAATCATGCACTAAAACATATTAGGGGTAATGAATCCAGAGAGTGGAAATATGGAATGATTGGTGGAAGAGTTAAATTATAAATCACAACCGTGATTTCCTAACCCATTGGAGAAATCAGAATGGTGGTTACTATTTATATTTTCTAATTACTTTGCCGTATCATATGTCTACCTATGTACATTAATTAACATCCACCTCACTTTCTCACCCTAATTATTTTACATATGGTATTTGCGAAGTTTATTTTGCCTGAGACTTCCCATATTTTGTACTTTCAAATGATATCAACCATGCCATTATTATTTAAAAGTATACAATATGGGAGGTCTCGTGGGCAAAATAAAATTTCAAATTACTTTCATGTTACAGAATATCAAAGTACTTATATAACTGAACTAGATGAGGAAGAAATATCATTAGAGATAGAAGCTGAGGATTTTGAGGACATTTTGATTTGGCAAGAATGTGAACTTGTTTTCACATGTATAAGTAAAAACATAGTTTCCTGAGGTGGGAAGGCGGAGTCTATTATTTTCATTGTTAGAAAATTCAAGTATGGAAAAGGGCTGCTTGTTCGTATTGAGAAATTTGTGACGGGATTATAAAGGCTGGAATGTTTAAAATATGTTCTAATCCTTTTTTGTACTGAGAAATTTCCATACATATCCTGCAGAGAATCTAATAAACTGCATTTCTCAGTTTGCTTTGTCACCAGAATTTACACATGTGACTTCGATTATGCTAAACCAATGTTCTCTTAAAAAACTCAGATTTGCAACAGTTAAGATCTAGAACCAACCTAAGTATCCATCAGTAAATGAAGGGTAAAGAAAATATGTGTGTGTATTTGCATAAATGTAAAATGGAATATTACTCCACAATAAAAATGGCAATCCTCTCATTTGAGACAACACAGATGGGCAGGGAGGACATTATGCTAGGTGAAATAAATCAGACACAGAAAATCAAATAGCAGATCATCTTGCTTACATGTAAAATCTAAAATAGTCAAACTCATGAAAGCAGAGAGTACAATGGTGGTTACCAGGAGATATGGGCATGGGGGCAAGAATGAAGAAATGATGGTCAAAGGGTACAAAGTTTCAGTTATGCAGGAAAATGAGGTTTGGGTATATATTAATATACATATACAGTATATATTAAGAGCATAGTGCTTATAGCTAATAATACTGTTAGGTTGGTGCAAAAGTATTTGTGATTTTACCGTTGAAAGTAATATCAAAAACCTCAATTACTCCTAAGACAGTAGATTTTATGTGAAATATTCTTATCACAAACTAATAATAAGAAGGATGGGAGGAAACTTTTGGAGGTGATGGAAGTGTCTGTGAATTTGACGGTAGCAATACTTTCACGGGTGTGTATATGTGCTTATCCCCTAACTTGTCAAGTTGCAGATATTAAATATGTACAGTGACTTACATGGCAATCGTGAGATTAACATGAGCTATGAAAGAACATGAGATACGACATTTCTTCTGACCAAATGAAAGACGAAAAAGACTGCAGTACAAAAAGTCCTGGCTTTCCTATCAATGAACTGCATCATTTTTGCCAGGTCATATGCTACACATGCCCTTAATTAGCTTCCCCTTCTGAGAAGTGAAGAATTTGGGCCATATGATCTCAAAATCCCTTTCTGATTTATGGAATTATATTATTTAATAATATACATACATTTCTCCATCGTTGTTTTGATTTACTTTTTAGCATACGAAGGTGTAATTTAATTCTTATAATTGTTTTATAATCTTTAACACTTAATTTTTGTGATTTGAGATTTTAAAAATTAAATTTACATGATGTAGCTCAGAAGTAGGTAACCATCTATTCTGTATTACTCTGAGTTAGCCTGAATTTCAAGTAAAAACATCCTCAGTTTTCTCACTTTTTATATACAGCAATATCATCATAGGGTCATTTTGTAACGATCTTTTCAGTTTTCTAGTGCGGTGAAATAATTAGAAATAGAATGAAATTGGCTGGTCATTGCTCACACATTCAAGTAGCTCTTCCTTCTGCAAGTATTATAAATGTAAACCACTGACAGTCTTTTTTAGAGTTGAGGGATAGCCTTGCTTTCTTCAGGGAAATTGCAGCTGGCAGACACAAAGTATTTTAACTTCCTGTCTAACTTCTTTTAAAACATGATCTGCATCTGTCCCTATCTTTATGCCATCTCTTCTTGTCCCAGAGAATCTTCCCTTCAGTATACACCTGTATCTGCAATCTTGCTCAATCACATTTCCTCTGGGACTTCATCAACTTTCTTCTCTCTCTCTAGTGAGAAATTCCAGTGAGTTTGTTAAGAACCTGAATTTAGTCTACCTCCGCCACTGCTAGCTATGTGTACTTGGGTATATTATTTAGAAGTCTGTGTCTGTCCCGGAAGGCGGAGGTTGCTGTGAGCCGAGACTATGCCATTGCACTACAGCCTGGGCAACAAGAGCGAAATTCCATCTCAAAAAAAAAAAAGATAAAATAAAATTAAAATTAAAAAAGGCTGTGTCTGTGTTTCCTCAGCTGTAAAATAGGATAATAATATAACCTCCCTAGTAAGCATTTGGTGAGCATTAAATGAAATACTTATAAAGTATTTAGAAGGAGACCTTAATAAATATTGGCTCTTATTTTATCTTTGACCTCTCTCTCTACCAGCTACTTATCCTGAACTTGTAAGCATAGAGCCTCTCCCCCTGTAAAAATTCTCTTTTTTGCTCTTTTATTCAAATACTACCTTATTTTTTCTTTTATTCTCATCTGAGTGTATTAGTAGTTAGTTTACATGCATTAGTTTCACCCCATCCATCACAAAATTCTACTAATTTTGCCACCTATTTCTAAAACAAATCCTCTCCTCTCTAGGTTATGGCCCTGACTCATACTTTTATTATCTCTCACCTGTCCTGTGACAAAAACCTTATGCCTGCTTTGAAACAGAAGAATGATTTTATTCCGAAGAAATATATAATTTAGTAAAAAAGAAGTCTTAATAAAATGAAGATACGGCAATACATACTTGCAATGTCAATATTTTAAAATGAATTTCAAGGTTCGATTATGTTCTTTGACTAGGAAATTTTAAAAGAAGAAACATGATGACAAATTCAAATACTGGGAAGCATTCCATGTGAATTGTTTATTTATTGAGCCAGAAGGCAAGCCTGGATGGCCTGATAGTGCTGCTTACTAGAGGGACACAGCCTTTCCAAACTCTTAATGCAATTTGCCCTTGGAACTATAGGAAAGCTTACTTTATTTTGATGTTCCCGCATCCTGTAATGTTTGTTTGTTTAATAAACTGACCATGGGTTTGGAGACAAAATAATCTATACAATAGAACCCTGTGAACATATTTTGTGACTCTTCAGCCACAGCGTAAAGGTGCTGAAAAACACAGCATTAACCAGAGAAAGATTCACGAATAGATTAATTAATTCTGACATTGTTAATAGTTGTTATAAAGAATAATTTTAGTTTATTTTGAAGTGACATCTCTACATCTTTTATAATATTAATGGCTGTTTCAATATGAGATGTATATTTGGATTTGCAGGTCATCTTAAATAATTTATTAGACTCACATTATATTTCTATTTATTGGTTCAGGAAAAAGTTTATCAAATTCGTGTTCTATATCCCCTGCCTCTGTTTTTCCCACACATTAACACTTTGAAATATAGATTTATCTTCAAACACTTTAGTCAAATGACTCTGTTTGTTAAAGTCAACCATTTAAAGTATTGTGTTTTTTGGGTACTATGAGGCTAACTCTCCCTGAAATTATTCTATTTATCCTCTGACTACTTTTTGATTTGTTGATATTGGTTTATTTTCTTCTCATGTTCTGAAAATGAGAAGCAACTCACCAATTATTTTCTAACATAAAAATTAACATTTTAAAATTCATTTCATAATACATCGTACTAAAAGCCATTTCATTCTAATTTTTCAATAAAAAAATTTCAATCCTGGAATCACACACTACCACAGAATAGATATAAGATGATTAAATTATGAAATCCTGGTAGCTGCAGGCAAGGGTGGAGGGGCAATGAGCAATTTGTATACGTAGGAAGTAATCAACAGTACGTGGATTTCTGCTCAGTGCAGCACCAAGGTCAGGCTCATTTTGGAAACCGTGCCTGACCAAAAGCCAAGAACCATAAAATTAGCCCACCAACAAAGTACCACTCAAGGACAATACTGAAGGAACTGAACCAAAGACAGTAAACAATGCAACGAAACAAAGAGAGGTATTTAGGAAGATGACATACTGCTGAAAAAGATGCAGAGCAGAAATGTGAACCACACTGCAAGCACAAAGGGGCTCTTCCTTGGTAATGAGTAACTGTCAGTGGTCCCTGAAGTGTGGGCATTCTACTTGTGTTGTGTTTTTAAGGAGGGAAGCCCTTACAGCTTAAAAGTGCAGCTGATGCCAACTAAAAAACTCATTTGCTCCATACAGCTGAAGACATGGAGAATTTCCAGTAATTAAAAATAAATATTCTTTTCCAAATATTCTTTTCATTCAGCATTCTCAGTTGGAAACAACAAAATCTACTTTAGCAAGATTGAAATGCAAGTTTTTATTAAACGAAATGAGGGAGTTCACAGAATTTTCAGGAGGAACAACGAACCAGGCTTGGTGCTATTCAACTGGAAACAATGGAGCCAGGAGCTGCACCCAAACACATAGTGAGAATGTTCTACTAAAAGCACCAAAACTGCCATAGCTCACCGCCGGACATTGACAAGGATATTGATTGAACATCGGAAGTTCTGCCACAGCCCCAAAGAACTAGACAGCCCCACCACAGTGCTCATCCAAAGATCAGTCCACATGTCGGTGTCTATGATTTTATGCTGCCCCTTCCACATCTGGTTTTCATTTGAATGCATCTTATTGGTATAACCTAGGCCATGCACCCACTTACTAGCAACTAGGAAGGGGGAGAAATTTAGTATTTGAAAATCTATTTTAGAAGGATGGGATGTGCAATGTATTAAACTATCAAAATATTTAGGAGATGTTCAAAAGATGCCAGCCAGTAAGAATAACAGAAGGTCACCTAATTCCTGACATAAAAAAATGACCATTCCTGGAAAGTTTATCCATAAAGAGACACGAAAAAGTGAACCAGAAGACAACCTAGAATTGAAAGATCAGAGTAGTCATCATAAACTAGACTAGTGTTCTTCAAACTGAATTGCATGATGAACTAATTTGGAGGGCTTGTTAAAGCACAGATTGTTTGGCACAGGCCTGTAAATTTCCATTTAGAGGGCCTGGGGTCGGGCAGGAGATTCCACAGTTCTAACAAAGTCTCAGGTAACCTTGATAATGATAGTCCTAGAACCACACCCGACAACCCCTGGACTACTACCATTAGCATTTCCTTGAGTAGTTGCTGGTTAAAGTTCTCACAAATTCAGTCTTGATGTTGGATTGAAAGTCAGTTGATGTAAACTAGTTCAACCATTGTGGAAGACAGTGTGGCGATTCCTCAAGGATCTAGAACTAGAAATACCATTTGACCCAGCCATCCCATTACTGGGTATATACCCAAAGGATTATAAATCATGCTGCTATAAAGACACACACACACACACGTATGTTTACTGTAGCACTATTCACAACAGCAAAGACTTGGAACCAACCCGAATGCCCATCTATGACAGACTGGATTAAGAAAATATGGCACATATACACCACGGAATACTATGCAGCCATAAAAAAGGATGAGCTAGTGTCCTTTGTAGGGACATGGATGCAGTTGGAAACCATCATTCTCAGCAAACTATCACAAGAACAGAAAACCAAACACCGCATGTTCTCACTCATAGGTGGGAACTGAACGATGAGAACACTTGGACACAGGAAGGGGAACATCACATACTGGGGCCTGTTGTGGGGTCGGGGGAGAGGGGAGGGATAGCATTAGGAGATATACCTAATGCAAATGACGAATTAGTGGATGCAGCACACCAACATAGCACATGTATACATATGCAACAAACTTTCATGTTGTGCAAACATGTACCCTAGAACTTAAAGTATAATAAAAATAAAAATAAAAATAAAGTCAGTTGAAAAAGTACAGGATAAGAAATTTTTTTGTTGTTGTTGTTTTTTTTTTGAGACGGAGTCTCACTCTGTCACCCAGGATGGAGTGCAGTGGCGCGATCTCGGCTCACTGCAAGCTCCGCCTCCCGGGTTCATGCCATTCTCCTGCCTCAGCCTCCCGAGTAGCTGGGACTACAGGCGCCGCCACCACGCCCGGCTAATTTTTTGTATTTTTAGTAGAGACGGGGTTTCACCCTGTTAGCCAGGATGGTCTCGATCTCCTGACCCTGTGATCTGCCTGCCTCGGCCTCCCAAAGTGCTGGGATTACAGGCAAAATTCTGTATTTTTTAATACATATACCTAACTGTGTATTACTTTTCAATTAAACCTTTTATTGTTTATATAAATTCTTGGGTTACAGAATTCCTTCAAGGAATTCTGAAGTTATGTATATGAACCAGATGTGTCCAATCTCACAGTCGCTCTCAGAATTCAGAAGCATAGCAAGAACAGACCAGGAATGTTCCTATTGGGTGTATTACATGTCACAGTAACTAAAACTTTAAGATGATTTTAGTATTTAGTTCAGGCTTCAGTAATTCCTAAGAGAAGAAATTGGAGTCTGCATACAAGCATTAATTTTACAAATTTTATAATTTTTGGAAACTAATTTATGGTGACAGGAAAAATATTTTAAAAGACACTGTACAGATAAAGATGAATATACCCTATTTTTATTTTTTGTAAATAATATTTCATGTATCTAAGTGAGATTCCCTAATGAAAATGAAACATTTCTATTGAAACACAATTTGCCTAGTAGATACGGAAACCTGTGTCTAGGGATTAAAATGAGGCTGTGTTATAACCTAAACTATACTCAGTAGGTGTTATCTTTTTTATTTTTTATGATTCATATTCTTCTCTCTAGTTTGTGCAATTCTTCAGAAAAAAACAACATTATGGTAAGGCTCACTGCCCTGTATTCTGATTGACATTGTCACATATTGTTATAATTGCCTTCTCTGTGTTCCCAAATAGTAATAAAGCTTCAAAGTCACACATGACCATATGCCAATGAAAACAATATTTAGTTTTTTCATAAAATTTATTTTTATGCCTTTAATTTTTTCTTGAGTCAAGTGCAATTGTTTTAAAGAAAAGACATGTTCTATTAAAAAATTTTTTTCTCAGTACATTTTGAGGTTTAAAGTTATTTTGTTCACAAG